>NC_062273.1:25584179-26784179 GCF_916048215.2 Malus sylvestris | reverse complement strand
TTGCAGTTGGCTCCAAATCCCCCAAAGGGGAATTCAGGGTTTCTCCCTCCTTCAGTACCTCACAATTTAAGGATGCAAATTCAAGAGCTTTTCCTTCATTGAGTGTTGATTTCTTGGGAAAACCCATGACTCTCTCAGATCACAAGGGTTTGGAGAATTGTAGGGTCAGAAAACCTAGCAATTTCTCTGTGCACGTATGTAAAGGCCTCTCCTTTCTCCCTTTTGACTTTTGGCTTTTGGCTTTTGTAGGTTGTTGTGTTTTCCCATTGCATTTTTTGTGATCTTTTTTTAATTGGGAATTTATGGTTTTTCAGGCACAAGCATCTGTCTGTATAAGCAGAGCTATGAGGTGGTGGGAAAAGACCCTTCACCCCAACATGGTGGAGATCCATTCTGCTCAAGAACTTGTTGATTCCTTGAAAAATGCTGGGGACAGATTGGTTGTAGTTGACTTTTACTCACCTGGCTGTGGAGGCTGCAGAGCTCTCCATCCCAAGGTATATATTTGGTTTTTAGTTTATGTTCTGGCAACCGATTTATACATTTCAGAGAGACGGACCAACGGCACACTAATCCGCCTCGGAATTATGGCAACTTGATTGATTTATTTGTTAGAGCTTTAATCTGAAACTTGATTGATTGATCAGATCTGTCAGCTGGCTGAATCGAACCCGAATTCGATTTTCCTCAAAGTTAACTATGAAGAGCACAAGACTATGTGTCATGCTCTCAACATTCATGTGCTGCCATTCTTTAGATTCTATAGAGGCGCAGATGGTCGCGTGTGTAGCTTTAGCTGCACCAATGCAACTGTGAGTATTTCCTGCAATCATGATCTTGTTTATCGAGTTTTAATTGCAACGAATTAGTGGATTGTTTGTGGAACAAGCAACTGAGTCAGAATTCTTATTTAACAGATTAAGAAATTCAAAGATGCACTGGCGAAACACGGGTCCGATCGTTGTAATCTTGGGCCGGCGAAAGGGTTGGATGAATCTGAGATACTAAAGCTAGCTTCAATAGGTGAAATATCAACAACATCATCGACTTCCACGAAGGAAGAAAGATTGGAGGATCTGCTCGCGAAAAGCGTAGATTTTTCGGGTGTTTGGAGCAATGCAGGCCATAGCATAGAACTAGAGGAAGAAAGTTCCATGGTGAAAGTTTAAAAGCAGCTTCTCGAGGGCAGTTTCCTACATGGTGTGATTGTACATATCTTTTAGCTTTTGGGTTTCCCATAAGCAGGTGGCTCTGGCTTTTTTTACATCGAGCCCTGCCTAGTTTGGTTACATCTGTTATTTAGATTGGATGTTGTGATCTGTTTAATGATTTTTAATCAGATCTAAAGCTTGTTGGCTTCAAATTTGCCTCTCCTATTTTTCATCTATTCAAACCCTAGCATTAACCAAAACCTGCTTTTCTTGGAAGTGCTTTTTGTCACACTTCTTGAACTATTTCAAAAAGTGCATGGCAATCTTGACAGGGTCCTAGCAACGATCTTTTCTTGCAGGCCCCAAAACTTATTTTGTCAATCATTCCAGCTAGGGGAAACTTTTCAATTCCCTCTTTAATTTTTTGAAACTTGTTCTTACTGTCAAATTTTCCGGCAAAATTCCAAGTTTATTTCATTAAAACTTATATAAACCGAAAAAATTGGTATGTATTTTAAGATTAACGGAGACTCATAAGTCCATAACCATATTATATGTTAAGAGAGCAAATCACAACCAAATTGAACGTTAAGAGGGTAAATCGGAATTCTATGGGACAATGAAGATTTTTGGAGAGCAAGTTCTCTATCCGTTACTAGTATAAATTATAAATAAAATCACAAGGCACATGGAATATTACACACGTAAAGTTCATTTAGAAGTGCTTTAAGATAACTAAAAGCGTTTTTTTAGAGAAAAAACGCGTTTAGATTTCAAAAGCACTTGAAGTGTTTTCTGTAAGAAGCAAAAAACACCAGTCATCTAAAACGCTTTTAATCATTTTAAAAACACTTCCAAATAAGATTGTAATTCTTCGTGCCAGTCTATCTCTGTCAATTTTCCCGTCTCCCCTCTTTAAATTTAGGCCACACAGGTGTAACTTTATGTGGAATTTTTTTTTTTTTAATCAATTTGTGGCCGCCCTTGAATTTTGACAATGAAAGTATAAAACAATGGTGTTGGAAACCGGCCAAACTTTGTTGGCTTTGCATCTTGGATTTGGATTATGATTTGGCTTTTGTTAGAGAAGGAGGGAATCATGGGATATATTTGGACTTTTTGGGATTTTGTCCGTCGTTTTGGAATCAATGTGGCAGTTGGAGAGCCAAACTTTGTATTGTTTTCAACATCCAGTTCCCCAAAAAGTTATGTGGGTTTAACAAACGGAGGCAGATTGTCTGCCCTCCTGGATGTCCTTTTAATCCTTTTATATTTTATACAGTCACGATTAAACTACGTTAATATTTTATATTAATTTTTTATAAAGATAATAAGATAAAAAGTAATAAGAATATAAAATATTGACGTGCCTTAACTGTGACAGCACAAATAAAAAGAAATGTGAAGGACATCCAAACAGGGCAGACAATCTGCCTCCTTAATAAACGTTTCACATGAAAACATCATCCACTTTTTTAATGGCCCATTTATTTGGTGGCGTGTGGTGCGCCAAGTGTGGGGTGTAAAATAAGGTAGGTCATATTAATAGGAGAGATTTTTTAATGTGACGTAAATACAATTTGGTATATTAATTGTTATTATACAAAATGTTAGAATTTTTTTTTCAAGTCTCTAACTACTTTTATTATAACATTTGGTGTATCAAGTTGTGTTTTCAACACATTAAAAAACTTCTCTATTAATATGATCCGAGAAGAACTTATATGCACTCATAACACCATAACCACAGTGTTCTAAGTCAATTAAGTGATGAAACTCAACAGTGATAGGCTATAAAATAGGGTGGTGCTATCGAAACACCCATTTTTATCTCTCGTGATCAAATGAATTGAAGAAGATTAAAGAATAAAAATTCACAAAAAGTTTGCAAGAAGTAAAAATGAGTGTGTGGATAGTACCAGCCTTAAAATATCACTACTTGGGCATCTATGACATGAATTTCTCCTAAACCAAATACATTAAGTCGGTTCTCATATGAACATTGCCAAAAATAGATGAAACTCATTACTCAATGAGTTTTAAAACAAATTCATATTTATGTATCTCAAAAACGTAAAGTGAGATGTAAACGTAATTTATGCATCTTAAATTTGCGTCCTTTTATTGGAGATGCTCTAAAAAGTGGAAAAAAAAAATTGATTCAATTTGATTACAAGTAGTTCAACAAAATGTTCATTACGTACTTATTCAAAGTTAAGGCTAAGCAATGAACACATATGTGCCCTACACATCCTGGAAAATGATTTTAAACAAAAAAATAAATAAGCAAAAAGGAGGCCAACTAGTTTTGATTGGTCAACTAACGTGGAACTGACGTGGATGGGCCCAGAATCCTACTCAGCGTGGGTCCCAGGGAGGAAAATAATGGAAAAAAAGTATGGGCAAGTGAGGATGAACCAGCATCCCTTTGTTGGCTATATATTTGATAAAAAAACGTGCAGAATCCATGCAAATCCAGAGCAATGTGCAGTTTTTATTTTCCACTTCCATGTTAGTGGATACAATTTTTTATTTTTATTTTTATTTTCTCGAAGATTTGGATAAATAATTGGATAAGATGTGAGTTGTGAACATTTTGATAATCTAGTAATGGAAAATTTTATTTGAACCCAGTAAATTTATTTCTACATTCGTTAGACTTTGTTCAATTATACCCCAAAAAAAGGGGTGTAGAGAGATATTATCAACTGGCGAATGGTTGGTCGAAATGGCTGTGAGAGCCACAATTGGCATGAAGGTGGAGAAGAACAGTAAAAAGATAGGGGGGTTGTGGTCTTTGACGACATCGGGAGAACGTGTTGCCTGATCTAGGTTGGGTTTGTTGGAGAAATATAGGGGTAGTTATGGCCATAGGAGGTTGAAACGTCTGTGTTAGTCTTCCTAGCCCTTGAAAATGTGGACTGCTATGGTGCTGTTACCAGGTGGTCTCCTTTTTATCAAAAAATAAAAAAAGAATTGCAAGGTTGCACCGGTATTTTGAGCTACAATTTGCTGGTTTTTTTTTTAATTAGGTCATGAAGGTTTAAGAAAATAGTAGTTATACAAAAATCCAGCCCCATGCAATTGGGCACGATAAATTGAACGTCGACGACAACATGTTTGGGAATGACGACTGGAACCAAGTCCGATTGCTGTTACGGTAGGTGGTTTATGTGTTTGTGTTATTGTTTTTGTCAAGTTTGTAACTTTTGCATTTGAGGGTAACATGGTAGGTTTGTAGAACAAAGTTTTTTAGTTGGTTTCTTTTCTTCTTCTTTTTTTCCAACGTTTTTGAGTTGGCTTCGGAAAGAGAATTATCGGGCTTGGATAAAATTTTCCTTTGTTACATTGTGGGCGTTGTAAATTGGGCATTGTAACATTACCTGGTAATTCAAACCGTCTAATTTCATATCGATTTTTAAAGATCTACTCTGCAATAAAAACAACAATATAATAGATGTTGTTTTATTAACAACCCACATTTTGTTGATTACACCCCACGTACTTAATACATCACATTTACTTTTTAAATTAAAATTTTTCTTAACACACCCCATGTATTTCCCAATACTACCCTTACACCTCACATCTCATACACCCCATAATCATCAACTAATTAATCACACATCAAACTCTTCACCTCTTTCAAACAAAAGAATAATCAACATTTTAAAGACGAGAAAAATGAATTAAGTTGTTATATAAAATCTCCATCTTATCATTTGATTTATAAACATCCATTAAATTTTTTTAAACAAGCACGTTGGATTCTAAGACGCCTGATGGACAAATAGTAGGAACTGTTCTTATACGGCCATGTCAATTCCAACCATCCAAGAAACTTTGAATTTCTTCATCATCAAACAGCTACAAGAATATTACATTTAATTACATCTTAAAATTTTACAACATTCTCCCGTTTTCTTCCTATTTCTTAGATTCCAATTAGAGCAAGGCTTTGGAGAAACTTCAATTTTAAATTCCATTATTTAAATAATTTATTGAATGTGAAAACCAACAAATGAACGAAGAGCAAAACTCGATTTATTATTCCGTTCACCAAAAGATAATTTTTCATCAATGCGTTTATGTTTTTAGGATTTTGTTCTACAATGGAGAGTAAGAGTAGCTATGAGGGCTCGAATAGTCATTTTATATTTGAGTTACAAGTTATTTAGTATTACATTTTTATGTAGAGTATATTCAACATGTGAGAAGTTAATAAAAAAACCCTCTAAAGTGTCATTTCATCTAATTCCACTCATTCGCTATATCACATGTCTCAAACCATTATAAACAAGAGAGTTGTTATGACTACCCACTTGTCTTATTTTTCCCGCCATTTGAAAAAATAAGATAACTGGACGAGAATAGCATCACTCTGAATCAATATAAGATGAGTGTACTAAGAAATTCACGTAATTGAGAACTTTTATCGACTTACTTCCCAACAACAGATCGAACAAGGACTAATTTGGGAAAAGGAATGACAAAAACTTTCGATTAAGAGATCACAAGAAACAAAATGGCCACGACGAGATTACTGACGAGCAAAGAAGGCAGACAAGATGTAGAATTTGTGAGAAAGCCTTCATATACTATCCAGCGTGAACGATTATTTCATAAGGTGCTTTTGGAGCCCGACACAATGTCGAGCTTCCGCAAAAGCAACCCTTCAAATCTCCGTTCTTTTGTTCAATCATAAGGCTTTCGAAAACAAATTCATACACTAAAAGATAATGACATTCAAACTTTGTAAACATACATTCAAATCATCTTCCCCGTATAAGGTAGAAGAACAGAATACCGTTATGCAAAGAAACACTTCCGAACGACAGAATTCAAGCAAAGAAAGCAGTAAAAGATTTTGCCTCAGAGGTAGTGGCAATATTAGCTTATATCATCATTATCTATATCTGATAATACGTGCATTCGAAATGCACCATTGGCAAGACATTAACTAAGCGCATCAGACAGATTCCCATCGACAATTCACCATCCTCCGGAAGGAGTTCTGATGTCCCTGTCTGTTTTATCGTCACTTGCACAACACTCCATCATAAAACACATCAAATGCAATTACACAATGATTCAGAAACTACGCGGCTCGTGTTTCCGGTACGCATAAAAATTTATAGAGATCGAGGGACACAATCATGCTTATTACTCAAATCAATGGCAGTAAATAAAAAATAATAATGAAAAATGCTTGAAAACTTTGAATTTTAACGATGAATAAAATGAATAGTATTATAATTAAATTTTTAATGTAAAAAATGTTAGTTTTTCATTAAAATAAATCAAGAGCATTTCGTCAAAGTTTCAAAAAAAAAAAGATTAAAATGCATCAGAGAGATTCCCATTTAGACTAGTCATCAATCTCCAATGGAGTGCAGATGTCCCTGTCTGTTTTATCATCACTTGCAACTCCAAATACCACAATTTTTTTCTTCCAATTACCTTAAAAACTAAACTTTCTTGGAAATTATGAATCATTAAGTGAGAATTAAGCATAAATTTCAAAACTTTCAATCGTAACTAGGTAAAGACTAGTAATTTCAGCCAAAAAAAAAAAACAGCAGTAAAATTGATAAAGAACTGTAGAACCTCATGCCTCAGATGTAAATTTGTTTCATGGAATTTACTCTCAAAGTATATTTAACGCCATCATAGGCATGGGCATACAAAAGGAAACAGTTCAAAGACCAAAGTAAAACCTGGGATTTGACTACGAATTTCAGACTCAAAAACCCAGTTGAGATGCAAATGGCCCTTTACCATCGTGTGGAAAGATGTTGAGTGCTTGCATAATCTACTAAAATCTACCGTTTGACAGAACAAAAACCCAGTTGAGATAGGGCGGAGACGCGGAGGGAGGGCTTAGAGGAAGAGGCTAGAGAGGGTTGGAAGCTAGGGTTTTGACTGAGTGTGTGAATATATAGAGGGTTTTGCAGGCAGAAAGGACGCACTTTGATCAGGACCGTTGATTTGTGACATAGAGATGTGTCAACTATAAGTGGGCTAAAAAGCCCAAACGTAGCCTAGTACAAATGGACCTTTTCAAACCTGGTAACCCAAAATAATACAATAGGGCCCAATAATCCAATGGGGCCGCCAAAGTTGTTATCCAAGGTCAAGAATCAGCCCATACTTTGGTTGGGTAGGAGATGGGGTTTTTAATTTTTTAATTTTTTTTAATTTTTTTATTTTTTAAGGGTTTTAGGGTTTTGGAGTTTAGAGTCCTTCTGTTCAGAATGGAACAAGTGACAGTCAAACATCTTCTAATAAAGGAGAGGCTGTGCTTACTAGATGTTAGGCTTTAACTCTTAGGTTTTATCCCTCTCAATTTTCGACCGTCAAACTAAATGAATTAAGAAAAACAAATGAAAAAAATTAACATGGTGTGTGTAGAAGGTAAAAAAGAGTACAGATAACAACACCCTTTAAGAGTATTCAAAAAACTTAAATTTGAATCTTGTATTGTCGTTGAATTTGGAATCAATGAACTTGGTCTACATCACCTTTGTGCCCTGTGGGTTCTTCTTAGTTTAATCTGCATAATTAGCGGCCTTGTCAATTTGGAGTTGAAGTTAGTGTACAATTAAAAAGGGAAAAAAAAGTATAAAAAATCAATGATTGAAGTCCAGTTTTAGCTTCACGGGACCGTTTCCTCTAGCGGCATCTAGTTTTATCTTGTTGGAGAAGATTCTAAATTCAAATCTCATGAACAATAATCCTGATGCAAATCCTGTTGCATCATAAGTCGTAATAGTTTACTGGTTACACTTTGGGGTAAGTGAGTAGTAAACATTGATTTTGACATTGTGATAAGGTTAGATATATAATACATATGAAACAACAACTGAAATGCAAACCAAAGTGCATAAAACAAACGAGCAAGATTGGAAGCTTGAGCATTCATAGAAGTTAACTAAGAATATCAAAATTGTGAAGGGAAATGCAAAAATAAGTAGATAAAGATTTAGTCTGGTTCTCAAAAATAGCGCCTCAATGATCTATATGATTCATGAAATGTTGCAATCTCTCTATACAGTGTCCAGACAGCAGCTAGTGTATGCAATTGGCCCACTACTATTGCACACATGAAAAAATTTATGTTTATTTGATATTCTCCTTGAGCATGACTACAAGTCTATAATGAGTGCAATTTTTTTAACAAAATGCCTTGAAAAAAATATGAGGAAGATTGTGTTGAATATATCATTCCAGCTCAACAATAGTTGTTAGACAGTTAAGAATGTGGCTGCGTTGTTATAGTTGTTATCGAATTAGTTAGTTAAATAGCTTAGGCTGCAAGCTAGTCATGATGGCTATATAAACTGTATTCTCATAGTTGTAAAAATTAATTCAGTATCAATGTAATCAATCACTTTCTCTCTCTCTCTCTGCATTTCTTCGATACATGCTCTTTCTACATTTCTGTTAATAGAGTGGACAGCCAAAGTAGTGTACTACCTTCATCTTGATTTTTAGGAGAAAAACTTCCTTACCAAGGAAGTGGGGATAAGACATCTTTGATTAGTATATATATTTTTTGTATAAGGAGTTCTAAAAGTTCCCGCCCAGCACTACCTAGGCCCCCTTATGCACTACGTGGCTGATTACGGCTACCATTAATTCCTAGGCGTTTAAAAACCAATAAAGGGCGCATAGACCTGCCTGCGCGCCCGCCTATACCGCCTAGACTGTTTGGGTCGCAATCTCACTTAGACAGAAAATAGATAACTTCCATTTTGCATTTTATTTTTTCAAAAAATTATAAGAGACTTAGATGAATACTCATTATATGTTTGTTCTTCATGTTTTAAATATGTTTTAGTACTTTATAATTTATTTATCATTTTGTTTTGCAGTTTATGTACCCCAATATATTATGTATTTTTTTAAGTACAAGTAAACATTTATTTATATATTATATAATAAATTTAATTAAAATTAAAAAATTGGCTAGGCCCTGTCTAGACTCGTAGGCGCTAGACCCTTTTCTGCTGTCCGACTAGCGCCTAGTGCCTATTAAAACTTTTTATATTGTATTGTTAAGAAAGAAAGCATGTTTTTACAACTGCAATGAGTTGTACTTATCTAAATTTAAGAATATATTCCGTGCGATATTGTAATGTAAGTCCCAAAACATGCACCGTGAGCTTACCTATCTGGCTAATTGGTATCTCTTCCCACCAAAGCTACTTTATCATTAGCAAGATAAAAAAGGAGCCGAAAAGATGAAAAAGATGTCTCCACTTTGAAGTTGATTGATTCTCTTTAATCGTGGGTTCATGATTTTGACAAACTTAATTTACTTTCCATATGTATGCTCTCAAGGAAGAACATTCTTTCACGCCTCTTGCCCGTTTTCTCCATGAATTCCGGCCGTTTGTTTAAACTTTGGATGTTTATCACAAATAGTTACTGATGTAGGCATAAAGTATAGGATAATACTTGAATCTCTTCTTTATGTATTATGTATGAGCTCATTCTCTTACTTGCAAACGATGTATTTTTATTGTTAGAATTTTATAATCGAACTATTCAATCTCTTAATCTTCAGTTGAAGATCAACTTCATAAAAAATCATTTGAATCGGAGATCGTTAAGTTATCCAAATGTATCAAAATAAATCAATGGTGTAAGTACCAAGTAGCATATCCATAATGAACTGTTGATTTATTTGATATATTTAAATGACTAAACGATTTCCACTTCGAATGATTTTTTGTAATGATAATCTCCAAATGAAGATAAAAGATTGAATGGTTCCGACTATAAAATTTTTACGATGAAGATGCGTTATTTGCTAGTGAGAAATGAGCTCATCTCCCCAAAAGAAGCAATGCATGCAAGCATTATCTGAAAGTATAATGTTAGGGACCAATTTCCAATAATACAAAAAGAAATTAAACTGAATCACATGATTAACCAACCATAATTAGGTATGAAACTCGTTACCTAAGTAAGTTGTATATGAAACCTTCCCCCAAGTCACAAGAACATCACTAAATTATAACGAGTACGATATTAACATTGAAACATCGTATCATTCTTCAGATCACAACTTACAACGTGGGATTCTCGAACTGTATTGCCAACAAGGTTTCAAGTTTTTGGACATTAATTTGTTTTCGTATAGTAAAGTTCATGAACTTAATAGCAAAGGACACAACCACTCGATTTAATTACCACGTCGATCATGGCACTGTCCTCTTGTAATCGTAATCATAAAATAAGCATCGTGCTCCAAACTTCAAAGTTCAAATCAATGTTCAATCATGCATGCCTCTGAAAAGTAATGTCTCCTTGGGTTATATTATCTTAGCTACTTAGTTAGGTCAACATAGATAACCGTCGACAACTTATTGTAATAAAATCTTCATGTAATCTTGACATCTTGCCTGCGCTATAGGACAGTCCACATTTTTTTTGTCTTCTTTATTAAAAAGAGCAAATATTGTATGATCAAATACATTGGATTTGGTTGGTTAGCATCTTTTTTCTAGACAAAGATTGTATGTCCTTCCACTTCCAGTGCCCTCCCATGCCCTTCTGTTTGTTAAGCCACGTCAACATTTTATATTACTATTTATTTTTGTCTTATTATCTCTATAAAAAAAACAATATAAAATATTGACGTGACTTAACCGTGACCACACAAAACAAGAGGGCACGGGAGGGCACCGGAAGTGGGAGGGCAGATAATCCTCGTCCCTTTTTCCTTACTTCTTTTACCTAAAGTTAATTCCTATATTATATAAAATATTAATTTCGTATGATTTATTTATTTGCACCAAATACATTGGATTTGGCAAATAACACTTTATTGCAATGGCTGAAAACAATCAAACAAATGCACTCTAATGCAGATCTATCCATTCTAACAACTAATAATTTATCATTTGTAAAATAAAAAAAATAAAAAAAATAAACAAACAAACAAACAAACCTTGGATTTGAATCTTCTTTCTTTATTTTTATTCATTTAGAATGGTTTACTCTAAACTATGAGAAGAGTAATTCAAACTTGAGTGCTGAAAAGAAAGCACAATATTCTAGCCAACTTCATGTCCAGGTTTGCTGAAATTGCTTTTATATATGCGGATTAATAACTATCTTTTCTTTTCTTTTTTGTCTAAATAACCTTCTTATTACTGGTTACTAAAAAATTCCAGTGAGTCGATAGCATTCACAGCATATTGAGAGAGAAGCAGGATTTATTTGCTAGAGGGCTATAATTTATTAGAAAATTTGACAAGCTATAAAATATCTTGCAACTGGCAAACAATAATCTTGTTATCTTGTTAATTCCGTTTCGCCACATATATATAAATTCAGTTACTTATTTACGATTTTTCTGACATTTCTGGGCAATATTATTCTGTTATATATTTCCCTTTCCATCTCTGCTGTGCCATTTATATTGACTTATTGTTCTCGTACTCGGTTTTTCTCCTCTACAATCTGAACGTACGGCAGGATTTCAGATTTTGTTCATTAATTCTAACTTATCCAGGGACTGCACTTCGGCACATCCCTTGAAAAATAGTAGCAGAGCGTGTGACTAAAATATATGTTTTGCTGTTTTATGCATAACAACTCCCGCCAGACTGTGAAATTAAACTACAGGTTATGATGTGAAACGAATATCCAGTTAAAAATCCAGATTATTAATCTTATATTTGATCACAAACTTGAAGGAAAATCAAACAAAAATCAGACGGTGCGGTTGTAATTTACTCAAAAATATCAAGGGAGGTAGAGAAAGACGCTTGAAAAGTGGCTTTGCATGATTCATTCACACGTATGCATGGGTCAATTTGCATGATAGATTTGTAAAGTAGTGTTGGTGGCTTCTTGGTTGTTTTCCAGATTTAGGACTCGACTAGACGGTCAGTAGATTTTAGTTCTGAAGAAAGAATCCGTGAAGGATAAGGAAATTACAGAAGAGAAAACGACAAACCCTAATTATAAAGCTACGTGTGCAGTTAAAAAATGACGACTGTATGATCTAAAAATGGAGCCAAACTAGTGCGGTACGTACGTGTTCGATCCCTTATTATAAGTTATAACCCTTCACGTTGCTTTCCCGAGGGATTTGGATCCTCTCCTCAGCAGGGGGCTCGAATCTTCCTGACCATATAACACGAGCCGTTGGATTTTAATCAAACGACTATAATTATTATAATTCTTAGAAAAGTCTCTATTGGATCAAAATCTAACGACTTGTGTTATTGGGTTAGGAGGATTCAGACCCCAACTCAGGAGAGGATCCAAATCCTTCCCCGAGAGCTAAGCTAGCTGGCTAATCTAGCTAACATGTGGCCCAATTCCACAACAATATCTCACTTTCAACTCTCTTTCTCTTGTTTTGTCGAAGAATGCAAATCCACATTGGAAATTTCACATAAATTATTACTATTTATAAAAATAAATGGTACCACTGCTAATAACATTGAGACATTTTATGATAAGATCTAACACTTGCTAAGCTGTGTATGCTGGTGAGTTGGTTCCACTTTCGTTAGCTTGTTTTCATGGCGTTGATACTCTGTTCGATCGATATGGTGTTTTCTATGCCTCACACGCTCAAATTTGGTGCGCGGTGCTAGTGTGTTGGTGGTTTTTTGGCTTTTTTTTTTTTTTTTTTTAGGTTTTGTGGTAGCTGTATTGGGGTTTACTTAATTGTGCAAATTCACTTCATATCAATTTTTTGGTCACTAAAATTATAAACCCAATTCGTACTGTCTGTATTTATTTATGATGTTGAATGAAATACCACTCTTATCGCTTATAAAAAAAAATACCAATGGAGTATTGTTGACTACATGAATAGATTTTCTTCAGGTCTATTTTCACGGTATACAAGTTGATGTTAGTTGTAATGAATCAGAAGATAAGATAGGAATACATACTATACGTTCATCACACCAACTGAATCATGCATGTTATCGGAGTTCGTGCATGACTCCTTCATGTCTTAACCGCAATTATACATATCCATCTTTTCAGGGATGTGGTCAATTGCGGAAATAATTAAAGTTTTTTTTATTAATCCACTACACTTGTATTTGAATTCTCCCACCTTCTTAGTAAAATTTAATTAGAAGGGTAATGTTAGGTAAATTAAAATTTTAAAATAAATTTGTTAATTAAATGATGTTGTCATCAATAGGAAATAACACTTAAGTAATAATTCAATCATCGATAATCATAGCATTTAGTTTACAAAATTTAGTTTCCTTAATATTACCCAATTTAAATTAGAATTATAGCTTGTACATATACAACTTTTACGTCAAATCTATACATACACACACACGCACATATACACCTTCTATTTATGTATTATGTATAAACCATTTCTTTATATACATGTACAGCGGATATGCATGCTACGTGCATGCATCCTTATGATTGCAATTTTCAATTTAATCACGAAACTGCACATGCATGCAACTTTGAGAGACGGGTGTGTTCGCAGCTTTTGCAGAATTGGTTGGCAACAAAATTAATGAAATATAATAAATGGGATTGAGTTGTTGGTGTGCTTTCTCATCAGATGGTCCTACTCTCCTCTCCCTCTCCCTCTCCCTCATCAGCTCCCTCTGTTCTATGATCGATCGTAATGTAACAGCCTGATGAGCCATGCTCATCAACATTACGAACATTTCATCATCCACGTTATAAATAAGAAAAATAGAAAGATAAAGAATCATTTTCTCATCATCCATGTGCTCTCCAAGCGTCTATAACCAATTTGTCAAACCGATAACATTGAATGAGATTTCTGCATTTGAGACATCCCAAGCACAATAATTGGGTCAAACTTTCCCATTAATTTTATTAAGTTCGTTCACAACATGAAAATGTATATTGGTCATGGAGTCAAACACTCGACAGCCATAACATGTTTTATTTCTCCATTTGTCGGTCTGATAGTTATCAAATTTTTCCAAATTAAAATTTACCCATTTCCATGCATATTACCAAAAGTTCAATCCCATTTTTAGTATCCTAGCTAAATGCTCATGGAATAGATGAAAAAAATTTGACTCCTTAATTTGATATGGGCTTGCTTGGAAATGTCCTTTTAAAATGTACTTGTGTTCTACGTCGAAGTTTTTAATAAAAATACAAGTGAGTGTTGAAAAGCACTCAAAAGTACTTTTCACTTTCAACAGCCATGCATATATATGGAATATAAGTAAAATATACTTTAATGGTAGTTAATTTCCACATGCATTTTCGTTTGGACATGGACTGAAAGATGGTTAGAAATTTGGGAAATCGAACTACTAGTTACTTATCTTAACTTTGTAGATTTTTCAAAGTACACTGTTTATGATAATCACTTTAGCCGTATTAGTCCTTCTTCTGTACCTTTTTAGACCGGACATTAACGGCACGGGACCATCTGAATGCATCTGCGTTGCTGCTTAAAGAAAACAGAGGAAAAGGCAAACTGCAACTAAAAGACTCAATTTGCTGCAGCTGTAGTAAATGATAGATACAATGAATGGTCGTTACAACTTACACATGCACTAGTCAAGTATAGGAGTGATTTTTCTGTGCAACTCAGTCATTCGTGCGGTGTTCACCAATTCACTCCAGATGTAACACACTTAGTTATTTATTAATTAGTACAAAATTTTAAGTTAGTAACATTTATCTAAATCATGTTGTTTACACGTCTAGAAAGACTTGTGTACCTAGCTACACCCTTCACGATGCCTCTATGTCATATCAAACCTAGAGTATGATACTAGTTTGGACATTGTCACTTTCTCTATCATATTTTAAGTACATTCATTTCCTTTCACGCATATCATAACACATAAATTAGTAAGAGTGCTTGCAGTCAAGTGGGAATGCAAATTATGTAACTAGACATCTACCTTCAGTGCAAATTGCAAAAAACACTTTGGGGTCGTGAACCCTAGTTGAGTCTTTTAATCTATATGAATTTGAACGCACCAACACCAGCACAACAGAAATATGAATGGCTCCAAACCACGTGGTTTGGAGAAAAGTGTGCTTTGGTTGCACAGGAACATGCATAAAACCGCTCGCACTTGTCGGTTCAAGGTCCCCACAAATCAAAATTTAGTGTCATTTAGTTGGTGTGACGTTGCCCTTTGCAAAAAAAAAAAAAAAAAAAACCCTCTCTCCCTCCAACTCCAAGCATCTATTTATCCCCCCACCTCACCCCCTCAACTTCTCCTCACAACTCACAAACACAAAGCCTCTTTTGCTCTCTATTTATCTCACTACCAAAATTTGTGTTTCTGCTTCAAAAACAAATACAAAGCTTGTTGTGCAAGAAAAAACATGGCAATTCTTGGTTTTCTCTTGGTGGTTCTTCTTTTTTTGAGCTCTTTTGCTTGTGGGTATGGAGGAGGTGACGGTGGTTGGGTTGATGCACATGCCACTTTCTATGGCGGAGGTGATGCGTCCGGTACAATGGGTAAGTAAACACATATAAATTATCTCTAAAGGACGTTAAAAACATACATGCATTGTTAATGTGAAAAATGAATCTATAACATGTCAATACATTTTGTTAGCGCATATATATTCAACAGTCCGTTTATTAATACCCGCCACGTCTTAATTTTTTTTTAATGTATCTATAAATTGCAGGTGGGGCTTGTGGCTATGGAAATCTGTATAGCCAAGGCTATGGAACTAACACTGCAGCTCTGAGCACAGCACTGTTCAACAATGGGTTGAGCTGTGGGGCTTGTTTTGAGATTAGGTGTGTGAGTGACCCCAAATGGTGTCTTCCGGGCTCTATTATGGTCACCGCCACCAATTTCTGCCCGCCAAACGATGCCCTTCCCAACAATGCCGGAGGCTGGTGCAACCCGCCGCAGCACCACTTTGATTTCGCCCAGCCCGTCTTCCAACAGATTGCTCAGTACCGAGCTGGAATCGTGCCTGTGTCTTACAGAAGGTATGCAATTTCAGGCTTGGCCTGCTTTATGTTTCTTGAGAAACTACACTCTCGCAGGGGCCGGATGCCAACTTAGTAAAAATGAATTTACAAGGGAAAATTGCACATATACCCCTTAAATTCTTAGGGGTGTGCACAGACACCTCACAACAATTTTCAAGGGCATTTTTAGCCATTTCATAATTTATAAACGATGTTTGTGTAAGAATCGCGTTTACTAAAGATGTTTGTGTAAAAATTGCGTTTACTGAAGCTCGTGAGCACAACAGAAGCCATGTAAAGTAAGGCAATTCTGTTGCGCTGACAGCTTTCAAAAAACACAATTCTTCACCCAAATTGTCGAATGGTCATGATTGTTTAATCTTTGTTAGCATCTCACGCCCTTAATAGTTTAGAGAGTTTTACTGTGTTAGTGAAAATTTTCCAATTGATATTATTATGTATAAGATTCGGCGCATTTATAATTGTTGAAACATGTGTCCACAAGAAGCCTGCTCTAAAATCGGTTACCTTATATCATCAGTTGTAGCCTTTCTGTTTTGCCGACCAAAGCACTTACAAGAACCAACCAATTTACCTAACGTCATCTTTTCCAGTTTCTGAAATTTCCAAAAGTACCCCTCAACTTTTATCTGACTATCCTATCGTCACATGATTGTAACAATTTGTTCATATTATCATCTATTAATTAAGTTGTCAACTTATATTATAAACGTATTAGTTAAACGTATGTGATAATGTGACTGTCACACTCAAAAACTTTATCGACGACGAAGACTCATGATTTGTTGTTTATGAATTTTTGCAGGGTGCCTTGCTTAAAGAAGGGAGGCATTAGATTCACAATCAACGGTCATTCATACTTCAATTTAGTGCTGATCACAAACGTTGGAGGTGCTGGTGACGTTCATGCAGTTTCCATCAAAGGGTCAAGAACTGGCTGGCAACCCATGTCAAGGAACTGGGGCCAAAACTGGCAGAGCAACTCTTTCCTCAACGGCCAGAGCCTCTCCTTCAAGGTCACAGCCAGCGACGGCCGCACGATTGTCTCCAACAAAGTTGTTCCTGCCGGCTGGTCCTTTGGCCAAACATTCAGCGGCCAACAATTCTAAACAGCAAACTTTAAAAAAAATATCGTACCCAGTGCACAAGGCTCCCGCTTTACGCAGGGTCTGGGAGAGGTGAATATCTAAACAGCAAACATTAAATTAAACAAATTATAGTTGCATGTTTGTTTAGGGTGTAGCTACAGTTATTGAAACCTAGTACTGTTGAGAGTCAAAAAATGAGAAGGGCTTCTATTAAGGGGGCTCTTTATCATTTGGAATTAAATTATGAGGTCATTGTGCGTCTTTACTCTGCTCTCTTTTGGAAAAAGGCAGACAAAGATTTCGGCAGCGGTGGGTGTAAAACCACCCGCCGGGTTTTGTTAGGTTACTTAGTTGTCCATCTGGTTTGGTTTGGTTTGGTTCAATTACGTTGTAATGCGTTTTATTTTGTAAGGTTTTGGAGAATAAAATCTCTCTCTTCATGAGGATGAAACTAGTTACTTGAAGTTTGAATTCATTCTATCTATGAGCGTAAAGGTTTTGATCACCATTCCTGCTTGACCTCAAAGTGAAATTCCCGCATACACTTTCTTAATAGAACGATGTTCTAAACTATTTTAATCAACTGGAAATATGATATTTCGCCGTGTAATGAAACCATG
Source organism: Malus sylvestris (assembly GCF_916048215.2). Lineage (NCBI taxonomy): Eukaryota > Viridiplantae > Streptophyta > Magnoliopsida > Rosales > Rosaceae > Malus > Malus sylvestris. The sequence continues at coordinate 26,766,352 of NC_062273.1, read as the reverse complement.
CCGTGATTGCTCATCTTGGGCCACAAATCTGTAACCCTCTCTTCGTTATCCATCAGACTTCGGCCACAGCCCGAGTTCTGCCTAAACGTGGACTTTGAAGTGGGCTACTATCTCTTTTAATTGTAGACAACTCTTTTTTTTTTTTTTTTGATCAAGTGGGATCCAAAAGGATCACCAATAAATTTTATTAAACACACAACACAAATTTACAAACTATTGGCCCACAGACAAAATACACAAACCAAAAAGGACCAGAGCGGGAAAATAGAAAAACAAAAAACCCAACCAAAAACAGAAGAAACAAACAAAAAGTCGAGAAGTCCGTTGCTACCGCCTCCGCCAGGATAGTGGATCTCAACTTGCAGAAATCCATGCCCACCGCCAAACATCGCCTCTCCGATCGTATCATCCAACACCGATTTGCTCCCCGAGCACAACCATAAAGTGAGGATATCCAAAAACTGAAGGAAATCGGTTGGTTATCAATAAAAGGAAGCCCATGAAACACCATGAGCAACACTGCTAGATCTGGCAGACAACAAGGAGAAGGTGGTGATGTTGGGAACATCTGAGTCGGTCGAAACACCGAAACTCGGAGCACCAACTCGAACGCAAATGTGGTTGAAGATTGAAACGCAAATGAAGGAGGAAGAGGGATGACATCAAGGGAAAAAGAAGAGGGGAAATCAAGATGATGAGGAGGGGAAAAAGCAGCAAAGAAGGGAAAAGGAGGAGAAAACAAAAGAAACGGAAAAGTGGCAACTGACTCCAGCCAAAGCTAGAGTCGATGCCTAAGATGGTGGTCAAGATTGAAACCCTCACCAAAAATGAAGGAAGAACTCTCACAGAAGGAGAGAAAATAAGATAGGGATACTATCTCTAGTTCTTTGTCTCCCCAATTGTAGACAACTTTTCCCTCTGTATATGGTAGCGATGCTGCATCACCCACGATATGATCTGTCGAGGAGTTGGAGAATCCATGAAGCATGGATAATTGGGAATGTGTCAAGGAGTTTAAGGAGAAGGGTCATGCAGATGCAGTGCCACATATTGTGTGTTTCGAAATTGATCACATATATACCAAGTATGAGCCCGAAGCCGACTCAGAGGCAAAGGCGGAGAAGGCATGCAACTTGTATACTTCACTTGGCTCTTTAATGTGAACTTGATCAGTACTATTTTCTCATTCCTCAAAGCTACTTAATTACAGCAGTAAGTTTGCTTTTGCAGCAAGAAAAACGCAAACAAGCATAGCGAATCACATAGATATAAGCCCCTATACGCCAGTGCGCAAATAGATAAGGTGAGCGAAAGCATGTTAGTCTTGTTCTTTCTACCATACTGACTAACTTCATGTCACTAAGGGTGCGTTTGGTACGTGGGACGGGACGGGACGGAACGGGACGAGGCGTTCCGTCCCGCGTTTGGTGCGCCAAAAATGGGTGGAACGGGTTGTTCCACGGGACAGATTTTGGGTGTTTTTGCGTCCCACCTCCCCCCCCTGGAATGGGTTTGTTCCACGTCTGTGGAACACAATGTTTTACCATTTTAAGACAAATATACCCCATGTCTTTTTCAAAAATTACACCTTCGTTCCGTCCCGTCCCGTCCCGTTCCGTCCCGTCCCGTCTCGTTCCGTTCCGTTCCGTCTGCATACCAAACGCACCCTAAAGCCACACAACACACATTGTTTATTGTTGGATTGAAAAATCAGATGACAATGACAAACAACTCAAAATGATCATCAATTTGCCAATGCAACTAGTATACGTACTAAACACGGGATTTGATGAATATCTCTGATAAGTCATGACACATGAGGCAACAAGGTGCTACTGCAAGAGCCCAACTGCTCACTCCCTCGCCACTTGAGCTAATCCTAAGGTTTAAGATAGTCGAATATTGAACGATATGTCGTCATGTCACTTTTTCAACTTTTTACTGTTTCATCAAAATCTACCATAACTTTTGTCAAATGGAAATGGTTTACATTTTTGTCTGTCTCATGATTAAGCGTTGTGGAAGAAGTTCTCCTCTCCAAAAGCAAGAGGATGAATAGTTGCCTGACCTTTCATCATTCTTATCTGTTGTCACATTCTGACTCAACGTCACGTAGAGTTAAAATTGAGCCATTGTCCATGACTTTTGAGCTTCGGTTATAATTTGATATTATAATGAAAAAGAAAATATGCACAAATATAATCGATTGCATAAAGACGTATGTGAGAGATAAACCAAGTGTGTGAATAACCATCCTTTTTTTTTATTTTCAACCTTAAGAGCAACTCTACCGTTGCTAAGGCCCCCTAGGGCTATTCACTATTTAATCCACCTAGTGAACAATAATTGCCCTTAATAAACAGTAACTGCTTTTTACATCTCCACCCTACATTGAATAGCCCTGGCAATAGGTAATAAAATAATAGTAATTTTTTTATTTATAAAATAATACAAAATAATTATTTTAAGAAAAGTACAAATTAAAGATGCAAATTCCATTGCAAAGTTAATGCAGCTTCTACATTTTAACTAGTCAAATTTTGACTAAAGTTTTCATCTTTAAAACAATTTGCTCTAGCAATTAACTAATCAAATCAAAACTCGCTCAAACCCCTGAAGCAAATTTCAACGGCATCAAGAATATCTTTGAAGAGCAAGGGCAAGACTCCGGCGAAGCCCTCCAAGGGCTCGGAGGAGCGCTTGGTGGCTCAATCCTTCAAGGAGTGGAGCACGTGGGCCCTGAAGAAGGCCAAGGTCGTCACCCACTACAACTTCATTCCCCTAGTCATCATCATCGGCATGAACTCAGAACCCAAGCCGCAACTTTCCCAACTTCTTAGCCCCGTCTGATCCGATCCGGTTCAGATCATCCAATCTCCATGATGGGTTTTCGGTATTGTCTCTAATGGGTTTTGTTCTATAAAATTTGGGGTTCTGCTTCGTCGTCGCACCCATCCACCGTGAGACAACGATGTCGTTCAAGAACCATGAAGGTTGAGAGAGAGATAGGGAAGTTCGGCCCGTCCACCACGTGGCTGATGTCGCCTAGATGTCAGCCTTGCGTCACATGCCCTTCAGGCTCTCAGGCTGGCAACTCCTGCCGGGCCTCTACCTTTGGCCCGCTCGGGCTCCATTGCCAGCACACGCTGAACCAAATTGCTCGGGCTTTCTGGCCCTGTTTGAGAGCCAGTCCACCAAGGCTATTGCCCACGGTGGAACTGCTCTAAAAAGTTGAGAGGGCGTACGTGCCCCTGCCCGAAATCAGATTAGCCATCAGGTAAGATGTAGTTTGAGCCAGCTATTTGTCATGCAACTATAGGCTCCCTTAGATTCCACGTGGAAGGAGACCCTAATCATCATATCCATATCCTGTTAAAAAAATCTTCATGCGTGGCCCCAAAGTGGACCCCACAGTCTCATTTCAGCCAACAGCATCACAGGTAGAGATTTGTGGATACAACCCTAAAGATAAAAAGATAAGGTCCAAGACTTCCCATTGGCTCATCTCAAACCATGATCAAATCTCCATCGTTGGATCACAAAAATCTTGCAAACCAACGGTCAAATTCCATCAAAGAACAACCTCCACAAGACCCACATTGACAAGTTGGCATCAAATATACAAAGCCATGGACTCACATTACACAATTTACGTTTTCATTTAGCTCCATACCTTCTATTCCTCTACACCACTAACCCCCCATCCCTACTTGCAAATCCGACCATAATTCAGGTGGGAAAACAATGGCTACGGTCACAACTCAAGCCTCGGCGGCCGTTTTCCGGCCGTGCGTCAACTCGAAATCAAGGTTCCTTTCAGGGTCTTCGAGTAAATTAAATAGGGAAGTGGCTTTTAGGCCTATGGCTTCTCCTTCTGCTTCTTCGTTTAAAGTTGAGGCCAAGAAGGGTGAGTGGTTACCCGGCTTGGCTTCACCAGACTACCTCACCGGAAGGTATGTTTAAAATTTCTCGAATTACAATTTGAATGTTTTTTTTTTTTTTTTTATAAAAAGAGTGCACAATGACTTTTTTCTGAATGACCCATAAAAATGCTTATAAATATTTCGATTGAGGAAAAAGCATTGATTGACTAAGATATGTTTTTGTGGGCAGTCTTCCTGGTGACAATGGATTTGATCCTCTGGCACTTGCTGAGGACCCAGAGAACTTGAGGTGGTTTGTCCAAGCTGAGCTTGTCAATAGCAGATGGGCAATGTTGGGTGTTGCTGGGATGCTATTGCCTGAAGTGTTCACCAGCTTGGGGATCCTTAACGTCCCCAAATGGCATGATGCCGGAAAGGGCGAGTACTTCGCCTCTTCGTCCACCCTCTTTGTGATCGAGTTCATCCTGTTCCACTACGTCGAGATCAGACGGTGGCAAGACATCAAGAACCCAGGAAGTGTGAACCAAGACCCCATCTTCAAGCAATACAGCTTGCCCCCAGGTGATGTGGGTTACCCAGGCGGCATCTTCAACCCCCTCAACTTCGCACCGACTCTCGAGGCCAAGGAGAAGGAACTTGCCAATGGTAAGCGTTTGATCTCGTGTCCAACATTGCTCCGACCAACTAACCTAACTCACGTCTGCTTTTAAGTTTGAAATGAGGTGTAATACATTGTTTTGAAATGTGTTATGCAGGGAGACTGGCAATGTTGGCATTCCTAGGGTTTGTGGTTCAACACAATGTGACCGGAAAAGGACCGTTCGACAACCTGTTGCAGCACCTCTCAGACCCATGGCATAACACCATTATCCAAACCCTAAGAGGCTTCTAGATCCATTGCAACGCAAGAAAAGTGGAAGAAGAAAATATGGAAATTCTGTTCTTATTTATTTTGTAACAATGAATTAATGTTCTTTGAGTGAGTGTGAAATGGTGAGCATCAATGTAGACAAAATGTTTTACCGGTGTACAGGAACCATGGTGGTAATTAGTATTATCATTCTCATTACATCTACTAATATAATATTGATCATTGAGCGTATGGGCATCGCCAAGTTGGCTAGTGCAGAGTTCCCCATCTACACCCAAACTCGAATTCCCCTCTCCGTAAATTAGACTAGGTTAGAAATCGCTCAGTTACAAAAAAGCTGTGGGCGAAGATAATATAAATCACAAAGTGGTTCGAGAAATCCATCATGTTTGCTTTCATTTTCTATGAGTAATAGTTTACAAAAGTGGTGGATGCTCTGAATTAAGGAACCCAACGATGTTAGTATACAGATGAATTATAATTCTATATGTCTTGTACAATATATATACAGGTTTAGTCTAATCCCCCAAGGAGCCTGTTAGCATCAATACATATCTTGGATTACTCTTAAGATTTCCAACTCATATCATTTGCTCGGTATGTGCCTCCCGTAAATCCTTCCAATATTTTGTCAGCTACAATCTCACGTTTGGTTGCTACAAGAGACGAAAACAAACATAGAGCCGCAAGTCACCAATGGAACGATAAAATACATAGACCAATAGTTTGTCCATTATTTCATAAGCTTGCCGAAACAGAATGAAAAATATCGATGGAAGGACTCACCGGTTGGTAGGTATTCTCCTTGTACACAGCAATGCCGCTAGGCCCAGATGAAGAAAGCCAAGCATGATGATCAGTTTCATACAAAGATCTTGGCAGTTCAAAGTTGCTACTCAGTTGATAGTCCACCGGATTTGTTGGTACGTTCTTTTCCATTTCATGGTTCAATTTCTGATCGTCTGGCACGTAAGAACTACTATATGATGGATAAGCATAATGCTTACCATGTTCCGTACTTAAACAAGCATTAATGTCAAACTCATTTAAGCCACCGCCTCCTTCCATATTAGAAATTTGTCCCATAGTATCTAGTCGTACTGGATCACCGGCCTCAGATTGTTTGCTGTTGCAAGGGCTAGTGCTCGTCCCGGTGCCAAAGTAACTAGTATAATGTGGAACAGTGGCATTTGTAGAGCACTCCACACCTCTAGGGAGAGAGACAGAGAGCATCATAGCATCGGTAATTTATCAGAAAGAAAGTTCTCAGGCATTAGGCTCTGTACTGGTGGATGCATAACAGCAATAGACTAACCTATGTGGAAGATAGTTCGGCTCATTCGGGAATATCATATGTTGATTGTCGCTATTGAAAAGCCAAGTTATAGGTTGAGCTTCTTGCATACCACCACCAACTAATAAAGACGAAAGCATTCCATTTTGAAACTTTGATACACAAAAATCAAGCTTCAAATTAGATTACATGAGAGAGAGAGAGAGAGAGAGAGAGAGAGAGAGAGCATTGTTCATCAGCTAAAGTATTTATTACCTGGTTTGTGCAATCTAGTGATGTTAGTTGATGTTTTCCCAAATTTTCCTAACAATTTTAGTTATCCAATAGGTTAGTATCAATTCAATAGCCAGCCACACATAAAGCAGGTAGAACAAGTAGCAACTCAGGCGGATCAGGTAAGTCATGGCTACTTCAACTCACCATGACACCAAAACCAACCAAAGCCATTTATCGATGATATATCACTGTTCATACTTCATCTTTTCTTTTCAGTTGTTTGGTAAACAAAACCGTAAACCCTCGTTGTTTTTCTTTCACATCACAAGCCTTAGAATTTATTATGCAATACTGTAACATGAAATACAAAATTATACCTTGCGTAGACAGGTTCGGTTGATTGATTCCTTAAGCATGTCTTCCATCTGCCTAAGCTGTTCAAGATTGTCAACCTTATCTGGGTCGCTCCAAAAGCTGAAAAAGTGGCAAGGATTAGAATTATCACATGGATTCTTTATATGCATATACCTTACTGATCAATGCATAGTTTAATATGCAATGGATCGCGATCATTTGTAGATTCAATGAAACATTGAATACGAAAACAGGTCAAAATATATGTAATATAATCAGGAACACACAAGACAATTCAAACAGAAAGAGTTTTTATACAATTTCTTAGGGCCTGTACGAAAGTTATCGTTCTGGTATATAGAAACTGAAGCACAAACATTTTCGAAACATACAACACAACCCAAATTGACCATCAAGACCAAAAACACAAGGCAATACTTTAACAACTAAAAGCTCCAAAGGTGCACCTCAGTCTCTTATGGAGTTCTGTAAGTTGGGTTTGCAATACCGCTACTTGATGAGTCAGATCCTGCCAATAGCAATTTATCACAAGACATTAGTTGTCGTAGTTAAATTAGAAAAGCATTTATAATTCTATTGGTGGTAAAGAATATATACCTCAACTGTCTGAGAGCTGCAAGAAACAGAAGAGAAAAAGAACGTTAAGTAAAGGGCCGCATCAGATATTCCCATAGATTTCACTCAAAGGAAATGACAAATGTGATAAAAACAATCACATACCTTGAACTCATGAAATCTTGTACGTTAACGTCATGATCCAACTTCTTAAAAGTTTTTTTCAGCACCTATATCCACAAAAAGAACACCAAAACACAAGTATAGAATGAGAAACAAATGTTCCCGTTTGAAATGCTATTTGCGAAAGTCTTACTTCGAGGCTCTCCAATTTCCTGTTAAAGACAAATGGACAAGTAGTTAGCTGTAATGCCATCGAAACTCAATCGAGCTAGAAAATGAGAAAATCCGAATCTCGTTGCAAGTATTCTAGTACCTCTTTGCCCTCTCCTGCGGAGTTAACCGCGCAAACTTTGAAACAATCTCTTCAAAATTACTGAGAATGTCATGAAAGCAAAGAAGCTATATTAACATATGATATAGAAAGTTCATTCACTCCCTATTTTGGTCTCATTCTAGTTTTCTTATGCTGGTTTGTCTGCAAAATTGTGATCAAAGAACGAATGTAAACTTTCCGCTTGCAATACCTGCGGTCCCCTTGGAATATCGTAGGCCTTCCAGTGGGGGAAAACATGAGAAGGACAATATCTACATCACATAAGATTGATAACTCCTTAGCTTTCTTCAAGATTCCATTTCTCCGTTTTGAAAACGTAACCTGCCGGTTACCACTGCTCTCTAATTTCTTTATCTTTAACTTAACCCTTCCCATCCTGCAATCCAACAAGCAAACCCCTCAAAAGTCTTACGAAATGCCAACTGCGAAAATTTCTCGACACTCTTGTTTATTGTTGAAATGTGCATCGACTCACTTTAGTTACACAACAACAATGCACTTCTCCAAATGCAGCTTTCATCCCAGGCACCAGAACTTGATAACCATTTATTCAAAAAGAACAATTCCACCCCAAATCTGATCAAATTAATTGTTTTTGCAGAAAAACAGAGCCTGCTTATCATATCAGCAGACAATCTCGTCAAATGAGAATGAAACCTTAAAATCCCAGAAAGAAAATGACCACCTAATGACAAATACAAACAAATTTCTGCAATCACAGACGTTGATAATTCACGAAAACATCAACAAAAAATTTATACAATCCACAAAAAGTGTGGACTTAAATGAGAAATATCGTCAATCAATGGGAAAAGGTAACATTTTTATGAATATGGTAAAAGGGCAATTCAAAAAAAAAAAAATACAGGGGACGCCAGACAAAGCAATAGCAGAGGGAAGGCAAGAAATGGGGTATTAAGATTGAAAGCTTACGAATTTGCACACGACGGGTCAAGCTGTGATTTCGGTCGTTAGAATGTGCAGAGCCACCACCAGAAATTTACTGCGGCAGATAGAGAAACAGAGTGTGGGGAGAGAGAGAGAGAGAGAGAGAGAGAGAGAGAGAGAGAGAGAGGTGCAATGAACGGTGCGCTTTGTGAGTTTGCAGTGGTACCGAGAACGAAGAGGGAAAAAAAACAAAAATCTTGGGTTGGGAAGGTGAGGAGCTTCTCCACCAAGAAAGCCTACATGGCTGTCTTTGCGGTTGACATGGTAGGCGGGCCGAGTAGAGAAATTTGCACGCACCTTTGTTCCAAGCCAATGACGTACTGCTACGCATTTTATATTGAAATATGTGGTTGTGTTGAGATACCATGCGGCAAAATGTGATTAGTTTGTAATAACGACATTGAGAAATGTTAAGGAGACTCTTTAAAAATGAGACTCTATAGATTTCTTGTCACCTCATATTTTTTGCATGATGTTTTATAATGTTAGAACGAGATTTCTTGTCATCTATAAAAAGTTGTATTTAAAAGGATTTTATTAGCATTTCTCAACGAAAATACCATTTCAAGCGTATGAAAATCCTTCTCCAATGGTCGTGCATTTAATAACCTGCATTGCAAATTTCCAAAAAACTGGACTGACGTATATTTTTGTCCAAAAAGGTATTTAACATGGGGTGTGATATTCACATACTCCTTTTTACTTCTCCCACATCTTTTTTATTTTCGACCATCGGATCGGATAAATTGAAGAATATCAAATGACAGAAATTAACAAGGGTGTGTGAGAAGTAAAAAGGGATGTGTGGATAGCAAGCACACCCCTTTTAACATTTGTTTGATCAGTGTTTTAAAAAATGAGCCTTAAGGCATGTGTAGGCGGCCTTCAAGGTGGGACGGTGAGAAAAACACTTCTAACTAGAGAAAGTAAGCTTCGCTTAGGCGTGGTCGAGGTGCGTTTAGGCACTTGAGGCGTTAGATGGGTTTTTTTTAACGATTAGAGTTTCTCACTTACAATGAATAAATTGTTGATTTAATTGTTGAATATTCTTCTATAATGTTTGATTTTAACTCTATTGTTGATTGAAAAATGCTATTCACACACTTATTTTTACCTCTCACACTCTTGTTAAGTTTTTGTCATTGATCTTTTTCATTACATTCAATCTGACGACCGAAAATTTGAGAGAGGTGTGTGAGAAGTAAAAATAAGTGTATGAATTATGTATTTGTATATAATCATATGTAATATATATTAATAATTTTAGGTCCCGTTTAGGTCCCGTGAGGCAAACCTCAACTTCGTCTTCGCCTTTTAAAACATTAGTTTTGATTGAAAAAAATAGGTTACATTTACTAAAAAATTGAAGGGTGGTACTATGTGAATACCACCCTCACTGAATACTCAATTTCACACTTTCCTTACAATGACAATGGTTGAGAGAGATTTCTTTCAGCCTGAGAGTCAAAAGCTGCTGCTTCCTCTAATTCCTGCCTTGTCAACAGCCTAGTTGAGGGTACAAACTTTGTACTCGAGGTACGTTCAATGGCGTCCGACTGTTCAGATCTCATCGAGAATTGGGATCCGAGTGCCTCGACTGTTTTCTCAAGAAAAACTGATCTTGGGATGATGTCTTTCATGCGGCATATGAATTCTAAATGATCTCTTGCCTGCAAAGGAAATAGATAGCATATCGGCACATTTAAGGTGTGGAATTCACAGGCTTTTCTTTGGCTACGTGGGAAATACAGGTTGAACCACAAAATTTAAAGGAACCACAGAAAAATAGATGTGACAACTTAATAACATACCAATCGATATTCAGGAACCCGTTTTGGATGCTTCAGGTATGCCATGTTCCTAACATCATAGTCCCATAGAAAGGAAGTGTGGTGGATCCACCGGTTTTTACTAATAGATTGAGCGTTCCCACCAAACTTGCGGTTTCCAAATACATAATCTACAACCGGATGGGACCAAATATGTTGTTAGGGAAAAGTCGAAACACAAAACTAACATTTGATACCACACAAAAAGATCAAATAAAGAACCTCAAATCACATCCAGAAATTTCAAATAAAAAAAGCAGGAAACAATAGGATTAACAGAAGAGGTAAGAAAAGGATACTAATCAGTCTAATAAACATTACAAACACATAATCTTATAAGCATAAAGCACCCTAGTAGACAGTAGCGTTAGAAAGGTTCGTTAAGTTACCATTTTCACGAAGTTGAAAATCAGCAAGTCCTTCAAACACTTTGCTGTAAACTAGGCTACTCCAGGACATTATAGGTCGAGGATATGGTTGCAAGCCAGGGACGGCATCCTTGTTGCATATGAAAGTGACAAATAGCGTATTTTGATCAACAGTAACAGTGCCACCTCCAGTAAACCTTCTAATGACAGGAATCTGGTCTCGTAACACCAAATCAATTTCAAGAAGCTCTGCAGGTTTTCTATGCAGAACATACACGGATCCTTTACAATCTCCAATACAAAAAACATACATAAATAAATAATAAAATCACAAACCTAAGAGAATGAACAGAGCCAGAATCATGTAATTTGGAAAATAAGTCTGTGATTGACCAAGCAATGACACTCTTACATTGGACGGTCCACGACAATATCATCCTACTTGATCGGTGATGGTATTCGAATACAGACAACATACCAACTTAATCAATAGTGACAACGAGTAAGAAGCTCATCTTACCCCGAAACACCCATGACAATAGCGGGATCATTAGTTCCATCGTTTACAATGCACCAATTATGGGACGAGGTCCGCAGAAGTTGCTCCTCTAAATGAAGCTGTTGGAGAATGGGAATTCCTTTTAATTTGATAAGGTTCATGAGTGGAAGCCCAATGCTTCTTGCGTGAGGAGTAGTCATTGAAACCATCCTATCCATCAAATACACCCAAAGAAAAGAACAAATCATCACAGAGAAATTGAATCTATACATTTTTCAACTGATTAAATTGTAAAAAATTCATCAAAAAGCTTCCATCTAGGAATTCTGATGCAAATTGGGTAACAGCATGCAACTGGGTTTTGCTTATTTCTCCTCTGACCAAAATATAAATATATATACACACACATATATATATATATATGAGTATATACACACATTTGCAGTATATTTCCGAAATAATTATCATAGAAACGAAAATCAAAATATGAACTTGTGTTTTCTTCTTTAGCCACACAATCTGACAATCAAAAGCAGATCAGAACACAATCGGACTACGGAAAATAGGCGGATCAAAATTCAATTGGGAAGGAAAAACTAACATACAATTAATAATATGGAAATCAAAGGTCAAAGATCTTATCTTTACCGGGACGAAAACAGGGGAACGAGGCCAGGGAGCTGCCTCCGGTGGCCGGGAGAGAGAGAGAGAGAGTTGTTGACTTCTTGTATCTTCTTGTATTGCTGCTTCTGAAAGTCGCAGAGAGGGGTTAATCGCGGGAACGAAGAAACCTGGGCCAAAGAACTTCAGCCCAATTCTCAAGCTTTTTCCACTCAGCAACAAAGTGGATAGTGTTCCATTTGCTTGTTGGTCTGACTGAGGATGGTGGCTCATTATACTGTGGTTCGATAGGTGTCCGTGTGGACTCTTTTTCACTTTGTTGCAGTCGTACATTATGCTCGAACACAATACGAAGGTTCTAAAAAATATTAGGCGCTAGTCAGACAGCGGGTTGGAGCTTAGCGTTTAAGCGGAGCTTAGGCAAGGGTCTAAGCAGAGTAGGTGGATTTAATTTAATTTATTATATAACATATAAATATGTGTCTACTTACTATCTAAAATAAACTATACTTGTATTGAGAATTTAAAAAAGTTAAAGTTTAAGCAATCAAGGCTCTGACATCATCAGAGACTAATGTAGCAAAAATAAGAAAATCTCAAAACCAAATTAAAAATTTCAATAATTCATAATATAAAATTGACATCATCTTTCATCACATATTAATCAAGATTCAATGAATCAACATATGTAAATGGGATCGTGCGTGCATCTAGAATTCAATGTCATTTAATTGCAGTATGAAAAAATAAATAAAGATTAAAAGCTAAAAAGAACAAAATAATGAGCCTTGACGATGGCTTGTGAGAGTTTAGTCGACGGCAGTTGCAAGAGACAACGCAAGTAAAGTTAGAATCGACGTGAGCGAATGCGAGAGAAAGTGTGAGAGACAGAGAGAGAGAGAGAGAGAGAGAGAGAGCGCCTATGTGCGAAGAGACAGGGAGAATAGAAACACGAAACGGCAATCGAAATAATGTGGGGTTTTTTGGGTAGGTTATCCAGAAAATCCTTTAACTTAATTTAAAAAATAAAATAAAATAGTGGAACCCTAACCCCTGAACCACCTATCCATTGCCTAGTTCGCCTAAGCGACCGTCTATCGCCTACTCGATTTTCCTCTACGTTTTGGCCTAAATAGCATCGATCATTCACCGTCCAACACCTAGGCAGCCGCCTAGGCCTATTTTAGAATAGTGGCGATAACTACTCTAACTATCAACCATATTTAGTAAATTCGTCATAACATTATACATATACTTACGGTTTTTTTTTTTTCAAAAATACTTCTGTTTTCCATATACATTTTAATGATTTAAATTACATTTTTTTAAACTACATAGTATAATACATTTACGTACATAAGGCATTTTTTTTAATCACGGCGCGTTACGTGCGACTTACACATTTTAGATGTATTTATATGCAAGGATTGGTTCAGTGTATAGAAACATAAAATAAAGGCGATTATCATCTCTAATAATGCAAGCAGGAATTTAAAGTATTTTGTCTAGAATATGTAAAAAAAAAAAAAAAAAAGGTAACAGAGAAGATCCCTATAATTTAGTTGCAACTAAAAGCTAAATAAAAAGTATAAAACAATCGAAGAACTTCAATTGATCTTGATACACTTGACAGCAAAACATATCATGAACTCATATCGTTCCATCATGTTGAAAATTTAATGTGTTTGGTTAAAATCAAATATTAGCATTATTTGTAATTGAATTAGTGAATTAGTTGATTATGAACTAAAACCATACAATGAAATGAGGCACAACAGTCACATTTGAAACATGGCTGACAATTTAGACATGGTGTTAAAAAAATTCCAGAGAAAGTTAATTTGCTGCAAGAAGTCCATAAAATTATATATAAAAAAATTTAATTGAGTGCAAATATGCTATCAAAACTAAGAGAGATCAGAAATTGAAAACATGAATTACTAACCCAATGAAAATATATTTGACAACGATAGCTTATGCAGATGAAAATGGCTTCGACAGTCATAGGAATCTTGCTCAGGGCACCTCTTAATCTTTTCAATATCTTTCTGAAAAACAATCACATTAGAGGAGCAAAAGGTATTATGTTTACAAAAGTCAATAGCTCTTAAAGAAAGGAATAGATCCTCGAGGGCCACAGAAACGAACTCGAGCGAACACTGAAAAAAGAGCCAACAGTAGCACAAAGCTAGCTCCGATAACATACTATCAAGTTCAATGAAAATGAGAGATCTGATGAATTCTACCTCTCTTACCTCTTTGGAGACCAAATGGAGTTCCTGGAGTTCTCCACTGCTTCCCCTAGCAGAACGATGTTGACGTGGGTTGTAGTGGGAGAGAAGGATGCTGTGATTTAGATAACCAACAATATAAATTGAGTAGGATCAAAAGCTACCCTTTTTTTAGGCTACTTGATGTACCAGCTGAGGAAGAAATTTAATTAGAAAAGTGGGACCAAATTTAATTAAACAAAGTAGCAAAACCTGTGAAAATTTAAAATTCCAATCACATGCTGTGGTAGAAATTTCATACATGGCTCTAATTAATGCTACCGACGAAGGCATCCCAGTAACCTATGCAACCAGCTCTCCCGACCTGCTAAAAAACAATAACAAAATGAAAGAATTTTTTGAGAGAAATTGAAGTTAAAACTTCATAAATATTGGGAATTTGCATGATTTCGTTTAATTTGAAAATTTCCGTACCTTTCAATTGCATCGTCAACGAAAATATAATAACGCTGGAAATTTCAGAGAGGGCTATCAATATTAGAGGCGAAAAGAAAAAACTTACCATACATTTCTCCACCAATGAAACATTCAAAGCATCCAACCTTTTGCCCCTTCGTAAATTCTTCTTTAGCTGTGGATATGAAGGGTGATGGAGTGATATCATAATTTTGTAACTGAACAAATGCAATGGAGAAGTTATGATAAAAGGTTGTGTGAGTTTGAAAACTGAACGAAAACTGCTACGCAGTTTGAAAACTAAACGTGCTAATCTTGATAATTTTTCTTCCCAAGTTCGTTGTTATTTTTATTTATTTCTTTATATTTTTGTGAGATATTAACATCTCTCTCCTAAAATGGAGGAGGAGTTATCTGTTTCTTTTTCTGTTAATAAAACAAATTTTATATTTTCTGTATTCTGACAAAATTATCCCAGTTATTTTGTCTCTATTATTTTCAGCTAGTTGTGGATTTTTTTTTGTTTGAGCGGCTTTATAGTCATTTTATTTGTGAAACCTTGAGACACCAAACTCTCCTTTTAGCTTTCTAATATTAAAGATTAAAGATTAAAGATACAAAAAAAATTCACATATTTCAGACATATTTTAAACATCTAAAACTACATTAACAAAACCCTCTTTGTCAACCAAAAGAAGATGAAAATACATCTTTGTCTTCTATCACAACAAAAACAATTTAAGGACAGTAACATAATTTCACAAAACAAAATTTTGTTGTTTTTTTTAAACCCCACCTACATGTAAGTTTATCATCTCTAATTTAAAAAATTAAAAATTAAAAACAACCTCTCTCCCTCTCTCTCCTCACTCGCACGTTCTCTCTCATCCTCTTCCTCTCTCTTTCAATTTTAACAACCAAAGTAAAAAATTTCACACTTTGTGTGTGGGCATATACTAGTATTTTTTAAGAAAATAATTAATGAATTAAAGTAAATAAATATTAAAATTTTAAAAATTCCCAAATTTTTTAAAGTATTATTTTAGCAAAATTACCCATACATGTAATTACATTTCAGGTATTATATTCGTTTTGTATTTTCAGAAACTACGCTAACAATGCCTTTTCCACACAGTAGAAGTTATGCATCGCGCTACAATACGATAACTACTCTCACTACACCTTTTCACATGGTCAAAGTGTTACATTATTCTCCAACATGATAATTGCTCTCACTAGGAGCGCCT
Source organism: Malus sylvestris (assembly GCF_916048215.2). Classification (NCBI taxonomy): domain Eukaryota; kingdom Viridiplantae; phylum Streptophyta; class Magnoliopsida; order Rosales; family Rosaceae; genus Malus; species Malus sylvestris. The sequence continues at coordinate 26,750,501 of NC_062273.1, read as the reverse complement.
TTTCACATCATCGAAGTTGTAAAACACTAGAACCTTGAGCCTTAAATTGGACACGACAACTTTGAGCACTTCGATTAAGCCAATTCATTTGGGATTCTGCGGATCCACTTTTTTTTCCAATGCTTAGACTGGACACTACAATTTTACGCACAAAGATTATCACTTTTTGCAAAGTTAGTGTAATCCTACGAGAATACAGAGTATTGTCTCACGTCAGAAGATTAAAAAGATTATTAAGCTTTGATTGTCTTAGTCTTACTTTAGGTCTATTTTGTTAACTATTAGTAGTTACTGAAATTTTACGTTTTGAGATTTTAATTACTTTTGAACATATAATCTTTTGTACTAGTGCAAATGGTTTGCTGCTCAATCTTATTTATGTTTCCAATTTCACCAGTCTTCATATATTTACAATTTCATGAAAACAACAGTCTGGTTGATTTTGAAACATCGAAAGCAGAGAGAGAGAGAGAGAGAGAGAGAGAGAGAGAGAGAGAGAGAGAGAGAGAGAGAGAGAGAGAGCCTAGAATTTGAGAGCATTTTATGTTGTGAACTCAGCAGAAGCTGTTCTCCATGAGTTTAACAAACTCATCGAAATCTATGCGTCCATCTTCGTCAACATCAAATGCCTTGATCATCCGTTTGCATTCCACTTCCGAAACTTCAACGAAACCCAATACAGAGAGAACCTTCATTACCTCACCTGCATCAATGAATCCGTCCTCGTTCTCATCAAACACGCGAAAAGCTTCTTTTACTTCCTCCAAGCTCGGGTCCTCCTCGAACAAGTCAGCAATCTCCTTCGACCCGAGTCTCCCCTCACTTAATGTTCCTAGTTTCTCCATCACTAGTCCTAGTTCTCCTACACACAGATTCTTATCGCCACCTGCAACATTTTCGTGAATGTAACTAATCTCCGCGGCCTGAACTGAAGGGACTTGGTCAGGACTAGTAGTTTTAGAGTTGGTTTCAACTCCTTCTGATGGTTCGTGATCACATACGTTCTCGTCAGCGCAACTTCTTTGGATCACGGGCTTAATCTGCATAACATCGCAAAGGAAGCATAAAAACAAGTAGCGTAAATTCGAGTTGAAGTGCAGTACAAGGAGCCAGTTAAGAATGATTAGGATCACAAAGAAAAGTGCAAGAAGCGAATCGGGGCTGCATCCGAACCCATCGCTCATCGCCTTCTCCATGACCGGTGGATAAAATCTAGAGAGTCGAAATAGAGAGTGCTTAATTAAGCCGCTAGTCGCTTAACTGCGATTCGAAAGTATTGAGAGACTTGAGAGTTGAGTGTGGAAACCAGAACTGAGTTTGGTTTATATTATATAGAGCTAAAGATTTTGCTTAATTAATTTCCAAGAAATTGTGTGAAATGAAGGGAAGTTTCAACCAAATTAATAGCATCCATAGTTCACATCGTAAACTGAGCTGAGTTGTTGACTCTACTTGTCTCTTCTTTGTTAATTTATTAGCCATTAGGGTCGTCATCTCGTGGAAATTTCCAGGTATTCGCATGCATGTTATTCGCATGCAGGAGCGGCCGCAATTGCACGGAAATGACAAGTGTGAAAACAAATAAGTAGTTAAATTATTCTCTCAAAGTCTTCTTCTAGGGAAGACTTTTTGAGTATATGATACAAGTCCCGATACTCAATGATACGTGTTTTATATAAGATTTAATTGTTATATATATATATATATATATATATATATATATTAAATCTTTATTTACAAAATTTAACTGTTAATTTTTTAGATTGCTCAGTTGTACCATATAAAAAGAATTGCATAATATATAGGTTATCAGAGATCAATGTTCTAAAAAATGGCCTAGGCGGGGCGGGGCGGTGGTGAGCCGAGGCATTTTCTTGCAAATCAGTTGGAAAAATTGGATGGGCTCTAGGCAGGCTAGGTGGTGCTAGGCGGAGCTAAACTGTTTTTTTTTTTTAATGAAATTAAAAAATAAAATAAAAAATATTATCTAAGTCTAAGTGATTTAAATTTGTGAACTTGTTATACATGTATCATCCTACAATACTTCTCACTATGGTTATATGGCATATGTGTTTAATGTGTTTTTAAATTTTAGACTTGTTGGATACTCTTTTTGCATTTTATCATTTTTTTATTATATTATACATGAATTTCATACAAGTATAATTTTTTGTAAGTATCAATATACACTTATTTACAAGATATACAAGAAATTTACCTAAACCGCCTAGGCTCCCACCTAGAGCCCGCCGCCCGACTAGCGCCTAGCGTTTTTTAGAACCTTGTAAGAGATTAATTTAATTACTTTTTGGGAATTGTATTAGCACTCTAAAAATCTCATTTGACACTTCAAACTTTCTATAATTAGAAAGAAAAATACACTTGCGATGAGTGTAGAATGAGATTTTTGGAGTGTTAATGACAATTTCCTACTTTTTTTAGTCAATTTATGAAAACAAAGAGAATAAAAAATTATAAAAAATATATATATGTCATGTGGTTCACGTGCCTGTCACGTGTTTGTTGGTGGGGGTGTTTTTTTATTTGGACAACTCTGTCGTGACTTGGTTGTCCATGCTTCTGCTGTTGAGGGGACAAAGCTAGAGAGAATGGGCATTTGAGGAAGAAGGAAGGAAATGGGGTCAATTGGTAATAAATTCCACTACAAGACAAACGACAATGGGGTCAATTAACAAATAAGAAGAATTGATAATGTCCTTTCTACCCTCCCAGATTACAAAGAGCCATGGAGGCAAAAGAGCCGGGAGCCGCCCTTCATCTCCACTCAGGGACCAAACCGCGCCACCACACCCGGCTCCCCGGCGGTTTCGAGCAGCGGGGAAGCTCACCGCCGAAACCTCTCGCCTCCGCTCTTATCAATATGGACCTCGTCGTCACCGACGTGACTGCCACTGCCTGCTTCGAAAAAGAGCTCAGGGTTCCTTCTTTTAATAATTACAACCCGTGAAGTTTTCTATACAGCGTGAAGCAGTGCTGGGAAAACGCAGAGAAGATCAAGGGCGGAATTAGAAATTTATTATAGAGGTTTAACGAAAAACTCGCGGTATTATTCATTTTAATGAAAAATCATATTTTTACATTAAAAAGTTAAATCTGACACTATTCACTTTACATTTTAGTTTGTCCTTATCATTAAAACTCAAAGTTTTCAAGCTCTTTTCATTAGTTTTCCTAATTTATTAATGGGTAAGTAGCTAAAGTTATTAGTTAAGTATCTTTAAAAGAGATGTCAAAATGTCTATATCAGCAGTTAATAAAAATAACAAAAATATTTTCAACCGAAAAACCAAATTTAATGTGGCATGATATGGATTGGCAACCTTCTTCCTTGTTGCCAAAATTGACGATTTAAAAAAAAAATTAATTATTAAAATTTTTATTAATTTTATAATTTTTGTTGTATTAAAATATATGGTTAATCTCAGTTTACTACCCTCAAGTTTCGTGGTTTTTAACATTTAGTACATGAAGTTTTTTTCGTCTCAAAGTCATACCCAAAGTATTAATTTTGGAACAGTCTCATACATCTATTAAGTTTTCCGTTAAAACTTCTGTTAACTAATGACGTGGCACCCACATGGACATTTACTAAGCGCCACATGTCAATATGGGCCCATTTCAATATTAAAAATTTTAAAAAAATACAAAAACACAAAAAAAAAAAACATCGGTGCCCACCATCTCCTTCCCTTCTCTCTTCTGCACCTGCACTTGCACCACCCTCCTTTCTCTCCTTTGGCGAGGTACGATAAAGCCATTATTGTTTTCTCTCTAAATGATCATCTCTTCCAAGTCGAGTACGCGCTTGAGGTCGTCCGTAAGGGTAACACCGTCAGTCCACCGCTAAGCTCCAGGACTCCAGGTACCGAGATCACACACACAAAGTGCTTTCTTTGCTTTGATCTAACTGAGGAAAATTGAAGTGGACTTTAGGGTTAGGGTTTTTTAATCGCATCGATTTCTAATTTTTTTTTGTTTCAATCGCTGCAATTGGTTGAATTGTGCATTGAATTGAAATTGAAACTAATCGGTAAGTTGTTAATTGGCTATGTCGTACCTCGCCAGATGAGAGAAGAGAGGGTGGTGCAAGTGCAGAAGAGAAAAGGGAGGGAAGGGGTGCGGGTTGCATAAGAGAGAAGGGAGAGAGAGGGTGCGGGGGATAAGGTGGGTGCAGATGTTTATTTGTTTTTTTTTTCTTTTTTTTTTTTTAAATATTTTTTTAATATTGAAATGGGCCCATATTGACATGTGGCGTTCAGCAATTGTTCACGTGGGCGCGAAGTCATCAATTAATAGAAGTTCTAACTGAAAACTTAACAGATGTATGAAACTGTCTCAAAATTAACACTTTAAGTATGACTCTGGGACAAAAAAAAAATTCATGTACTAAATGTTGAAAACCACGACTCTTGAGGATAGTAAACTGAGATTAACCCTAAAACATATATTATGATAGTTTAATGTAACATGGGTGCCACTTAGTACTACTGTCTAAAGGTATTCCTCTTCACTTATAAGTGAGATGTCTTATGTTCAATTCTCGTCAAAGGTAAATTTGAACTACATTATTGCAAACCCATTATGAAGTTAAGCCCACCTCATCTACCTTAGCGTAAATAATATCGATTGTTCGAAGAAAAAAAATATAAAATATCGGGTGCCAGGTGGTGATCAAAATTTTAAGATATTTTATGTGGTGGGTTCCCTTTGAATTTGGGAATTGAGGTTCTGTTTTGGGGATGCATTTGATTCTACAAATTCAAAGTTCTTTGCTTTTTTTCTTTTGTTTGGTGGCTCTTTCCCATGGAACATTATTATTTATTTGGGTGGAATTTTGAGCATTTTGTGTGAAAGAAGATGCAATTTGGAAATGCTTGTGTTATTGAATTTCATACATTAGTAATGCTGTAAAAGTTGAGCTCTTTTTTAGCTATGTGGTATGCCGTTGCTTATTATATACGCGATTCGCGAACATGGTTGTATGAAACCGATAGTTGTTTGGGAACATGGTTATATACGCGAACAAGTAATTGTCTTACTGTAATTGTACAGCAGCTGAAGCTAGGGAATTTGCTTAATTAGTTTAGCTACATACTTGCATATATGCATGTACGATACTGGAGGCGATAGATATTAGTACAAGCTTAGGTAGAAAGCTTTTCTCACCTTTGGTGGAAAATGCATGTAAGGTAATCTGGAGTTTTGTTATGGCGGTTGATTGAGCAGAATGACTATGAGGTCGCAAATTCCAATATTCCATATTAGATTGCGACCGTAGACATAGAGTGTGGCAGCTTGGCATGACTGGTGTTGTGGGATTATGTGAATTTGAACTAGACTGTGACAGAGAGATTGTAATAGAATATGGCTAATCATGGTGATACGTATTTAGTTGAAGGACTGTTTAGACCTATGAGGAGTCTTGAGGTGTAATACAGGCCTGATTTACCGGAGAATTTTTTTTACCAACTTGGCTCCAAATGATTAGGATTTAGTCGATTGACAGTGCACTAGAAGATAATTCAGTAATGAATATACACCGGCTGAGGCATTTGTTTTGAAAGAGGAGCGGCTTAGCAAGTTTCAAGAAGAAGCTCGTTCTGCAATCTGTTTCTTGCAGATTGAAAAGTTCTGGCGAACTAATTATTCTACTGGTCTTGGCGTGGCAAATTTGTAACAAAGTCTGGAAACCAACATTGAAGATGTTTCGTTGCGTGTCCATTTGTGCTGATTATGGTTGGAAAGGAATATTAAAGGAAACAAAGGAGTTCAGGAAATGGGCTGCTTTGTCATCCCAATTTAATATGAATCTTGATAGCTGAACAAATGTTTCTTTATTTTGTTTCCCCCAGCCCTCTGATCCCTGAAACTAATTTTGGAGGATTAATTTTTTATTTTTTCACATTTCAGGGAGGACAACATTCCCCTTTGGAACCTTGAACTTTTACATGATTTTTGTGTCTTTATTTTGGGTGGTATCTCCATTCCATAGAAACCCTTCACCAGTAGATGTTAGCACACCGTAGTTTCCTACTATATATTGCTGACCTTCAAAGCGATGCCAAAATACCTACACTACTTGAGCTATCTTAGGATTCTTAACAATCAGCAGACTGTACAGTTGCGGTATGATAATGGAAGAGATTCTACTGCAGGATGATAATGCGAGGGCAGAGTCCAATGTGTTTAGTGGAAGTGGATAGTTGATCCAGAGATTCTAAAGGCGATGGCTACCCTGTGCTGTGGCTTAAACCATTGAAGAAATCAGAACCATGTGTCTCTTCTCTCTTTCCCTACTGTTAAATCATCTTCTAAAATTTTAGAATCAATTTTTAGATCTCCACAAAGTCTCGGCACAGGTTGCACATTTTCATTTCACTTCTTTCCGCTCTACACTCGTATTCAAATGATTATTGAAACTGATGTTTGCCTTGAATTTAAAAACTTACACCTTACGCTTTAATAAAAGCATTTTCTCTTGCATATTGTAGGCAATGGTCAATCGATCAAAAGGAAATCAAACTGAGTTTTCTAGAGCCGAGCTCATCCAGAAGAGTTCTTACTGTCGGGTTTCAGGTACTCTCAAGAAACCCCAAATTCTTGTGGAAGTTCTTCCAGGGATGAATTCAACTAATTTAGGAGAGCAAGTGACAGCGTATTGCTTTGAAATGCAGGTCGTGACATGGATCTTCTCGAACTGTCAGCCTATGGCAATGTCCGTCGGGGACAAGATTCAGGGGGATGTAGAATCCAATGACAATTTACGACGTTGTGTAACTTCTTGTAGAATTCTTCCTAGCATTGAAGGGGAAACTGGAAACTAGTATTGCTGCATGTTCTCCCACTCGGATAGGAAATATTTGTATCAATCTGCACTGCACAGAATGTCATCCCTTGCCTTTTGATATATGAGAAATTTGGCTCAGCATTTTCTTCATTCTTCTTCCCATTGACAAATATGGGTTGCATAAGACAAATGGACAGTCCGTATTTTGTGAAGCAAAATCCATGCTCCTTTGCTTTGGAATAATCTTTAATTGCAATTGATAGTATCGCGATTCATAATGTGAGGAGAAAATTTTCTTTCATTCTGTCAAAGACAATAGTTTTTCGATCTCTCTCATTATGCAACTTAAATTTTAGATTGAGTACATTTCTCTAACCAAGTGAAACATCACATCTGCACCTTCTTCTTTAGTGGTTGAAAAACGTTAACGAGACTCTTTTCAAAGTTAGACTTTTCATCAACTCTTTATCACTTTACAGTTAACGTTAATTTTCACGTCAATATTATAAAACGCTGTGCAAAGAGCTTGAGGTGGCATATAGATAGAGCCATACTTTTGAAAGCATTTTCTTCTTTTTTGTACTAGGTCTTTCTGTTTTTACAAATGATGATGTTAATAAGTTAAATTATTGGTTGTTAAGGACGAAAAATTAATGAAAATTGAATCCGCATTTAAATGTATAAACATAAATACATTTTGCTAATGCGGTAAAATGTCATATGCTTTTTGCATTAAGCATTTAAATTTAAAATGTTAGAACAAGTTAGGAGAAAGGGTGGCATACACTTTGATTTTTCTTCTCTCTATTATTCTCATTTGGACCTTCACTTTAGTGCCCCTACACGTGTCATAACTCCCAATTGATCTCATAAAGTGTATTTGAAGCATACATTGTACACTGATGTTCTGCTTTTTGACTTCTTTCTAACTTTTTAGGCTTAAAAAGCTTCAACTCCAAGATTGAAGATGCAAACTCTTGCGGATAACGGATTTGGATTTCATTCGAATTTAAATGTTGGAAATTTTAGAAATCTTTACATCTTATTTATTCATTATATATTGTGCAATTAAAACTCATTTTGAAATTTTTATTTAAAATTAAACACGAATAGTATCTGACAAAAACTGACTGCACGAAGTACAATGTACAGTTAGGATGTGAGGATCCTCACAAAGAGGATCCAGAGAGGATTCTCATCTGTGAATAACTAAGAGTAAAAGATATAATTACTATAAGTAAAGTTCGGCGCATAGTATACATTAGTTGAGAATAGGTCATTCACATTTCATTTGATGATCAAATGTGAATTAAAAGTTAAGCAGTGATATTCTAAGAATTCGAACAACATTTGCAAATAATATAATATTTCACTAATAGAAAAAAAGTAATCAACACTTGTGGATAACTCGAAAACTAATATTGTTTACACACTATATTTAATAGTAATTAGGCTTACATTGTTGAAACTTAGGCTTAGATTGCTAAAACTTATCCTAAAATTTTGGCTAGCTTGTATGTTAGAAGTGATTAATAAAGACAAAACCTCTATAGCAATCATCTGCAATGAAGGATTGCCGAAACTTAACTTATGAATAGTTTATGTTTGTTGTTGCTGTTTTGGTGTAGCATTGTTGACAGTTGTTTTCTGTTTTTTTTTTTATTTGGCTACAGCTCTTTAATTTTTTTCTCTTCAATATATTTATTTACCAAAAAAATAGTAATTAATTTAAGTGAATTCAACATTTCTTTCAATAATAATAGTTATCCGTCCCTAACACATAGGTACATTTTCCCCCTCAATTTCTATACAACTTGGATGACTTTGAATGATATTATAAAAGAGAACTAAAATAGAGGATAAGTGAGAGCGGGGGCTTTGACTATCACTCCCAACATGCCAAAACCTACTTTTCTAAGTCAATATCAGCTTTAGTTTTAGGGCTAAATACATTTCACACTTGTTATATTTTGAGTGGTTTTTAAAATAGGCAACGAGGTTTTAATTGAATGAGGATTCTTTTGGATTCTTTTTGTGAGGATTTCGGAGATCTTCACGTCGTGTTAATTTATCGTACATCATGTAATTATAAATTATTTTAAATATTTTTATTTAAAATTAAACACAAATAGTATCTGATGAAAACTGATCGCACAATATACGATGAACGGACACCGGATCCTCATTCGTTTTAATTTTCTCATATTGCTGTTTTATTTGTCTCACATTGCTCTCTAATATTTTGAAATTGTATTAATTTATTCTTTTTGTCTCATGAATTGTTTGAATATTTCATTAAATTGATGACATGGGGAGTATAAAACCCATAATTGCGAGACACGTCATAAACAACATTTGCACCATATTGACCAAAAAAATCATCAATTAAACGAATATTTAGACGTTCAAATATTTAAAAGTTGTTAACTTATACAATTTCAAAATTTAAAGAGTAATGCAAGAAAACTAAAATCTCACAATACATTTTAAAAATCACCTCAATTCTTAAGTGTGTAAAGTGTTATTAGCATTTATTTTTATCATGGAAAAAGTGGAAATATAGAGGTTAAAATTGTTGACCAAACTCTTTTCTACTGCAGCTTTCCAAAAAAAAAAAAAAACTCTTTTCTACTGCAAATTTTTAATCCATGTAAACTGAGCCAAATGGGAGATGGTAAAATCACAGATAATTTGGTGCTGTAATAATTAAACATTGGGTTTGGTTTGTTAAGGATCCACCATGTTCAAAAAATAATGAGCAAATAAAATAAGTGGTTCTCTACCTAGCCTCATATTATATTAAGAGCAAAACTTGGCTGCTTAAAAAAAATACAACTTTAACGAAAAACTTTTGGTACTGTTCATTTTAACGAAAAATCACATTTTTACACTAAAAAGTCAATCATAGTACTATTCATTTTACCATTTATTTTTTCTTTATCATTAAAACTCAAAGTTTTCAAGTTACTTTCATTCATTTTCCTTAAAAAAAAGTAGGAGCTCATTCTCTCATCCAATAATAACTTAACAAGTGTCTAAAAAATTGCAAAAAATAAAACTTGAACTAATAACACACACTTGTCAAGTTGTTATTGAGTGAGAGTAGGAGCTCCTGTTTTTTTTTTTTTCAGGTAGCCAAGCTTTGTTCTTATATTAATCAAGGGGTGTGATATCCACACACTCCATTTTACTTCTCACACAATCTTTTTAATTTTCGGCCGTCGGATCGGATGAATTGAAGAAGATCAATGGATATAAATTATCAAGGGATGTGTGAGAAGTAAAATAAGATGTGTGGATAACACATCCCATTAATCAATTACTAAATGATAATTTCTTGCTTAATCTGCCCTGTTAAGTTGATTGAGTACTTAAATGAATTGCTTCGACGAGTGGCATGAGCATTCTAGGTGAGAGGATTAGTGATGAGATTAGACTAGATTTATTTGTTTTTGGTAACTAGGGGATCAATGTTTCTTTGTTTTTCTCTTTGCAGGTTTAGTCTTCGTCTTCCACTTGTATTCTTTTATATTTACTTTTCTTTATTTGATAAATCTTTGAGATAGGGAACAAGGGGGTCGTTCTATCATGAAGTTAGCTTTTTCTAATCGCTTTATAATACTCAAACTAGGGGAGATATTTTCGAATCTAGGTGGGTTGGAAGTTGTAGGACGCCCCAGCCAGTCATGCTTCCGTTCCTGCTCGGTGTGTTTAGGTTCGTTTGCCCTTTTTGTTGCCTTTTCTTTCTTTTTGTTCTTTCCCTTGTAAAATGTAGGTTTTTGAGAAAAATGGGAGAGCTCCATGTTAGTCTGTTGAAGCAGAAAAATGACATGACATGACTTAACCAAACCCTTTCTCCTCCCTTTTCATTTCTCTACAGAGAGACCTTTTAGGGTTGTTAGCTAGAAAGAAGGCTCAATTCTTCATAATTGGAAACACACCATTTAGCAACACCACCAAATTTGCCACTAGAATTTTGAGCACAATATGTCATTTTTATCTTCTTTGGTCTCCCACACAAAGCTTTAAAATTAGGTATGTGGATGAGAATAGAGGGGCAATTGCTTTCGTATAAGATGAAGGAAAAGAGCAAAAAAAGGAAGAAACAAACAGAAAAAGCGAAAGCGAGAGAGGATAAGAACTTATAGGACAAGTTCATCGTTGTTATAGCATTTTGATTCAATAACACAATGTTATGTTTAAATTTTACTCTGCATATTACTAGATTATCGGATCAAGATGATGCATATCGGTGAACTTATTTTGTGTAAGTTGATTTTCAGATAAGAGAGAGAGAGAGAGAGAGAGAGAGAGAGAGAGTGCCAAATGATTCATGGCATTATGTGTGGAATTAGGGTCCCATTTAATAACTCATCTTTACAAAAAATGTGGCCTGCATTTGCCTGTTGCACCAAAATATCTGTGTTTTAAATTGGTGATTGATTTGAGACACACATACATCACCGATGTTGATGCGTCAAACCATGTGCTTTGCAAAGAAAATTAGGTAAAGATGTATTTCACCAAGTAATCCTAATATCCATAGTTTCTCATCAAAGGAGAAACATTCCAAGTTTCTGTCACGGGCTAGTTAGAGGGGGATAAGTTTGGTTTTAATTAGTGCACTTTTTATGGCTCAAATTAATAGGGCATCTGTCTGAAATGACTCGTTTTAACGAGTAGTCGTTCATAGCTGAATAAAGGGTCGAATATAGAATATTAATGTTACCAAAGAGTCTTGAATCGTAGCATCGCAATCTCTCATTATGTGTTTATAAAATTCGATTTCTTTAGCATCAATTTATACTATTTTTGCTAGAAAAACAATGGATTGAGGACTGATGCTACAATCTAACTATCTAAGACTCTTTGATACAATACCATACCGTACCATAGTTTCAAAATTTTCTTCTCATGTAGGTTGGCAATTTATGGCTTCAACAATTGTGGGCTCGTTTTAAAGTATTTTTCTAAGATTCATTTACATTTGTGTTAAAGATTGGTACCAAAAACATTTTTACTAAAATTGGTTGAACCCAAAAGAAAAAAAACACCAGTTGTGTTGGTTTATTCCTTCTTAGGCTTGAACTTACTTGTTTTGTAAGCGTAATTACTAAAAATGAGAAGAAAACAATGAGAAAAAGGAGAGTAGGATAATATCGGATAGTCTGCAACCAAACTTTTGTGCAAGTTGTTCATATCCTTTGGTGGTGAAAGGGAAAGGCAATTTGGCCCTTGTTAGGAATAAAGAACAATTTTGTTGGTTTGTCGCCATCTCCATTTTAGCCCCACAAGAGTGGCTGGTAAGATATGAATGTTGCAAACAACTTAACTGTTAACGAAAACGTCATTGTGACGGTATCTCGAACCAATTAAACAGTATTACCTATAAAAGTTAAACGCTACACTACTTGATCAGTTGAATTATTGCTACAATAGCGTCCCAATTGCAGGTCCTTGGCCCACAAGAAAAGATACTCGGATTGGATCTCATGAATGTTTTTTCTTGGTTTTATAGAGAAGATACTTGTTTATGCAGTTTAGAACTTTAGATGAAGGAGAATGATAGAAAAAAGAGAACAAAAAGATCTTTGAATTTCACATATATAGAGATATAGACATGTACATGAACACGAACTCAGGAAAACTAAGTACATCAGAGCTTTATCCTGTGCATTACAAGGAGGCAAAAATAGTTGCCACTAGAGCTTTATCCTACATTAGTTCCCCTATCATACTGAGGAACCCTAGAGAGTAGAGACAGCCCCTCTGATTCCGCATCCCGGATTCGACCGGCTCAACTAAAATGGCCTTAGCTGGATGGGGTTCTGTCAAAACTCATGGCTACTTGGCTAGCTAGCTACTTCATGAGCTCTCATGAAAGTTGAGGGATCTAGACAACGCAGCTGGATTTGCTCGCAAAGCGGGAGAGGATTCAGAAACGGTTTTCTTTTTGTCACTCTTTGATTGGAAAGCCTTAAACAACCCTCCGCCACTGATGGAATCGTTCTTGATTCCGAGCGTCGCCCATATTGAACTCTTTGCAGCTTCACTCGGATCATCAATCCTTAATGTTTTTGGAACCAAAACGCATCCATTTTTCTGTCTTGATGGCTCTTCTTTCTCCAAAATTTCTGGTTTTAGAACGTCTTCGTCCCTTGAGTGCTTCCCCAATGTTGGAGAATTTGAACCAGAGCGGGGAGACTTTTGGTTTGGAGAAGCGGGTTGTGGACCAAACCAAGGAACGTTCCAAGTGCCGGGCACACCACAGTTCCAATAAGGTGCAGGACAAAATGATAGAGGAAATCCTGGAGGACAAAAAGGCGGTGGGGGAACTGCTGCATTCCATGGATAAGGCCAGGGAACACCGGGAAGACAAGGAATTTGCGAAGAGAAGCCATTGACATTCTGCACATGTGGTTTTGAAACATTTACCGAAGATGCACTGGAGCTATCATCGCCATTGTCCGTAGCTTTGCAAGGAGATGGAAATACCTGTTCTTCGCTTTTATGTAAACCATTTCGAGTACCATTTGGAACCTTTTTATCTGCAGGATTTAGAGAAGAAGCCATAGAATCACAAATAGGTGCATCCACTCCGAAGCTGAGGACTCTACCATTGCTTTTTAATGCAGGGTGGTGAACTCCATTTGGAGCATCAATCCGAGCTGCTTCAAGAGCCTCACTAATGGTCATGTGGCGATAGTGTGAGGCAGAGTTCTTGTTTTTGCGACGTCCAGCTCCCACAGGCACATTCCTCATGGTTCCGCCTGCCGTCCAGTATCTTTGACAGGCTTTACAGAAATGGCGTGGTTGATTGACGTTGTAATTGTTGTAGTAACAAAATTTAGTGTCCATGCTATTGCAGCGGGGGCATGGAAGTATCTTGTCAGGCTTCTTCAGGGTTTTCTCTTCCGAGTTTTCAGTACTCTGTTCTTTCTCCGTCTGAGCAGTTTTTGTTTGTGCACTTTCTTCATCTATAGAGGGTGTCTTCGGGTTCACATCAGAACCTGGTAATGCTTCCAGATTTGTAGGGTCTTCAGATTTTGGTTGAGAACCATCATCTTGTTCTATGCTCTCAGTCGATTTTTGTGACGGCGAATCCTGAAATTTTAAAAATACGCTTTAGGAACAAGTATCGCAAAATAAACTTGAAACAAAATGGAACCGATCAATTTGACCTACAAGAAATGAGTACTCTAAATTTATGTGTTTACAAGGAGTTTTCTTCTTTTTTTAACAGAAAAGTGATCATCTTTTGCCTTTTTATCCTTTTTGTTGCAAGTTTGGTTGTACTATAGTTTCACTCACACAATCAAATCTACTGAAACTTCTACAAATTGGAGAATCCAAATTACTCTGTTACATAAATCCAAGAAGTCCAGAAAATTAATGAAAACAACAGTTCAGAAAATCAATAGACAAACCTTCCAATATTCCTTTCATATTGATAATAAAAAATTATACGAAGGCAACAAGGCCAGCAATACTTTATACACAGAAAGTTGGACAGTTAAGCATCAACACGTGTAAACAAATGTGCGGAGATAAAAATGCTTCGTTGAATTTGTGGCACACGAGAAAGGATAAGACTAAGAACGAGGATAATCGATATAAAGTAAGAGCAGCTGCAATTGAAGAAAAAAAAGAAAAAATCAATTAAGATGGTTTAGACACATGAACCGAAGATCTACAGAAGTTTGGTTAAATGATGCGATTATGAGACAGGCTCAGGGCAAAAAAGACAGAAAAACTTTGGAAAACTTGGATAGCGACTCGAAGAAGACATGGAGTACTTAGAGCTAACGAAAACTTAGCGCAAAATCGAGCGCGGTTTAGAATTCAACGGGCCTATCTCACTTAGTGAGATAAAGTTTTGTTGTTGTTTTTATTCATAAAAGAAATTTTAAATCTCACAGCTGAAAACCTGGCTGCCTAATTAGGAAAAAAATCAAGAAGCACAAACAGTTTCACAGTTTTTAATCTGCAATCACTTTAAAAAAAAATCTAATTAGCTAGTGGCATATGTAAATTGAACTTAACTAACCAAAACAAATAAGCATCGAAGTAACAAAATGAATCAATTTTATACTTTTTCCAAAAGCTGGATCGAAATTCATTGATTGAAAATCTTTCATTAATAACAAAATTGAATCAAACAATCAAAAGGCAACAAATTTTCCATTCCAATTCTCAGATGGCCAAAAAAGGATCAGAATTTCCATTTCCTTTCCCTGATTCTTTCATCTTCTAGACTTTAAAAGTTAATTAAACAGGATTAAAAAAAAAATCAAACAAAAAAAGAAGAAAAATGAAAACGAATCAAAAAAAGGAGCTCGACCCATCAAAGCTCCCTGCAATTTAACAAAATGGTCGAATCCAAACAAACAATTTAAACAAGAACTTTCTCTCTCAGTTACAAACTGTTACCTGCTCAGTCTCTGCATCTTCTTCCTCCTCTTCGCACTCCTCTTCCAATTCTACTTCCACTTCTTTCTCCACAGGGCGAGCAAAACCCAGGTCCTCGATGTCGGCGGGGAGGGAAATCTTCTTCCCGAAGAGCTTGATCGCGGGGTCCTTAGTTTCGAGCATTTTCTCGGCAGCCAAACAGTGGAAAAAGAGGCGCGAGCGTTGGAGGTGGTGTTTTCCTTTTCTTTTCTTCTGGGGGAGAGAGTGGTGGTGGCATTGGGCGTGGTAAAACCTCGTCTACGATTTTGATCCGTTTAAAAATAGTTGGAAGTGGTGCCACGTCAGCATATGTGGTTTGATTCTCAGCCACATGTTCTTGTGGCCTCAAGATTTTCCTTGTCAATTTTCTTTTGGATTCTCACCCTCTCTGATGCATGGAATTTCTGTGCTACATGTATCTAATTCTTGGATTTTTTTGGTATGTGCCAGTATTTTTCACATTTTTAACGTTGAATTTATTGATGGATTTTTAGTTGTATTTGAGAGATTTTAATTCTTTTATAAATATAGGGGTATTTAATTAGAATTTTAAGTGATCTCTGAAATTCAAATTGTATTCAATCAGGATTTTAAGATGGTAAATTAAAATCCTTTTAAATTCGAGAATATTCAATTATGATTTTAAAGAAGTTTATCCGGGTGTATTCAATTAGAAATTGATTTTAAAGAATTTGAAAAAGTTGAGGAACTCGAGGGAATTTGGGAAATTTCGTAGTATATTTTAAGCATCCATAAATCTCACATCTTCTCATAGATTTCGAGGGAATTTAATCAAAATTTTACATAAAATCTCTACAAATCAATTATATTCCATAAAATTCTATGGGTTTATATATCTATTAAAATCTCTCAATTTTTCAATTGACTACATCCTCCTAAGAGTTTATTCTTCTTGTGCTATACATACATCGAAGTATAACAAATTCATTATCACCTCAAATTAGATCACACGAAACGCGATTTTCAACCTCGGGTCGATATCTAAACTGCCCCATGCCCTCAATAAGTGAATAGCAAATGCCAAATCACAAGAAATTTTCAAATTCTTTTTAGAAACAAAAAAATTGAAAAAAAAAAAAAAGTTTGGTTGCACCTACCTACATGTTACATGATTATTGGACATGGTTGTATTTATGAGTATGCATTTGGGATATTTTAGTTTTGGTATGAAATTTTTCTTTTAGTAATGCTAAGGAGATCAGATATATAAACTAAATTTTGTGAACTACAAGGTGTGGTTGTTAATGATTAAATTATTACTTAAGTATTGAATCGTGCTTATTTTGTATTGTTGACATATCATTTAATTTGTAAACTTAATTGAAAATTTTAGCCTACCTACCGTTACCATTTTTATTTTTAGTAACCCCACAAAACAATTCACTTGTGTACAAGTATATGAGACACTAGTGGCCACATCCTTTAATAAGAGGAGAAGCATTGTAAAATACAAACGTTCATTCCTAGTACTTCATGTCTACTACATGTTTAAGCAATTTGAAACCAATTGAAGATTACATGTGGATAAAAAAAAATTGAAGATCATATGTGGCCTAATATCTTAGTGAATAGAGTGTTAGTTTTAACCATGTGTTTCGCATTCAAAACTCTACGTCACCTAAATTATTGTATTAGTTTCAAACTAGCATGGTCTTCTATTTCTCTCTTCCTGTGTGCAACTATATTGTGCACACCAAATATTAGATGAAATGTTTGACAGTTTTCAACATTACTCCATAATTTTTTATAGTTAGTCACCATTGACAAGCCTTTACAGACAATAGTAGTTGTTGGCATAATAAGCCTTCAGGAAATGTTGTCAAGAATTGACAAGTTCTATTAGTGCTCGATGAAATGGTTCAATGAAGTTTTCTATTGTAAAAACCATAACTCTATTATTTGAAAATTCTTGATTCCGCTACTAAAAATAGCCATTAATGAAGTTTGAGACAATTACTTATACTGACTCGTATGTAGGTCCACAATGTACGTAATGTAAGAGAAATAAAATAAAATTCAATTCCATAGCATTGGCCGTATGTTTGAATTTTGGTTGCATGACTCTCATTTACGAAATAGATTGATACAACTCTATTTACCATGTATCACGTGTTACAATACTCATATTATAAATAACTGAAATCGTTTTTTATAAAAATATTTTTAGAACCAATCGTTTATAAAAATGTAAATAAATTCTTGAAATACACTTAATGTGCTTTTTGGAAAAATGACATAACTTATGCTTACAAAAAAACGCTTTAAATACTTTTAAAATTCAAAAATATTATTTTATAAACGCTTGCATTTATTTTAAGGAAAACTAATGAAAAGGGTTTGAAAACTTTGAGTTTTAATGATAAGGACAAAATAAAGGGTAAAATGAATAGTACCAGGATTGACTTTTTAGTGTAAAAATATGGTTTTTCGTTAAAATGAACAGTACCGGGTGCTTTTCGTTAAAATTCTCTTTATTTTAATAATACTTTCAAATGAATTGTAAATGTTTAATTTCAGATCAGGACAAAGTTTGTTACCACATTAGCTGCAGAAACAATTCAATGGGGTCCACCCAAAAAGCTCAAAGTTGAAAAGCTTAGAAGCATTTTTGCTCACCACCGTAAATTATGATGTATGTTCATCATACAACTAATCAATTGACACGTGTCATTTCACTTAATTTTATTTAATTTTTTTCAAAATTGAAAAACTAACATTTAATATGAAAGTTAACTAGAAATAAGTGAAATGACACGTATTAATTGATTAGGTGTATGGTGAGCATACACTATAATTTATAATTTATGATGGTGAGCAACAATGTTCCCCGAAAAGCCTTCAAAGTTTCTCTACAAGCTCCCGTAGATAAGCAACACGTGTCCTAGTGCATGACACGCGTAGTCCATCCACCATTTTGTATGTAAGCAAAGCTCTCAAAGGATGACACCAAATCCCCAGTGGAGGAATATTAAGAAATATAAAAGTAAAAAAAATATGACTTTAGTACAATCTACACGCAGGGACAAAAAGTTCCTAGCATAAGGTTTGGTCTTTCGGTGTAAAAGGTCAAATGGATTTGATTAGTTTAATCACGTACTTATCAGTAGATTTTTTTTAGTGTGTTTGAAACTCGGTTCGATATATCAAGTATTATACTACAGTTGATTAATTTTGTTTTTTTTTCAAGTTTCTAACGAATTTGCATTATTACACTTTGTGTATTGAACCATGTTCTCGACACATTGAAAAACCGCTTGTGAAGATAGTGATTGTATTATATATATGTTGTCAAATCTTAAATGTTAAAACATTGATAAACAAGTCTATTTTTTTTATCAAAATTAAACAAGTCTAATTAGGTAGTTAAAGTTGATTTGTTTAATGTCGGATTGGACCAGTGGGCGGTTAAGGATTTTACTATCTTGTTTTTCAATTAGGAGGCTTATGCCAGACATTTGATTTGGACAGGATAAACAAATAAACTTGATTAAGATGAGATTAGGATGAAAGTTGGAAAGAAATTTCCCTTAATTATGATTAAAGTAAGTTGCTTTGTCAGTGTCAATGAGGTTGAAAGTAATTGTAATATGGCCCATATTTTATGGGCCTTGAGTAAAGTCCCAAGCCCAGTGAAAACTTTGCCAGTGGGCACAGTGAGGTCCATTTGACCTCCCAAATAGTGTAAGGTGTCCCAAACCCAAAATCAAAATGCAAAAGTCTCATCGATCATCCCTCATCTTCGGAAGAAAAACTTGCCTATCTACGTAAAATGGAGAAGACTCACTAGTCATCGGTCATCGTTTGAAGGAAATCTTACATATCATGAGTTCGTGTAATCTATACTTGAACGATTATATCAGACTATCTCTCTCAACTCACTCAACTTCGAAAGAAAACTTGCCTATCTACGTGAACGTTTCATGTAAGTTGTAAAGCACATGAGCTCAATGTGAATTGTGTGACAAATTGATCCTTATGGTATGAAAGGTCGTACCCAGTGCACAAGGCTCCCGCTTTACGCAGGGTCTGGAAGAGGTAAATGTCGGCTAGCCTTACCCCCATTTATGGAGAGGCTGCTCCCAAGTCTCGAACCCGAGACCTACCGCTCATGGGCGAAAGCACTTACCATCGCACCAAGTGCGACCTCCTATCCTTATGGTATGAAAGGATTGACTAAATTGGGTGAGATCAAGCAAGCATCATCAACGGACAGCATCCCATCTGAAAGGGTTGACTAAAGTTTGAGCAAAAAGTAACATGATAAATATTGAAGCATGCAAAAGCAGCAGAAAGTAGAGTGATTATTCTGAAAGGATCCTTTAGCTTTTTCTTGCTTTATCTTTTTTACTTTTTCAGCCCCATTTCGGATAATTAGGCTTTTAGCTTCACATTGTAATTAGTTAATTGATTTTGTTAATTAATTTCTGGAATTGGCTAATTGACGCAACATAAAGCTAAAAGAATTACAAGCATAATTCCTTGAAGGACAAAATTCTAGAATCCATCAGTTTTGAGATGAGTTCCAAAGGGTTTGTTTAATTAATGATTGAAAGATGATCACAATAGGAGTTGGCCAATATCTTAAATTACCCGATCACAGAACCCTACGGTAACTCAAGGGGTCTTAGGAAATTAAATGAAAATAAAACGACATTAATTGGACGACAATAAAATGTTCGATTTTTATTACAGAATTTAACATGTAATTCTGGAAGTCTAAATAGCTTCACATAGCCAAAATATATCATATGTCACAACGAAACGGAGTGTTTGAACCGTTGCGTTGTTCTCTTTCTAGAAAGATATCATAGCCCTAATCAGAGCTCGGACGCCAAATATACAAACTCACACTACGTCCTTTAAACTTCTATCGGCCCATCTCCTCTTCAATCTACTCAGCCATTTATTCTACGTCACTAATACATCAGCCAGCTTGTTTGGTTCATTGTCAATGACTACTTGAACCATGTAAGTGCGGTGACACACCAAACACACACCAGAGCAATGTGAAGCTTAATTGGTGATTTATAAAGTCAAACAGTTTAAAGTAAAAGCATGACAACTTGATCCCAATATGTCTACTGAAGTCAAAACAAAGTTGAATGGTTAAATTGATTGTGTTACCAGCCAACTGTAATTATGTTATGCAGTTATCATCCAACCAGATCATTGTGTCTTCTTTTTGGAAAAAAAAAAAAAATCGTAACAAGAGGAGGTCATGAATAGGAAAAGTAAAAAAATAAGGAAGATAAGGAATGGAAATGAGACCAGCTACTGCCCTAATCAATCTAATTTCTAGTGTTTTTAGTTTTCAATTACAAATCCTAATGTAAGAGTCATATACTTTTTTGAGTCCATACATGTCACGATGTTAATAAACGCATGTGAAATCATCTATCATACTAACTTTAATATCCATGCATCAGTAAACGCAGAAAAATTAGGAATCGAAAATTCTACATATTTGACTAACTTCTTCCATGTAAACATGTCATCATCTTCTACAATTTTTTTTTTCAAACAAGTGATAATTGTAATGCATAACTACATGCTATCACATTTGGTGGTTGTTGTTTGTTTTCCCTACCCCTTAGTTGACATGCCACTAAAATTGAATCCCAAAAGTCTAAGTCCATATGCCTTTGCTTTTTTAGTGAGTTTCTTCTTCCAATTCAATTTGCTTTTTTAGTGAGTTTCTTCTTCCAATTCATTGAATATCCTTGTGCTCCAATGATGATGACTCCCACTAAACCTTAACCTACAATTTAGTGCATGACGCCTTGAGCTCAAATTTTGCCACAAAATCATCCTTTGTGTCACCTCCACTACCATATTTACTTAAATATCATTTCCCCCACTCAACAATTTCCCCGCAATCTCACTGCATTTTTGGGTAAATTCCACCTCTATGGTTCACACTTCTCTTCTCTTTCACCTTATTGACTTTTGCCAAATCCCAGCAACACAAAAAAAGGTGATCTAGAAAAGCAGCTTTTTTGAGTTGTATAAATTGAGTAGTGATAGCTTTAAGACAATTAACATTCAACTTCATAGAGAAAATGGCAAGCAGTCTCCTTCATGTGCTTGTGATCTTGCTAGGGTTTTCTCACCTTGTCTTCTTGAATGCCATCCCAGCTACAAGTAAACTTTTAACAACTTTCTGCTTCTGCATCTTCTTCTTCTTATTCTTTTCCTTATTGTTCTCATTTGCTTTTTACAACATGCAGGAATTGGAAGCTTAAATCATGGACCTCAACTTCATCAAATTGCAGGAAGTAACAAACTGGTATTACTCCATATTTTCGATATTATATAGTTCTTCACAACTCGCGAGGATCCTCTAAGGATCTTAATATACATGTAGTTATAGTACAGGTGTCATGTAACACAACTCGCGAGAAGCACTTCTAGGAAAATATATATGTGTTGAGTTACGAGCCTTCCATTACTTAATTTTCATTTTTCAAAACAGGTAACCACAGAGAAGAGTTATAAAGAGCAAGCTATCACTGAAAGAATGGATGTGGAGCTTCATGACTACCCGGGTTCAGGCGCCAACAACCGCCACACACCGAGGCCGCAGTCTGAAAGATGCTCCGATTGCTAGTTTTCTGTTGGAACTATTGGTTTTAAGGTTTACATTGAACTGTTATGTATGGAAGTATTGTAAACGATATTTTTGTTGCTAGATCAGTCATTTAAGTTTATTGTTTGGGGTTAGACGGAGTAGGAATGTAGGAACCAAATGCATTACGTGAAATGAAATCATGGATTAATGCAAATTTATATGTACAGCGGTTATGATGAGTATTAATTTGATCAAGCAGAATGAATGTATGAGCTTTTGATGTTGTTGATAATCTCATTAACTATGTGCTTAGGCTTTGACTTTCGTTAGTTCATATAATTAAGCAGATTATTTCACAATATAGAAGATTATTGGCCTCTTGTTATTTGAGTGAAAAAAATCATATGTAAGTTGGAAATTTCATGGCCATTTGATACTCAATATAAGGAAATACTGCAAAGAGTGAAATTTTTAGGGCAAAACCTCCAAGAGTTAAAAACACATTTTTGAATTCGCAAACCATAATTATAACTGTATATAAAAATCTTCCTAAATCTTGATCATCACTAAGAAGTAGTTGTTAGAGAGCATTTCATTTTTCTAGTGTAGGAGCAATCACTTATTGTCACAAAAGAAAATTAAAACACTTAAATAATGCTTAATTGACTAAATGGTGAAGATCTACCTTAAAGTTGCAAACAGCTGATATCAACGAATATTTATTTAAGAAATCGTTGCTGCCTAAGGAAAAGGCTTTTACCCAAACGAAAAATCAAAAGCCCATCCACAAAACAAAAGAAAGACCAAATGGAGTAAGTAAACAGAACAATACCAAAGTAAATGACCCATTTACCCTTTTCTTCAATTCTAACCAAATATTCTCCAAGAAGTTGTTGCATTTATTTAAGGGGTGTGATATTCACATATCATTTTTTACTTCTCACATACCCTTCTAATATTTGGCCTTCGGATCGAAGAAATTGAAGAATATCAAAGGACAAAAATTAACGAGGAGTGTGAAAAGTAGAATGAGGTGTATGAATAGCACTCCCTTTATTTAATTATAAGAAACATTGCTGTATAACTTCTAAGTTGCACTTTCCTAGTTTTCTTATAAATCATTTATTTGGTAGATGTATACGTAGTAATATGGCTAGAACAGATGTACTTGCCCCTATACACTTGAGTTCCAACCCCCCACAATTTAGATTAACTAGTTTAAAGTCGATCATATCATGGTATAAAATCAAAGAATATAATCATTTCATTTCTGTTAATATTTTCTAATGAAACTCCATGTTTAGTATACTTTCTTGCAACAAAATATGTTTTGGGCGATACAAAATTTCTTGTTGCTATGAATTTTCTTATATATATATTTATCACTGAATTGGTTAGAAGGAGAATTTCAAATCTGAATAATGAACTAATTCGTCTAGCTATAAAAAATGATGGAAAATTGATATGTATTAAACCAGCGGTGTTTCACTTTGTTATCGATATATGGTAATTCCCACCATAGTATAATTTGAGATCAACTGATGGAGTATGGGGCGAAGAAATCGTCCCGAATTGAATGGTGTTAACTGCCAAGGAATTGACCCAAATGGACCGCAGAGCATCACTATACATGGAATAGTTTCAATTGTAATCGAGCTAAAAAGATTCTTAAATATGGGTCAACAATCCTATTTTTAATGCCACTTTACATAAAAATTTTGCAAATTTTCAAGTAAAAATAGGATTATTTTCACTAAATTGGTTTTTGTTTGTTGACAAAGGCAATAAAACACGTTTACGGCTCTACTTTTCAATGAAATATTTGCCAAAAGTTGGATATATTGTATGTCACTAGTTTAATTTCTAAGAGTGTGGGGGGGGGGGGGGGGAGAGAGAGAGAGAGAGAGAGAGAGAGAGAGATGGATCGCATGAGGGAACTGGGAGGGACATAGAAGGAGGTGACCAGTCCTGTGAAAGAAACTCGCAGCACGCCCAACCAAGTTGAAGTGATCAACATAGAGGATGACATCGCTCAAGGTGTAAAATTATATTACTCTAGTTCTACTTTCTAAAGCACACATTTCTTTTGCACACATTTCTTTCTTGTCCGGTTCACGTTCAATTTCTGTTAGGGTTTCGCATATGAGAGTGATACGTTTGTTGTCTGCAAGGGGTGGCAACGGATCGTGTTCAGCCGGTGTCGTGTTTGTGTCGATCATCCAAGTGTTAGATCAACATCGCAAATAGATATGAAATAAAATATGATAACACAACAAATTATGCTATTCATCAAAACAAGGAGAAAACCTAATGTTTTATTATTATCATATCATGTGAACAGTTCTTGGATGTGTTTTATTCGTGATAATCATGTATGCATCAGATTGACCCAAAAAATCATGTATACATCAGATCATATATTAGGGTTTATGGTTTAGAGTTAATCTGTGATGTTCTTTGTACTTTTTTCTTCTTTCTTTTGTAGTGGTGGGAGTGAAGAATTTCACCTGGGAAATTTTTTTTCTTTTCCTTTTTTTTTTTTTTTTTTTACGTAAACGTTTTGTAAAAGCTTTAGGTAAGCAACTAGGTTTGATTTTTGAGCATTTTATAAAAAAATTCTTTGCTTGCTGAAAAATGACTGAGATTTTTGGCTCGATTTGGATACCAGATAAAAAGAAAAGATATAAGATAGAGGGCTCCAGTGTGGATCAAGCTGATTGCTTTGCTAAAGTGTCAGTTCAAAGTCTACATGAGGTAATTATTGTTGTTTTTTCTCCTAATTAATTCAGGAATAATCAATTTTCAATTACTGAAATGATTAATAAATTCTAATTGCTGAAATTATCAATTTTCTGAATGTCATTGATATCTAATCATTGTCAATATTTGAATGATATGTCGTCGATGCTTGATTTTTACCAATTTAGCAACTGAAATTCGATTACGATCATTTTAGGCAATGTCCCTAATTATAATTTTGATTTGGCTGTTGGTGTGACTTGTTCGATCTAAATATAATGTTGTCAGGAAAACATGAAGCTCCTCCAACTTGTTTCTGAAATCAAGAATGCAAAGGTTGTCACTTTATCAATCTAATTTGGCTAAACTATTTTGTTAATTATGATTTATTTTTCTTTTTGGGAGCAGTCTCTCCATAAATGGGGGTAAGTCTAGCTGACATTCACCTCTCCCAGACCCTGCGTAAAGCGGGAGCCTTGTGCACTGGATACGACCTTTTATGATTTATTTTTCTTTAATTTCTCTTTGACATATTATATACTGAATGTGTTCACAGAACACCGAGATCTTGCCTAAACTTTTGGAAGACAGGACGTATCCTTTCTCTTTGCTACGTATATGATCATTGATTTATTGTTTTGGTTTTTTTCATTTGTCACTTTTAACTTTTGGGATTCTTAATTCAGTTGTAAAGCAAATGTGTGGAAAACCTTGTAGAGTTGGAAAGAATACGAGCGGCGAACAAGGTGCTTGTTAAGGAGGATAGGGTAAGTTCAACTCATGAAGTCGCAACGCGTAGTGATGATGATTTCACATGGATTAACCAGTTGTGTATGAATTGTAAGATTATTAAACTGGACGTTGTTTTTCCGTGTAAATCTGTTCATTTACACAGGATGTAAAGGTGAAGAAGCCGGAAATTCGGAAGACTGATGTAGAGAGGAAGAGGCCTGCTGAGAAGAAGCTAGAACTTCAGAACAAGGATGGGAGAGAGAAAGCTTGTTCCTCTAGACCTGGTAATTAACTTGGCATCTCATGCGTTTGAGATTTTGGCATCTTCGTACGTCCTGGTGTACCAACATTTTTTTCTTACAGTTGTGGTAAATGTATGCCTGCAGCTTTGCGGCCTACTACTGATGAAATAGAACAAGCTAAAGCGGAGGCTCGCAAGAAGATGATTCCCTGCCCTCGCTTTTTCAGCTTGAGAACAAAATTTCACAGGTTCTCCAATTACAATCTTAGTAAAGACAAACGTATATGCAGGGATTGCAAAAGGCTGTGGGTGGTAGGCGCAAGCTTGAGGAATTAGTGTAGCAACTCTTAAAGCCAGGATTTGCTTGTGGAATTATTTAAACTGATTTCTTAGAACGAGTAGGTTTCTTACAGTAGACGGCATTAGGTTAAATTTGATTAATGCCAATTTATGATGTGCTGAAGACCTTATTAGTGAGGACAGTTTTGTTATTTGGATTATGTAGAATGGTCGACAATGTTGAATTATAAGTCTCTAGCTGATTGAGTATTAGAAATAAGATGAGTTTTAATGTGTGTATTCACTTGAGCATATCTGCCAAGTGTAAGGTTAAATGATGTAAGGCCATGAGTGCCATGTGGTGTTTGATCCATGTAATTAGGTTGATGAGTGACTAAGATTAAAAGTAGTGTTTTGTGTGGTCCTAAAGCTAAGGCCATCAGTTAAATGTAAAGCAGTGTTAGTGCACATTTTTCTGTGCAGTACAAATATATTCCTCTGCAATACTTTTGCAGCAGAGAGAACAAGAAAGAAAAACTTTTCGGTTCAACTTCTATCTTTGCTTTGCTTCTGTTTAGCATTCTGAAAAAAACCCAGCAAAATCAAGTTACACTAACATGGCCTCAGAGCCTTGTTTCGATTAGATCTGGGCGTGTTTCTGTGAGCTCAAACATCACCGTTTCTGAACTCGGTGAAGTTTGCCGGAGTTTGTTTGTGAGCTAAGAACTACGTGTTTCTGGATTCACACAAGCTCACGATGGCTGGATCTGGGAGTGCTGAAGTGAGGACCCCGATCTTCTCCGGTGAGAACTATGAGTTCTGGAGAATCAAAATGGTTACCATTTTCAAGTCATATGGACTGTGGAATCTGGTGGAAAAAGGGATTTCGGTTTCTGATTCGAAGAAGAAGAAAGCTAAGACTGATGAAGATACAGATGTTGATGCTGACGATGATGAGAAAATGGCTGCAACCTTCATGAAAGATGCAAAAGCACTCGGAATCATTCAAAACGCAGTCTCTGATAAGATTTTCCCTCGAATCACAAACGCAGACTCAGCAAAAATGGCATGGGATCTGTTATATAGCGAATATCACGGTGGGGATCAGGTAAGATCTGTGAAACTCCAGAATCTTAGACGAGAATTTGAATACACTAGAATGCGTGATGATGAATCTTTGACTGGGTATCTTACTCGTTTAAATGATCTGATTAATCAAATGAAGACGTTTGGTGAAATTCTGTCAAATGAGAGATTAGTTCAGAAGGTGTTAATCAGTCTCACTAAGATATATGATCCTATATGCTTAGTGATAGAAAACACCAAATGTTTAGAATATGTTGAACTGCAAGAGGTACTAGCTATATTGAAGAGTCAAGAGCAGAGGTTTGATTTGCATTCCTCTGATGCAACTGAGAGAACATTTTCTTCTCTTACTGTTAGTTCAAAAGGGCAGCATCGAAGTTATGCTCAGTCTAGTACTTTTAAACCACAGAAAAATTGGAATCAAAAGGGTAAGAAATGGGATTTAAAACCAAAGTTTCAGCAAAAATCATACACAAATGTTGCACAGAATAGTATTTCTTCACAGATTATGGGTCAAGAGAGTGTAAAACCTCAATGTAAGGTGTGTTCAAAGGTTCATTATGGTGAATGTAGATATAAGGGGAAATCCAAGTGCCATAACTGTGATAGATTTGGTCATTGGGCCAGAGAGTGTACTGTTGGAAAGTCTGTTCAAAAGGCAAACTGTGCAAGTCAAATGGAAGTGACAGGAAACTTATTTTATGCAAACTGTGCAGTTGCTGAGACTAAGGTTAATGGAGATTGGTACATAGATAGTGGCTGCAGTAATCATATGACAGGAAATGTTGATCTTCTTGTTGATGTGAATACAAATGTTGCAGGGAAAGTTCAAATGCCAACAGGAGGGTTAGTTAATGTGGCAGGAATGGGATCACTGGAAATTGAGACTAACAGAGGAAGAAAATACATTCGAGAAGTCATGTACTTACCTGGTTTGAAGGAGAATCTATTAAGTGTAGGACAAATGGATGAGCACGGATACTATCTTGTGTTTGGTGGACATATGTGTACTGTTTTTGATGGTCCTTCTCTGAAATGTCAAATTATCTGTGTAAAAATGAAAGAAAACAGGTGCTATCCTCTATCTCTACGGCCTGAGAAACAACTTGTGTTGAAGACCAGTTTTGCTCATTGTTCTCTGACTTGGCACAGAAGATTAGGTCACCTACACTTTGGTGGAATTAAGAAATTGAAGGATAATGACATGGTACATGGATTACCATATCTAGATGAGTATGACAAAGTGTGTGAAGGCTGTCAATATGGTAAGCAACACAGAGAAAGGTTTCCTAGTGGTCAAGCACAAAGAGCTGGTGCTCCACTTGAATTGGTTCATGTAGATCTGTGTGGACCGATGAGAATCGAGTCTACTGGAGGAAACAAGTACTTTATGTTGCTTGTAGATGATGCAACCGGGATGATATGGGTGTATTTTCTTAGATTCAAATCTGAAGCTTTTACTTGTTTTCAGAAATTCAAGGCCATGACTGAGTTGCAAAGTGGAATGAAGATAAAATGTGTAAGGTGTGATAGAGGAGGGGAGTTCTTATCAAATGAATTCAAGCAATACTGTGACACAGAGGGAATCCAAAGGCAACTGTCTCTCTCTTACACTCCACAGCAAAATGGAGTGGTTGAAAGAAAAAACAGAACTGTGATTGAAATGGCCAAGTCTATGCTTCATGACAAAGGAATGCCTTACTATATGTGGGCAGAAGCTGTGCATACTGCTGTCTATCTGTTAAACAGATGCCCTACCAAATCACTGGATAGTATAACACCTTTTAAAGCTTACAGCAAAAGGAAACCAGGTATTGCTCATTTGAAGGTTTTTGGCTCAGTTTGTTATGTTCATACTCCATCCGAGCTAAGACACAAGCTAGAACCCAAGAGTATAAAAAGAGTCTTTGTTGGATATGCAAAATGTGAGAAAGGCTATAGAGTATTTGATCCAATCTCTAAGAGACTGATTCTGTCAAGAGATGTTGTGTTCGATGAAAACTCAGCTTGTGATTGGGAAAGAAGCACTGAAAGATATATGTCACTGCCTACTTATGAATTTGACTCTGTTGATACACAAAGAAGTGAAAATGCAGAAAATGACCCTCAAGTTTCAAGTGATTTATCATCTGGAATATTGGAAGAAGCTGCAAGTGGTATTGATGATACACAGATCAACTCTCAGTCAAGTGCAGGTGTGAATGACACTCAGTTTTTTGATCATACTCCATTAAAATGGAGAAAGCTGGATGATGTTCTTGCTCAGTGTAATCTTTGTATTATAGAACCAGAGAAATATGAAGATGCAGCTAAGGATGAATCTTGGATGAATGCTATGAAAGATGAGCTCTCCATGATTGAAAAGAATGCAACCTGGGAGTTAGTGGACAGGCCAAGTAACAAGCCTATAATTGGAGTAAAATGGGTGTTTAAAACCAAGCTCAATCTGGATGGAACTGTGCAAAAGAATAAGGCAAGGCTTGTTGCAAAGGGATATGCACAGAAACCAGGAATAGACTACAATGAGACCTTTGCTCCTGTTGCTCGATTAGATACAATCAGAACCCTTATAGCATTGGCTGCACAAAAGAGTTGGAAACTCTATCAACTTATGTTAAATCGGCTTTTTTAAATGGTGTTCAAGATGAGGAGGTTTATGTGGAGCAACCTGATGGTTTTGTAGCTAAAGGGGAGGAAGACAGGGTATATAAACTTCACAAAGCCTTGTATGGTCTAAAACAGGCACCACGGGCCTGGTATGGAGAGATAGATACATATTTCTCACAATGTGGTTTCACAAGAAGTTTAAGTGAACCAACACTGTACATCAAGACAGAAGAGGAAGACATTTTGATTGTGTCGATCTATGTGGATGACATAATCTATACTGGGAGCAACAAACAAATGCTTGAAGAATTCAAGGAAGACATGAAACGAAAGTATGAGATGACTGATTTGGGCCTTCTCCATCATTTTCTTGGAATGGGAATAATTCAAACCACTTCAAGCATTTTCATCCACCAAAAGAAATATGCAAACTCTTTGTTAGACAAATTTGGTCTAAAAGAGTGCAAACCTGTGCTTACTCCATTGGTTGCAACTGAGAAGTTAACCACGGATGATGGAAGTGGTGCTGCAAGTGAAGAATTATACAGAAGTTTGGTGGGAAGTCTCTTATATCTCACTGCAACCAAGCCTGATATTATGTATGCATCCAGTCTGTTAGCCAGATTTATGCACTGCCCTACCAGTAAGCATGTTGGAACTGCTAAAAGAGTGCTAAGATACATTAAGGGTACACTTGATTATGGTCTGGAATATGTGAAGGGTAAGGACTCAATGTTAATTGGGTTCTGTGACAGTGACTGGAGTGGATCAATTGAGGACAGTAAAAGTACTTCTGGTTATGCTTTCTCCTTTGGCAGTGGAGTATTCTCTTGGGCATCTGTGAAGCAAAATTGCGTTGCTCTTTCCACTGCAGAAGCAGAGTACATCAGTGCTTCAGAAGCAACTACTCAAGCCATTTGGTTGAGATTTGTTCTTGAAGACTTTGGTGAATTTCAAACCGAAGCCACTCCAGTGCACTGTGACAACACCTCAGCATTTGCAATCACCAAGAACTCTGTGTTTCATCAAAAGACCAAACACATTAACAGAAGATACCATTTCATCAAGGATGCACTGAAGGATGGCATCATTGATCTGGTGTACTGTCCAACTAATGAGCAACTTGCTGATATCTTCACAAAACCTTTGCCTAAAGATCGGTTTAATTATCTCAGGAGCATGCTAGGAGTGAAATCAGCTCAAGACTTAAAGGGGAGTGTTGAATTATAAGTCTCTAGCTGATTGAGTATTAGAAATAAGATGAGTTTTAATGTGTGTATTCACTTGAGCATATCTGCCAAGTGTAAGGTTAAATGATGTAAGGCCATGAGTGCCATGTGGTGTTTGATCCATGTAATTAGGTTGATGAGTGACTAAGATTAAAAGTAGTGTTTTGTGTGGTCCTAAAGCTAAGGCCATCAGTTAAATGTAAAGCAGTGTTAGTGCGCATTTTTCTGTGCAGTACAAATATATTCCTCTGCAATACTTTTGCAGCAGAGAGAACAAGAAAGAAAAACTTTTCGGTTCAACTTCTATCTTTGCTTTGCTTCTGTTCAGCATTCTGAAAAAAACCCAGCAAAATCAAGTTACACTAACAGACAATTATAGTCAAGTTCAAACTTCATGAAAAATAGCAGATGGTGCTTTACCGCTGTGGTAGAAAACAATCATATGTCTATGCATGTTGGTGCGGGTTCGATCTCCGTCGAGTCCCATCTCCTCTAACAACTAACTATTTAGCCTACCAACACTATCGTTTGTCAAACAGAAAAAACTTTGTGGAAAATAGACAGCAGTGTAAAACTTTCAATTTGGTTATCAAAATTCTGAAAGGACTAAATATTGATCAAGGTACATTAACATACCTTATTTGTTTGGATTACTTATCACATTGTTGAAGACATCGCCGAATCGGTAGCTTCAGTTAGGAAGCTTGCTTCCAGCTTTGTTGGCTGAGAGCTAGTTAGTTTGTTCTATCTTGGCAATTTGCTGCGGATTGAGTTCGTGCTCGATATTAAGAGTCAAGCGGCAAGGTCTAAGGTTTGTAATTTGAAAATTTTATGGCCATTTGATGCTTAACATGTAGTGGCTTTATGGCCGGACTATGTGACATTTTTATAGGCAAAATGTCCAACAACCAGAAACACAACATGTTTGAGGCTTTGAGACCACAAACCACACTGATAGTTGTACAGGAAAAACTACTTAAACCATCACTAGGGAGTTGTTTTAGGAAGCAACTGTAACCAGCTGGCACCCGACTTTAGAGAATACTAGAAAAATGCCCGCGCGTTGCTGCGGGACTTGAATGCACCAGCCTTAACTACATGAATAAGACACATTTAACCTGAAAAAAAATTCAACATAATCATGAACGAACAAAAAGGATAGATGAGTGATCGGTGTAGGTAAGATAAGTAGCTTAACTTTTATATACATTCAACCAAGCTGATTACAAAAGATGTGGTTGCAAAAAATGCTTTGTTTCCCTAAGCAACATGCATTTTACATATGTATTGCCTTTAAAGTTAAGATGGCAAAATATATGTCCTGGAGGCCAGTCACCTGTTTTAGCAGTTAAACAAAAAAACATAAAAAGTGTTTCGTTCTTGTTGCAGCAGCTAAGCAACTAAGTAGAAGAATGTTTGTTCAAGTTGATGCAATGAGAGTTCTCGTTATACATGAACACTAAGCAAAATTAACTGGGTTAGTTTGTTGATATGCAACCCAAAATTAACACTAATAAAAATAGCACTTGAATCATATGCATAAGCAAAAGCAGATATTAAACATAAGAAAAAATACATGGAAAAGAAAACAATGTTAAATATCCTAGGTGCTCCATTTATAATTCTTCTCTATTTCTATATATTTAAACTACCAATTATCAGCACAAATATTTCATTTCCTTGCAACTACCACAACCACATATAAAACATACTTGATAGAGCATGTAATTGCTTTAAGTACATCTTTATCAAAAAATTCATTGGCTCGGAAATGCAGAGTGTTGCAATGGAAACATGAAAACCGAATATAGGAGTGTGAATTAAGTGTGCCGTATGCTATATCAATGTCAACATTTCATTTTTACTTAAAATAGCCCCAAAGATTATATAATAATATAGAACTCCCCAAACCACTTACCATAACAAAAAAATGCTGAGAATAAACATGTGTCAATATGTAGCTAAAGGAAGACATAAACTACAAATCAACAGTGACTAAAAACAAAATCTCAGAGACCAAACATGCACAAACATGCAGCAAAAAGCAAAAAAAATGTTGGAAAAACTGACCTTAATTGTGATTCTAACGAAAACAGCGAGGTTGAATGAACCTACGGATCATGCGTAACCCTCTCCTAAAACCAAACCAAACCAAACGCAAGATAAGCTAAATAACAAATAACTTTATTCAATAAATTTACAAAATTAACTCCAAATCACTAAATTAGCCTCTTGAATTCAGCTAGAGAACTCATCAGGAAACCCAACATTTTTTTAGAATATGATTAGCATTCTCACCTGTCATTTTCAATGCGAATTTCACACTTGCTTTCGACTCTTGCATTGTCAACCACTTTTGTTCCAAATCTTGTATTCCAGTAACCGGTCCCCAACATCTTGCAATTAAATAAAGGAGCATTGTAAGATTGCAGAGATGCATAGAACAGATAAAGCTAATGACAGAAACCTAAGCTACTTCACCTCTTCCATAAGTCCATGTCTCCACCCAAGCCTAAACATCCCGACATTGCCCTGATAAGTGTGTTGTCCTCACCTGCAAGATTTACAAAGAAGCATAGAAATTGATGCATAACCAGAGATTAAAAAATTGCAGCCAGACTAAAAGGAACAAATTGAAAACACTAAAAAGAAAACAGCCAACTGACCTCATAAACCTTTACCTGTGCTTCTCTTTTACATGCTCCTTCTGCATAAACTTCTATAGTGTTTATTTCTCCTTTTCGATTTAGAAATCCGCAATTCTGCTATAGAAAATGAGAGAATTGAATTACACATATTTTAGAATGACATTCCACCCTCTCCTGCCAATATCCTTTTAGAATGACATTCCTACCCATTTGCAAAACAAATTACAAACAAATCATAAAAGTGTCTTCATTCAGAAAACCTCACTTCTAAACGTGTCATGTCCAAAATTCTCCCATTTTCAACATGTATTTTTCAAGAAGAGACATACACCGGCACACATACAATGAAAATCATATGAAAAAAAAGAGCCAAGAAATCACATAAAAGCATCAATCTTCGAAATTTTATTTTCCTTTCTCTCAATTATCACAGTCACCAAACAAAGGGTAAGTCTACAAATGTCAATTTTTATGCCACAAATTTGTGATGCATTACAATCTAAAATCACACACATACAATCATACATACACATACATGAGAGGAAAGGAAGCAAATATTTTCAACAAACGCGATGGAATTCCTTACCTGATAAAGGTTTGGTCCGGTGATGTGTACTATCCAGACTTTGCACATCCAGAAAGTGAAAAATATGACCTACCAAGGAAATCAAAGCATGCATGTGTTAGGTTTATCATTTGTCTGTCAAACTGTGCAGTAGAGACCAAAATCAAAGACATCGGTGTGTTTTACCTTTGAATCCAGTTTCCAGACTGATTTGCAGTGGCGGACTGCATACGAAGTTGCAGGCCTCCTTGATTTTCTTTTGCTTAGCGGGAGAGAAGGAGGCTCTGGGTTTATTGGGGAGATGATCGAAGCTTATGGAAAACTTATACAGCTACCCAATGGAAAACAAACGGTATTAGGCATAAAAACAGAGTAAAATGTAGAATCAATTCAGAAACTGGTAATGGCTTTATTAAAAAACAAAAAGTAATGAGCTTCTGTTGTTTAGAATGTCGTATTTTCAAAAACAAAAGGTTCAGATTTTGAATCTAAACTCAATTTTGTTCTTTGAAAAAAGTGAAGGATAAACTTTCTTGTCAAAAAACACATTTGGCCATACGTCTATGATTTTAGGGAGAGAGAGAGAGAGAGAGGGAGATACCTCCTGCCTTTGCTGGAAACTTGCCAACAGGAGATTTTCTAGGGGCTGAGCCTTTAATCCTGCATAAATCAAAAGACCCATTTCAGTTCCAATATCAAAATCAAAAACTTCAAATTCAAGCAAAAGCTGGGATTTTTTGTTCCTGGTTTGTACAAATCAAATTAAAATCAGATTCTCAATTACCTTGCAGTTTCTTGTTTGCATCGGAGGCTAGCCCTGAGATAACCTCTTGAACTCCCAGGGCTGAGACTCACTCCTGAGATCACCTTCGTACCGCCCGAAATTGTGTACTGCAGCTCCTGCAACCGAGCCACACATCTATCCATCTTCACAAACCCACATAACAACACAAAACCATTAGTCCAAAACACACACTAAACTTTCATTCAATTAAGTCTCAAAAACTTTAATTAAGTTAAAAAGAACAGTCCAATATATACAGAAACCGAGAAAAACAGAACAAACAGTGGTGCAAAGGTGTATAATGACACTAAATCTTCAAATGAAAAAAAAATACCCAAACCAATATAAAAGCCAAAGTCATCCCTAGCAACTGTAAAATAACAATTAAAAAACGAAACTCATATAAGTTCACAACAAATTAAAACGCCTAGATCAACATTAACATTAAATTAGCTACAAACCTAGATAAACCAACACTAAATTAGACTATACTAATAACACATAAGCTTCAAACCAATGCCAAATAAAAAATTTGGATAAAACCAACAACAAAACCACACCTTGTTCCTGTTCTGTCTCCCTTCCCTTGCTTTTCTCTTTTGCCCACTCCCCACATTAAGCCTTTTCCCCTCATTTTTTTTTTCTCTTTTGGCTGCTCACTTAACCCCTATTTTTTTTTCTCTTCACCTTGCTCGATTTCCAGCCCCCCCCCCCCCTTTTTCTTCCACATCTATATTTTTTTCCTCATTTTTTCCATCACTACTCTTGACACTAATTCTCCACTCTTTTTATCTATTAATTATTTCACTCAGTCAAAACATGGGATCACATTTTCTCAAGCAGCCCAAAAAAACTGACCAACCCAAAATCAGAAAAACATCCAAACTAAAACATACAATCACCATTGTCAAGCAGCAAACGATAAATTAGAAATACAAAACAAAGAAAAAAAAAACAGAAACACACTAAAACATGCCATCGGTGACCACCATACCTTGGAAAGGGTAGACACACGCAGCTATTCGAGACCAATCCCACCGAAACAAAATTTGTGCGTTTCGACAAAAGGAGAAGAAATCCAAATCTCAACCAATTGGCCCGTCGTCTGAAAATCGAGAGCGCAAACAAAATCCCAAAATAAACCAAAAGTAGGGTTTCCTTGGTGGGTATTTTGTGAGAGGGAAATCAGAAGATTTGAGGACGGAAGAAAAGAAGGGAAAGGTGGGTTCGTGGTGAGTGAAGGGGTGAAAAGAAATCCCTGGAAATCCGCCTACCCCATACTTCTCCCTTACTCTCTCTCTCCCTAAACCCATACCTCCCGGCCGAAAATCCTCTCCCCTAAATCCCGACGATCCTCTCCCTCCAACCTGTCAACCCTTCTGTCCCCCTTCCCTCTCTCTCCCTGAGTCAAATTTGAGAGAAACGGTGCTCTAGGGTTGTAGGAAATGAGACTTACAGAGTGAGAAAAGGGAAGGATGGGGATTTGATGGATGGTTACCGAGAGAGAGTCGGGAGAGAGAAAGAGGAAAGGAAAGGGCGGTGGCAATTTTGTAAATAAAGTGAAATTCGGCTCAAACCCACGGACAAAATTACCCTTCTAAGTTGTAATAATTACCCTTCCAACCCAGCCAGAGATATGATGGTAGTGATGTAAATAAAGCAAAACCGAAGGTCAATCATTTGACTGTAGCTAAGCTACAGTCAAATCCCTCCTCAATTTTAGAATAGATAATATACTTTATTCCTCCGACTTTGGAGCAATCACGTACTGCTATATGAGAAAAACGTATATGATGTGTGTTTGCTTTGCCAACATGGTATCCATAAACTAACGCCAAAGTAAAATTCTTAATGAAATCATTGGTACCTAAGGAAAAAGGCTTCATTTAGAGAGACGAAGTCAGAGAACTTAAGGACAATAGATGTAATTTTGTTATGTGCCAATATATATATATTCTCACTTCATGGTGAATCGATGCTTAACTTAATAGGAAAAATCAGAAACATATATATTCGAGTTGACAAATGAAACTATAGTTGTATGTGAATGGCTATTGATGATCACTAGAATTTGTTTGTGGAAGCAGTTGTAAGCAGCCGGCCAGCTTTGGAGCAACCACGTAACGCTGTGTGGGAAAATTAAAATACATGCATGCATTGCGTGATGGATTTCAAATATTATTAAAAGTAGAATTCATAAACAAACATCAAAGTAAAATGCTTAAAGAAATCATTGCTTTCTAAGGAAAAATGCTTCATTATGATAACAATAACGGGGAGACAAATTACACAATTATGAGAGAAATTTTTTGTACAAGACATCTTGTCTTTTTAAGACGGGAAAAAGCTCCACTTCTACTATTTTTTTTGTGCACAAAACTATACTAAAAATCTTATTATAAACTTTTGAGTGAACAAAAGAAAACCTGAAGTCAGAGCATTGATCTTTAGAATTTGACCAAATTTGACTTTGATCTCTAAACTAAAAGTTCGTGAATGTTAGTACCTAAACTTATAACACTATGAAGTACTTATTTTTTTGACAAACTTCGTTAGAACTTCTGTTCAATATAAAAGCTTTAGAAAAACAAAATAAGGGACGAAAATTATAACAAAAGTATTCAAAAAGACTAATTTTTTTTTATCCGATTATGTGACTTCTCTTGTAGCAATATTTCCCCATTTTGAGTCAATGACCAACTCCCAATTTTCCTTCAAGTCGCACACTTTTCCCCTCGTTTTCTAATTTCTAAATTCAGACCGGTAAGAACCAGCTAGAGAGAGAGAGAGAGAGAGAGCCAGAGAGAGAGAGAGAGATGGTTCGCCTGCGGTTAACTGGAGGGACAAAGACGGAGACAACCAGTCGTGGGGAAGAAACAGGCGACCAAGTTGATTTAATCGACTTACAAGGTGACAGTGCTCAAGGTTAATTTCTCCCATTTCTTTCTTTTTGGTGGTTTAGGGTTCACATATGGGAGTCATCATTCGGTCGTTGCTGCAACTATGATTTATTTGCACTTTTTTTTCTTTTCCGATTTTCAGCTGGGAAATGTTTTTGTGTTCTTCTTTTCATGCAAAAAGTTAGGAGTTTTAGGTAAAAGTGATTGAGAAATGTTTTTGTGTTCTTCTTTTGGGAAATGTTTTTATTACCAATTTAAGTGCTTCTCGAAAAAGCACTCTCCAAAAAAAAAAAAAAAATAGCACACATAAGCATTTTTAAGTTATTCTTCCAAATGCAGCAAGAAGCGTTTTTAGTTGTTAGAAAGTACTTATAGCTCATCCAGGAAGAAATCTTAAAAAACTGGCCGTTAGAATTTTTCGGCCTTTTGTAAGATCATGCTTTTGGTTGACTTTTTATTTATTTTTAAGTAAACAATGGATATGTTAGATTATATGTTAGTTTAGGGAGAAGCGGAGTTCAATCCCAGGCCGTAGTGCAAGGGCAACACTCCCTTTCACTACTGTGGTAGAGGGCACTTGCTAAGATTACGCATTGTTGAAAGCCTTAAAACTGACTGATATTTCTACCGGAAGCACGTTACAAGCGTTTTTAAATTTTTATTTCAAATGTATTTAGAAGCATTTCTAGTTGTCAGAAAACGCTTTTAGTGCTTCTGGAACCAAATCCCGAACGGGACCTGAGAATTCTTGGACTTCTTGTAAGATTATGCTTTGCCTAAAAATATTAACTGAGATTTATGGTATGGATACCAGCTGAGACTAAAAAGTATAAGATTGGGGATCAAACTGATGGCTTTGCTAAAGTCTCAATTCAAAGTTTACATGAGGTACAAGATTGCTTCTTCTTTTTTCCCCTGGTAGTTTAATCTCTGATTTGGCTTTAAAAATTAAGTTGGTGTGATTTGTTTGATCTGAATATGTTGTCAGGAAAACATGAAGCTCATCCAACTTGTTTCCGAAACCAAAAATGCAAATGTTGTCGCTGTATCAATCTGGTTTGGCTAATCTAATTGGTTTTTGATGATTTTTTGTTTGTTGAATTTCTCTTTGATGTTATTATATTCTGAATGTGTTTACAGAACACCGAGATCTTGCTTAAACTCTTGGAAGACAGGACGTATCCTTTCGCTTCGTGATCTATTTGGTCATTTATTTTCGTTTGTTGATTTTACCATTTGGGTTTCTTAATTCACTTTTGCAAGTAAATGTGTGGAAAACCTTGTGGAGTTGGAAAAAATCAGAGAGGCGAGCAAGGCGCTTGTTAAGGAGGACGACAGGGTAAGTTCAACTCATGGAGTCACAACACAGATTGATGTTATGGATTAACCGGTTCTGAATGTGTACGTATTGTAAGATTATTAAACTGGACGTTGTTTGATGTGTAAATCTGTTCATTCAACAGGACGTGAAGGAGAAGCCGGGAATTCAGAAGCGGGATGTAAAGAGGAAGAGGCCTGCTGAGAAGAAGCTTCAGAAGAAGGATGGGAGAGAGGAAGCTTGCTCCTCTAGACCTGGTAATTGACTCGACATCTCGCGTGTTTGAGATTTTGTCATCTCTGTACTACTGCACCCACATTCTTTTTGACATTTGGTAAATTCCTGCAGCTTTGCAGCCTTGTGGTGATGAAATAGTCCGAGCCAGAGAGGAGGCATACAAGAAGATACTCCCCTGCCCTCGTTGTGATAGCAGGAACACAACATTTGACAAGTTCAGTCGTAACAATCCCAGTAAACCAGTACATGCATGCAAAGATTACAAAAGAAGCTGGGTTGCACGCGGGAACTTGGGAAGGGGCTAGGGTTTATAACTCCGTAAAGCTAGGGTTAGTGCCTCCGTAAATGGAGTCCAAGATATATATGTACCCACGAGGAGGTGTTCAGATCTTACTAAATATGTAGAAACTATGTTTTATGGTTGATAATTATATGGGAGTCGAAAGTTCATGACAGATTGATGCTAAATATGTTTAACTTTATGGGCAAAATCCCGAAGATTTAGAAACAAATATATTTGAATTAACAAAACCAAACAATAGTTGTAAGCGAAAAGCTATTCAATAATCACTATGAAGTTGCTTTAGGAAAGTAATTGTAATCAGCAGAGACTGCTGGCTTGATTGTACTACAAGTTATCCCTCTGGTGATAGAGCAATGGCAGGTGCAGGGGAAGGACCATCTGTTTCACCAACGCGCGAGAAACCGAATTTCTTTATGAGTTCCGTGGCAATAAGCTCGTTTGCACTGTCCGATGGATGGTACTCGTCCCAAAACACATATTTGCTTCTGTCTTTGCACAGTACTGATGCAGGGACGCACGTCAAAGCCGGTCGAATTCTTCCAAATGAGCAGCATGGTGAGTCCGCATTGCTGAATCCTGCCATGGTCCGAATTTGAATGAAGAAACGGTCAGTAGAGAAACAAGTAGATATATGAAATGTTTTTGGTTCTGTCTTAACATACCGTATTTGTTTGGATCGCTGATCACGTTGTTGACAACATCATACGCGTCACCAAATCGATAGCTCGCGTTAGGAAGCTGGCTGGACAAATCTTCCATAAGCTTGCTACCAGCTTTGTTGAAGCTGAGAGCTAGTTTGTTTGTTCTATCTTGGCAAGCCGAAGATGAACTTAGCACCCTTTGAAGTGGAATACAACCCATTGGTCCTAGCCCGAACACCATCAGCTGCCTCGCCCCTAGGCTGTGCAACAGCTGCACGAAAGCACGTAAACCGCAAGTCAGGAAAATAACTACGATCAACTGGTAGAAATTAAGATAAACTGTGATAATTCTAACCTTAAGTTGCTTCTCTAGAGTTCCCATTAAGTATTCCATGAAAGTTTGATCGTTGTAACTCCACGAATCACTGTAAACAGGCATCAAGTAGTTGTTAATGAAGTCGTTGCTGCCTAAAGCAACCACATAACGAGCGTCTTGGAAGAACTTCTCCGCTGCTTGTTCACCGATTTTGCTTCTGATAAGTGTTTGTGTTCCTTGAAAAAGCTCGATCTGCTTGTAGAGCGAAAGCCTCTGAATCTGCATACACATTATTTATCAAATCGTGCACAATCTTAATTGAAAGCTCAATTTTTATGTGTTTTTGTTACATTTAAGGCTGCAACTTACAAAGTAGCCACCGGTTTCATTCAAAATCCCACCACCTCCAGAGGCGTAGTTCACTCCGTTTTCGAGTATCATGTCCTCGTTTAAAGACGGATCGAGAAAGGCCGGGGGCCGTGGGAGCCCCATGGAATCACCTAAACAAACAAACAAGTTTAGCAGAAAAATAAACGCGACAACAAATTCTATGTTTCAGTAACCGAGGTTTTACCAACATGTCATATCTTTAAGAAAGACAGGACGTCATGCACAGAATCGAAACCACTACAACATACGTTACCTATTATATCAGCAACGGTACGGCCATTAGAGAACCTTCCATTAGGCAGTCCATTGCCCATATCAATGCCATACCAAGGCAGGCTTGCTTGGGCGAGACTCTTGCTCAAGTACTTGTTGTTTCCGACGTCAGAGAGGGAGTCCCCGAATATAAACTGCACGATTTTGCAGTCGTGGCCATCGATGAGGAGGCCGAAGACGGCCACGGCCACCATCATTGCTGCCAACGTTGTGAACTTCATGGCTGAAAAAACTTGAGAAATGCAGGTGTTTGTAAACCTTCCTACGTGAAATCGAAGACTTGGGTTTTGGATTTAAACACAACGTGGGAGAATATATAAGTAGAAGGGTTATTGGGAATTAAGATTTCGTGTGAAATTTGAGTTGCGGAAATTGGGAAGAAGGACTAGAAACTGTGGTGCATTTGGGAAAAACAGAGAGGGTAGCTTAGCTAGCTTGTCTGATGAACCAACTGTTACTCAGTCATACCTAAATGCAACTAACCATGATTTGTCTTTTGTTACAAGTTATATTTATATACTAGTTTACAACAGTTTGAGTCCCTAAAGTCCCAATTATTTAGTATTTTGGTGCGTGTCAACGTTTTGAATACTCTTGTATTTTTATAGAAAAATAATTTCCGCACTTTTTGTTACTATTAAGAGAAATCTAAACAATTTAAGAAAATAAATTATGAGTCAAGATGATTTTGCATTTGTGAGAATGTTATAAGGAAGTGTGGGTTCACCTACCAACCAATTTGGCCTTCTCTTTCAACATGTTGGCAAACTATATAGGCTCACTCATTTCCTAAGTTCTTCATAGGAATGAAGTTCAACAATCTTTAATTCCTTGACTTCTCCCCTAATTCCCTATTTTATCAAGAACTTTTTTAAAGGGGACGAAAGGAAAAATAAAATAAAATAAAAATTCATTATAGCGTTCTATCAAACCGACATCA
This sequence comes from Malus sylvestris, assembly GCF_916048215.2. Taxonomy (NCBI): domain Eukaryota; kingdom Viridiplantae; phylum Streptophyta; class Magnoliopsida; order Rosales; family Rosaceae; genus Malus; species Malus sylvestris. The sequence continues at coordinate 26,708,427 of NC_062273.1, read as the reverse complement.
TCTATAAATAGAATACGTGTTAAATTATATATAAAAACACAAATAATTTATAATTTATAATCAATTAGATCAAATTTCAAAGAATCCCACGATTCCATATATTATTAACCGTGTATTTTTTTTGTTTAATTATTTTTAATTGGTTAATTCGCAAGGAGCTAGATGAGAAGAAACTTTCGTGTCCGGTTATGTAGTAGAGATGGATGGCATTGTTAAACAACCATCAACTATAACCCCAAAAGAACCAGATTCCGTAAACAACACAGAGGAAGAATGAAAGGAATATCTTATCGAGGTAATCGTTAGGGGTGGGTTCGAAAAACCGAAAATCGAAAAAAACCGAACCGAAAATTGAACCGAGGCTGAAAAAAATAGAATCGAAAAAAAAATGGAACCGAAAGTGTAAAACCGGACCGAACCGAATCTGGTTCAGTTCAGTTCGGTTTCTGGGGTTCGGAAACCGGACCGAACCCAACCGATTATAAGCAAAACGACATCATTTTTTCCTTGAACGGCGTCGTTCAGAGTTCACTTCAGTCACTCTCTCTTCATTTCAGTCTGAAAGACTGAAACCCTAAACAGATCCATTCGAATCCTTTTCCTTTCCTTTATCGGCTTATCCCTCTCCTCTGTACTATCACTCTGGAACTTCAGTCACTTTCTTCTTCCTTCCCAGCGACCTGTCTCACACATCTCGCAGACGTGACGCCGTCTCACTCTCACTATCTCACCCTTATAACCCGTGACCTGCGCACGACCCACTACTTCCTCTCGCCGTTTCAAGTCTCGACCAACAAATTCCCTCCTTTGCAAGGTTAGTCTCTTACCTAGTCACCCTTGTGATACCGGATGCGTTTTGAAGATTTTTTTTTTTAAATTTCATTGGTTTTGATTTGTAGCTTTTCAATTTCATGGATTTTGCAATTTGTTTTGGGTATGCTGGATTTGGTTGGGTAATTTGATTTAACTATTGGACTATTAGTTGAGGTTTGGATTAATTTGCGATAAATTTTGGTTTTGCACTGCAATATGTTTTGGGTATGGGGAGTGTTTGTACTCTGTTGTCAATGACGATTTGGGGAAATTAGGGCTGTTAGGGAAATGAAATGAGGGTTGTTGGGGACTGAGGAGTGACTGCTATGTGATGCTTGCTTGTTCTGCACTGAAATTATGGTTGTTAGGGTTGTTGGTTTTGCACTGAAATTAGGGTCGTTTTCTTTGTTTTAGCTTCAGTTGATCAATGTGATATTGTGATGCTTGCTTGTTCTGCTATGTGCAATTATGCATGTTACTATGTTAGGTTCTGTTATCTGCATGTTAGGTTTGGTTTTGGGAAAAAAACTGAACCCAGCCCTTGTTGTTGGTGGCACCCAAATTGACCGAGATATCAATCTCTTGATGTATGAACTTGTGGTTACTACCATAAGAGATGCACATAATGGTGCAACTGCATCTGATGAACCCAGCCCTTGTTGTGATAATAGTTTACTAATTAAAAGCTTATAATGGTGCATCTGAGATTATAGTGCATGTTAGGTTCGGTTTATACAAGGCATGTTAGGTTCGGTTTCATGGCCATAATGACAAATGTTTATTTCCCATCTTTCCTTTAATAATATATATATATATATATATATATATATATATATATATGGTCCTCACAAAAACCATCCCTAATCTAATGGTTTCATAACATTTTTTCGGTTCGGTTTATTATGTGCATTCGTAGTTTTTGCATGTGCATCCTACCTTTGCTTATTATATGTTTTGTATCTTAATTAGATGAAGTCAAGTGCATCAAAGGCCTCGAGCTCAAGCTCAAACTCAATGAGATCATCAAATAGCTTCCATGAAAAAATAAACTCATCTACTTCTACTCCATCGCAAGTAAGTTGTCATCTCTATACTTTCTCTATGGTTTTTATGTCTCAATTTATTTAATAATTAATTTTAATGATTCCTTCTCTTATTTTTGAAGGACATTGTTGGTGAATCAACTCCACCTCAACTCCCCATGGTGGCAACTCAACAAACTCCTCTTACTCATGGTGGATCCACAAATTTATCCAATGCAACTCCAAAACAAGGTGGCTCAAGCTCAAGTGATCAAGTAAGTAAAGAAGACATTTTCTTCAATAAGTTGGATTCACCGCTTATTTTATTGATGATGATTGGATGTTACATAAAAATATTTTGAACTTTTGTGTCATTCCAAATCATAAGGGAGAATCCATTGCTCAACTTTTGGATGAGTGTTTGGTGGAGTGGGGCATAGAGAAGGTGTTAACTATTACGGTTGACAATGCTTCGGCAAATGATTCCGGGTTAAGGGATTTGGTGCACCGAATATGTGGGTAGGGGATTCCTAATGCACTTTTGCATGATAGAAAATATTTGCACATGAGGTGTGTTGCTCATATCCTTAATTTGGTGGTGAATGATGGGATAAAGATGTTGAATACCGCCATACAAAGCATTCGTAATGTGGTTAGGTATGTAAGATCTTCCCCTCAAAGGTTGGAAAGTTTTAAAAGGTGTGTTGAGAAAGTGAGAATAGAAAGCAAAGTGCTTGTGATTTTAGATGTCCCTACTAGGTGAAATTCCACATTTTTAATGTTGTAATTGGGTTTGAAGTATGTAAGATCTTCCCCTCAAAGGTTGGAGAGTTTTAAAAGGTGTGTTAAGAAAGTGAGAATAGAAAGTAAAGGGATTGTGATTTTAGATGTCCCTACTAGGTGGAATTTCACATTTTTAATGTTGGAATTGGTTTTGAAGTTCAAGATGGCTTTTGATAGGTTGAAGGTAGATGATGGTCATTAACTTCCTTACTTTACTAGAGAAAATCATGATAATATAAGGGAAGGGCCACCTTCGACTCATGATTGGAGTGAAGCGGGAATATTTGCATCCTTTTTTAGACCTTTCTATGAAGTCACTTTAAAAGTGTGTTGTTCTAATTCTCTAACAATTCATACTACTTTTGGTGATTTGTTTAAGATCAAAAGTCTTATCCTTGAAAACAAAGACAATGAATTCTTGTTTATGATCTCCATATTGATGCAAGAAAAATATGACAAATATTGGGGTTCAATTGAGGATATGAATCAATATGTTTTTGTTGCACTTGTGCTTGATCCTTGCCATAAATTAGAGAAGGTGGTTGATTATTATGAGATACTATATGGCGAGGACGAGGAGGACGAGGAAAAAGTTGAAATTGCAATCAATGCGGTGAAAAATTTGTTGTTTAATCTTTACAAGATTCATGAAGAGTCATCTTTTGATACACAACAAAGTGCAAGTAGTGGTGGTAGTTCTCAATCGGCAACTACAAGTGGAGATCCTTTATCAAGTATGACAGAGATTGAAAGAAAGTTGAAAGAGAAAAGTGAAATGAGAAAAGCAAAGATAGCTCGTATTGTGCACAATAATTTGGATAGGTATCTTTCGGATCCTAATGAAGGGGAAGAAGAGGCAAACTTTGATATCTTGAATTGGTGGAGGGTGAATGGGCTTTCTAAGTATCCTATTTTGGCATGAGTTGCAAAAGAGATTTTAGTTATTTCCGTATCAACCATTGCTTTGGAATACTCCTTTAGCACAAGTGGAAGAATAATTAATCCATATCGTAGTTCTTTGAGTCCAAAAATGGTGGAGGCTTTGATATGTACACAAAATTGGCTTAGGTCAATTCATGTAGCATTACATCATGAGCCAACCATTGAAGAGATTGAGTTTTGTGAAGAAGTTGAGAAAGGTAAATTTACTTATTGCATTTGGTTTTGTTAGACTATTTTAATTAGATGCTAAGTTGCATGCTTGCTTTACATCATGTTGTTTCTTTTTTTATTTGTATGTAGAAATGACAAGTGGAAGATCAAATAAAGGTGTTATGTTGCCTCCTAGGCCGCCTAAACGTTGAGCTTGAGCTTGAGGACTTGGAAGATTTTATTTGTGCAAGACATGAAGTGATGAAACCTTGAAGGTTTATTTGACTTGTGTGATGTTTATTTTAAATATGGACTTTTTAAAGACTTCAACTTTGATGTTTATTTAAGTTTGGACTTTGGAAATTGGAAGACTTGGATTCTCATCATGGTTTTGTTGTTGTAAACATGTTCTTTCCCGAAGTTGGTGGACCATGGAGCAACTTTGGCATATCTTTTCTTTGAATGTGAACTGTTATATTTCCAATTTTTTGTAGAGAAAAAAAAAACTGAAAACAAACGGAAAAAATTGAACTGAAAAAAAAAACCGAAAAAAATTGAATTGAACCGAACCGAAATTTCGGTTCAGTTTCAGTTTTGGGTAAAAACTGAACCACTGGGAACCGAACCCAGCCCTAGTAATCGTATTTGCTTCGGTAGATATGCTCTTCAAGCGCTTGAACCCGCTTGGATCACATCTAGACAAATAGAAGTAGCGTGGCGTGCATTTCGTGCGGATGGTTTCGTCACGTCAGTCCACCTTTTCGAGAGCTGGGAAGACTCATAAAGGTATTTCAACCTCTCTCTGACCACCATCATTTGATTCACCAACCGCATTAGTCGAACTTAAAACGTACCATGTGGAACACGAACTTGAAATTCGTCCATAACCACTAGACCACTCTGTAATGGTTCTTTACCAAGATTTCTAACTTTGCGCAAGGGAACCAGCCTGGTGAAAACATTTACCAAATATTTTCCCTTTGATTTTCCTTTGACTCAATAACCACTACAAGAATACTTGGCTTTTACAATATTATTTAGTTGATTAAATATTGAATTATGTTGATATTTCATATAAATGATTTAACAAAACATAATGGCACATCTAGGAGTATTTATCTTCATTTGTAAGTGAGATTTTAGGTTTAATTATTCTCAAATGAGAATTTGAACCACATTATTGCTAGCTTGTTGGAGCTTAAGCCCATCTCCTCTCTCTTAATATAAATAATATCGTTTGTTCTAAAACATAACGTCACGTCTAATTAATATTATGATCCTACTTAGATGCTTTACCCTTTAGAGGAACAATTTAAAGAAGATATTTGCCAAGTCACTTTCGAGAAGTTGGAAACATATTTTACGAAAAAATAATATTAGAGAGACTATTTATTTAAATCATATAACGTGATTATTGATGATTTGAATTAACATATTAATTTCTTATTGATGACATTTTCATTTTCTTCATTTTGAGTTAAGACTCTATTAAAACTTAGGGGTGGTTTGGAAGTGAGGTGCTTAAAAAAAAAGCACCCATGAAAAAAAGCTGTGAGGGTTTTAGGTGTTTGGTAAACTGAAAAAAAAAGGCTTATTTTGGAAGCTGCTGTGAGAATAAGTTGAAATCAAAGGAAAAAGCTGAAGCTGCTATTTGTAGCTTAGGAAAACTGACTTTTTTTCAAAGCACACGGAGCTACAGTGCTTCTTTAATGAAAAGACCCACTATCAGACTGCTTTTTTTTTTCAAAAGCACTTTGACAAAAAAGTTTACCAAACACTCTGCTGATTTTTTTCACAGTGGCTTATTCTCATAGCACAGTCGCTTATTCTCACAGCTGCTTTTTTTCAAAGCACAGCAATACCAAACCAGCCCTTAATGACAATGATGATTTGACACTTTAGACATCTTCCAACGAACGTGTCGCTAGTCATCGCCGGTCAATCATACGTCGGTAAATGCGTTTCCGGGCGGTGTACACAGTGGCCGTCAAACTATGTAATATTTATTGCACCGAAAAATCAGCTCCACGGTCGTTGTACACAGTGCCCGTCATAACATGTAGTATTTAGTGCACCGAAAAATTAGTGCCACACATAGAGGCCCCAGTTTACTGACGTGGCAATCCACCATTGGCTGCATGTGAAAGATATCTGACTTGTCTACCAGAATCTACACAACCAGACAACGTGGCATTCTGTCATCCCCTCCCTAAATCTGTCAAAATCCAAAAAATCCAACTCATTATCCACAAAAAATCTCAGCCCTCCATTCCCCCAATCCAACGGCCACTTCCCCCACTCATATCCCAAACCGTATCCCCCAAATACATAAAAATAAGAAAGTAAATCAGACTCTTGCCACTCTCACCCTCCTCTCCACCTCCTCTGCTTCAGCTGCTCCGACCAAGAAAATGACCTCCATCGCCCTGAAATCCTTCATCGGCCTCCGCCAAACCGCCACGGAGAAAACCCATTTCACAATGCAAGCAAAACCCATTTCTCCGAACCCCTCAAACCGCCGAACCATCCAAGTCAAAGCCGCCAAGACCAGCCCAAAAGTCACTGGTCGAAACCTCCGCGTCGCCGTCATAGGCGGCGGACCCGCCGGCGGTGCGGCCGCAGAAACTCTAGCCAAGGGCGGCGTCGAGACGTTCCTCATCGAGCGGAAGATGGACAACTGCAAGCCCTGCGGCGGGGCCATCCCGCTCTGCATGGTGGGCGAGTTCGACCTCCCGCTGGACATCATCGACCGCCGCGTCACGAAGATGAAGATGATATCGCCGTCGAACGTGGCGGTGGACATCGGGCAGACCCTGAAGCCGCACGAGTACATTGGGATGGTGAGGCGGGAGGTGCTGGACCAGTACCTGAGGAACAGGGCGAGTGAGAACGGCGCGACGGTGATAAATGGGTTGTTTTTGAAGATGGATAAGCCGGGAGATGGGGAGGCGCCGTACGTCCTGCATTACACGGAGTACGACGGGAAGGCCGGCGGCGCCGGCGTGAAGAAGACGATGGAGGTTGATGCGGTGATTGGAGCTGATGGGGCGAATTCCAGAGTGGCTAAGAGCATTGATGCTGGTGATTATGAGTATGCTATTGCCTTCCAGGTAATTAATTATGTACTTGCTTTGTTTTTTCTCCTTTTAGGAAATTACGATATTCTAAACAAATCTAATCTCGAATTCGGTTGAAGGAGAACTCAAACTAGTGCAATGGGCCCGACAAACTGGTCTAACTCACATCTGCGTTGAAAATTGCTACTTAATTAATTATTTGCTGTCAATTGTTGTGCTTTGTGTTTGAAATCACGATCAATTTGCAGAATTTGGTGTTTTGTCAATGAACTAGGCTCAGTGCATGTGATTTGAAGTTGTTAATTAACATTATGTCAGTAATTTTGATGAACTGTAAGAGAATTATCAATGAATTACTCGAAATTGAGATATAGTTTTCAGGTATGCATTGGTCATCAGTCGTGAAAAGGTGGCTACCATAGAAATTTTTGTGCTAATAACACGCGATCCGCTTTGAAACCTGAAATTTTCTCGAATTTTATGAACGTGCTCTTGTGTATGTTGTTAAATGATTACCAAATTCAAAGTTTATGGAGTAAAATTAGATGTTGATTTGGTTCAATGTTTGGTTCGTTCTTATTAAATTCTTGGTTTCGGCCTTTTCAGGAGAGAATCAAAATCCCCGACGACAAGATGGTGTACTATGAAAACCTCGCTGAGATGTATGTCGGCGATGATGTCTCGCCAGACTTTTACGGGTGGGTGTTCCCGAAATGTGACCATGTAGCAGTTGGTACCGGCACTGTGACACACAAAGGAGACATCAAGAAATTCCAACTAGCAACAAGAAACAGAGCCAAGGACAAGATTCTAGGCGGCAAAATTCTCCGGGTGGAGGCGCATCCAATTCCAGAACACCCCCGGCCACGAAGGTTGGCGGGCAGAGTAGCACTCGTTGGTGATGCAGCAGGGTACGTAACAAAGTGTTCTGGTGAAGGCATCTACTTTGCAGCAAAGAGTGGCAGGATGTGTGCCGAGGCGATAGTTGAGGGGTCGGAGAATGGGAAGAGGATGGTGAATGAGGCGGACTTGAGGACGTACTTGGAGAAGTGGGACAAGACCTATTGGCCTACTTACAAGGTGTTGGATGTGTTGCAGAAGGTGTTCTATAGGTCGAACCCCGCGAGGGAAGCGTTCGTGGAGATGTGTGCGGATGAGTACGTGCAGAAGATGACGTTCGATAGCTACTTGTACAAGAGGGTGGTGCCGGGGAATCCGTGGGAGGATTTGAAGTTGGCTGTGAATACCATTGGGAGCTTGGTTAGGGCTAATGCACTCAGGAGGGAGATGGAGAAAATTACTGTATGAAAGGAGGAAGCCTTGTTGTTTGTGTAATTTTTTGTTTTTCCTTATGTAACGAGGAATGAACTCTTTGAATCCAACAGATTTGAGTGGAAATTCCAGGTTTGTGTAATGAGATCTAGCGTATGTAAATTTCTAAGTCCGTCCTTGTTTTAGAGTCGTTGTAGAATTTCTCCTTCAAAATATCATTGTAATAGTATCTTAAATTAATAATACGTTGTCCTGTGTTGAAAATTCTACACGTAAAAATATGTTAATGGTTTGAATTACCGCCATAGTGACGGTTGGATTTCCTATTTTATTCTAATAATCGCATCCGTTGGAACTTGGAAGGAATCAGAGATTAACGGCAGGATGAAGCGAACAAAATAGGGGAGATTCGCTGTGCACTGGCCCACTGTATAGTCAAACACACATAAAAAATTGGAAAAAATGGTGCGGAACGTGGATTCATCCGAGGCCCATTGGCGGAGCTTCTCACGAACTCAATAAGCCAAAACCCCCAAAAGGTCCAAAAACCCACTCTCTCTCCTCTTATATTCTCTCTCTAAATCCCTCCTTTTGCCATTTCGCGTCTCCGTGGCTCTCTGGTTGTTGGCGTTCATCTTCCTCAAGGTATGAACTTTTCAACTCTGTTTCTGAAGATTTAATTTGTTTTTTTGTTTATTTCGTACACTCACGGATCTATGAGCAATAGTTTCAGATCTAATGGGTTTTGTTGGAGTTTTCCCAGCTGTGTAGTTCTTCACTTCTGATGCTTCTGAATCTGAACAATGGATTGAAATCTTTTATTTTTTATTTTTTATTGTTTTAGACATAACCCAGAATCTATCTTTTCATTTGGTGAATTGGGTTGCATTTCAACGGAATTCGGATGTCAAATTTGTATGCTTTTTATGTGTTTTGAATTCAAGTTTTTGAGTTCGATTTGGATTTCTGCGTGCTACAGAGCGTGAGAGATGGCAGCAACATCAGCAGCTGCCTTTTCCGTCGGAACTAATTGTTCCCTCGGCCACAAAGCGGCGGCGTTTCAGCAGTCAAAGCCTTGTGCTTTGAGGTTCAACTCCCAAAACCCTCTCAAGAGCTCTTTCAATGGGCTCAAGGCAACCCCATCTTTCAATTGTGAAACCGAGACCTCGTTCTCCGGCAAAGAAACCGCCTCGGCTCTTCGAGCTTCTTTCGCTCGAAAAGCCCACAAGGAAGCGCTGGTGGTTCAGTCTCAGTTCCGGCCCCAGGCCTCATATAAAGTAGCTGTTCTTGGAGCTGCCGGTGGGATCGGTCAGCCACTGGCTCTTCTGATCAAGATGTCGCCTTTGGTCTCCTCCCTGCATCTTTATGATATTGCCAATGTCAAGGGTGTTGCTGCTGACTTGAGTCACTGCAACACTCCTTCTGAAGTTCTTGATTTCACCGGAGCTGCCGAGTTGCCCAATTCCTTGAAAGGTGTGGATGTGGTGGTCATTCCTGCCGGTGTTCCAAGAAAGCCCGGTATGACCCGCGATGACCTCTTCAACATCAATGCCGGCATTGTGAAGAACTTGATCGAGGCTGTGGCAGATAACTGCCCTGATGCATTCATTCATATTATCAGTAATCCGGTGAACTCCACGGTGCCAATTGCTGCCGAAGTTCTGAAGCAGAAGGGTGTTTATAACCCAAAGAAGCTCTTTGGTGTTTCTACCTTGGATGTTGTGAGGGCGAACACATTTGTTGCTCAGAAGAAGAATCTGAAACTGATTGATGTTGATGTCCCAGTTGTCGGAGGACATGCTGGGATAACTATTCTACCCCTGCTATCCAAGACAAACCCCTCTGTTAGCCTCACTGACGAAGAAGTTGAGCAGCTAACTGTTAGGATCCAAAATGCTGGAACCGAGGTTGTAGAGGCAAAGGCAGGTGCTGGGTCCGCAACATTGTCAATGGCATATGCAGCAGCTCGATTTGTTGAGTCATCTCTGCGTGCACTGGACGGAGATGGGGATGTCTATGAGTGCTCATATGTAGCGTCTGATCTGACCGAGCTTCCATTCTTTGCATCAAGGGTTAAGCTTGGAAGGAATGGAATTGAAGCTTTCATACCGTCTGACCTCCAAGGTTTGACAGAATATGAGCAAAAGGCGTTGGAAGCACTCAAGCCGGAACTGAAAGCCAGCATTGAGAAGGGTATTGCTTTTGCCAACAAGCAGACCGTGACTGCTTAGGTCGCTATTATCAGAAGCTTCTATTACCTCATTCTAATGAATGCTTTACAGATATTTTTTAGCAGATTTAGCAATGCATCAGTACTTTCAGTTTTGTAGAATGAAGTCGGTATCCTTTCAGTGTTCTATGTTGAAGCTATTTTCGGAAGAAATACAGAGTTGCTTCTATTGTTGTAGATTGAAGAATAGAAGCCTTCTCCTGCGGGCGGAAACTTGTAGTGACAGTTTTGAAATAACTTGGCTGGTCGATCATGAGTTTTTAGGAATATCATGTATTTCTATCTTGCGTGTATGCAAGGGCTAGCTTCTGATGCGAAAATAAATTCGAAGAATGTGAATTCATACTTTTCAATTGCAATGCTTGTTTTCCTCTTCTACATGCTTTCTTATGTTCGATCTTCTGTAAATCTTCGGTTTTCCTACCAATAGCCATTGCAGGAGCAGCGTCCCTCTCGGAAATGATGAAACCGGGTGCGGTCTCTGATGATTACCTCTCTGTTGTAAACCCCTGAGAGAGCCATTGCGAAATTGTGGCAATCAACACAAATGCGAAGATTCTTGGCCACTCTGATTGGCGTGCCGGGAGTAGTTGACAGGACACCGAAAGCAATAGCCCATGTCTCGCTGTGGTAAGAGGGGACGAGCCCCTTGTCTTCTGCTCCCAAGTTGTGCAATTCAGATGTTACATCTGCAACGTAACCAGCAATCTTCAACTGGCTATTAATCTCACCCAGCATTTTGTAGATTTCATTCATCCTTCCGCGGATGTGAAACATCATCGACAACAAACTCGTGTGCTACTCCTTTAGTTCAAGCGTGCTACATCCCGGTGTAGTTTGAATTGCTTTTTCCTTCATAAACTTCCTCATTTCTGTTAGCTTCTCCCAGGTTCCAGCTGAAGAGAAAATATTCATCAACAGGACATAATCCCCTGCCTCTTGAGCCTTGAGTTCAATCAAATTGCCTACCACTCGTTCCGCAAGGGAATTATTGCCGTGAATTCTGCAAGCCCCGAGTAAGGTCCTCCATATTGTCGGATCTGGTTTCATGTTCATCGATGTTATGAGCTGATAGGCCTGATCAAGTCGACCAGCACGACCCAAAAGATCAAACATGCACCCATAGTGATGGATATTAGGCACTACCCCAAACTCTTTGCTCATACGATCGAAAATCATCATCCTTTCATCAACCAAACCGCAATGGCTGCAAGCACAAAGAACCCCCAGTAAAAGTCTGATCATCAGGTAAAACACCCATTTTCTGCATCTCTCCAAACGCGTCAATAGCTTCTCTACCATAACCATTCACGGCCAACCCAGAAATCATCGCACTCCACAAAACCACATTCTTATATCGCATTCCCTTAAACACCCCATACGCCTTATCCAAACTCCAACACCGTGAATACATCAATACAAGAGATGTTGTGCTATGACAGCACCAAACCCGTTGGAACCAACTCAAGCTAACCCACAAGAAATATATCAAATGAAATGCAAAAACAAAATATTAAAGACACCAAGATTTTAACGAGGTTCCTCAACAGTCAGTGTAACTGGAGTACGTCCTCGGAGCAGTAGGAGCTCACCCAATAATCCACTATCAACCAAATGGAAGTTTACAAAGTGTTGACAAGCTCACAACCCAAAACCCCAATACAACCAATAGCTCTCACACACCAAAGAAACAAATAGAGAGATATAATGAATAATTTCTTCTCTATACGAAGCTTAAAGCTAATACACAAATACAACTTTGATTTAGTGAGAACTAACCAAGAAAGAAAATCACCTTTCTTTCTTATATGGGAGCTGCGTACCTCTCTTCTTTTTTCTGCTGCTCCCTCCTATTTTCTTCTTCTGCGGCTGTTTTCTTCTCTTCACAACAAAAGCAGCAATTGCTGCTAAATAATTCCTTAAGTCACCCCGTGACTTCCCACATGGAGCAAAGAAAAAACTTTAGACAAAGTGCACTTTTCTTTTCCCCAAAACAAAGAATAAACATAATCATGTTGTCCCTTTTTTTTTTCTTTTTTTTTGTTTAATAGCTAAAAGGTAATGGCCACTTGCCCACCATTCAACAAGAGAGTCATACAAATTTGAAGCACCACCATAACCATGTTCTTCGATGTACTTATGAACCCGTTCGCCAAACTCCAACGCGTTCAAGCTGGCACACGCTTGGAGCACAAGTAAACACGTAACGTCATCAGGCTCACACCTATGAACCTCACTCTGCATTATCTCAAACAAACCCAAAGCCACAGTATCTCTCTTCAGCATTTATCAAACACTTTACACGCTTCATCATGCTTACCACAAGTCGAATACAAGCCCATCAATGCGGTGAGCAAAAGACTATCTGATCGATGCCCATCTCTCAAAATCCTAGCATGCACCTAAATCCCACCCACCAACGACGAAGCTCTAATGCAAGACTTGATGACGAAAGACGACGCCATAGAGCCAGCTAAAAGGCCGCGCCGCCGCAAATATCTGAACAGATAAAACCCCTCCGCCGGCGAGTCGCTCTTGGAGTAAGCTCTTATCATTTTGTTGTAGTCAAAAGCCGTCGGCTTTGGTATTTGGTCGAAGAATTGGCGGGAATATGTGATGTTTTTTCATGGGGAAAGAGCGACGGCGAGGGACAAGAACCTTATAAACACATAAGCATTTTTATTCGCCGCAGCGCGAAGGAAGAGCTCGTCAATCTGGGCATATACTTCCGGCCAGAGCTAAATGTTTTTATTATAAACACGTTAAACCCTTATTATAAACAAGTTAAACATTTTATTAAAGGGAACTTTAACGAAAAGCACTTGGTACGGTTCACTTTAACGAAAAACCACATTTTTACACTAAAAAGTCAATCCTGGTACTATTTACTTTACCCTTTATTTTGTCCTTATCATTAAAACTCAAAGTTTTCAAATCCTTTTCATTAGTTTTCCTTTTATTAAAAAACTTTTGCCAAATTCTTGAAAATGCTTCCTCAAGAAGAATTTTTCCTTCAGAAAGTGCTTCTATAAGCTTGAGACACTTCAAATTATTCTTTCAAACGCAATACAAGGTGCCAAGTATAAGTGTTTGTATCGCGAATGAGACAATATTTCGCGTAATCACTTGACCATATGTCCTGTTCGACCAACTTTGCAAGAGCATTGGAAGTAACTTGCATCACTAATTTGTAATCGTTGATGCTTGTGGATTTTATTGTGAGACCCACACATGTATTTACATTTTATAGTAAAAATGCCATTAGAATTTTCGTATAGCATGATGTAAAAATGCCATTATCTCAGTCAATTTATTGAGGAAGAAGTTCAAAATTAAATAACTTGTGCTAAAGTCGAATTTTCCCTTTTGTGCAAATTAAGTATTAAAACAGAATATAACATAAATTTGGATTTGGATTTGGATCAACTGTATTCAATTCAGAGCCCCATTGCTCATGAAGTTAAACACTCATAATATATCACTAAATTAAAATCGAAAAACATGAAGTCTAATGAGGAAAATTATAAATAAATAAATAAATAAATAAATAACATGAAAAATAAATTAAAAAGAAAATTAAAAAGAAAATCCAACTGATTAAAATTTAAAATAGAGTGATGCATGCATTGTTATTCGAGGAAAAAGAGTCAGACAATAGAGACTTGATTTCTTCGTCTTCCTCGTTAGCATCCATCGAACTTGTTGGATACTGAATGTTGCTGCAACTAAAAGATGATTGTGATTTTTCCATAACCTTCGTCCCCATGATCTTCCTCTTCTTGTAATTTGCTTTGAAGCATGCCTGCCTTAGACGCTTCGTATTGTCCTCAAGCTGCATATCAGGAGCTTCCTCCAGCAGCTTCTTCTCCATCTCCAGCAACACGATCGCGTTTCGAAGCTTCTCTTCGCCCTCCTCTCCTTCCTTTCCTAACTCCTGCATGCATAAAAACGATATAATCGCTACACATTCATTTTTTTTCGAATCAGACACGAACACGTACAAATATGTAACGCCTATTGACCTGAATGTTTCGGATTAGGGTTTGAAGGCTGGTCAACTTCCGATGAGGCCAACGACGAATGCCCAACTCTCGACACCTTTTCTTCAGAAGAGTTAGCCCTACGTTGAGTTCCTTGGCAGCCTGAGTGATTGGCATGTAGAAGTACTGGGAAATGGTCTGTCTTGACAACATTTTGGAGGAAGAGAGGGAAGAGCTTGATGATCTATGTCTTTTAGAAGAGTGTGGCCTCTCACTAATCGCCTTATCCCTCTCTTCCCTCGAATCGTTCATGTCCGTAATTCCATTTTCATCGTTCTTGCAAGTCAGAAGCAATGGAGGTTGCTGCTGTTGTTGAAATTGCTGATGATGATTGTGATTAATCTCAGTTAACCCACCACATAAATCATTAGAATTAACTCCAAACAACGCGTTTCCATTTCCGAAGAAAATTTCATCATCTGCTTAATTTTTTATTCATTAGATTAACTTCAACTGTATATCAAAGACGTAGTACTAACCGTAATACTGAAAACACACCTTGCAATACAGTTCGGATTGGTAGAATGTCAAGTGAGGAGTAAATAGGATCAATATTCACACAGCTCTCGAGTGAAGGAAGAGGATGATCAGGAAATCTATGATCTTGTACTATTGGCAAATCAAATTGCCAATCGCATGCATACCCCCTAAAATAATTAACATCCACAAGAAATTAAAAAAAAATAAAAAAACACTTAAAAGTAAAACACGATGAAATATATATATGTGTGTGTGTGTATGCAAAAGTCCATAATATTCACACACCGGAAATCATGAACAGAGGGAAATGTAGGTTGATGTGGGAAGAAAAATGGGTCTTCACCACGATCCTTGACGACGTCGTACTTGGCCAGCCAACCCATTGGTGAATGACTAGCCATTTGATGAGAGAGAGAGAGAGAGAGAATGTACAGGAGGATGAGGAAGGAGAAGAGACGAGTAGTGGGTATATATATCGCATGGATAAAAATCCCATGCATGAATATGGAGTGTTTAGGAGTGTTATTCATTCATTGTTCACTGTGCGTGCCTAATTATTACCTAGTGAGAGTTACAAGATGTATTAATGGATCCTCCTAAACACATAATTATTTCTTTTAATTGATTATTAAGAGGGCTTCGTGATGATCATTAGCCTACATGAACGTGCGCCGCCACACCTCCCACCACCACACCAGTTAATTAATTTGATTATTCTTCCTTTTTCTCTTAATTTCTTTCTTGATTTTGCTACTTAACCATACTCTACTCAACTGAAATCATTCTTTTCTTTGTAATTTGTTTGGCTGCAATATAATTACTTAAGGACATAGAAGTGTGCTGCATGATTGCCACGTGTCATCGATTTTACTTCTACAGAAGCTACCTACATATTTGCTTGGAGTATTAGTAATCTTGGAACCATAATCTGGGCAGCAGTAGCCGTATCTATATGTTTATGATTATCATTTCCGGTCACGTTTGTTCACCTTTTGGAATTATTACGTCTCTCCTTCGTCATTCGGATCAAATTATTTTTCAATATCCTAATAATTTTCAGGATCATCACCCTTTCATCTGTACAAGTTGAAGGATATATAAGCATAATAAAAAAAAAAGATTTTGGATGCGGTCCTTAGTTATGAATATTTTATGATTGAAATCTTGTTGGTTTTTAATTTTTTATCAAGGTCCCTGAAATTAATGTGAAAATTTATTTCTATGTACGTTACTATATTTTTTAAATTAAAAATTAGAAATTTTAGTTGTTTATATAAATGAGATTTTAAATAAAAAATCATAATTTGTGGGCTTAAAAATATTAAAATATAAATATACTATTGTGTGTGTGTGTAAACGTGGGCACATTCATCAAAATTAACCAAAAAAATTATTGTATCAAAACTTATGGGTACATTCTTCAAAATCACAAAAAAATGAAAGATATTAGGCTTAATAATATTAGTAAATTTCTTCAATTAAACTTGACATGAATACATTTTAAAATCAAGGAAAAAAGAATGTACCCATATAAGTTTAAAAATGGATTGGAAAAAAATTGAATAGATTTTATATAAAAAAAAGGGTACGTTTTACATATAACAAATTGGTATATTTAAGAATGAGTATATTTGAAGATTAAAAAGTTTTACATGAATGGGTACATATAATTAGCATGGGTACATTTTGCAAAATATGGGTACAAATACAAATAAACTTTAAAAAATAGGGGCACAAAAAGAAATTAATATATGGGTACAAATTAAAACCGAAAAGAAAATTGGTACAAGTTAAAAAAGAATTACAAATTAAAAATGGGTACAAACTAAAACTAAAAATATATGATAAAAAATTTAGTCATAAATATAAATATACTAATTGTAACATTTTTAACATTAAATGAATATATTTAGACATAAAAAAATATTTTATTATTGAAATAATTAATGATGTTATTAATACCCAAGGACCTTGATAAAAAATTGAAAAGAAATAGGATTTTAATCAATGAAGTAGCAAAAGAAATGATGAGAACCTAATTTTTCCTAAAAAGAAAAAAGTATTGTAGATACTGAATATACAGGTTGAAATCAACAAAATTTTTATAGAAGTCTCATATTATTTTCCTTCGTGAACGAATATTATATGGCATTAAATTGATTCACCCTATCCATTTTAATTTTGAAAAATAAGATTATGCTCTATATTTTTTTTGTGGTTTTTTGTTCATTTTTCAAATTGTAAAAAATAACTTTGCTCAGATTAATTACACTACACTGTGGATTGGGTTTTAATATGGATGCATGTAACGTATCAATAATCATTTACAAATTAATGGCTTATTCATTAAATTATGAAGTTATGATTAGTGGGAAGAGAAGGGAGATACTATATCATGTAGAATTTATTTTCTGTCATCAGTTAGGAATAGTTTGATTAATTAAGAAGTACTTTTTCATTTTTTTTGTTACAAATGATATTATCTAGGGGGGAGTAAGCTTAACCTCACAATGGGCTAGCAATAATATGGTTCAAACTCGCATTTGGCAAGAATCGAACCTGAGACCTCTCAGGTACAAGTAAAGAAGAATACTACTGGACTGCAGTACTATGTGACCTTTTCATTTTTTTGATTATTGCATATGAGTGGTGGCCAATTAGAACATAGAAGAGTTAGGCCATCTCTTGTCAAGGGTCATACGCTATATGTGAGCTCGTTTGGATGTATTTTTGTAATGACTAAAAGCGCTTTTGGTGAAATTGTTTAATCAATTCTTAGTAAAAATGCAACTAAATTCTGGAAAAACACTTAAAGTGCTTCTTGGAAGAAACACAAGTTATGTGCTTCCTGGAAGAAGCATAAGTTATGTACTTCTTCCATAAATCACTTTAAGTGCTTTTGGAACAAAAAAAAATTATTTTCTCTAAAAGTGCTTTCAGTTATTTTAAAAGCACATCCGAATGAGCCCAGCTTTAAATTTTACAAAACCAGTCTCAAACCAAACGGCTAAAAGAATCAGGCTAAGTTTTTTATTTTTTATTTTAAACAAATTATATTATCTACACTGAGGAGAATGAAGTGGGTTTAGCCTCATAGTGGGCAATCAATAATGTTGTTCAAATTCGCCATTGGTGAGAATCGAACCGAAGACCTCTCACTTACAAGTGAAAAGAAACACTACTAGATCATATTACTAATTACAAAGTAGCAAGAATCAGGCTAAGTTTGGCTTCAAGATGGGCAACATGTAGTCCCATGGCAAACTAAATTTGACCCAAAAAGTAATAAAATTTGAAAGGAAAAAATATAGCCATAGATGAATGGAGATGGAAAAATTTAGCCCTAAAATAGTCTTTAAAATATTTATTTTAAGAGGACTAAAAACATAACTAATAGCTACATTTAATCTTCCTTGACTGGAGATGGTCTTATAGTAGCAATGAGTAGGGGTGATAGTTCTGCGGTTAAAAATGGACAATGAGTAATTTTTGTACCCAATATTGATGGATATTTGAATTCAAATTCTCTCTTCCGGTTCATCAAAAATACAAAATAACAAGCACCGAGTACTTGATTAACATTTTGGTTAAAACTTCTTGCTATTTTTTTTTTTTGTTAAATTAGCCATCAACGGGATTTGAACCCACGCCGTCATGCAAAAGTTCAATATATTTCCACCACTGTAATAAAGGTTGAGCAATATGTGAAAGAAATATTCTATATAGGATCTTAATTTGTAAAAGCATTTTTAAGGGGAGTTGTAATATATTGAAAGATGTGCGTTTTACATTTCTTGTTTATACTTTTTAAGGTGTAAGTATACAAATTTGGAATGTAAAACCCATATTTACATCTTATTTTACATTGTAGAAATGTATATTTTAGTCTTCCTCCAATGGGAAAGATGTAAAGATGGGGAAAAGTAAGTGCCTGGTCACAATTTTAGCCCTAAAAAATATAATTCTTTCAACATGTCATGGGCTTGATTTATTGGACTTGAACACGCTTCTTGAAGTTGGGCTTTCGAAAGATGCGTTATCTCCAACTTAAGGCTACTGAACGACTGAGCCTTCGAAAACTGACAGCAAGGGCTGAATAATGACAGACTAAAGATTGAAATATGACCGGTCGATCAATGACTTATGACACTATGTGTCGTCACTCGTGAAGGAGCATGTTGGAGAACAGATTCTCTTCTCACATCGCCATATGACAAAATACAACCCAACTTATATATAGGATATTCCAATGCTATTATCATGCAGATTTTTTATAATAAAACCCTACACCTAACGATAGGTGATTAGATGGAGAAGATAGCATTGATGTTGATGGTGGACCTTCATGAGCCTACAAAGTTTATCAAGATGCCATTTGATTGGAGATTATATATGTTCAATTTAGGCTAATATCGGCCAAATGCCATTGATTGGTGATGGGCCTAATGTGACTTCTATATATCTCGATTGAAATGCTCTAATGGAAAGAATTGTTTAGGGGCAATAGTCCTTGAACTCAACCAAGCATTATAAAGAAATGTGGTATCACCATCTACACCATAACAAAAACACCATTTTTCGAAAGTGTGTATTTTTACAGCAAGGTTGATGATTTCAGCTAAGATCCTAAATTTTTTGTATTAGTGTGCAAACATAGTACATTAATCGCAATAGAAACTGCGAAAGAAGACATTAAGAATCAAAATTTGAATAATACAACTGTTTAGTGCAATAAAAGGAGGTAATTTAACCGGTCCAAAAATTTTCCACTTTGAACCTCTGCTAAACGCAAAACGCCCGCCAGCAAGGAGAAAACTTGATATTTTAGTTTAGTTTCTCGGCTTTACCCCTTCCACGACCACGCCAGCCTCCTCTTCCACCACTGCCACCACCCCTGCCGCCCTTGCCACCTAAGGCTTTATTCGCATCAGCGTTTGCTTTCATGTTCTCAGGCAAGGGAAGTATCTGATCCACACACTTCCTGAAGCTAAAATCATCAACAACTTCATCTTCCCTAATGAGGAAGAAGCACCTACTTTTATACAACGGATGGATCCGAACTTGGAATGCCTTGACCCCTCCACCAATCTTCTTATCGGGCTCGGCATGACCCTTCTTAAGCAAGTCGAGCAAAACCAGATGCTCATACTGCAATATAACAAGAATTTCAATAAAAAAACTTCATCCAATAAACCTAGATACAAGGCAAGGCAGCGAAGCAATCTCAAAATCAAAGCACTATATGCCACAATCACAACCATTTTACACAGATCTTACAAAATTCATCATTTTTTAGTTGAAAATTCTAAAGCCGACCTCATTGTGTAAATATAATTCAACTCTGTGAACTAAAATCCAGAGTGATGTGAACAGATTCTAGCTTCATGTAGCAAAAGACCAAGGCAGTGAATTTGAAATTTTGAATAAAGAACTACCATCATCGAGCTTCCTACCAAATTCTAAGAGAATTCACATTCACACAAACTATATCATCAAACACATGAATGAAGAATACTCACTCAAATTCGAAACATAACATTCAACTCGAAACCAATATTTTCCGTAGCAAGGTGACTTTTGCACTCTTATTTTCTTCCCCTCCCCTCGATCTTTCTAGCAATCAGATTGAATAAATCAAACGTAACAACTCCAAATTCACTGATTAAAACAAAAACCTATTTGTAATACCGCATTAGCATATGTAGCCGAATCCTAACTAAAATTTATTTCATAAAACTATGTAATACCCAAATCCTCAGTCGTTGATCATCCAAACGAAGGAAAGCAAACAACCCAAAACTAAATTTCCCAAATCCTAATTAATCTCGATTACAAAACACCAAATTGAATAAATAATACATTATATTGCTATACACTAACAAAAAGTTCCAATCTTTAACTTTCAGCAAAAGAAAAATAGGGCTGAAAAGATTAAGAATAATCAAATAGCTTTGTTTTGGGTACCTTATTGACATTGAGATCAGTAGGCCAGTAATGGAGGAATTTGTAGAAGTAATCGAACATCTCCACCGACGACCCAAAACTCTTCGGACCCAAGCTGACCCGACCTGAGTTCTCCCCTTCCCCTAACTTCTCCTCCAACCGTTCTTCCTCCGGCGACTTCTCCACCTTCGTCTTCTTCGCATCGTTTCCTTCACTCCCCTCCTCGTCCCTGACCCGCTTCGAGTTTGCCTCCACCTCCCCATTAATGGCTTCAATCTCATCGGAATTTTGAGCGGCAGTAGGCTCTGAAGCTTCTAGGTCCATGTGTTTAGCGCCTTCAGCGGTAGCAGCGGCGGTGGCCTCCGAGGTTTCGGCGAGTTTCTCTACCATCTTTGTGATTGTGATTCACACCAAAACCCTAGGATTT
The DNA here is from genome assembly GCF_916048215.2 of Malus sylvestris. Taxonomy (NCBI): domain Eukaryota; kingdom Viridiplantae; phylum Streptophyta; class Magnoliopsida; order Rosales; family Rosaceae; genus Malus; species Malus sylvestris. Next base: position 26,687,248 of record NC_062273.1, on the reverse strand, counting down.
TATGTTGCTTATATATAGAACTATTCATTTTAACAGAAAATCATATTTTTATATTAAAAAATTAATTCTAGTATTATTTATTTTACTTTTTTTTTTTATCTTTATCGTTAAAATTCAAAATTTTCAAACAATTTTCATTAATTTTTTTACATAGCATACGCGACCTCCCTTTTTGAGGTGGAATCTCCATCCTCTGTCAAGTAACCCCCGGCTATGATTTTTCTTTTTTTTTCTTTTGTGAAAAATCATGATCCACCCATGAAATTTGAAAATATTCACATATACATGGACGGAGGGAGGTAAGGCCTAGTGGGGGCACATGCCCCCTCTCATCCTTTTTGTTTCATTACAAATTATTCAATTAATCATATTAAAATAATGAAAATCCTCTTTTAGTTTTTTAAATGCCCTTTTGTCTTGTATATTTTTCTCACGCACTAATGTCTAAACCTTGTTAAGTTTCATGTACTTGGTTAATTAGTATAAATGAGCATTAGATTGTTAACAATTAAAGACAAAATTAGACAATAGAGTAATAAAATTAGGTATTTTGTAATTAATTTTTTCAGCATTTGTAAAAGAACTAACTTTATTTGTCCAAAAAAAGAGCTCAAATTTTTTAAGATGCCCCCTCTTAGTAAAATTTATGGCTTCGTCCATGCACATATAGATGTAACTCCATATTAAAAGCTAAAAAGTTATTCTAGTTCATAGAATTAAGACACATTTAAAGTACTTTTAAACGACTAAAAACATTTTTAGAGAAAATACATATTTGAAGTACTTTTAAACGACTAAAAGCATTTTTAGAGAAAATATTTTTAGGTTGAAAGACACTTGAACTGTTTTTGCAAGAAGCATCAGTTATACGCTTTTTGCATGAAGTATTTCAAGTGATTTTTGAAGATTCACTTGCATTGTTACTAAGGATTGGTATAAAAACATTTTCATTAAAAGCGTTTTTAGTCATTTCAAAAACACTTCCAAATGTGCTCTTACTTTTTAGAGAGGCACATATCATTTTGGAGAAGCACATGTGAGGTGTGTCATGAAGAAACACTTCCAAGTGACGAACTTGAACTTGTACCAAAAATTCCGACTTGTTTGTAACAATAGCATTTCTAAGAGAAATAAAAACTTATGAGCAAAAATGTTTTTATTTTTAAAGTAGTTTGAAACGAGTCCAAACAATTATCATCGTTATCATCAATACTGTCACTATCATCAACAAGAAAAGCCTAAGGCTTGTTTGATATATTTTTTAATGTTTGTTTAGTGTGACTCCATTTTATTTAAAATTTCATACCAGCTTTTTTGTGCAAAACTTTCTAAATAATATCGTGTCAAAATTCTCTAAATAATATTCCGGTATATCTTTCATTGGAATTCTTGGTTTTGACCAAAGAAAAATCTTATTGGCACATGAAATGACAAAAATGAGTTAAGGATTCACAAAACTTGCACACTTGTTTCAACAAAGGTAAAAAGTCAAGTTATGACGTTATCCGGTGTTTCTAGGAGAGTTAACTCATATGTTCATTAATCACCACGAGGTGGCCCAGTAATTGAGAATATATTTTAAATTCATATTTTATATAGCACGTTTTGAGTTTGACTTCTGGTATTAGTGAATGGCACGATAGTGGACAAAAAAAGTTGAAATGCACCTGTAAATTTTCTAACATCTGAAAAAATAGATTATCTTAACGAAACTGCTAGCTGATTTCTTTACAACAACAAAAAAAAACTCATATATTCATAAATTCAACTCATATGTACATGAACCGATCAATGGGGTTCCACTTGTATTTCAAATATTCAATTTCGCAAGTCATCATGAAAAATTCAAAATTGCTTTATCATTTTTATTAAAAAGAAGAAGGAATCCTAATTCGAGACTTAGGCACAATGATGAATGCTTTTTTTTTTTTTTTTTTTGTAACAACAAGTTTAAGGGAAGATTGATTATTCTCATTACTAGCTTTAAGTCATACCATAATTTTGAGCTGAAAGAACTTATGCGTGTCACTTAATTATTAGCTGCTACCATATGAATTTATGTAAAAAATTACAAATCCTGCAACATGATTGCCGACAATGATGAAAGTTTAAGAACTCGTTTGGATCTATTTTTAAAATAACTGAAAGCGTTTTTGGTGAAAATGTTTTTGGAACTAATTCTTTGTAAAAATACAAGTAAATCCTGGAAAAGCACTTAAAGTGCTTCCCGAAAGAAGCACATATTGGTGCTTTTTACAGAAAGCACTTTAAATGCTTTTGGAACCCAAAAACATTTTTTCTAAAAGCGTTTTCAACATTTTAAAAGTATATCTAAGCAAGCCTTAACTCAACCACAATTCTCTTACTTTATAATTGTTATTGTATAAAATATTGCAAAAAATAATTCCCTTTTAGGTTAGAAATGATTACTTGCTATATGGGTTTAAAAATAGGAAATTTTGACGAAAAGCTCATGTTACTGTTTACATTAACGAAAAACTATATTTTTACACTAAAAAGTCAATTTTGATACTATTCATACCTTTTATTTTGTCTTTATCGTTAAAACTCAAAGTTTTTAAGTCATTTTCATTATTTTTACTTTAAAAATAATCTGCCTAACAAAATTGTATATATGATTAAAAAAGAAGTTTGACAAAAAAAATTAAAAGAAGAAAATTATCCAACAAAAAAAGAAAACAACAGAAAAAAAAAACAAAAACAAAACAGAACTCGTTTATATATATTTCCTTTCATGACATGGCATTGTCCTATTCGTTTACTATTAAAACAAGCGCTAAATCCGCGGACCCGCCAGCAGGGGAAGGAACGAAGTACAGCTGGACCTTCCAAGTCACAATCTTGTCTAACTCAACGGCACCGATTTACCTAAAACCCTCCATTTGGTACGGAACCCACAGAGGATTGTACCCTTGCTTTGGATGGACGTTACCATCCCCAGGCTCCTCGAACCCAAACCTGATGCCTTGGAAATTAAATTAAATTAAATTTTAATTTTTTGTCTCTCGTGGAAAAGGAAAAGGTTAAAAGCCAGAGACTTTTTCACAACAGAGGAATTTCTCAGCGTTTCCACAGCTCAAATTCCGGGTCTTGTCAGAGGTGCTTTCGAATTTCGATTCTCCTTTTTCCCCCAATTTGTTTAAATTTCTTGTAAGTTCCGTTTTCTGAATTTTCAGAGTGCATTTTTTTTGTAGATTTTGCATTTTTCGGTGTTGGGGATCATAAAGTTGTTGCATTTCGATCTGGGCTGTGATTTTTTGCATCGGCGATTGGATCGAATCGGTGAGTTTTGTGAAATTCGAGTGGCGATTTAGTGTTTTGGGTTTGGGAAGTTTGGGGATTTTGGTGGGTTAGGGATTCGGCAAGTGGGGGGCTTTTTGTTTGGTATCTGAGAAAGCAGGTGATTCTTTTTTCTTGGCTTTCTTATTGCCTAGTTTATAGTTGGAATATTAGATGGGGCCAATGGAGCACTGATCGTGCTGTATCGGTTTATTAGTATACAATGTTAGATTCTTTTGATTTCCTTTGCTTTTTGTTTGGCTTTTATGTTATATTCTTCTTAGCATCCGAACATGCGGCTGAAAGCATTCGAATGCAGGGTAGTTTGGGAAAGTTATAAGCTTTAACGTTTGGTTTTCTGCCTTTTTGTTTTAAAGGTGGTTTAAGATCCAATTCCTTAAATATTTCTTCACATGCAGGTTTTTTTTTTTTTTTTTTCTGTGATCAATGGAACCCATCATCGTGATTTTCTACATACCTAACTTTCAATGTGGTGGATCTTATTGTATTCTTAAGGAGATTGTATTGAAATGATTGAAGTTTCTCTCTGTGTTGTGGATGCAGGAGTTTTAATTTGAGTGCGAATGGGTGATCACCTGGTGTTGTGTGTTGACCGCTTCACAAAAACTGAAAGCTTGCAAGGGAGTGAGACCCCAGGATCTTCTGTAGAGGGTTCAAGCTCCCAATCTGCTGAGCTACCCACTTGTGCCATTGATGTTAAGGGGGTCGGGGAGAAGGCTATAGCTGAAGAAGAAGAAGAGCCTCTGATTCAGACGGTTGAATGTCGCATTTGCCAGGAAGAAGATAGCGTTAAAAATTTGGAGGTCCCCTGTTCTTGCAGCGGTAGCTTAAAAGTATGTTGATTTATTGATACATATCCTTTTTTAAAAACTAGAATTTTGGATTTTTTTGGGGGGCTATGGGTGAGGGGAATCACTCTCTTGATTCCATTGACCCCAAATACTTAAATGCGTCAAGATTTATGATAGAGAAATACTTGAAGTAGGTTACTCTTGAGTGTTTAAATTGGATTGTTGTTAGTGCTGTCCAGAAATTCTTTTCTACCGCAGTTAGTGTCAGCTATATGCCCAAATCAGTTTGTGGCATGAAGCCCTACCATTAAATGTTTTGATGATCCCTTTTATTTATGGTTTGACCATATGGAGAGATCTTAGCTCTATATGAAGTTTTTATCGCAAACTAGTTGTTTTAACGTCCGAATCATGCTCATTGTCTTATGTTTGTTAACCAACTTCAGTGACTTCTTAGACTAATATTATATGTTGATAACCAATGCCAGTGATTTCTTTCTTTCGTTTCTCCATTCAGTTCGCTCATAGGAAATGTGTCCAGCGATGGTGCAATGAGAAGGGAGATATAATTTGTGAAATTTGTCATCAGGTAAATTTCTAGAATCCTTACCATCTGCAATTGTAATTTTTTATGATTTTAAGTAGAGAATCTGTTCCGTTCAGTTCTATGTTCGAGATTTATACTTTTCAGGGATGTTGCTTATGTTCATATAAGTAAGCAACTTCACTTAGTTTGAAGCTATCTTAGTCAATAGTCTTGCCTTTTCTTTTCTGGAAAGGACGAAATATAATGTTGTATTATGAGAAGATATTTGGTTTTTATCAATAAACCACGATGATGCATCCGTGTAATATATTAAAGTCATGTGAGCATTTGCTGGTAACCTCTTGGTCATTACAATTGGTTATTATGAATTTTTTCCATTCATGAGTTGCAAGTCATTGAGTGGGTTTTTATGAAAAGTTTCTCTGATGTAGTCATACCAACCTGATTATACTGCCCCACCACCTCCTCCTCAGTCTGAAGATACCACAATTGACATCAGGCAAGTTTAGAATTTACATATACTAACCTTGTTCATGTTGTAAGGATTTTTTATTCCGTTTTATCTATCGTTTTTGCAAATTAGCATTTGGCTAGATGTGATGAGGACTTTGCTTGTTTTTATATCTTGGGCACTTTAGCTTTGCCTGTCTCTCTGCATTACCATTTTCTTGAGGTCAATACAACATACAGCTTTATCTAAGACTCGCATCTGTTTTGATTTGTTGTTTTGCTTCTTGGATCCGTCTGACAGTGATGGTTGGACAATCTCTGGTACCCCTTTGGATTTGCGTGATCCTCGACTATTAGCAATGGCAGCGGCTGAACGTCACTTTCTAGAGGCCGAATATGATGAGTATTCTGACACAAATGCTAGTGGAGCAGCCTTTTGCCGCTCTGTTGCTCTAATTGTAAGCCATAGTTGTCGCCATTAATGATGTGTGGTTCTTTATAGTAGCCCATGTTGGAATGAAATATTTTCGTCGCATTTTCTTTCTGATTTTATTTTGTGGATCTTATCAGACGATGAGGAAAACCTAGCTGATGCTTTTGTCAGCTATAAAAAATATCCCTAATCTTTTAACTTTTATATTTTCTTAGTGCACCTTTTCTCTATGGTCATTCTGAACTAGTGTAACTAGTTGCAGGTTCTGTTCTGGGCCCTGCAACTTGTTGCTATGCACATTCACAGTTTAAACCGCAGCACGTGCTCTACTCTCAGTTGAATAAGAGAATTTAATTTAATTTGTATTGGTCTCCTCTCTGGTTTCTCGGCAGTTAATGGCTCTTCTCCTCTTGAGGCATGCATTGACCCTCCCCAATGGTGACGGGGATGATGATGATGCATCCACTTTTTTTTCTGTAAGTGGCATAAGTATGTTGAATGTGTCTTATATCATTCCAGATCGTTGCACTATCTAACTAAATGATCAAATGTTAACAGCTTTTCATGCTCCGGGCTGCTGGTTTTCTTCTCCCGTGCTACATTATGGCTTGGGCCATCAGCATATTACAACGTCGAAGGCAAAGACAGGTAAGTTCTGGCCTCTGCTGTCTTTGAGAAACCCAAGAATAATCATTTTTTTTTATATATCCTTGGTGAGATGAGATATTGTTTCTTAGATTGGTTACATAACGAAGCTTGAACGGGCTTTGGCATGCTTCCCACTGCACAAAAAGAAAGCAGGAATCATGTCTCCGGACAAAGAAGCTTTCTGGTCGTGAATGCAAATTTTAACATGGTTCTTTTAATTACATGCTAATTTGTTTATATGTTACTGTTGTTCCAGGAAGCAGCAGCACTTGCAGCAACTGAGGTTGCATTTATGCTGCAGGCAGGGCAACGCAGGGGCTTGCAGTTCACAATAGCTCCAGGACCTGCAGTGACTCCCCATCAGGAGCCAATTCAATGATTTGGTGTTCTTCAACTATGGCAATGTTCTATTTCGGTGAAGAGGATTACGCTGGAACTGGAAACATGAGCGTGTTGTTTCTGTAGCATAAACAAGCGTTAAAGAGGAAAATCAGAAGGCTTTAGCTTTCTGACTGTCGTGTATCTGTAGTCGAATTATTTTACATACTATGTACAAGCTCACTACTTTCCTTCCTAATCTATTTCCCGTGTTTTGTACATAATCTTTGTTATCACCGCGGCAGTTATGCTGCACGGTATACTGCTGTTGAAAGAGGTGTGTTACTGATTGTAGTTGCAACCATCTTTGGATGCGTTCTTTGGGCCAAACACGAACTTTACTTGCATTGCGTATCGGTATCCTGCTGTTATATAACCCGACTGCGCCAACGGCTAGTTCGCTTTGGTCTCGGCACCAAGGGAGGAAAGGCTCTAGTCGAAGCCAATCTGGTTGGAATATGATGATTTGGGATTTCAAGCTTTTAGATGCATCACACACCGTTGCTTTCTTGAAGTGTGATTGTTCAAGAAAACCATGTCATCTTCCGTTGTAGTTGTTAAAAGTAAAATGTGATGGTGAAGGATGATTGTGGAAAGCAAACGTTCCATTCAAATTCTTTTACTTTAATACAGCTCTCAAAGCTCATGTCCTGCTTGGACCATGACCAGTCCACCTCCTCATCGATTTTGTACTCGAACGGAGACTCCTTTTCAATATTGTTCTTTCCATTTCCAGTTCGAACTAATATTCTTAACTATTCAAATCTTCGAAAAAAAGGAAATTCAAACTGGGTTTCAAAGGATAGAAAACACTGCTTTGATTAGCTGACTTAACCCACGCCTGCAACGAGAAATGAAGATGGTTTTCATAGATAAGCGATTTAAAGAGAGGGTAAAGAAAAAGCATAAAGGACCTCCATTCAGCACAAGACACCAAGACTGGGATTTCTTGGTGCATGGAGGGAAGAGCTTGGAATTCTAAAGCAAGTTGTTAGCTTAAAGCAAGTGGTTGGTGCATCAAGCTTTGCTATTGGTTGGTTTATTTGGTTATTTGTTTTTGGCTTTTTGGTGGATGGATTTCTAGTCCCTACCATTACTCCAACATTTCTACTTATGGTTGGTTTTTTTGCTGCATTAGTTATCTAAATATATCTAAATATGGAACTGGCTGCTGTATTGGTGAGGTGTGTTTAAGATTTTTAGGCAGGGTGGGATATGGGACCAGATGAGATCAAAATACAATAGAAATTTCGATGTGATTGTTTTATTAAAGCATTTAGACACGGGTGGATCAATGTGGGTCAGGTGGAACCATTCTATACTTTTGTGTGAGAGGTGTCTTACAGATGACGTGATAAGATGTCTTTACCCAAAATTTTCTCCTAAAATACAGAGAATTTTGTTCTTTTGTGATGTTGGTGACCATCCACGTGATCAGGCGGCTCGACTGAATATTTGAAGAGATGAGGAGCCCATAAGAACTCTACACATAAGCATTGGGTAGATGAGGTGGCATGTTGGAAAAGCATTCAAGAGGCACAAAACTGGTCTTTGGTTTGGTAAAAAAGAGCAAGGCAAATGATAGAGAGAAAGATACTTGGCTTCCCAAGGATAGTGTTCCAACTTAACTTTTGATTCAAGCCTGTCAGAGTCTTCTAAAACAGCCTTATATATTGCTTCTGTGGCAGGCTGCTTATGATTGTGGTGAATCCAAATATTCCCCAAATGTTCTGCCTGCCCTTCTTCTGAGGGGCCTCCCTTTGTGCTTTATGCCCTTAGTCCTCCAAATCCCATAAAAGACATTCCCTTGCCTTCTTCTCACAGGGATTGAAACCATAACAAACACTACTCCTCAGTATCTTATCAAACACAGATAGCTTCAGAAGCATGGCGGTTTTGGCTTACAGAAGGGCTCTTCTTCTTCTTGTTTGCATTGGGTTTCTAGCTCTTCAACCCGAAAAGGTTTCCGCCTTAAGAAGCAGGGACTTGGCTCTCAGATGGGACAAAGGGCACTTGCCGTTTCTTAAAAGCTTGCATCTTTTTAAGGCTGTTGCTGTAGAGGACATGGAAGCTAAGATGAGTTTGGCACCTGCACCCGCGATGACATTCAATGCGAATCAATCAAACAAAAGAAAAGTTGGAAGAGGATCTGACCCCATTCACAACAGATGTTGACAACATGCTGATGCAGTTTGCTATGGGGAGAAGATACCGAAAACAGAGCATTGCAGGCAGAAGAAGAAGCTGGTGTGGCTGTAACTAATACAAAAATGTTTCAACGGGGTGGCGGGCATCCTCTTTTGTTTGAATTATATGTTTTCGTATGTTTTTTAGTCGAAAGTTTTTTTGTTGAGCTGAAGAAGTGCAGCTGAAACCCGATCATCGAGCTAGCATCATCTGTATTGTATAAACATAGGTCCTAACCAATAGATGAATACTTTGAGAGAATGATGATGCTAGCTCTCACAGATTACATGCATTTCTGATATTTCCCTACAAAAGAAAAGGACTTTTACACTTCTGTGTTGTGAATAGTTTTGCCTTTTCCAGTGTTGCTTTTTGGTTTTAGTTTCATCAAAACAGTCAAAATTTCGCGAATAGTAGCTGTAACGATAGAACTAATTCTTCGTTGAAAGATATTCACAAATGAATAATTGGATTGAAAATTACGTAACTACAACTAAATCAGTATCGATGTGTGCGAATATATACTGTCAAAAACAAAATTCCTTACATATCTGAAGTTCTCAACTTAGCCTGTACCTCCCTTGTACTCCACCTTCGGCAAATTTTTTATGCTTCCCCGGTGCAAGGTCAAGAGATCTTAAGTGATTTTGAACATTTGAAACGCTTTCAGATGGGTGAGTGTCATTTCGTTCTTATACCAGAAGTTGACCTGTCATATCTCTTCTTCCTGTGAAATTTAAACTGTCTGGAGTGAAATTTAAACTGTGTGGAGGATTTCTTATGAGAAACTGCCTGCCAAATCATATCAACTGCATCACCTGGCTGGGATGGATACTGATATCCGAAATGATGTACGACTTCCTTCAACCTTTCCCACATCTTGGTCCATGTTTCTTGCTTGATTCCTCGGAGAAGATTCAGTAGGTAACCCTTCTTACAAGTGTAAGATGAGCGAACAAATATGCAAAACTGTGAGTAGTCTAAGACATCTTCAAATGGTAGCTCAATCTCATCGCTAATTATTACAGGAACACAATGGCTAGCAATGGCATCAAATAGGCGATTTGAGGAAGGGGTATCACCAGCAAGATTCAGGCAAAACTTTGATGAGGCCATTCCTTGGCTTGCCTTGTTAATACCATGTCCTTGAACGCTACCAAAAGTGAAGTTTACATCTTTCTCATCTTTAAGAAGATAATACAATTTCTTCCGTACCATTCCTCCCTGGTTTAGTTTAAAGTAACAATACCATACGTAAGATATTAGCAATTATAAAACTGATTAGTGCTAAAACAATGTAGTGAATGATGTAAATGAAAGCAACCAGCTTGTGGGTAACATAAACAAAGAGCCAGAAGTAATGACAAAAGTGCTTCGGAAATCAGAATAGATGAAGTAGGGTCATGAAATAGATCACGTCAATCATGATACAAACACTTTGTATGCTTCAATGGAATCAGGATGCATTGCCATACTATATAAAGTTAGCAATCCGTTGTGGAGACTGCCCTACGCTGGGGAGTAGTTTATGCATTAAACTGCCATCATAATGACAGTAAACTATCTGCTCACCTATTTCAAGTTGTCACCGAGCTTTGAAAATATAAAGCTAATGAGACATTCCTATTAAGAATTTCCTAATTGCCAGATAATTCATTCTGAGATCAAACTCAGAGTAATATGAGCTCATCGAAACAAATTTTGTCATGTATTTAGCACCCTTATCATTCTATTTAAACCAAATACAACGTAATTAAAATGCTGTTTATGTCATGACAAGAGGTAAGTGAAGTAAAAACATACATCTTTCCTGTATATTGCTCCTCGGAAATATAATAGTATAGGACGCTCGTTGAATGAGGGTGATTTGCTGCTTTGAACGGTCATTACCAAATGTCTGTAAGGAGCAATTATGTCCTTCTCAAGATTTGCTATTTCAGCCGAGTATCTTCCAAAATCCGCAAGCACAAACATGGCAGAGCCCAACTTCTTTCTTGCATCTAACATGCTATTTGGATGGTGAGCAACTAGTAAATGATCCTTCCCACCCTTTCTTTTCCATTCATCCCGACCCATCAAATACTGCACCAACTTGCCCTGCAACTTCTTGTTCACACTTACTTCCTCATTTCCACGAAGCTTAGAATGCCTGTTGTAACTCAGAGATGCAAAGAATGGGACAAAAATAACATCTGCTTGACTTGAATTGTGCACCCTGACTACCGTGGACGGTCTAACCACAGTTGGGATACTTGATGATAGAAGATCAAGGGTGAGCCAATATTCGATACTGTGCTGTAAATTCAGGCCACCTGGGTAAGCCGGAATGAGACTCAGGTTTTTGACATTTGGCCATGTTTGATTCTCCTTACCCTTCCAACCCAATAACCCAAAGTGAAACTCAGGAGGCAACTCATACATAAACACCCTCAAGAGAGCCTGCGTCGAGTCACAAGCAACCATTTTCTTTTTTTCTAAAAATCCCAACTTCTTGCTTGAATTGGAAACTTGACATCCCAATTCACATCTTTTTGTGGATCCTTTAGCATCAACTCGGGGAACCTCAGAAGAGAAGGAAGGAAGGTTTTTGTCCCTACTTTTTACGAGGGGCTCAAAGTATGTGCCATTAAGAACAACAAGCTTAAACACTGTGGGTGCAAAAGAAGTATTGCTAAACTGAAGTAGGAAGACAGAAGAAGAGATTAAAAGGAACACCGAAATCGTTATCAAGTAGAAAAAAAACTTCGATGGAATCCTACTCTTTTCCAACATTTATGAAATTTCAGGCAACCAAACTCTACTGAGTTTTGCAAATTGAACAAGATAACAACTGCAACTGCAAAAAAAACAAAAAAGGAATGCAATCAATGCTACTCTCCTAAAAACTCAATGCCTTTCGGTTCAGATTCTTAACAAAGCAGCTCAATTGCCACAAAAATCGCTAAAATTTCTAAAAACAACAACCATCAAGATTCAATTCATGGAAAATAAATCTCTATATTCTGTGAACTTACTACACATAAAACCTTGAAATTCTGAAAAAAATACCATAATCTCTCTGTCTCTCTTAAAATCATAGCCAGAGCAACTGAGAGAGTGATAAATCTGCACACACAGTGAATAAATACTTAAGCATACTGCATTATTTGGATTCTTGAGCAGTTCAGCTAAAACTGCAGCAAAAAAAAAAAGAACAGAAAAGCATGAAAGGATTAAAATTTATAAAATTTCTCAACTTTCTCAACTGGGTTTTTACAGAAGTATGATTCGATGAAATGGGTCGATTAGAAATAGAAAAAAGACTGCACCTGATGAACTGGGATTCTGAAACTCCATGGCATGCAGATATATAATTTCAGACTTTTGCAAAAGGGACCAAGCTTGGAGGAGGAAGCTATTCTAAAACATAGAAAGGGACCTTTGAACAAAGTTCATGAATATTTTATTATTATTTCTAAACCTCTCTGGTGAGCTGTGGCATTTGAAAAATCATGAAAATAACATTTTTATACTAATCTTTTTGTTTGTTCACGAGGAGAACAGAATGCTCTTGACTTTATGAAACATTTCTCGTGGGAATTTTGAATCTTGAGTTCTGCTATGGTGTGCTCGTCCTCATGTTATCAGTGTTGTCGACGAACAACTTATATGAAATAAATTTACTTTTGTTGTGAGCAGTGAATACAAATGAGATCATTATATTATTTGATGGGAATATTACGGTAAACGTGAACTTGTTACATGTAAAACTTTCGCGTGTCTAAACAAAAAAAACTGCGAAAAAATGGCCTTTGTTTTTGGTCAGAAAACATTGCGAGAAATAGGGGATCAAATTTCTTGAGATGGCGTGTGAAATTGTTGACCGACGGAAATTACAATTAATTATTACCAATTTTCATTTAATTGCTTTCACCGACGTTGCACAGTGCCAAAACTACAGACGAGTCATTTTAGTCGTTCCAATGCAAGCTGAAGCTACGACCAAAATAAGCTTTTTTCTTTGGGCCAATTTTGTAACTAAAGGTTATAAAAAGTATATTTAAAGTTCGTTTGGATGTGCTTTTAAAATGATTAAAAGCGTTTTTAAAGAAAATATTTTTAAAACAAATTCTTAATAAAAATACAAATAAATTCTGAAAAAGCACTGGAAGAATCACATAACTGGTGTTTCTTGTAGAAAGCACTTCAAGTGCTTTAGGAACCAAAAATATTTTATCTAAAAACGATTTCAGTTATTTTAAAAGCACAACCAAACGAACCATTAGTCAGTGAAAAATGGTCTTACTATTTATTGAGGTCATAAATATTTTTTTAAATACGATTGTTGGGTTTCTTAAATTTTTTGTGTGCGCAGTAAGAAAAGTATTGAAAATCTTTGGAACCATAAAAGAAAATTTGCGTGCGTGGTAAGAAAAATATCGTTTATCGAGTAATTTAAATTTTTTTTTTTCAATATTAAAATTATCAAAGATTCAAAGGGTAATGTCATTTTGAATTAGAGGAGGAAAGTGTTGGGATTAGCCAAACTTCAACTCTTGAACAACCCACTTAAAGACTTAAGAGTCGCAATAACAGAGCCGATTTCTTATTTAGTAGGTAGTCTTCCATTAAAAAATTCCTAAGTAAGGACTGAGAATTTTGTGCAATTATATCATACTAGCTTTTCCGCATACGTGAGTGTATACAAGACATCTTTCTCAATCGCAGTCATTATGTGCAACTTACGTACACACTTTTAATCATGTACCCTTAGTGCAACTTACAAAATTTTATTTTATTTTGAGAACTACTAGACTTACCTCAATATCCTATTTCTCTACCCACATAAAAAGTTAATAAATTGAAATGTTATTTATCCACTCACTATTATTTCTGAAGTACCCTCTAACATGCTGTTTCCCCACCTAATATTATTACTAAAAAAATTGAAATTTCAAAAGCAAAGTCTCCTCGACGATAATTTATCAGCAAATAAATGACCCTCAAAATGCTCTGTTGTGTGTGATTATGCACTCTAATAATTACCATCAAAATCTAATCATCATCAGTTGCTAGTGCTTACTTTTAATTGGAAAGGGGGCATCCACATCTTTTCGTTCCAAAATTCCTTATATCCTCATCCTTGTCTTTTTTGCGAATTTGGCTTACATATTTTGCATTCCTTTCACAACCCAATGTGAGTTTAGGTTCCTGTTACCTTTCACACTCAACTTATCATTATTATATATCTTTTAAGGTCCTTATTGATTAACAAATGAGAAAGCTTGTAATTAGAAATTTCATTAAAAAGTGGATGAAAAAATAAAATACTGGGATGAGAATAACCAGACTCTTTTATTTTTTATATTTTTATTTCTCAACCGACTTTTTGGCCATGGACTGCATTGCAAATCGGCAGTTGTGGCAGAGAAAGAAGATGAAATAATCTCATTTGATTAACATAATAAACCTTAAATTTATCTGTCAACGCTCACATTTGGAGAGGGTGTTTAACAACCAATATCCCAATTCTCAAAGGAGCAATGGACTACTGCAATTAAACTAACATTTCCAGGTCACTGAACCTATGACCCTTACAGAGAAGAAGATCACAATTTCCAAATTAATACTTATGAAATTGGGTACTTAAATCTTTGATTATTTTGGTAAAAATGGATTAAGCAGAAGTGTTGATCAAGGGCATTTTGGTCCTCCTTGCTGGGTCTTCCAGTTGTTGTAGCAAGGGCACACAGCTTTGTTGCCGTAGAAGCCAGGAGGAACGCAGAGGCACTTGGCACAGCATTTCTGGCAGAAGAACATGCATGGCTTGTGGTATTGTGTCTGGCTACATCTCCTTGTGCATTGTGATGGGCATTCTGGTAATTCCACGCAAAAAAATTGTCAATATTTCGATAAAATATTACTAAACTAACCTAATTTATGAAGAAAAATATTCAAAATAAAACGATAGATGTTACTTACGGTAGCTCTTGAGACTCCCAGGACCATATCCTCCCTGGAAAAGAATATCAAAATTACATTTTATTAGAAAATGCCAGTTTTAGCCATAATATTCAAATAATATTGCATTTATTTATAAATTACTTACACTGTCCAATTGATTCCGGGCTTGTTCTTTTGCCATAACCTACAAACATGTAAAAAGAAAATATAGAAAATGATCAAGAAATAGTGTACCTTTTTTTTTTGGTAAACAAGAAATAGTGTACTTAAGCAAGGGTAAAATGAAAAAAAAGTGTTGGTTTAGGGGTAGGAGAGGGACTACTCACCTGGGTTGCAGCCATGGAAATCCCAAGGAGTGCTAGCAGCAGAAAGCAGACAAGCTTAGCCATTGCCATTGCCTCTTTGGAAGGAAGGAAGGAAGGAAGGAAGGAAGATGCAGAAGAGGGCTCGTTTCTGTGTGGGGCTTGATTTAGAATGCAAGAGTGAGTGTTAGGTTAGCTATATATATATATAAATATCTTTGGAGGGGGAAGGGCAGATGCCATGATTGAATACTGCCTTATTGTGTAAATTATATTCCGAAATTGTCCACGTTAGCGAAGAGAACGATTTTTCATTTTCTAGATATAGAGATAAAGCGTAAAATGTGTTTGGTAGTCGGAGATATTCAACTGTTACCTTATTTTTTTTAGCCAAGTTTGTGCATTGCTGAACAGTCTCGTTTTCACCTTAGAAATGATTTTCGCTCATCTTCGTTTCATTTTTCTGCATATAAAGGTACATTTTTTGCTTTGAATCAAATATATTGAAGAAGATCAAGAAACGGAGATAAACAGAGGAGTGTGGTGCATGCGATATTATGGATAGTATTTGGAAGGGCTTAACTGTAATTCCACAGATGTGGCACCTTTTTCAGTTGATTTGTAGTAACATGGGAAGGTCGTTACGTGCAGGTCCACAAAAACCGAGCAAGTCGGGCAATTAGATCTTAAAGATTCATCATTTATAAGCATATCAATCAATTTTACTAACAAATAAATTATAAAATACCTAAAAAAATGTGGATCCTACGTGAACCCACACACTACACTATCATACACCGCAGTCCTATCAACACACGGCTTCCATCACATTTATCAAATTATAATTATAACTTTTTTTTATTTAGAAATTATTTATAAAAAATCATTTAACTTGCGGACCTCATCATCCATCTTTAAAGTTAACAAAATATACCTGAAAATATTTCTTTTAGATTCTAAAGCTGGGTCGAACAAGTCGAATTAGAATTAGAATTTGTTTCTGGCAACCGAATCCAAATTCATTGGACCCGACTCGCTTTAGAATCTAAGGAATATTCTCAGGTAAATTCTGTTAACTTTTATTCATTTTAATTGAATATTTTGTCGCTGATTCAAATATGAAAGTTCATCATGAGAATGTTACTGGATATCAGGATTCTAAATTTGTTAGACACGAATCATGATTAGCAAGTTTTCAAATCGAATAAACTATTCTACAAAAGATCTTTTGTTGATAAAAAGAATGAACAGTTCTGATTAATCGTATTGTATAGTAAAAATACTTTCATATTAGTGGGAAATGGGCTCCCCTCACCTAGAGGAGAGATTTTTCAGTGTGAACTGCACACAAGGTGGTATACCACATGTTACTATACAAATGGTGGGATATATGCGTTAAAAAGTTATTAACTTAAAAAATAAAATTTCTCACCACTTGCATAAAAACACATGGCGTACCACTCATGTTCTCGTTACAATAAAAATTTTCTTCACCTAGAGAATGAAGAATTGATGCAACATAGATGACGTGGCAAGATCTTAGGGTTGGGTGTCAAGAAACTATGGTGTGCCGAAGTGTAGGATGCAAAAATAATGGGACCCCAATAATTGAAACAGTGGGACCGGCCGACGGGAGGAGTTTGATATCGAGAGCCATGTGAGCATGTGACCTTTTCTGAACCGAGCACATGACTAAAAAGCCAAAACGACAGGAGTACATGTCGTGTGCCGTAAATAATGGACATCCGGAATCCCATCCTTTGCTGTCTATTTGTGTCTTTTCCCATGAGAGGGCTGGAGTGAATGAAAGGCTCTCTTTTTTTTTCACTGGGCTCCAAAAATGGGGTGGGCCTATGAGAGCATGGGATTGGGCCTAAAAAATGAAGTAACCCTTTTGCAGGGGGCCGTCATAAGTTGAGCCCAAGTATGGCCCCACTGGATTTGTGGACATAGCATCCCTACCATGAGACTCCCCTATCATTTGCCCTTTCTCTTGCTAAATCCAAAATCTAGCAACCCATATATATTACCTGACCTACAGCTTCATGTCTTTTGTTTTTGATCACCCACTCCCAAAATGACATGAATGTAGTTTATGGGTCTGGTCAGATGTCACTTTTCAGGTACAACTTTGGTGTCCCTCTATCTCTCTCAACCAGGTGTTTTAGGTCATCTCTAGATAAAGGAGCTAAATATAGTTATGTTCAGAATTATAGTTATACAAGAAGTTACTTTAAATGAACAGTGTTCGACCATATTCATATATCATTTTCAACCAAAATAGCTAAGCATAGCTTTCTAAGTAATTTATTAGTTTTAAGTTTACTTTTTAAATTTATTGGTTAATTTAGTTAAAAATACCATATTAAAATAAGATTGTTTAGACATGATTTTTTAGTGTCACGTGTCCCTAAATGGGTAAGTCTCCAAATTTCTTATCTTTATGTAATCTCAATAATTATTTGGAAGTGACCATTTAAAAAAATTGAAAAATGTAAATTTAAATAATTGGAAGAGGTAAGAGAGGTGTGTTTATGAAAATAATGTTTGAGACTTTCAGGTGAATAGAATATGAAAAATTGGATTAAAAGGTAAGATAGTATGTAAGGGTGAAGAAGATGTGAGAAATAGGATAAGTACTTAAAGAAAAAAATTAGATGTTTTTTTTTTGAATTCCACGTAAAAAAAATTTAGCAGGTAGCTAACATCAACTAGCAGTTGCCTTTCCCTGTTGTTGGAATTGAATGTGTATATGCAGCTCTACTAATGGGCCATAGAAAACAGGCTGGGTGGAGGGCCAAGCTTGGCCAGCCCGATGCCTTTTAGGCCGAAACATGGATTAGTGAACTCCCTTAAATTATAGCCTAATCATTCATTAGAGATGGGTTATGAGACTATTCTGACCATTTTTTTACTTTTGGAGCTTTAACTCTTTTTACTGGAGATGGCCTTATAAATTTGACCAAGTCACAGGACCTTATAAATTTGACCAAGTCACAGGACAAGTATTAAAAAGTAATGGGCGTCTCCACGGTTACATGTGGGAATTCCTCATGAAATGACTTTCAATTTTTAATAAGTTTGAACTTAGATCTTAGGCTGGCAATCTACTTGTGTTCAGGTTACTATTTTTTTTTATCCATTTGTTCATCTCAACTCATCATTTTATCAACACATAAATCGATATAAACATAATAATATAACACAATAACTCAAAGTCATGTGATATGTGTTGAATAAATGAGTCAATGACTCATAGGCAATGGCTTGGTTAAGGAAAACCCACTAGAGCCGTAGGGAAGCGAGTCTTCATACAACAATTGAGTCTCCCTCAGCACTCGTATAAATCATTTTTCATTGCTATGTAAAATATATTCTTCTTTTTTTTCAAAATTGTTCGTTGTCAATTTATAGAACTTCATGTTTATAATCAGAACCGTTCATATTATAAATTACCCTATAAAGATCGCCTCTACAAAAAATCAATTAAAACTAAAGTCGTTTAGTCATCAAACTGTTTAAAAACAAATGAACGGTATTGGTAAGAGCATTACGGACCGTCTATGTATTTGTTACAATAGATTGACTAAACAACCTTAGTTTTAATTCATTTTTTGTAGAGATGATTTTTACAGTGTAATTTATAATATGAACGGTTCTAATTAAAACACTAAGAGTTTTGAGTAAAAGTTCTTCCTCATCTTTGAGTAAAACACTAAGAGTTTTGAGCAAGAGTTCTTACTCATCTTTGAGTAACCAATATTGTTCTATATTAAGTGTGGAGCCATGCCACCGGCCAGTATTGGACAAAAATATTGGTATAGCTTTTGATTCTTTTGTTGCCAGTGCCACTGGGAAACGACAGCATGCTTGTATTGCCTAGCCATATGCATTGGCTTGAAGCAACAAATCCCAAATCAAGTAATGCATATGTTGAGAATATTGCTTAATTATTGATTTTATACTACTCTTGTGTAGCTGTACGTATTCATATGAGATCCGTACATATACGATGCTGTTTACAATTTGAGAGTTGTTATTGGGTACTTTAAAATGTTCATACGGCACGAACTCCTCTTTTATAAATATACAAGAGAAATTGCGTTTGGAGAAGAATGAAGAATGACTATCTAATTTGGAGCGCCAAATAACAATCTCTATGATTTGGACATTTATACGCATGTCAATCGTCTCGATTATAATCAACCATAAACAAGCATTAGGCTTATAAAACAGATTAGAGAGTGCAATATACTAAACTATTGGCACTTGTCTTATAATTTACTATACTGTGGGAGAGCTTGGTCTGAGGTGCCCTGCAGTGTTCTTTGATATATATATATATGTGTGTGTGTGTGTGTGTGTACGTAGAGGATGTCTTTAAATGGATCCCCAATTATTTTTTTTATAATGGACACTAGTTAGGCTTAAAAAAATAAACGGTTCGAATCGTTGAAGTTCAATATAAAGTGATTCCTACAACTAATCCCTATTTTTTGAAAAAATTAGAAATCCCTTTAAATAAAGAGCCTGATAAATATATTGGTTCGAGCTAAGCTTTGTATTGCTTGATACCTACTGATCATACTGGAATATTACACCAGACATGACTCAACCCACATCTAATCAGCACTATTGCAGTCATGATTCTGCTGCTGGACTGAGTGAAAAGATATAATGCTATATTCATTCGTGTGACGCGGTTGAGATTTAATGTACTAGCACTACAAGTACTCAATAATATATTCTAGCCAAAGTAATCTAATCAAGGAGAGTTCTTTACAACCATGCATAAGCTATAATCTAACTTGCTCTTTTGTTTGTTGATGATACACATGTTTAATATCGATTCCTTATTATAATAGTAATTAGAATAACACAAAAAGGGTGATCCCAAACCAATAAGGCTTCCCGTTTTTCGAAGATGAAGGGGCGAACGTCTATCCTTCTCAACCTTATCTTTGCTTTGCAAAGAGGCTATTTTCATGACTCGAACCCGTGACATTTCGATCACAAAGGAGTAACCTTTTTGTTGTTTGTACACAACCCGTTATAAAACCAATTAATTAGAGAAAAAACTCCTTACCTAACCACTTGTCATGTGTGTATTTGTTTTATTTTCTTTTGAAGTAGTATAGTTGAAGGTGAAGTTGTTACATACTTATTTGTGAGAAGCCCTTAAATTAATAACCTAAATTCTTCATGTGTTCGATATATAGTGGCATTGAGAGCATCCATGCTTGCCCTAGATTCTTTATACTAATTGCCTAAGAGTGCTTCTCACATATCCGCACCAGTAAGATTCTAACCAAAGAAATCTCATCAAGGAGAGTTCTTTACAACCATGCATGAGATATAATCTAACTTGCACATTATAAAGCCCTAAATATAAGTCTTCATTTGATCGATAGCTTACAGAACTTCTTACATGCCCTAAAGTCTCCCTACTAATTATCTACGAGATCTCACAAATCCATGCTAAATTCGGACACAATATTGGAGGGGTGGAGAGAATCATATAATATTTGTTATTACAAACGAAACACATTGAGTTGAAGAAGACTTTATCCATCAAGAATATCCAGATAACCTTACAAATTAAATATGCAATATTACTATTCACGAGCTAGCAAGCTTCTAATTAGCTAATTAGTTATAAAATAGAGGTTGTCAAGCTTGTGCACAGCCAGTTATACAACGGTACAAACATGAATAGAAAAATAAAGAAGGGGCCAAATGTCTCCAAGGATAACGAAGTGTAGTTTCCACTAGCTAATTTAATAAAACTGTTGCTTTTAATTTACATTATTCTCTTTTATTTGGTTCCAACGAATTCCAGCGGATGGCCACCAAAAAGTAGAGAGGAAGGACACTCCACAGTACCAATTTACCATAGCATTATAATTTCTTTTAAGCTTAGCTTTGTTGAACCAATATTAAATAGGTTATAGGATGTGCTGCTAACATGATTGGATGTGTGGGCCTTTAAGAAGTTATAACATATTCACGTTAAAAGGAAAATGATCAGTGTCCTGGAGCTAAAAATGATTAAAACTGTTGATGATGTAGGAGATTGACTATTATGATACGCCTATCCTTAGAAGAAGAAAAATCATCCTTGTTTCACTCAATATATTGGTAGGAAACTGGTGAAGTCCCCCCATCTTTCCCCTCTGGTTTTGATGTATATTTTATCCTAATGTTGCTGTATTATGCCAACAAGTTCAATATAGTTGAACTATGGTAGTTTCATTTCGATAAATTCTCAAAGAAATTCAAAGGCAAACAAAGAATAAAACCGGAACCATGAATAATCTTATAGGAAATAAAAGATTCAAACTTAATCAAAGCATGATGTATTAGTTTCTGAAGCTATAACCATATCTCAAGAACATGTAAACAACATCAATCGAAACTTATTTCTTTTGAACAATCAAATTAAAAGTTTGATTACCTCTTAATAGAGTCAATTATCTGTTGACAATGATATCGATACACAATTCGAGAACAATTCACAATCAGTTAATTTCAGAAATCAAGACCCTTTTTTCTCCCTATATACACGATTCATTTGATTATTGAGTACACAATTAGCGATAAGAATTGGGTGGAGAATACTCACAAACAACCTCAGTTTCCACTTCCCTTCTGTGAAAATTTCTGTGGCAACCACAAGCAGCGCATGTAAGAGCCTCAGTCGTCCCATCCTCACCACTTGCCATGAATTCTCTACACCCGTCAACAGCATACCCTCCTAAATTTGCAGCATGATTCTTCTGGCACTCGCAATACCTCACAGTTCGCACCATTGAAGATGAAGTACTTGAGCTCCTCCCCGATCCATCTCGTTTCACCACCACTTGGCGCTTCTTCATGCTTCAGAAAACCCTAATCCGCCTATGTGTTGATGTAATTGGATGTTTGAGAGCAACAAGTACGGTACTATGCACTCTCTATGTATTCAGTACTTTAATCATCCAAACAAGGATTACTGAGGAGCTCACAAAACGAGGGGGGTTGGGGGCGCGTTGTATTAGTCGCTTGGTGACTTAACCCTAACCCTAGCAGGTATATTTAAATAGGTTAGTGCGTGGTACACCACTAGCTAGCCACTAGCGTAGAAGAAAGAAATATAAGGAGGGAGAGGGATTTGGTTAAATTAATTGATATCGAATTTGTTATTGGCTTCTTAGTGAAAATGGTCCATAAGATTTTCATAACACATAACTTTGGTCTTTAAGATTTAAAATAAATAGAAGTGGTCACTAAAATTGTTCATCATCCATTATTTTGGTCATTCCATTAAAAAATTCCGTTAAGTGGTCCCTGAGCTTTTTAATGAAATGACCAAAATGATGAATGTTGGACAATCTCAGGGACTAAAGTTATGTGTTATGCAAATCTCAGAGACCAAAATTATGTGTTATGCAAATCTCATGGACCAAAGTTATGTGTTATACCCTCAACTTAACGGAGTTTTTTAACGGAATAATCAAAATAATAGATAGTGGACAATCTCAAGAACCACTTCTATTGATTTTAAATTTCAGGTACCAAATTAATGTATTATGCAAATCTCATGCACAATTTTAACTAAAAAACCTTTGCTATTTATAAGAGTCGAATTTAAAACTTTTAGTTATCCATAAAAGTTGAATTTAAAATCTATTATTTATAAATAAATAAAATACTAATAAACTGCATCAAGCAGCCCTTGTTTTTACCCGAGGGAATTTTCTATGTGCCTATTGGGTTTGATAAAGAGAGCAAGGATTCATCCCTCGACATAGAATTCATGTTGTCGGTTAGGAACTGTGTAACAAGTCACAAAAAAAATTGATCGCAACTTTAATTATAATGCCAAAATAAAAAGGTAGAAGTTTGGTGAAGTTTGATTAAAAGATTGCGACCATCTCTTTTGGAGGTTTAAATAAAAGTTTCCTCCAGACTGGAAACGTGGCTCACTCTCATATCAATAGTGGAATTCAAAGTAGAAAGTTTTGTCCTTACATATAAACAATGTAAAGTGAAAACCCTAGCTAGCTAGGTTGGTGTTTGAAATGATATCTCAACTGTCTTGCCAGACATTTAAATGAACAAAAAAAATCAATTCTTAATTTGAAGTTAATTACTACTAATGTGCGAGAAAAATGAAATTTTCATTTACATTTTATAGGTAGAAAATTATTTATGCACATTAGTTTTTTTAATTAAAGTCAAGAATGAAGGTGAGAAAAATAAAGTTTGAACTGAAGTGAACAAATCAAACACGTTTAGCAGTTGAAATTAAGAAAAAAATTGCAGAAGATTAAAAAAAAAATATAATCATTTCCCTTGTCAACATTTAATTATAAGATATGTGACAATAATGTGGCTATTAGATAATGTACACGAATTAGTGAGGATTGTTTAGCACAGAATGACCAATCAATTATCCAGATTCTAGTTCTTTTTTTGGTTTTCATGGGTCCAAATTGATAGGTGAAAGACAGGTTGCCAGGGCCCTTGCAACTGTGACAACAACTCTTGTCTAAGTACCTAAGATCTAATTATTAAGGAATGAGGATCCTCTCTTGACTCTTTTTGTGACCATCTTGAGAATTCTTAAATCGTGTCTATTCATCGTACATTGTGCGGTTAAAATTTATTTTAAATACTTTTATTTTAAATTAAATATGAATAGTATCTGACGAAAATTGATTGCACGATGTATGATGAGTGAACATAATTTGAAAATTCTCAAAATCCTCGTAAAGAAAATTCGGAAAGGATGGTCGTTAATTATTAAGAGCATTGCCCACGCTCTTGAAAATGACCACAATTCTTTTCTCTTTGCATCACATCGTGGACAATCAGAACTTTATAACATTTCAACATCAATAAGATGCTCTTCAAATCGAATCTCCTTTCAAACTGAAAATTTGATTAAAGGTTTAAAGATATCAATTTTTATACAATAAGTAGAAAAAGAAAGGTATGTATTATGACGACTCTGTTTTCTAGATTAATTAATTATCAATATTTATGTTATAGTAAATTAATAGTCAATATATCATAGTTAGGTCTATGAATAAAGAACTAATGTCTATGAATAATAGAATAGAAAACTTGATATCAACTCAAAAGCATCAAATGCATTTTAGGGAAAACCCAAAAATTTGAAAATTTTAAATTAAATCCTTTTACCATTACCATTTCACGCAAACAAGCTGCAAACTTTCATGATTTGAGGTGATGAGTCATTTACTATTTCTTTTCATACCCATTTTACCCTGAATGGCTATTAGGCATACATTTTCAATTAGAATTTGTTTAGAAGTACTTTTAAAATTATTGAAAGCGATTTTGGTGAAAATATTTTTGGAATCAATTTTTAATAAAAATGTAAATGAATCCTGCAAAAGAACTTGCTTTTAGAATCTAAAACATTTTTTTCTAAAAATATTTCTAGTCATTTTAAATGCACTTACAAATGAGCTCTTAGTTTCTGTGTTTAATTTCATATGTTTTGTTGTTTATTATTGGCTGAAGTCGAGGCTTTTCTTGGCATATGCTGAATTTGCCATGGGCATGTTTATACATATATAACATATCTACCAAAGAGCCCATTCATTTCTTTTCTATTTTCATCCCAAACCATATATAACATTCCTATCAAAGAGATATCTAAACTGGAAAAACACTTACGTCCTTGCAACCTACACTACAGAACAAGAGTTTCATTTCATTCATGAAATTACTAATTGCATCATTTCGACTAAAAATAAATAACCTATAGGAAAGGAAATCAGAAAACCCTGCAACTAATGAAGCTAAAAACTCCACTGTATACCAACGTTCAAAGCTTACACATATCACAACCCCAAATCAATGAGATAACATACATCATAAACACAACCTCAATTTCAGGTAATAATAAAAACTACGAGCCAAATTAGAAGAATGTTTTGGAAAGTTTATTTGATGACGAGACACCAGGCAACCAAAGAAAATAAAAGAGGTGTAATATCCACACACCCCATTTTACTTCTCACACACCTTTTTAATTTTCGACCGTCGGATCGGATGAATTAAAGAATATAATCGCACAAAAATTATCAAGGTGTGTGTGAGAAGTAAAATGGGATGCGTGGATAGCACACCCCAAATAAAAAGGGGACCTAATATGGAATAATATTTACTTCCTTATAAACCTTCACTGCAGGACCTGGATTTTATATGAGAAATTCCTGCCATTGAGACCTTTGATTTTTGGAATTCAACAATGGTGTAACCGGCTTGCCGTGTAAATGTTCCCACCATGAAAGTTCTTGAAACGACGCAGCAAGGTTTTTGGGATTCTGTAACTGATTTCAGATTGTCTAGAAGGCATGTTTTGTAATATCAACACATAACCTAGGGCTATATCTTACTTACCTGGATTATCTTTGCTAACTTATTTTGATTATATTTAATAGTGTAGATAGTGAGTTTTTCCCATAACTATACCATTGATGGAGCATAAACCAAAAGTTCGCATAATAAAATTGGAAATATTCTTCCTTACTATTCTTAAGTGATGGTGATGCTCACCACTCTATTTATTATTGTTGGATGAATTTAAATTTCGAGATTTGTGTAATGGATATATACAAATCTTAAATTTTACACTCATCTAACTATAATAAGTAAGACAGTGAGAGAGTGGTGAGCAAAACTAAAAACATGAAAACCACAATATTTGTGGAGGTGGTCCATAATAGCAATAAGAGTAATGGATGCAGTGCACAAGCTAGTAGGCACGACGAGCTTCCACCATATCAAATTATCAATGTGAGGAACAAGGGTGAGACAGATACAGTGGGACGATAACATATGCATATATTTTGCCACTTTCTAAAATATTAAAGTGATCGATCATCGAGGGACAAAGACAGATGTGGTTGTCAATCAACAAGTTTCCACAAAATGGTCAGAGTCTCAATTATATATGCGATTATTATAAACAATCCTATCTTTTTAATTTCAGTTGGTGAAAAAAACAAATTTAGAGCAGGGAGATGATTTGTGTACATCGGAGTAAGCCAACCACAAACTTCTATTTTTCTGTGATAAATCATTGTTGGCCTGTCAAGAAGTAGGGTAATCTTAACTCTCAACGTACAACATGAAACTTCTACCTGGCATTCAGCTATTGGTTTGGATTCGGCTTTCACATCAAATGTTGCAGAGACATGGTCGGTATTGAATCTTATGAACGTGAACCACATGTACAATTTATAATTATTTACTTGAAATTAGCGATGCAATAAGCCATTAATTATTTAATTATCTCCCAACTACAAAGTGATATGAGATTATTGTAAGACAATAAGACCAAGTAATGGAATCAATTTGGTACAGTTTTATTTCCAAGGTCCGGGGAATGGAGTCTCGGGTCTCTAGTTTGGGTGTAAGATCTGGAGGTCTCGATTTGGTAGAGTCGGCATTTCCCAGGTTCGGGGAATGAGGGTGTCAGCTCAATATACATTGTTAATTCATTCTCTATTATATTGATCTTTCGGGACTTAGTGCTTGATATACATTGTATATCCATTAAAAATGTGATATTTAAAGTTACTATCTTGGTATATCTAGCTAGAGGAGAACTAATAACAGACACTTCTAAATATCACGCATTGCTATGTGAAAAAAAATACAACACATAATACATAACAATAATTGATTTGCTTAAAATATCATAGTAAAGGTACCTGATCAAGTGCAAATAAGCTTCTCTCATGTCTCATCCTAGAACCCTTACCTCTCTCTTGCTTTTTTGGGGCATGGTTTTTCAAATTTGATGTGACTTTAGTTGGAAATGATTTATTCTGTTTTAAGCGTTACAAATTTTTTTACGTAGCTTTCCTATATATGAGCACACATGTAATATCTACTTTGGGCAAGAAACCCCAAGGCAAATCTGTATTTGAAACTTTATTTGCTTTCCTTATAGTAGAAGTTCAAGATTGTATGTTTTATTGCCAAGAAAAGCAAAATTCCACGTCAAGCAGTGTAGAAAAGCTCTTCTATGGCTTCACCTATTATATAGTTCTGCACTAACTAATCATACACACCATGAATTAAGTGACTTATGAATTAATTATCAAACAAAGTCATGATCAAGTCCCCCTCTTTAATATTATATTATAATTATTCTATTTTTTTCCTACGATAATGAGATGCTCTTGAACAAATTAGGGCCCACAAATCAACTTTCTCTTGAAAATTGAACAAACTAACTCACATTATTTGATATGAAAAAGTTGTTTATGGAACCAGGGAATTTGTTGTAGACAAATAGCATCTTCTCCTAAATAAATTAGATGGTGGAAGGTCCAATTGCCCCCATCAATCAATCCAAACACCATCAACAAAGATCATCCATTAGCAATTACAATTAGCACGATACACACACAACATATATATATAAGATCGGGAGACGCATATTTTTTTAATAATAATTTTACACATCTTTTTTTGTAGTTTTCATTCTGTAATTTTACTCAAGAATTAAAACCTTCTGTATTTCAATTCATTATTTATAGATCATTTTGTAAAAAATTAGACAAATCAAAACCATTAAAACATTCATTATATAAAAGATCAAGAGACGCATATTTTTTTAATAATAATTTTGCACATTTTTTTTGTAGTTTTCATTATGTAATTTTACTCAAGAATTAAAACCGTCTATTTTTCAATTCAGTATTTATAGATCATTTTGCAAAAAATTAGACAAATCAAAACCTTTAAAACATTCATTTGTAATAAAGAAAATGGACGTTTACGGATTTATAAAGAAACACTAAAACGACTATTATTTAATTCAACAGTATTCGGTTTCAAATTTAGATGATTTTTTATAGAAATAATCTTTAAAAGAAGACCTAAAAGATAAACGATTAAATCGTTAAAATATATTATAAAGTCTGCCCTAAAAATATGTCAAAATGTGTGAGAGAAAATATAAATATATTATATATATCTGCCAATTAAAATTCTTATGTAAGCACTGCCTTTAATATCAAGTTTGGACAATTAAGGGGCATAGGCCCCCCAGTACTAGATTTTAACTAAAGTTTTTCTTCGTATTGAGAGGACATGTACCCACCCCCACTAGCTACTTAATAACCCTTTCAATTTTTTATATGCTCCACCATCATGAATGGGATTAGGCTTATGCCCATGTTTGACACACATAACATACACTCACATAGTCACATTACATTTCAAATGCTAATTTTTTTATTTTCCCCTATAAATCTCCATCCCCCATTTCATTTTATTTGGGAGATTTGTAGGAACTACGTGGGGGTTTCCATTCGTGTATTTGGTTGGTAACTTGGGTCGGGATTCTGAGGAACATGTGGAATTAGGATTATGAACCACAAAGAAAAACGTTGCAAGTCGTGAGGCTCCAGGCTCAGAAAGGAATAAAATCTAAAGAAAAACTACTTCAAACGAGGGAAAGCAATTCTTATTTAATAGTTTGAGATTATTATGTAGACTAGAAAATGAACGATGAGGATTAATTAAAATCATCACATTGAGAATAGAATGCAGAAGTGGTGGTATATATAATATGATGATGAAAACAACTATATCTTCAGCACGTTATCTGTTTCAGAGTTGAAGTACGGAGTTGAAACAACTTTGGTGCACTTTCGTTTCCCTCGGAATAGGGGCAACCTTGCAGCAAGGACTAGGAGCACAAAAATGTGTCAGCTTTATTGCGCATTGGACTAGGTAGAATTATCATTCGTTATTTAAAAGAACAATTTGTTTTATCCTTTTGTTAATGAACAATTTTTTTTTATGAATTATAACATATATTTTACTAGCAATAACTATAACATATTACAACTGCAATTTATATGTTTCCTGCCTCGAGCAAAAGGCAAAAAATAACACAAAAGGTATTTTAACGTCTTGGCAGACTTTTCTTTCAATTCACTAGTACTACGTACCATGCATGAAAGACATCAAGATGAAGAGAAGGTACGTACCTAGTTATATGATTTTCTGAATTCTGATGCCAGCAACAAATGCAAGAGATTCACCGGATATATAGTACTTTACACCAACCTTGTGTCACCGTTTTTAGGAACCAAATCACACTGAAGGAACGAATTAACATAATAGCTGTACAATCATATTAGTAATCTAAGAAAAGTAAATAAGTACACAAAATACTGATGAAGTGATCAAGATATAGAACGCATTGGTTAGCACCATTGGGTCCTCATGGCCCAAGCTCTGTTCAAGTTCCAACCAATCCTTAAATACAGACTGCCGGACGGTTACTGGGAAAGCTATGCATATACGTATACCCATGTTGTTCTTTCTCCCGTACATCAAGAAACAGAACGCATTTGTTAGAGCCATAGTCAAAAGTGAAATTTTCGATGATTTTTTTTTTCTTTCTTGAAGAGTAAGACATGCAAATCTAAAAAAACTACAACCCAAAAATCCTCTGGAAAAAAAATCAAAATCGTGACTATACGACCACCTAATATCGCAACCATTCATATAACAATTCTGATGAACAAGTCAGAGGGACTAAGTAGACAACATTATATCAACATATTAGCATACACACAAGAATAAATGTAAATGATAAACGAAAATTATTGAAGCTTTGGTGAATGCTCCTAAAAAAGTCACAAGGGAATTGGAGAAACCATTTGTTTCCTACACTATCGACACATTATCGCATATTAGTAGTATTATATATGTGTACATGTTGGTTGGATCGATTGTATCTATACATATTGACGTACCGTACCAGTGTACCTCACTTTGGATTCGAGTGTGAGGCACTGAAACTAGTGTTTCAAGACCGTTCACTTGGGTCACGCTTGGACCTCGTGTTATACACCTTTAGTAGGCAAACCGTGGCTGCGCCTTGCTCTTCCCATTCCTACTGTTCACATCCAAAAAATGATTCGGCTTTCCCGGAAATGTTTACACTCCTCTCTGGTTTCTTCGCCATCTTTGTGGTCTGTTTTTTAGTCGCCGGTAAATTGCCGGAAGTAACTGGTCAAGTTTTCTTTGGTGTAATATAGAAAGAAGAAACCTCGATTTATGGTTTTGAAGCGACATGGATGGATAAATTAGGTTTAAATGTGGACCAAGATATCTACCAATATTTGGGCTTAGAGGAATGCCTGGATTTGTTTTGAAGCGGCCCAATAATGTAGGGCCGAATTACTTGTCTACAAACCCACAAAATTGTACAGTTGCACTCTCAACTTTCAATTTGGACAAAATTTAAAAGTTAGCTTTTGTTCTTGGGAGAAATTTTTTTTAGTGTTAGAAACATAGCCCGGTACATCGTCATTACACAATTGGTTGAATTTTTTTTGTCAAGTTTCCTGCCAACTGTATTATTATATTTGATATATCAATCCATGTTCTCGGCACAATGAACAATCTATGGTTTCTTACTTCAACGTACATTAAGTTTTGTGAGCTGTCCAATCCAGTGTAATCCTAGTCACTAAAGATGGAGCAAAACTTTATTTTCCTCCACCACCCTACTTTATGCTTTTCCCATTTTCTGCCTCTCATCTCATATCTTACAACTCTTAGTTTTTCTCCCAATCCCAAACACCTAACTGGCAGGCAAGAAGTAATTCAAAAAACAATGAAAACATGTTTTTTTTTATAAGCATACGCTGCACAAGTACTGTAAATTAATGCATCTAACATGATATGGATTAGTTCATTTTTATGGTGATGAAACAGAACAATCGAAAGCTCAGCAGAGACCCGTGGCATAAGGCATTGATCCCCATTTCCCACGGGACCAAGCCACCTTAGTTGTGTCTCGTGGAGATCGATCTACTTGTGAAAAACTTGTAGGTACCACATGATTTACTTATTCAGGTGTTGGGTTGGGATAGCAAAACTCCTTTGTCTAAAGATGCACATGGTTTTGTCCAATCAATCGGTGTATTTGATAGAGAAAAATCAAAAGAATTGTTGAATTTCTGTGTCCCTCTTCTTTTCTTTATTATGGGATAGGGAAATTTTGTCTTTGTTGTCTTTTCAACTGATAGGGAAATCTTTAGCGAGACTCTGATGCACAGGCGCGCATGAATGATAATTGAGTTAGCACTCAACTTGTGATGGGCCTAGTTATAATAACTAATAAATGTGTACTTAAGTGAGTAATCAATATTCAAGACAATTAAAATGAAAAAGGTGAGAAGAAAGCAAGCTAAGCTTGGTTGTCGCTCTGGCGAGGAACATGGGTTCTCATGACTTTGGCTTAAACACCCATTACTCGAGTATTACTCCAAAAGACAAGAGCATGAGCGCTAACTCAATTTTTACTCCAACCCATATTTTTACTCACAACACATTAAGAGAACGGTACCTTTTTCAGTGGCTAACTTGCCGTGGTTTGGCCAGAAAACGGCTCGAAAGTGGTTGTCTTGGTCCCGAGTTAGCCACTTTCGAGCCATTTTCCGGCTAAATCATGGCGAGTTAGCCGTAAAAAAAGGTACCATTCTCTTCGTCTCGTCGAGAAGTATATTTTTCGTTTTTGAATCACTTGATTTTGTTGAGTATTGAAGAAGTTTTGAATATTTAAAGTTTACCTAGTTTCCGGCGAGTTTTCTAGTTTTCCATCAGACCAGTCAACTTTGAGGCTATTTTCTAACCATCTCAGACAACCATTGGGCTTCCAAATAGGTATAATCTTATTCTACACTTTCCTATCTTCATTTTGATATATTATGGGTCAAATTTGATTAAGAAACGATTAAGTTATGAAACTTTGAAAATTACCCAAACTTCCGGCCAAGAGCTCCGGGACACTTAACGGAGTTTTTAACGGAATGACAAAAAAATGATGGATGGTGGACAATCTTAGGGACCACTTTTATTGATTTGAAATCTCAGGGACTAAAATGATGGATGGTGGACAGTCTCATGGACCATTTCTATTTCACTAAAAGCGTTTTCTGTCATTTTAAAAGCTTTTTCAAATGAACATTATAACGTTGTATTAAAGATAATAATTTAATTTAAAAAGTCAAACACTTTACATGTTTTGCACGTCAGACTTCAATTTGCATATTTCCAAGGCAATTCTTGGCTTTAGATTTTCCTATGTCGTCTCACTCATCAGAACCCACTCTTAGTTATGAGAATGGGAATTTTGACAATGAAAGATAAAACCAATATGACACCAATAGCCGATAACCGATATGTTAGGTTTGAGTAGAAAACCATCTAACAGATTAGGGTTTGCCCCAAAAGGGCTTGTAATTATGAAGAAAATAATTCAAAAGTAATACTGTATTTGAGAAAATCACTCATGAACTAGAAGTCTCACTTGTCGGCCCTTAATTACTATTTGCTTAATCTTAATTACTTTTTTTGGTCGAGCTTAATCTTGATTACTGCAGTTTATTTGTGAAAATCTATCCACATCGATGTAATGAAAGTGAGGAACCTACGACAATCACAGAACGTCGGATATTCATTCTAGTATCTGGAGCACGGAATATATGAAATAGATTACTATTATCCAATTGATTTGGCAATAACGAAAGGATTACTAGTAATACCGGCTGTCTTTCTAAAACAAAAAGACTCTCGAAATCTAAAGGACCCGATATACAGATGTACAAATAAATAAATAAAAAAAATCAATTACATACTGGTTCCAAACTGAATGAATGTTATGGTAAAACTTCGTTTTTAGCATCTTTGAGGAATATAAGAATTCGGGGTATGAAATGGACAATGTAGAGAATGTTAGTAATAGTGGTGATAATTATGGGCTCGTTTAAAGGTATTTTAAAATAGATGCAAGAGTTTTTGGTGAAAATATTTTTGGAACAAATGCTTCGTTAAAAATGTAAGTGAATTCTAAAAAACACTAAAAGTCGTTCCTGCAAGAAGTACATAACTTGTTTTTTTTTTGTAGGAAAGCATTTCAAGTACTCTTGGAACTTAAAATCATTTTCTCTAAAAGCGGTTTTAGTCATTTTAAAAGTATTTTCAAATGAGTCATACGCTTAGTTAATGGAAATTAATCTTCCATGTCTTGTATGTATGAACATATCAATACAAGAATACTACCTCCTATGTACGTAATCTGTGTTGATGATGTTACAGTGTTATTATTTTTTCGGTTATTTTAGTAGGAATACCTGACTATCTTTTCTGAAGGAGAAGAGTTTTGGGCCAAAGAATTACCAACACAATAGTTTGTGTTGATGATTTACAGTGTTATTATTTTTTAGGTTATTTTAGTAGGAATACCTAACTATCTTTTCTGAAGGAGAAGAGTTTTGATGAGTTGGCAGTGATGTATTCAACATCGACAACATTGTTTAGTGTGTGCCCTTTAAAACACAATAGTCACTATTACGGTGGTTTATGATAGCTATTGTTCGAGTAACAAGCGTTGCAAGTAAAAAAAATAAAAAAGTGGTAGCCATTTAGTACTATATTCTAGTGATATTCTTTTTCACTTGTAAGCGAGAGGTTTCAGGTCTTAAGTTTGATTATCACCAAAGAAGAATTTGAACTACATTATTGCTAGTTATTTTGAGCTAAAACCTATCCTTATCATTTAATGTAGATAATATTGTAAAAAAAAGAAAAAAAGTCGTAAAATGTAAAAAACGTGGGTATTAGGCTATTAGCTATGATTATGTTTTGTTGTCAATTTACATTATAAAAAATTTCACCTTTATAAGTGCAACTAACTTTCTATTGGAGCACCATTCGTTGTTATGGCCAACAATAATTAATTACCACGTAATAGTGACTATGACACAAATAATCGCACTCAATATTATCGTGTAGTAGTGATTATTATTACCTCAACAATAGTCTCGTGACCATTGTTACCCTATTAATTGTTATGCCCAACAACAGTTACCATGTAATTTTGAACACATCCAACTACAAAGAAGAGGAATAGTCGCACAAAAGTAAACAACCGCACAAAGAATTTATAGCTGATTGGACAAAATTTTGTTGCGTCCACTCGAAGGAGAAATTTTTTAGTGCGCCAGAAAAATGGCCTAGTACACCACGTGTGATAACACAATTTGTTAGAAACTTAAAAAAAAATTTCAATCAATTTTATTATGACACTTGATGTACCGGACCGTGTTTTCGGCACATTGAAAAATTTCTTCAATCCAATAACACACTGAGAAATTTCACTACCGAAGAATAGGAACCACTTCGGTTAAACAACTAACCCCGTTGGCTCCTATGTATCAAATCTAGGTATTAATCTCTCTCACACCAAAACCTTTGATGTCTCCTTGTAACTTGTGTAGGAGTTCGATAAACTCGAGAGATTTTTTCAAGTACTAGGTATTCAAGTGATATTCCACATGTTAAAATACAAGTGGAAGAAATGATAATTTTTTTATGTTTTTCCACTTGTATTATAACACGTCAAGTACCCGCTTAAATACCCAGTAGTTAAAGAAATTTCTCAATAAACTCAAGAAGTTCTCCCAATTTAATTAATTCTATATGTTCAAATCTCATCTCCCACAACCCTTAAATGTCCCAGTTATAATACATAGACTTTAACAAATTACAATAGGAATCCAAAAAAGGCCATGAAACCGAAAGAAGCCCTAGTTTACCAAAATTGGTGCCACACTTGGAACAATTTAAAATCTAATACCCACTCAAGCGGGTTGGAGTGCTCTAGGGCGAGATTTACAATGGGTTTTTACTATTTGTTGTTGCTTGAGCGAGACTTGGAACTCAACTCCGATATTTATATAGGAGACTTTGGATGCGGTCCTTAGTTATGAATATTCTTTGATTGAAACCTTGTTGGTTTTTAATTTTTGATCGAGGTCCTTGAAATTAATGTGATAATTTATTTCTTTGTACGTTACTATATTTTTTAAATTATAAATTAGAAATTTTAGTTGTTTATATAAATGAGATTTTAAATAAAAAAAAACATAATTTGTGGGATTAAAAATATTAAAAATATAAATATATTATTATTGAGTGTGTGTATACATGGGTACATTCATCAAAATTAACCAAAAAATTTATTGTATCGAAACATGGGTATATTCTTCAAAAATCACAACAACAAAAAAAATATTAGGCTTAATAACATTAGTAAATTTCTTCGATTAAACTTGACATGGATACATTTTAAAATCAAAGAAAAAAGAATGTACCCATATAAGTTTAAAAATGGATTAGAAAATAATTGAATAGATTTTATGGAAAAAAAAAGGTACATTTTACATATAACAAATTGGTATATTTAAGAATGAGTACATTTTAAGATTAAAAAGTTTTACATGAATGGGTACATATAATTAGCATGGGTACATTTAGCAAAATAAAAAGTACAAATAAAAAAATATATATGGGTACAAATACAAATAAACTTTAAAAAATATGGGCACAAAAAGAAATTAATATATGGGTACAAATTAAAACTGAAAAGAAAATTGGTACAAGTTAAAAAAGAATTACAAATTAAAAATGGGTACAAACTAAAACTAAAAATATATGATAAAAGTTTTTGTCATAAATATAAATATACTAATTGTAACATTTTCAACATTAAATGAATATATTTAGAAATAAAAAAAAATTTATTATTGAAATAATTAATGATGTTATTAATACAAAGACCTTGATCAAAAATTAAAAAAGAATATGATTTTAATCAATGAAGTAGCAAAATGAAGGATGAACCTAATTTCTCCTATTTATAAATAACGAGTCAATTTCTCAACACATGCTTAACATACCAAATAATAACATAACTTAGGATTATAAATTTGTTGTGACTTTTCTATCATGATATATAAAGACAATATAAGTTTATAGTGTAATGGTTTAGAGCATTTACACACTCAACGACCGAAGAATCCCTCTTTCCCTCTTACCTTCATTGTAACAAAAAGGAAAAAACAGAATAAAAAGAAATTAATGAGATTCCAATGATGATTAAATCTATGCAAAGATAGAGTTTAATCTATCTTTAATATATAATAATACAAGTTTTGTTTTGTTAATGGAGGAAATATATTATAAATTAGTACAGGGTTAATTATATATGTGATTTTTGCAGATATTTAATCCAAGCATACAGGCACAAGATCTAGTGCAATGAATATAGTATAAAGTTGAATAAGTACTGTCTAGCTACACAGGCTATAACCTTTTTTAGAACTGGACAAACTATATATGTTTAAACAAAATTAATGCGATTAGTAATATTGAACCTGCTACCAATCGCAGCAAACTTTATTTCTCCTGCCGACACCAATGTAACAGTGAAACCCTAGTACTAAACCGTATATCAGTCACGGTTGAGTTGATATTATATTATGTATTTTGCCCTAATTTTACTATTAATTTATTAGTTATTTTGTGAGAATTTTGATAATTTGAATTATATTTTCAATGTAGGACATTCGACTTTCTCTTAAGCAAAAAAGGGTCAAACGGATGAATTTTGGAGTGATTCCAATTGGAGGATGTTCATATGTCTCTCAACTTGTTTGTATCAAAGTTTCAGATTTTTCTACGCGATTTATTTATGGAAATGAAATAAAGGTGCAGCGTGCAGTGCTGGAAAGTAACGTTTTTGGGCTTAATTGTGAGTTTTGGAGCCCAACGTGGCCTTCTGGAGAAGTTTCATAATATTCTAGCTATTTTTTGGTCTGTTTTGGAGCATATATAGGTCCAAACGTGGCCGATTTATGGCCGGACAGATTTGCCATATTTGATTAGAATTATGTTTTCTAGTTTCTCTAAAGTTATTATGTTTCCTAGTTTTTAGAAGACATTTTCTAGTAAGGATTTTATTATGGAGTAGTATAAATAAGCCTTTTTAGCCATTAGGGTTTTAGAAAGTGGGGGAGAAGAACGCATCAATACTTTGCTAGGCTTTGACAATTTGTGCTTTTCTTTCAAGGTATTTTCTATCATTTTTCTATTTTAATAAAATTCCTTTTGTTTTATGATTGTTCGTCACTAATCTCTTTTGTTAGGGCGCTAGGGCGCGGCCACAAGCCTTAGCAAGATTATGTAGTTTCTTTTCAATTTGCTTATGATATTATACATGCATGTTTGAATTATTAATCACCGTGCTTAAACTCTCTTCTTGTCTTGATGCTCGATCACCATTAGGATATTTAGAAAAGTAATTTGATGCAATTTTGGTCGGAGGTCGGTCCCTGAAATTGACGGAGGCTTCTTGTGATTAATATGTGCAACTTCACTTAGGATGAATACCACGTCTTAAGGGTTGCATTGTTTTTTAAATGGTTTTCACAAAACTTAATCAGTCATGCATATTTAGATTTGATCTAAATACCACAGACAGGTTGCATGTTTGATATACGCTCTATGTTGGGGGTCCAAGTTAATAATTGATATAACAGAAATATAGTTAGAGGGGTATTATTGTAATTAGGTTAAATATAGTTAGAGGGGTATTATTGTAATTAGGTAATTAGGTTATATGGCTATATAAGGGATTGTATAGCAATTATTTCAGTAAGGTCATTTGTATACATTTTATCTAATCAATCAATACAATCTCTTTTGTTCATCTCTATCAATTCTTTCCCTCCTCTGTACCAATTCTCCATTTTTAGCAATGTAGTTAATATGGTATCAGAGCTCTGTTCAATTTGGATTTCTGGGAAACAGGGTTTCTGCAGGCTCTGTTCAATTTGTACAGTGAGCTTCTGAGATGGGTTTTGGTCCTGAACGCCGCAGAGAGAGCTGCGAGCAGATAACCGATCGAAGTGCAGACATTTTCCGGGAAATTTGGGGTTTCTGCGACTGAGAGCAGAGTTTGATTTCTTTGCACTGTTGATTCACTGCTTCTTCTTCATGTTCTCGTGCCGATGAGAAACGAGTATGCGTGTTGCTGATTAGATAGTGGGATCTTGGACTTTGTCAGGTTGTTTCTTGTATCTGTCATCTTCTTTATGCATATATGGTGTTTGTGAAAATGTCTGACTGAAACATTTGGAGATTTGGTTCTTTCTTCTGCTATGCGAACTGCCAATCTGCTTAGGGTTTTTCTCGCCCATCTGCATTTCCATTGCGGGGTTTGTTCATCTGGGTCGAGATCGAATTGTTTGGAGAATGCCGGTGAGACTGTTGACATTTTAAGCTTTTCTGCGTTAAGATTTTTTAATGGGTTTTCTACTTTTCCTGCATTGTGGTGCTGAATTGTGATGTTGATTGGATTCTTGAACTCGATCTCTCCGAACCCAATGGGGGGTTCGAGCTCTCTCACTGTATGATGCTCTGTGTTTCTTGCCATTGTTGATTTAGATTGTATGTTTTGGATTTGGTTTCTTGGAGTGTCATTCTCCTTGGTTAATTTGGGTTTCTTGGAGTGTCATTCTCCTTGGTTAATTTTGGTGTTCGGAAGATTTCAAGAGTGTCATTCTCCTTGGTTAATTTTTTGGTGTTCGGCAGATCTTGGAGTGTCATTCTCCTTGGTAGATGTAGTTTCTTGGAGTGTCATTCTCCTTCGTAGATTTCATTTCTTGGAGTGTCATTCTCCTTGGTAGATGTAGTTTCTTGGAGTGTCATTCTCCTTCGTAGATTTCATTTCTTGGAGTGTCATTCTCCTTGGTAGATTTAGTTTCCTGGAGTGTCATTCTCCTTAGTTGATTTGGTGCCAGTTTCTGTCAAGATTTAGGAGGGATAATTTGCATATACAGTGAGTGTGTTACTATGGTTTCTCAGTTCACAGTCGACCACTTGTTGGGTACGTTCAGACCAAGACCAGATTTGATTGTATTGCTAAGCTCATTGATCTACATTTTGGGGAGCTTGTATTGGGTTCTGCTTAAAGAAAAGACAATTCTAATGGATTTAGTGCTAATTTGGACTCTACTAAGCAAGTTTACTGCTTTGTTGTCCAAGATGGTTGCAGTGCTTTGTGAGCAACATACTACCGACGTCTTTATTGGAAAATTAATTTTGCAGATGGGAAATGGATGAGTCAATGGAAGAGGCAGCGAAAAGAGAGACGCTTGAGGAAGCTGGTGTGACTGGCCATCTTGAAACTAGATTGGGGTCGTGGATTTACAAGAGCAAAATCGCACGGATGACATTTTACATTTTGAGAGCGAGACTTTAGATGATTTTGGTGATGTTAAAGGCACTGGGAGCAGGCACGGAACTGGGCAGACAGTTGGAGACCAGTCATTGCAGATGAGTCTCAAATCCCTGGCTAGTTCAAACTTCACTTGGATACTCCAAGTTTAGTTTGAGGGGGGAGTAATAACTGATATAACAGAAATATAGTTAGAGGGGTATTATTGTAATTAGGTTAAATATAGTTAGAGGGGTATTATTGTAATTAGGTAATTAGGTTATATGGCTATATAAGGGATTGTATAGCAATTATTTCAGTAAGGTCATTTGTATACATTTTCTCTAATCAATCAATATATACAATCTCTTTTGTTCATCTCTATCAATTCTTTCCCTCCTCTGTACCAATTCTCCATCTTTAGCAATATAGTTAATACAAGTAGAC
Source organism: Malus sylvestris (assembly GCF_916048215.2). Classification (NCBI taxonomy): domain Eukaryota; kingdom Viridiplantae; phylum Streptophyta; class Magnoliopsida; order Rosales; family Rosaceae; genus Malus; species Malus sylvestris. Next base: position 26,647,686 of record NC_062273.1, on the reverse strand, counting down.
ATACTTTAGGAAAACCTAACCTTCAAAATATGCATGCGTAAGTCATAAGTAATTGGAGGAATTACGTAAGATTGTTAAGGTGAAGGCATAAACCTAGTGCTTAACTTAATTTTACAAAACTATTTTCTTTAGCTTTCTCTACTTTGCAATTTATTTATGTTTTTAATTTAAAATTCGTTTTTATTATTTTGAACCACAAAATCAATTTTTTCTCAAACTTTGTTTTAAAGAATTAATTAAGATTTGGTTTAACATAAATTATTCATTCGATTTCTGTGGAGAATGACCTTGCTAGAGCTGCTCTACTACTATTACCTTGTACTCTTGCAAGTATTTTAACTGTTTTTATCCCTAATTTTGCAGGTGGTGGAAAAATGCTAAGGAGACTCTCTCAAAAGTGGGAGCCATGGACTCTCTGCTACCTTATGTTTTTTGAACAATGTTTTATAATATTTACATAGAAATTGACGTTAAACTGTAATGTAGCAGAGCGTCCATAGAGAATCCTACTTTTAGAGTCTCCTTCGCATTTCTCATCATTCTATGAATCCCCCTAATCCTAGTCTGTGGAATTAAGCTTTTTCCTATACGTATAGATTGAGGGGAAACCAATATTATGATTCCCATACTTTCCGCACAAGAAATATGTAAAAAACGAGAGGAATTAAATAGATATACACAGTTTTTAACCTATCAATAAGGTCCACAAAAATATGAAATTAAACAGCTTGATTCATTATTCTCTTTTCCAGAACAAAAGCAGATATGTAAACATGGATATACTTTAAATAAATTTACACTTTTCTGTTTCTTGCTAAAGGTGGTGATATCTTTCTGCTTAGGCTAGTTGACAAAATAAAAAGAGTACTACAAGGCTGCTGGCTACAGCTCGAAAGCCTAACTTTCAGAGAAACTGAACAAAAGAAACCCTAATTAAAGTACTTGATCTTGTGTTCTAAACAAAAGAAACCCTAATATAGTACTTGACCTTGTTCTTTTTTTTTTTAAATTTTTTTATTGTCCTTTTCAAAACAAGCCTGCACCATTCTCTAATGACATGTTAATTAGGTCTTCGTGGGCATGAGGTGCAGCATCATCAAAGAGCCACTTCTCCAGCAATGTGAGAGGGACTTGTCCCTCCAAATTGGGCTTGCTCTCATCCTGAAACAGACAGCTTGTCTGATCTGCTGTGAAATTTGCATTGTTCTCATCCACTGACATGGACTGAGACACATCAGATGGGGATGAGTTGAAGCTGATCAACGAATCGAAAGCCTGATCAGGCGTAGTGGTTGCGCTGTGCGCCCCTTCACTAGAAGTACTCATTGAACAACCTCTTGTAGTTCCACCTTTGTTGTTGTTATTGAAGGAATTGATCTGAACAGCATTGGTCTGATCCGAGTTTGTTTGATGAGTGGAAACCTTCGGCGATTTTTTCATCCAGTTTTCGAGCAATTTTGCAATGTTATCGGTGTTGGATGCGTACGTGGAGGCTTGGTGAGGCCTTGTGCTAGTGCTAGGGTTATCATTAATATTGTAATTACCAATATTAATGGAGGGCTTCAAGTCTTGCAAGTGAAGATCATGAGAAGTAGTAGCACTAGTACTAATAATACTTGGTTTGCCAATGGAGAGAGCCTCAGAAAGAGCTTGCTTGGCCATGTGGATATCTGTCTGAAGCCTTCTCTCCCACTGACCCTTGGAATTTGGCTGATCATGTGAATGACCTGAAAAACCATCCTGGTTGTTGTGATGGTCATGACCACCAAGCCCTGTCTGGAGCTTTTTCAGCTTTTTTTTCAAGTGAGTGTTCCAGTAATTTTTGATGTCATTGTCTGTTCTCTGAGGAAGGTATGAAGCTATGGCTGCCCATCTGCACCCATTAAAACAATTTCATCATCAAATTTAGGGAATTACAAAACAAGATCAATGATTCTATTTTTAATTTCCCCTGACTTAAAAAACAAATTAAAAAATTCACTTCCATATATTCTACTCTCCTAATTTAAAAAAAAAAAAAAAAAACACTCCCCTATATAATATGTCATCAAACAACAATATAGAACTTCACTACTGGGATTTAAGAGTATCTAACCCCAATATCCAAAAACAAAAGATATAATAAATTAACAATACTTTAATCAAGTCAAAATCCATAAAATTCATGCCCCCAACATATAAAAATATAAATTCAAATTTGGAGTAAAAAAATATAGGCAACAAGTAGATATGGGGTGCAAGCTATTTGGTGTAGTAATTTTCCGGATGTAATAATTCTAGATTAAGATTTGACTTGTCAAGTAATAAAATTCGATGAGGATCTCTATGTAATGTTTTATTTCAAAGTTTTTAATTAAAAAACAAAAAGTAGAGATGGGGCGAAGTGTTATACCTATTGCCCAAAAGAGCTTGGAGATGGATTATCATCTTCTCCTCATGATCGGTGAAGTTACCGCGTTTGATACCCGAGCGGAGATAATTAGTCCATCTAAGTCTGCAGCTCTTACTGCATCTCAGCAAACCTTTAAAAAGAAGTTATTAATTAAAATTACTGCCAATATTCCGACCAAATTAATAAAATTACTGTCAAAAATCAATATAATCAGACCATGCATCTGTAAACAGTACTTGTTCCGAGAAGGAAAAACCAGTATCAGGTCATAAGTACATGACTTTAATGATTAAACCAACCCCAATCTGAAACCAGTTATTACCAAAACAAGAGAGGTAAAAAAAAGTACCAATATACTCACACAAGATGCATGATAGTACTGGTCTAAAATCTAAACGAAGAAAGAATTTAATACGGGAAGTTATTTCTCCCGACTGTTTTTCCGCATGCACACTGTTTATTTCCAACTTTTAGCTCGAATAAAACAAAGAACAATCAATGAACAAAAATAAACACGAGTGAACACAAATAATTTAATTACTAATTGGATATTCAAAGTAGCTCAGCCAAAATTCATTTAAAAAGTTTAAGCTAAATATAATTATATAGAAAATTAATTACCAGTGTTAGTAGGAACTGATCTCCAATTCCCAGGACCATGTTCTTGAATGTAAGAAACCAATATGATGTCTTCCTCTGGAGTCCATGGCCCTTTCTTCACACCAAGTTTGTCACAGCAAGGTGGCCTTCCCATAATTTCCAATAATCTAATTCCCACTAGCTAGCTTCAAGAGATGAAGAAATTGGATTATCTCACTCTCTGATATCTTCCAAGATTATTGATTTCACAACAAGATTGGAGGCAACTGAAAAAAAAGGTTTATTTTTATCTTGACAAATCTCTAAGACGAAATAAAAAGAGAAGTTCTTGTTGCCTCTTCCTTTCTTTTTCTTTTTCTTCTCTGAACTGATGAAGGATTGCAAAAACAAGTGTCCAAGGCAGGTGAGTTGGGCTTGTCTTGTATATATATAGATATATATATATATATAGAGAGAGAGAGAGAGAGAGAGAGAGAGAGAGAGAGAGAGAGAGAGAGAGAGAGAAGGCTGTGGTGAGTGCTGAGTGCTGACCAAAGCAAGTAAAAGGAGTCAAAACGGACAGCAAAACAGCATTTACTCACTGCCTTCCCTTGCAAAAATTCAGCTATGCTTAGACTCCCTCACTCACTCATTATCAATTTTTCCCCTCTCTCGCACTCTATGCGCCTCTCACAAAACCGTGTGTGGCATTCAATGGGGGTATTGTTGTGGCACCGAAAAAAAAAACTCCTAATATTTACTCATCTCTTTCTATGCTGTGTATTGTATTGTAGAGATACTGTTCGGTAGGAACACATTTACATAGTTTTATTATTGGCCTAATTGGATACATGGTCCTCGTGGTGATAAAATATTCGGAAGATAGTCTATGTGGTAGAAAAATTCAGATTTAAACCCTTGTGGTAAAATCCGTGAGGAATTAAGCCCAAAAATAAAAATTCCCTTAGTTTCTCCGTTAATTAAGTTCCTTTTTCTTTTTCAATTAGAGGGAATTCGCTTGAGGGGTTTTTCAAATCCAGAATGCCACACAGTATTACTAGCTGCAAAGCCAGGTGGAGAACCTTTGCCCGAGGGTCTTCTGTGGCTACTTTAACCAGAAAGGTACTGGTGATAACTTCGGTGTTGGTGGCGACAACAGCTTCGGCACCCCTGATGCTCCATTTGGAGAGAACAAGCCTAGCTTGGGGCTGGATAATCCATTGGAAGGAAATGATAGGGACGATGATGACGTTGGGTGACTTCGCCAAGAGGGCTTGATTATAATTATTAGATTTCAAGGATGGAAAAGTAAAAGCCATTTCTTTGGATTATGGTGCAAATTTCAGTTTCTTTGGTTTTAGTTGAGAAATTGTTACAGAAAAACTCAACACACACACTCGTGAGCATTTTCAAGTACTTGGAAGAAATTTTGAAGTGAAATGGGGCAGGTGTTTTGCTGTTCTGTTAATAAGCAGATTGGAGCCATTCGAATAAAAAAAAAGTGCAAACACATGGAGGCAATAGTCAAGTTGATTTCAAACTTTGGTTGGGTGCTTTGTAACTGGCAGTGGCAGTGGAGGAAATTTGGTTGTTGAGTGTGGAGCCATGGCTAATGAAGTTAATGGAGAATTAACAAAAATTTTGTTTTTGGGCTTAAATCCTAACGGACTTCACCACAGAAGTTTAAATCCGAATTTTTTTACCACGAGAGCTCCCTTCCAAATACTCTTTCATCACGAAGACCATTTATCCAATTAGGCCTTTATTATTTTACGAAGATTTTAATTCGTGTATTTATGTTTTATCAATAAACTACATATCAACATTGTCTCTCGTCTTATAATTGCTTGTTTATATTATAACATGTGAAATGCTATACAAAAGTGTTTTCTTTCCTAAAAAAAAAAAAAAACATAAGTATGCTCTACACAAAAAATTTCTATTTTGAGTATGTATTTTCTATGTTGAGTATGTTTTATTATTATTTTAAGAAGTCCTCCAAGTAATTAGTATTCATTACTAGAGTACTGTTATTGATTACTTATCTTGTATTCATTACTAGAGCTAGAGGATCCTCGTCGGATTCTCTTTGTGAGGATCTTGAAGATTCTCCAATTATATCCGTTCATCGTACATCGTGCGGTCAGAAATCATTGTAATTTTTTTTATTTAAAATTAAATATAAACAATACCTGACAAAAAATGACCGCACGATATACGATGAACAAATGTAATTGTAAGATCCCTTGAATCCTCCTCTCTCTAGAGTACTGTGTTATTGATTACTTATCTTTTTCACTTGTGGGGAAGGGAATTGAAGGCTTTTAGGTTTTTGTTTGCAGTACATGCATATATCATTGTGAGGTTGTTTTCGATCAATTTTGTAGAGATGTAAATTTTGGTGGAATAAATATTTGTTAACAAATTGAATTTTGGCATGTCACAAATTGGCGCATATTATAACTCGTTAAAATTGTATGGGTTATTAAGAGTGACACTTGTCAGCATCTGAAATATCCGTCAACAAATCAAATCAAGTACCAAAGGGGACAAAATAATCCTATTCTTAATAAAATGATATCAATTAAAGTTTAATTTTATAAATCAAAGATTATGATTTACAACTAAATTAAATAACTAACTCAAATTAATTCAAATTAAAAAATCAATCCTAGAAATCACAGGATTCAGATTGAGGATTCTAAACTAAGACACAATCCTTTGCCTATAAATGCTAAGAGGCTTCAGATTAAACAAAGCAAGCTCAAGCCTTGAAGAAGTTCAAAAAGCTCTTTGACCCAGGTAAATTTTTTAATGTGTTTGGTATTTTTAAATTACTTATATTTTTATTTTTAATGTGCGTTATAATTTTTTTTAAAGGAAAACTAATGAAAAGGATTTGAAAACTTTAAGTTTTAACCAAAATGACAAAAATGTGTTGTAAGTGAATAGTACCATAAGTGACTTTTTAGAGTAAAAATGTCATTTTCGTTAAAAGTGAATAGTACCAGGAGTGTTTCGTTAAAGTTTCTTATTTTTTAATCTCACTACTAGAAAAATAAATAAATAAAATTTAAATCTTTTGGATTATATAGAATAATAATACAATAATACATATTTAATATACTATATGTACATATACATCATGGCTATTGTATTTTAAAATCATCAAGATAACTTTTTCTTTAACGTGTCGAAACGGGTTACCCGCATATCACCATCATGTAAACCTGTTAAGGACCCATTATTAATGGGTTCTTATCGTATGACCCGATAAAGTCCCGATTAGTTATCTTGTTGACCCGAAACCTGTTATTTTCGTGTCATTTAGAGTATCTCTAAAGGAGATGTCAAAATGTTCAAATAAGCAATAATGGTAATAAAAGGCAGCAGTAATGTTTTCTAACCAAGAAGCCAAATATGATGTGGCATGAAATGGAAAGATATCTCTCCCCCTTGCTGCCAAATTTGACAGCCCCTTCAATTTTTTTTAATTAATTATTAAATGCTTTTTATTTATTTAAAGCATTGCCTTTTTGTTTTCTTGCATTACCAATGCAATGTTTAAATATTTTTATACCTTTTAATTCATTTTCTTTCATTCTCAATGTAAAGAAAATAAATATCAATTTTTGTTTTATATTTAAAATTTGGCATATCGGGTGGAGAGTAAAACTTTAAAAATGTCAAAGTGCCACATAAGTCTTCAAATTTAAATTTTATATGTCGTATTAACAGATCATGTAAGAAATTGCCAGATAGTAATAATTAATCTCAATATTCGATAAATCCATATGTATACCATCATGAGCTTTTCAACTTCATCTCTTTGCATGCTCAATGAAAAAAACCCTATGATCCCATGATTTATCTGGTGCCGATACGGTACTGCATGCCTATACTTATGAAAACTTCCATGGTGGTTATTTAACCTATCATCTATAATAGGATTCACAGATTAAGAACTTACATATTAATCCGACGGTCGTGGGTATGCATATGAAACTGATTGGTTCGGTTATTTGTTTGAGAGATTGCCAAGTGCCCACGTGTGCTCTTAATTTGGAGTTAAGGTTTGGGACCATCATTCATAATCCTCACCATCTTCAATGCTATATAAACAAATACCACAATCGACGAATGTCATATAATACATTGCAATATATTTAACTATTTATAGAGGGAACTTCAATGATATCTCTTAAAAAAAGTATTTGAGGGATATCAACGCAGAGTACTCCATGAATTTCAATGATTTAAACAGTCTAATATTTACGTTTAGAGGTCATAAAAATTTACTCAAACTTGAAACAATTTAACTAAAATAATTGTCATTTTAGTGTTTTCTTAAAAAATTATGCATGTGCATCTTATTTTTTTTTATTTTAATTAAATGCCGACGAACAGCCCACTCTCACGGCCCATCATGCTTCAGTGGCTTTCCAAGCAGCCCAAGTCGACCCAAGACTATCTCAACCATCCAGACCTACCATCGAGCCGGGGGCATTCTCACCATATTTTTTCGCGGATTTGACATTTCCCAATTCAAATCTCGCGCCCGGAGTCTACCACATTTCCACTGCCCAAGGAGGCGCATTCCTTCCAAGCTCTTCCAATCCAAATGGCGAACAACAATTGTCTCGACAAGTCATAGAGTTGACGAGCGCCCTTGCACAACAGATAACTTTGGTGAATCAACTTTTGCAACGCATCGGGATCCAACGTGCCCCGGACGAAGTATCCCGAAGTAGGACAAGGGCAGACGAACCTTTCCAGCAGCGTCCCGGCAAGCAGCCATTCGACCAGCCACGAGCTGAACGTTCAGGCAGTGTACATTCCCGATTGGGCCCTCGAGATAGCGTATACTCCCGTCTTAGCGCGCGGAGGAGCGTGTACTCTCGACTAGGCCCACGGATGAGCATACATTCACGGTTGGGGTTACACTCCGATAGTCAACATGAGCAACCTTCCGGACAAAGTGTTCATTCGCGGCTAAGCCCACAAGGAGCATCATCCACCTCACATCAGGGTAGGCAGCACGACGGACGGAGAGAGGCAGTCACTCAATCCAGCTCAAGTTCAACCAGCAGCCTGCGAAGAACTCGCTCGCCTGCTAGGAACGCACCACATGCACTGCATCTGCGGCGTAGACGAGCCAAACACATGGAAGAGCAGTCTAGACCAACAAGTCATGGCTGGGGGCAGCCGAAAGCTCCGCTACCCCAACAAAGGCAAATTCAGGAAGAAGTAGAGAGACTCTTGACCAAGCGATTGCATGATTTCCAACGCAAAGAGGTCACCGACGAGGCACTACGATGGAACATGACCAACATAAGCAGGTCACCCTTCACGGACGAGATCGAGCAGGCAGAGCCTCCACGAGAGTTCATCATGCCACATTTCACATCTTTCAAAGGGGATGAAGACCCGAAGAGACACTTAAAGCGCTACCGAAGCGCAATGATCCTTTATCGAAACAACGATGAGCTTATGTGCAAGATATTCGCCACCACTCTACAAGGCGAGGCGCAAGATTGGTTCTACACCCTGCCGCCACAATCCATCCGGAATTTCTACGAACTTTCTTTGGTTTTCACCAAAGAATATTCATCCTATCGCTCGATCAAAAAGAAATCTGATCATTTGTTCAACGTCAAGAAGAACCCAAAGGAGTCACTTCGCGACTATGTGAGGAGGTTCAAAGTAGAGAAGGCAAAAATAGTCGGATGCAACGACTCGATAGCTAGAGCAGCCTTCCAAAAAGGACTTCCAGCAGACCACCCGCTATTCGGAAAATTGATCATGAAAGAAGATCTAACTCTGACAGACTCTTTTGCTTTGGCAGAGAAGTATGCACTTTGGGATGAGGCTCGCCAATGCACATTCAAGGACTTGAAGAAGTACCCGACATCACCTCCCTAAAAGCAGCGGAGGACTTATTCACATGTTTGACGGTATCTAAAGTAGCAATAAGCTCTACCATCATGCGAGAAGAGATGGGGGCCCGACTACCTGTATTCCACAGTTACCTGTATTCTACAGTTCAAAAGCTCTCCTCGATGTTATTAAAAATTCAAAAGCTAACTTTGGCGATAGTTGTTGCAACCCAGAAGCACAAGTTTTACTTTCAAACGCATGCAATCATCCTAATGACGTACTATTCTGCCCAATCCAGACGCGCGACGATAAAGGCGTAGACCCTGGCGGATGTAAAGTTTTCTGACGAACGCAACACTGGAAGGACACACTCGAAAGCAAGTTTTATCCTCGTCACCCTAAAAGATTCTACATATGAGCAACATGTACCGGCAGTTGAGTACCATTTCTTGCTGCGCATCACACGGCCCTAGCCGACCCTTGCTCAATGATTCAACTCTAGAGTGGCCCAATACCAGCAGTTGAGCATCTCCTGTTGCGTATGACATGGCCCCATCTCCACAGCTCCCTACTGCGTCTTCACGCCGAGCCTAGGTGACGCAACAGAGCGGCCCAACGATGCCTCAGAAGTAGCCGAGCACACTCTAGCTGCGCCTACTCCACCCGATGGAGACTTCTGGCATTTGCATGTCGACGACGCAGAAAAGCCTTCATCACTGCCGGCAGAGAAGGCTCCAAAAAGATGGATCCCATCTGGGAAGGTCCGTACAAGATCAGCAGAGTAGGGGGCAAGAGTAATTACACCCTCACCACCATGAAGCGGCAAAAAGATTGAAAAGAAATGGATGGCCTACAATCTGAAGAAGTACCATGTGTGACCTCCCGCTACATCAAAACCCGAAGACTCAATAAGCTCGACGGGCACCACCTCACAAGCTGAGGACTATCAAGTTGTTATGTAGTTCCTACCTTACAGCTAAAGTTCTCGTTCGTTTCACTCGTTTTTCAATGAGGAATTTAGAAGTAATCACAACTTGGTTTGGCTGCATGCTTACAACAACTAATCACTCCTGCACTTCAAAAGAAGACTGCGCCCTTCTTAGGGACTCATCGCAGGAATTGCGCCCCCCGAGGGACCAACCATGCTCTCCAGTGCGAGAGGGTAAACCAATTCTCCGACACCCATATGGGTCAGCTCTCCAAGACGGGAGGATAAACTTTACACTCCGAATATCCAGACGTGGATGAGCCTGGCTGCCCTAGTATAACTAGATGCACGATGGCTTGCGCCGGGATTCCTAGAAGTAGCCGCAATGGTCTTTTTCAAGGCTTAGCTAACTGAAGGATTTTGGGTTTCTTGGCCTAATCCGTGGGGAACCGGGCCCTAGAGACGGAGATGGCACATTACGCAGTACATCCGATGGACGGCTGCCCTGGAATCCTAAAGCTGCTACCGAGTGCACTAAGGTAGCCTACGGATTCCGGAAGACTGCCTACGGCTTGCCTTTCGAGCAGTGAAGCCGCACTAGACTTATACAACCGCACATTCTTGTGAAAGGTTAAACAAGCTAGCGCGCATATACGAAGTTTTATCCACTGCCGACATGCTACGTAGTCGATAAGCTTCACTTCTGCCAAGCGCGGAACAACCTACACCAAGTCTTAAAGTGTTGTGATACTTGCTACGCAACCTACGGAATTGAAGAAAGTCAAGGTTAACAGCCTAGTGGTTACGCGGACTTGTCTGCTTCTGTAAGTAAGGCATCCGGCTGCCAACCCTATGGCTAACAACTTTGCAAAGTTCTACACCAACACCTACGGCTGCATAGGCTACGCGAGTTTGTCTGCTTATAAAAAAGTAGCATGCCTGCCACTGGTCTATCAAGTCTAAAGGTTAGGGCATGAACAAAAGAAGTGAAGATGAAGAAAAACGAAGGAAAACATGTTTTTAAACAACTAGCAAAGGCCGAAGGAGTTCAAGCAAAACAAAAGCTACAAGGAAAAACAAAGAAAATCCTAAAGGCTACCTAAAATACTACACTACAGCAGCTTGGACATCCCATGACTACTCGGTCGCCACACCTTCAACAGCCGTAACGCTCTTAGCAGCGACATCATCCAATGCTTCACCCCTGGCTGCCCCAGTCTGGGCACTAACTTCTCCAACTACTTCACCAATGGAAACCTTAAAAGTAAAAGCAAGCAAGTCTTCCGGAGAAATAGAGAAGGTCTTAAAACCTCAAGCCCATCCTTCTCACCCTTCAGTTGCTCATTCTTCTTAAGCAGACTAACACGGACGCGCTGCAGCTCATCCACTCTCTTCTTAGCATAAGTAGCGAAACGAAGCTCAGAAATTGCAAGCTTAAGATCTTGAATCTGAGGCGAATCAATCTCAGCAGCAAAGGAAGCAGGCTTTGGCGCCACTTTAGTAGCAGAGTCCACCTTACCACTCTTCATAATAGCAAGTCTCTACAAAGGTGAACCGGACTTGGCTCCCAAAGAACGTCCTGGTACAGACTTCGGCACTGGAGGCATGATAAAACCTTTACGCTGAGTAATCTTATCCACAATTGTACTAGCCATTCTCAACATGGAAGACGCCACATGCTCAGATCTAGCAGCCTTACATTTCTTCCCATTGGAAGAAGTCATGTCAATCACATACCTCTTGGTAGCAAACGGACCCTCATGAGCAGCGAAAGAAGTCTTTGGTTTTTTCTCAGCCGGCATCTCTTGAGCAAGCAGAGAAGATCCATTTTCCCACCTTCACTTGCAGCAGGATCCACAACAGTGATTGGACGAGCCAGTGCATCTGCTTTGATCCTATTCCCCTCATCTTTTGGGAACAACCCACGTTTCTCCTGACGAAAAGAGTTAAAGTAGCCAACGTCATTCGTGGTACCTAGCAGGGAAGTTCAACCCAACATTCCAGCAGTTCATGAGGTTCGCAACCTCTTCATTTCTCTCAATCACCAGCCTAGCTCGAGTCTTGTCCAAAAGCCTAAAAAGACATGAGCCATGTGACTTGCCTAACACTGCGCCCCAGTGCCACAATCCGAGGTCCCAGCCACACAAGCTGCCCTTGGTTCTAGCCAAGTCGAGCAGCTTAAAGCAGTGGTCCCTGCCACAATACCTCATCGGCCCATGCCGAGTCGACTCCTGGCCCATGCCAGCCGACGTGCCGCACCACCCCGACGGCTGCCCCGCGGTAGCACTATCCACGAAGAAGACGAAGAAATCAACGAAAGACGGTCCTTTGCACGGGCAAGATGTAGAAGATTGCTAGAGGAGGGGGAACAAATATCCTCTAAGCTATCTCTCTCTTGTAGGGTAGAATAAATCGCTCTCCAAAGTTGATTTAATAACCCACTTAAGGTGGATTTAAATAGGCTTTGAGAGAAATTTATTTCCCTTTCCTAGAAGGATCTAATTTCCTATTAAAGAGAGAATCTACATCAAAATAGGAAGCAGTCCTAAGTTTCCTAAAGCAAGAAGATCTCTACACCTGCTGCCTTTTTCTGCGAGCAACCCAACAGGTGTGGGGGCATTTGTGGAGCCAAAAATATTCACAGGGCGACACGTGGATTTTTGGACAAAAATGACAAAAATACCCTTGCAATACAACGAGGTTCCTACGCGCAAGCAGCGGGCAACCCTCTTTCAACCAAGACAGAAGTGCCCAAAATAGGTAACAATTCAAAGTCCATCTCATCAAATCCTTTCTACAAGGTAATTCCCAAACACATTCCTTTTAAATTATGTTAATTGGCTAATTAATGGGTTTATTGCCTAATTAACCCATTAATTGTCAATTAAACCATCCATTATATCCAAATAACTACAAAATACATCCAATTCAACCCTAAAACACCACATGGCCGGCTATCCCCATTTCAAAACCTAATCCATCACTTTTTTCTACCTTTTCACCATTTCTTCCTTTTTATTACCCAATAAATTCAAAAACCACCAAAACATTCATCTTATGTTTAATAGCCAAATAAATTGGCTAATTAAACCTAAATTAAACCTAAAAACCCTAGCCACCTCCTATCCCTATAAATATACTCCCATTCTCACCAAAAAGCTAATTCCAACACTTTGGCAAAAATCCCAAAATTCTCTAAACACTCTTTCTCTCTAAATTCTAACTTTGGCATCGGATGTTCTTCGGCCAAAGCCCCCCCCATTCATCGTGGGCGCGTGAGGCTCTTGGCCTTAACCTAAGGTGTTAATTGTTTTGTATGTGCAAAATTGTCCAAGATCAAGGAGGAAGAAATTTGCATCCACAATGTGGTAGTTGATGTTTGAGCCCCATTTTTAGTGATTTATAGGAGTCCAACCATCAACTGCCACATCATGCAATTTATAAAAAATTATCTAAAATTTTGATTTTTCTAGCATGACCCGTATATTTAGATATCTTGCATTTAGGAAGCTCGTATGCCAATTTTTACTACGTGAATGCACACGCACAAGAGTAAACCGTTTTTCAGATAAATTTGTTGACTTAATTTCATAAGGATTAATTACATGGACAAAATAAAATTGGTGTTTTTGCACATATTTTGTGTGTGACTTTTTTGTAACCTCTATCATAGATTGACGTGTGTTAAATTTCTGATAACAAAGTTAAGGCTGGTTAAGTTTATTAACACGTGCCGATCAATAATAAGGATCACATAGAGGCCACACACAGAATGAATGCAGATGATTTGATCCCCAAGCTGAATGGTACAGTCTCCCATAGTATCACCGAACCGCATGTGAACCCACAACTAACCACAGAGAATGGTGGATATATAATGAAGGCGATATATAGTGGAACAAAGGGTTGAGAACCGGCTAGCTATATAGTATAGGCTCGCAGATTTTTTAGAAGATATATATATATATATATATATATATATATAAATTAGTATCGAATTCAATCTGGTTTGGGGCTATGAGGAATGAGGTGCAATGTGAACTACATTTACAGGTTCACTATTTTGCAAAGTGATTCAAGTTTTGTATATTAGATTAATTTCAAAATAGGTAAATTGTGACCAAATCCTTTTTTAATATGGATCTTGGGTCTCTACATAATTCTTTTTTTCCCCACATAGATATAGGAGAATTTTTTTTATGACTATCGAAAACACAAGATGTATAGTGTATTTTTCTGTGTTATATTAAGGATGGAACGACAATGTTGATATTTTGAGTATAGTAATAAAAAATAAACTCATGTTGATATTTTGAGTATAGTAATAAATCGCTTGTAGAAATAGTCGATGAGATACAAAATCCATAACTACTTATTGTATTGTCAACTAGTTTATTCTTTTTTCAAAATCGATAGAGTTTTTAAGTTTGAACCTAAATGATCATGTTAAGCAAAACTTATGTCCCACACACTTGTGAATTCTTATATACATGTATATACACACATATTCAAGTTTGAATGGTTCCTCTAGGTCTAGTCCAATTATCTCATCTCAGTCATATTTAACGCTCATATAGATCCATATATCGCTTATATAAGTGAGTCAGTTACCACTTCTTCGCAAATGAAACAAGTGAACTTATTTATCAATAAAAAAAAATGAAAACAAGAAAATGTTGACCCCCATTTCCGCAATTGATTTACACATACATGCAAATACAAACACATTGGCAATTACTGAATTTTGATCACAGAAGCCGGAGAGTGGAAAGTCTTCAAGTCCAGTACTTGTCCACATACGTGTAGGATGTGTTCACATTGCTGCATGATGCTGCACAGTTGGTACTATTATATCACATTTTGTGTACCATTACTGACTAAATGACAGAGTGACCGTACATCCCATATACATGGCCGAATCGGAAGGAAAAGGGCAATCCCTAGCCAACAAGCTTCTCTGTTTTGTAAGGCCGGTGGGTGGGGGGAAAGGGAGAGGAAGAATGTCTATTGTACGCACTTTTACTTTTACTTACAAATAAACTGTTTACACAACTCGAACCCATGATCTTTCGGTGACAAAGAAGCAACATTTTGATTGCGCTAAGGCTTGCCCATGGTCAAAATAGAGGAAGATAGAACTTAATTGGAAATGACCTGGAATTTTATATATATATATATATATATATATATATATATATATATATATATATTATCACTTTGACCATGTCTCACTTAAAAAGAATGTGATAACATATATATTTATTGGCCGGGAAGGTCGATGTGGAGTTGTGGACACGAACAATGCGAAAAGGCATGCATCACAAAAGAATGCTACCTCCATCCCTATATGTTAATTAATGAGTGGCACACAAGGAAACAAAAGAGTTGTATTTTTCTTGGCGTTGTGTGGCAATTTCTTGTTCAAACTCAAAAATTCAAGTGTGGCGACCTTGCAAGATTGGTTCCATTATTTGTTTTTTTTGCCTTGACAAAATTGTAGGCAGTAGTCGTATTTGTTCTTTATTGTGATATTTTCGGGTTCTTCCTGCATTTCACATTGTGATGACCACAAATAGAAGGTTCAAGGGAGGTCTGTATTTGTTGAGGATTGCGTTGTATTTGTCGAGGGACAGGAGACCATAGACCTCTCATTTGTTTTTGCCCCTGTTCAAATGTTCGGACTACGTTTTGTCTATATATTTTGAGGAAGGAAAAAGGAAGGGGGGTGAGAACAAGATTGAACTTTTATTTTATAGGAGGAAGTCCTCACGAGAAGAGACCAAGAATTGAAGTATTTTTCTTCAACAAGAAATAATGTGAATGAAATTGAGCATTTCACACCACATATCACTTGCTTTATTACTTCTTAACGCAACCTAGCTACAACGATGAGCGTAGCCAAATATTGGCTAGCTAGATCGGATGTGATATTTCTTATGCATTCGAAATCGAATCTCACTCTATGTATTTTACATTAGTTTAAGATAAAGTTTTGCTAGTATAAAAATGAAGTAACATTGCTTAAAAAAGTGTTTTCATCAATTATGATGACACACACAAACATACTTAGTTATCAGTTTTAAAAGTTTCAAAATTATGTCAAAACAAACTCTAAGCGTAATTAGTTTGATTAAAAAGAAAGCTAGCTTTCTTCTTCTACTAATTAATTGTGAGGATACTATTTTGATAATTCTTGATCTGAACATATTAAACGTGTTATGCAGTTATTGGCGGGTTTCAATTGTTCCTTAATCACTTCGTTCGCACTATTTATGACACGATACACATATAATGTCACATAGTTATCATCCTATTTATGACATACACATAGAATGTAGCATAGTTATCATCGATCTCAATGATCTTAATTCAAAGATGATGACTTATTATTAATTCCATCTCTTTAGAGTATTCAACTACCATGAGATGGTCTAGTGGTCGATATTCCACATGGCACATTTTGGGTTCGATTTCTGGTGAATCACACGATGGTGATCAGGGAGAGACTGACATGCATTTGTGAGTTTTTCCGATCCTCGGAAGGGTGGACTACCGTGACAAAGCCACTAGTTGGTCCATTTTTTTAAGAAAAAAAATCTTTAGAGTGTTAACTTGTCTCAATATTTTACGCTATCTAGCTATGTATCTAACAAATGCCGCATCATTGGTTTGACAAATAGTGCTAATAGTACTCACGTCCTTTTCATGTTATCATGCATTCTAGTTTCATTGGGCCATTCGATATACCCATGCATGTTGGTAAGCACCTTTCGAGTAGCTAGCCTAGTTTAAGATTTTAATTAATCAAAACTTGTTAAAATTAAGTCAAGTACAACCACTACTCATGGCCCATCTCTGTGGAATATGATGGAACATAGCTAGCACAAAAATTGTCCTCCTTGTCATCAATCCAAGTGGTGAGTTTTCTCGTGTGTGAAGTTGTGAACCCAACAAAGTTATTTTGGAACTTGTTCTTCCATCTTACACGTAGACTTGGCATGCACTAGAGACACAGATATGAGGTATGGGTTATTTGGGTATGGCGATCAATGTCCAAATTCATTTAAAAGATAAAAAACAAACCACCCAAGCATGTATATATTGTGGATAAGGTTTCCCTCATCCCTAGTAAAGGAGGAAAGTCTAGTTTAATCTAGTAAAGAGAGAATAAATATTATAATCAGAACTTATTATTATTATTATTATTATTATCTATACTAGCATTTGCCTACGAACACATTTTTTTTTTAAATGAGAAGGAGAGAACGAGAGAGAGAACGTGGGGGGAGTGAGAGATTTTTGTTTTTGTTTTTTTGTTTGTTTGTTTTTTTTTTTGTTGATATTGGAGGTATTTTAACATCACCTGTAGGTGAGACTTCAATAAAAAACAATAAAATTTGGACTTGTGAAATTACATTATTGCCCATCATTTTTTTGTGTGATAGAAAACTAATTTGTTTTTTCACCCTCTTTTGGTTGACAAAGAGGGTTTCATTAATTAGTAGAGATATATAAATATTCTTAAACTTACTCAATTTGAATACCTTTTAGTCACTTATATGGTAATTTATAGAAGGGTCATTTTGGTTCTAGTCCTAGTCAACTCAACATTTTAGTATTATTATATTTCCATGTCATTTTTTGATATCTTAAATAAAAACTGTAATTTAAAATATTGACTGCATTCCAACATTTAAGGGATTTAAATTAAAGAATTTATGTAATTCAAAATCCTTGTATTATGAGATTCAATCAATCGATCAAGTTTAAAAGAAATTTTAAATTTTAAAAATTCAAAAATGTAGTGTCACAGTCCGTTCCGAAATACTTTTATCGAAGGTGTGAAAAGACTAGAATGCCCTTGGGCGTTGAGATGAGTCGTATGTGACATGGTTTTAGAAGTGGACCAATATAATTATTTACATAAGTTTTTGGGGCCAATGAGAGCTAAACCTTGGTTAGTTGTGATTGGTGTGTAGATTGGACCACACACACATCCACATTACTTTATCTCTCTCTTCCCTCCCGCGTTCTCTCTCTATCTATCGGACTCTCTCTCTCTCATTTGAAATGGTACGGATAAGCACCCAAGACCCTTGAAACTTCACGGATCGTGGCCAAAATTAGTACCATTGTGCTCGTGAGGACCATACAAGTTCAAAGGTACCCATTTCAGGTAAGAACTTATTCGATATCACGTTGAAAATTCAAGCTCCGAGTTGAGCACTATTCACAAACTTTTAAATGGTTATGTTTTAGGACAATCCAAGCTTGTAGGAAGCTTAGTGAGGTCCCAAGGAAGCTCGGAGTGTTCGTTTGAAGGTTTTGGACTTTGGGATCGTGTGGACGAAGTTTGACCGGTTTTCTTGGAATTCTCCGGTGAGATTCCGTGACTTTTAGAACTTTAAATTAGTATGATCGTGTTCTACAAGTTAAGAGCTTCATTTTGGTATAAAATACGTGAAAAATGGTGCAAAAACGAGTGAGAAATGGGCAGCTGCAGGTTTGCCAAAAATCTGGCGCTGGTGACACAGTTCCGGCGTCTAGAGGTTGAAGACGATGCGCGTGGGCCGTGCCCTCCCCAGCCCGTGGGGGCGCGTGAGCCACCTAAAAATTTATTTAAAAATATCACAAATTTCGTGAGGTTGTGTAGGTCACGTTGGTATATTTAAATACCAAAATTGAGGATTGTATGAGAAGTTATTAGCTAGTTTTGTATATGTACTTTAAAATAACGTTTTTATAGTTAACTCGCATATAGGTGAGACTTATCCCGAGGACGAGCGTATCCATGGGCGACTTAGGGGCTACGACCTTTCGACATACCAGTGAGTGGGCTTTTGTTTTCAGTATATACTTATATACTTGATATATTTCCCAGAAATGCATTTTTAAGGAAAGTATGCTTAGAAATAATATGCCAAATGCTTCTATATTTTGAATATGCATTGCATGGTTGTGTGTGTGTGTATATATATATATATATGTGGTACTATGGAGGCACATGTGAGTTCAGGTAAGTTATGTTTGGTTGTGTGAATCATCGATGATGTGATATGTGATATGTGATTAAGTAATGTTGAGCTCATAAAGCTGCACCTAGGGTAATTGTGAATTAGCCAGAGATATGAAGTACATGCCTGTTTATTTACGTCACCTCCTGCACTATATGCTCATATTGGATCCAACTTAAATGCACAGTCTTGTCGTACATACCTTATTCATGGTTCCGACTTGTAGGTGACTAGCGATTTATCGCCTGGCTATTATGAGAGAATAGAGTTGAGCATAATTATATTACACCCAATCTTGTCGTACAGACCCTGTCTAGGGGTTCCAACTTATGTGCAGTATATTACCGTATAGGTCATAGTAGTGACTCTGGCTAGATTGAGTTTGAGCTATGAATTCAGCCGTACAGACTACCACAGAAGTTCCGGCTAACATATTATATTTCTATGAAATTATTATTACCTGGATTGTTTACTTTGTTACATTTTGGCATGGCATACATATTGATATGATTATGTGAAGCATGAATTGAATTGATATGATTTCAGATATATATATATATATATATATATATATATATATATATATATATATATATATATGTATATGCTTATATCTCGATTTTGGGAAAATAATACATGTTTTACAGTGAGGGGTTAGTATATTGATAAATGAAATGATTTTGTAAAACATTTGTTTTTGCCCATTCATGTTTTCTGTTTTGCGCCCCTCCAGGTTCTAAGTAAGCTTGCTGTTGGTGGCTCGGGATCATCGGCAGTTCTGACCTATTTGATTAATAGTAGGACATTTCTGGTACTGTGTAACTAGTACTTGTCCTATTGGACTGCACCTAGACTTTTTATGCTCTGATTATGAGTGTTTACGGTTGTAACTAACTCCTATCACTCCTTGCTAGTAGTGCACTTTATTAATGTGGTTTTTAATTATTCGTATATTTGCTATCTTTATCGCTTCCACACTGTGCACATGGCTACGTCACTCTCACGTGACGGCCAACATGCCTTGACCTTGGTCGGGGTGTGTCATGTATGGGATCATATATGTACAAATCTCACGAATTATGAGACTTAAAAATTAAAAAAGAAAAACAATTTCTACAATAAAAATACATGCACATTGCACATATTTTTGTGAATTTCATTGAGTAGTATTAAGGGAAATAATGTACCCCATGAATTCATACATACAAAAGCAATGTACCCACGAACTTAGACCAAACATAATGTATGTACCCATAACCTAAATAGTATATGGGTATTGTGAACACGGAAATTTCCTGAAACGAAAGAGACAAGAACAACGTGCACAAACAAATATTTGTATTTGATGATTTTGGGTTACAATCTCTCTCTATTTTGATCCTCTGATTCGATCTCCGTAAGGTGTTGATTTGTGGATGTTTCGTTGATCCAAGGGCCGTCGAGGCTTGATTTTGGATGAACTGTTGGAAGTTTCTTCAAGGGCCGTGGGCTTGATCTTTGAAGGTGGATTTGAGCGAATCTTCAAGGAGCCGTTGGGGCTTGATCTTGAGGATGAGTGTTTCTTCAAGGGCCGTTGAGGCTTGATCTTGAATAACGGTGATGAGCGGATCTTTAAGGGCTTTTGGGCTTGATCTTGAAGAACAGTGATGAACGGATCTTCAAGGGCTTTCGGGCTTGATCTTGAAGAACGGTGGCTTGTTGATCCAAGGGCCGTCGGGGCTTGATCTTGAATTGGTGGATGATTGTTGGTGTAAAGGGCCGTTGGGGCTTGATCTTGGAAGAACAGTGATGAACGAAGAACGAAGAACACTTTCTTTGAGGGCCGTCGGGGCTTGATCTTGGAAGAACGAAGAACACTTTCTTCGAGGGCTGTCGGGGCTTGATCTTGAATTGGTGAATGATTGTTGATCCAAAGGGCCGTTGGGGCTTGATCTTGGAATAACGATGAACGAAGAACGAAGAACGAAGAGAGCTTTCTTGATTCTTCGGGAACCTGGATGCTTGAGAGCTTCGGAGTTTCAGAGCTTCAGAACTTCAAGAATTTTGCCTAATGATTTTGGTTCCCAAATGAATGAAATTGGCTTCTATTTATAGAATTTTCCAAGGCCTAATTTTGAATATAATATTCCAGATGAAATAAGTCGTTTCTGCCAGGTGTTGACACGTGTCCTGTTTGATGACTTTTTCGATGATTCTCGATTTTTTTGTTTAGACACACGCTACGTGTAAAATTTATGTAATACATGAACGCTGAAACTTTGATTTATCGGTCAACATTTATTTACCGAAATTTCGATGTCTACAAATGCCCCCACTTCAAGGCGCGTCGTATACATGTGCTTGTCATGTGTAGGAGATGTGTTTTGAAGTCCCTTATTGTAGATGTCGATCCAAGGGCCGTCGGGGCTTGAACTTGAATTGGGCTGGAAGTTTCTTCAAGGGCCGTCAAGGCTTGATCTTGAATTTGTTTGGAATTTCTTCAAGGGCCGTCGAGGCTTGATCTTGAAGGTTGAAATTGGACCATAAGGAGCTTCATGTGGTAGATGATCTTTGGCTTGGGTAGTGGATGAATCGGCACATATTTGTTTTTTGCGCTTTGTTGACTTTCCACAGCTTTGATCTTGAACTAGGTTGGAGGATTTTCTGGATTCCTCAAATTGTTGATTTTCCACAGCTTATTCTTGAACTAGGTTTTGATTCAAGAGTGGTAGACAATTGATCTTGAATCGGACTTGTGATTTCTTCAAGGGCCGTCGAGGCTTGATCTTGAATTTGGCCGGAAACTTCTTCAATGGCCGTTGAGGCTTGATTCTTGAAGGTTGACTCGAACACATGGCAAGCAGGCACGAGGTGAAGGTGACGACTTGTTGCTTTGTTCAATCTTTCTAATTCACACCTGAGCAATTTGGTCAACGGTATGATCTTCAAGATTGATGGGCTCTTCTTCCAGTTGGTGACTTGATCTTTAAGGATTTGATTCAAGGGTGGTGAAATGGCATATGCAGCCCACAACGCCTAGCAAGTCGACCCAAGAATTTGAGGGTCAAAACGAGTCATCCACCCAGAGTGATTGCAAACCTGATGATATGAGATACTTTTGATTTTGAAGAAGTAGCGGATGAATTGACACGTGCTTTGTTGTGCTTGTCTCCACATGCTTCAATGTATTATTTTCCCTTGTCTTATCTATTCTTCTGGCAGAATGTAGCATCTTCTCGAGTTCTTCAGCTCAGACTCCTTCTGCTGAGCTGACTGTGCAGGCTGCATTCTTCTCTGCTTGTTTCTTCAGGCAGATGTGGCAGCTTCTTGAGTTCCTCAGCTCGGACTCCTTCTGTTGAGCTGACTGTGGAGACTGCATTCTTCTCTGCTTGTTTCTTCTGCACGTTGTCTCCACATGCTGCAAGGTATCATTTCACTTGCCTTATCTGTTCTCCAGGCAAATGTGGCATCTGAGTTTGAGTGGAGGTTCCGGCATATTGTTTTCTTTATCATTGTCTTTGTAGGTAAGAACAAGGATAAAGGAAAGGACAGGGAGAACGCATGATATGAGATACTCTTGCTTTCTACCCTAGTGATATGAGATACTTTTGCTTTGGTGTCATTTGTTTGCAGAGGTACCCCAAGGAATAAGAAACACTGAGTGACTCGAGAGGCTTCGTTGGGAAGGCATTCTCGGAGATGAAGAAAGGTTCTCGGAGATGAAGAAAGGTTATGTATGTCTGCCTTGCTATGGAGGGTGAAGGTGGACAGTTATAGGAAATTCTTTAGTACCTATAGAGGTACTATTCTTTTACTCGTGTCGGCAACCAATGCGTGATTGATCAGTATGGCTTCACGTGCTTTCTTCTTTATCAGAAATCTTCGACAAATTGTCCGTAATTTTCGTCAAGCTGAGTGTGCATGTGACAGGTGTTGACGAGGCTGAAAAAGACTGGCGCCTCTTCGATATCTGGGATCGACGCTTCGACAAATTGCCCATGATTTCCGCAAAGCTGAGTTTGCGCGTGACGGGTGCCGACGAGGCTGAAAAAGACTGGCGCCTCTTCGATATCTGGGATTGGCGCTTTAACAAATTGCCCGTGATTTCCGCAAAGCTGAGTTTGCGCGTGACGGGTGCTAACGCATCTGGAAAAGCAAGATGCTTCTCCGATTTCTGAGCTTGCCTCATCGATTTTTTGAATTGGCCTCTTCGAATTCTGAGCTCGCTTCTTCAATCTCTGAATTCCCGTCGAGTGTTGATTTTTATAGAGGCACGCAGTTCGTTTCAAAGCACACTTGAATTTTTTTTTTGCTTGTAGAAAACTCCCTTCGTGCACTTCTAAGATCTTGATTTTGTCCGACTTCTTATTTCTTCAACACCTTTGAAAATGTCTGGACCCTCCGACCGTCGTTTTGATTTGAACCTTGGTGAAGAGGCAGCCCCGTCTTCTCCAGATAACATATGGCGTCCATCCTTCATATTCGCTACTGGTCCTCTTACCGTTGGGGATTCGGTGGTGAAGAATGATATGACCGCTGCAGTGGTGGCCCGAAACCTTGTCACTCCCAGAGATAACAGACTACTTTTTAAACGGTCTGATGAGTTGGCTGTTAAGGATTCTCTGGCTCTCAGTGTGCAGTGTGCAGGTTCTGTGTCTAATATAGCCCAACGCCTATTTGCTCGAACCCGTCAAGTTGAATCATTGGCAGCTGAGGTGATGAATCTCAAACAGGAGATTAGAGGGCTTAAGCATGAGAACAAACAGTTACACAGGCTCGCGCATAATTATGTTACAAACATGAAGATGAAGATTGACCAAATGCAGGAATCTGATGGTAAGATTTTACTTGATCATCAGAGGTTTGTGGGTTTGTTCCAACAGCATTTGCCTTCGTCTTCTGGGGCTGTACCGCGTAATGAAGCTCCAAATGATCAACCTTCGGTGCCTCCTCCTCCTAGGGTTCCGCCGAGTGATGTGGTTTCAAACAGTCAACCTCAGGCGCCTCTCATTTCTGGAGCTCTGCCAAGTGGTGAGGCGCCACCTGATCGTCTTTGAAGATCCCCTATTGTAAATTTGATTTGATTTGATTTTTTTTAAAGGTATGTATAATGCAAATTTATGTAAAATTTCCAGAAAAAATAAAAAAAATGGACTTTTATTTCTCTTAACACTTTTTTTTTTCTTTTTCTTTTGTCACATGGTGCCAGATGCACCTTCATCACTTATTTTATTTTATTTTTTAATCATGCATCCACTATCCTTTTTTTTCATATGGTGCCAGACACACCATGTTCCCTCATCATCATTTTTATTATTTTATATTTTTTTTCTTTAATCATGGTGCAGATGCACCAACATTCCACCATGTTTTTTTTTTCTTTTTTTTTTTGTATAAATTTGGATGATAGGTGAGGAATTTGCAGGAAGCGGAGCAAGGAGGCTGAGAAGATGATGCTTCGAGCTTCACAATCGGCTAGTCGTTTAACGGCGGTCGTTGAAGTTCTTTGCTATCATGGTGGCCATAATGACGAGCTCGAGGGAGGCCAGGCGCTGCGGTAGTGAGGGAGTGATGCGGTTCCTGCTCCTCTTGGCTTTCGGAAGACGGGCTCTGGAACTGAAGCCACTTGTATATCCAAGGCCAGCAGTAGAGATGACTGCAGAGGGTGACCACTGGATCATGCATAGAGTCTAAGCAGATGCTGCAGTCTTTTCCCCTTAACAACTATCATCAGCTATAAGCTTGCATAGGTCTTGCGTGACTGAAGCCTGTATGCCGAAGATTTTTTTTTTCATTTTTTATTTATTTTTTTATTATTTATTATTTTTTTTGGGCGCTGGTATGACCGTTTCGAAAGCTGCGACAAGCAGTGCCATCTTCTTCGTCCTTGCAGGAGTAAGTTTTGTGACAGCTTGCTGGAGTGCATAGTCAAGCATCCATGCATCTGTTTTTTTTTTTTTTTTTTTTTTCATCGTCGATGATCTGATGCCTACACGGACCACAGATCCATGGCAGCCTCGCCGGAAGAGGAGTTGGTGGAGCGGAGCATAGAGCTCGCGTGCTCGATAGATGCTACGGTGGAGGAGCAGCAGGCAGGCTTGGGTGGTGTTTGTCGGCGTGAAATTGATGACTGTACTGGGCCTGTGGATCCGACAGAACCTGTTGTGGGTGCACTCCTCCTGATGGTTGTTGCATTATGGTGAAAATAAAGGCGGATGTTTGGGTACAGGGATAAGGGTGTCCTCGTGGAGGAGGAGAGACGACTGTGGCGCGGTTTAGGAACACCGATAACCTTAATCCCGGATTGGGTTTTGAGAGCTTGCTAAGGATGCCGTCGACCAAACCCGTGCGGCATAGATCAGAAACTTTGAGCGGCTTCTCAGCGCCGTGAGAATTAAAGAGAGAGACTGATGTGGCTGATGATGATGTTATGTTGCTACAGGAAGTTTGATGGCTGGTCGAATTGGCGGGCGACGAGGAAGCTGGCCTGGTGGACGCGTGCTGGGACTGGAATTGTGAGGATTCTTTCGGTTTTTCCTCAGTGCCTGAGTGATTCTGTGGATGGTCTTGATGGATTGGGTGGAATTGAGAATGATGCAGTCAACTGTAATGAAGAATTAGTGCCTAAAACAAATGGGGAGTCTTATATGCCTGCTTTTTCGGGTGTGTTCACGTCCAATCAGGTGAGGGACTGATTTGAGACAGAGATGGATCAGGACTCGGACAGGGATAGTGCAAGCACCATATTTGAAGAAGCGAAAAGCATTTCGATTGGGGAGGTTATGAAGAACTGGGCCTGGGCTTGTTGGGCTCACGGTTTGGGTCTGAGGAGAGATGGAGACGGGCCTGATTTTGTAGCTGGGCTCAGACATGTATATATATAAATATATATATTTTAGATAACATATGTATATATATATATATATATTTTTTTTTTTTCAAAGAAACTGTAATTTAATT
This sequence comes from Malus sylvestris, assembly GCF_916048215.2. Lineage (NCBI taxonomy): Eukaryota > Viridiplantae > Streptophyta > Magnoliopsida > Rosales > Rosaceae > Malus > Malus sylvestris. Next base: position 26,621,957 of record NC_062273.1, on the reverse strand, counting down.
TTGTACAAAGAAAATTGCAAGTAATTTTGTAATAAAATTGACCTTCATCAATGAGACTTTAATCAAATCCTTTTTTTTTTATTTTTTTTTTATGTGTGACTTTAACAGTGATTTTGATGATGATTTTGCCGTACACAGTTTATGCTCTTGCGGGCCAGGAGCGTTGGTGTTGCCTTTTATGCTCGTGCAGACCAGGAGCGCTGTGCCATGCAGTTTAGGCTCATGCAGGCGAGGAGCTTTGGTTCGTGCTGTTTAGGCTCGTGCGAACAAGGAACTTTGGTGTCGCCTTTTATGCTCGTGCAGACCAGGAGCTTAGTGCCATGCAGTTTAGGCTCATGCAGGCGAAGAGCATTGGTTCGTGCAGTTTAGGCTCGTGTGAACAAGGAGCATTGGTGTTTGCCTTTTATGCTCGTGCAGACCAGGAGCTTTGTGCCATGCAGTTTAGACTCGTACGGGCGAGGAGAATTTGTGAATTTGTCAAGCAATTTTGGAAAGGCGTTCCTCACAATCTTCATAGCAAGGAGCCTTGACCGCGTGATTGAAGAAGTCTTCGGGTAAGAAGTCGCGCATCGTGATGGCAACAGATGATCTTTGTGTCGTAATTTCATCATCTTCAACACGTTCACGTTGCTTTGAAGGTTGACAAGAGCTGCTTTGCCCCCTTTCCGATTGGCGGACTTGTGGAGGAGACGTATGCTTCTTGTGCAATTTCTTTGGAGTGACTTAAGTCCATCCTTCAACTTTGCTTGTCTTAGAGGATGCCCCCAGCGGTTGAGGTGAAAATTTTATGTTGAAAGAGCCAGAAGTGATGATGGTATAGTCTGACTTCACCACATTGTCAAGATCTAACTCGATGATTCCTTTCTGAGCCAGTTTCATGATGAGATCTTTCAGCACGAAGCACTTTTCTGTCAGATGACTGATGAAGCGGTGGAATTTACGGTACCTTAGACTGTCGGTACGATTCATCTTTTCCGGCCGTCTACACTCAGGCAAACCGATCACCTTCTTGTCCAACAGGTCATCCAGCATGGCAACCACATCAGAGTCGGGGAATGGATAAGTCTTCTCCTCAAGCTCTTTCAAAGTGCGTCTACGCATCTCTTGATCACGAAAAGCTTCGGTTTGAATCGCCTTGCCTCGTATGGAGATTTTGACGGGAGATGTGTTGACTATCATCGCTTCCTTGGTGGGTTTCCATGCAGCATTCTCTACCTTTGTCTCAAGAACTTTGTCGTTCTTGTAGTCGGCGATCGGTTCCTTCTTCTCATGATGGGCGATGTTCAACTCCATGTCATGGGTGCGGGTGGCTAGCTCTTCGAAGGTCCGTGGTTTGATGCCTTGAAGGATGTATTGCAAACCCCATTGCATGCCTTGGATGCACATCTCGATTGAAGAGGTTTCCGAGAGCCTGTCTTTACAGTCGAGGCTTAGAGTGCGCCATCTGTTGATGTAGTCAATGACTGGCTCGTCCTTCCACTGCTTTGTGCTCGTTAGCTCTAGCATGCTCACAGTGTGGCGGGTGCTATAAAAGCGGTTGAGGAAATCCCGCTCTAATTGCTCCCAGCTGTTGATGGACTCAGGCTCTAGGTCCGTGTACCACTCAAAGGCGTTTCCTTTCAGCAAGCGCACAAACTGCTTGACGAGGTAGTCCCCTTCGGTCCCTGCGTTGTTGCAAGTTTCAACAAAGTGGGCGACGTGTTGTTTCGGGTTTCCCTTTCCATCAAATTGCATGAACTTTGGCGGTTGATAACCCTTCGGCATCCTTAAGGCGTCGATCTTCTTTGAATACGGCTTCGAGTACAACCCGAAGGTATTTGAGCTCCCTTCGTACTGTGCCTTGATGGTGTTAGTGATCATCTCTTGCAGCTGCTGGATAGAAAGAGATCCCATGAATGCCGCTGCTTGGTCTGGCTCCGGCTTCGCATCGATTCTCTCCACCGTAGGCTCATCTTCTGGGTCGGGTTTCTCGCCGTCATGTGCCTCCAATCGGTTTACTAGTGCTGCAATTTGTAAGTCTTTTTCTTCCACAGTTCGGGTTAGCCTTGCGATTGCTTCATTCATTTGAGCCAGTTGTTCTTCGATGGAGGTAACGCCGATGGTCATGACTTGTGCAACCAATAGACGTGACTTTCCTTTAGACATCCAAGATGCTGACGAAGAACGTCGTTGGCTGTTTTGGGATGTCATCTTGTGTGCCTCAGCAGCATGCTTCGGTGCCCCCAACGAGGTCATGTTGATGACAGACTCACACCTTTGATGCTCCCCTTGCTCTTTTAGCGGCACCAACTTTGAAGTGGCATGTTGAGGAGCGGTTGTGGTGCCAATGGATTGTCCGTTTGCGGCAGAAGTGCCTAGGATCCTTCCCTCAGTGGTTACGAGAACGGCTTGTCCCTTGCTTGATGCCATTGACTTTGAGGTGTGTTTGGATTCCTTGAACGGAGAAAGAGATGAGAGGTAGAGATGGTCCCACTGGGCGTGCCAATTTGTGAACACTAAATTTTCCTGAAACGAAAGAGACAAGAACAACGTGCACAAAATAATATTTGTATTTGATGATTTTGGGTTACAATCTCTCTCTATTTTGATCCTCTGATTCGATCTCCGTAAGGTGTTGATTTATGGATGTTTCGTTGATCCAAGGGCCGTCGAGGCTTGATTTTGGATGAACTGTTGGAAGTTTCTTCAATGGCCGTGGGCTTGATCTTTGAAGGTGGATTTGAGCGAATCTTCAAGGAGCCGTTGGGGCTTGATCTTGAGGATGAGTGTTTCTTCAAAGGCCGTTGAGGCTTGATCTTGAATAACGGTGATGAGCGGATCTTCAAGGGCTTTTGGGCTTGATCTTGAAGAACAGTGATGAACGGATCTTCAAGGGCTTTCGGGCTTGATCTTGAAGAACGGTGGCTTGTTGATCCAAGGGTCGTCGGGGCTTGATTTTGAATTGGTGGATGATTGTTGGTGTTAAGGGCCGTCGGGGCTTGATCTTGGAAGAACAGTGATGAACGAAGAACGAAGAACACTTGATCCAAAGGGCCGTTGAGGCTTGATCTTGGAAGAACGATGAACGAAGAACGAATAACACTTTCTTCGAGGGCCGTCGGGGCTTGATCTTGAATTGGTGAATGATTGTTGATCCAAAGGGTCGTTGGGGCTTGATCTTGGAATAACGATGAACAAAGAACGAAGAACGAAGAGAGCTTTCTTGATTCTTCGGGAACCTGGATGCTTGAGAGCTTCGGAGTTTCAGAGCTTCAGAACTTCAAGAATTTTGCCTAATGATTTTGGTTCCCAAATGAATGAAATTGGCTTCTATTTATAGAATTTTCCAAGGCCTAATTTTGAATATAATATTCCAGATGAAATAAGTCGTTTCTGCTAGGTGTTGACACGTGTCCTGTTTGATGACTTTTCCGATGATTCTCGATTTTTTTGTTTAGACACACGCTACGTGTAAAATTTATGTAATACATGAGCGCTGAAACTTTGATTTATCGGTCAACATTTATTTACCGAAATTTCGATGTCTACAGGTACATACCGAATTTACAAGAAAACTCATAGGTACATTTAAAAACTCAAGGAAAAGAATGTACATCATACCACATTGTTTTACAGACATGCATATGTGGGTACATAAAATGTAGCAACCTTAAAAACAATTTTACATAATATTCTAAAAAAAACTTTGTACCCATATATTTATGTAAAACGAATTTGAACCAACCAAAACATATTATAGCATTAGATATATTAGAATGAAACATGTAGATTAAAAATGTACCCATGGATATAAGTGTAGCCAACCAGACATTGAATAATCAAGACTAATATATAATAATAAAAGGAAAAGAAAAAAAAATATAAAGAATAAAAAAAGATGACTTCAAAATGGTACAGTTTTCACATAGCCCACTCACTCTACAGTCTCTGCATATTTGAATCAACCAGATTCCTTGAGAAAGTGATGCCTGCATTGCCTTGTCCATGCCACACAGATCTCACAAGTCGATAAAACCATTGATGCTAATTTGTATTTTAATCACAATAGGTTTATTCAACATATATGCATTGGATCAATTCACGAACGGAGAAAAAATGGAGAAAATTGGGTTTGGGGTGTTGTAAATTCTGGATGTGCATAAGGGAAGAAGAAGAATGGAGGAGTTCAATGGCTTTTCTTTGTTTTAAACTTACTCATATAGTTTATTTTGCCTTAAATGCATATAGGGATAAGATTTCATTTATGATGATGTGTAACATTTTAAATATTAAAATGATGACATGGTATAAGTCAAAGGACCTTGATCTAAAATAGAAAAATAATAAGGTTTCAATCAATGTAATATGAAAATAAGGGATGAGAACCTAATTTTTCTTTTCTAGAAATAACTTGTAGATGATAATTAAAAAAAAAAGTTTTCCTTCTTACTATGAACTTTTGAAGGATGTCCTTCCCTTATCTTACCCAAAAGATAATAGGAAGAAGAAAAAATGAACATGTGTCCACTATAATGGACCAGGATCCTCTCCTGAGCTAAGGATGAGGATCCTCCTCATCAAGAGATGTAGGCCGTTGGATGAAAATCCAACGGCTACAATTATTATAACTTTAAAGGGACCCCCATGTTTGTAGCCGTTGGATTTTCATCCAACGGCCCACACTGATTGATGAGGAGGATTCTCATCCTTAGCTCAGGAGAGGATCCTGGTCCCACTATAATTGGCTTGTTAGGTATAAATTGGAGCCCACAAGGCAAGAAATAGTATTTTAATGGGGTACTTCGATTTAAGTCTAAAACTTTGAGTTGTTATTGAAATGGAGCTTTATATATAGAGACTAAAATTTTCACTATATTTAAAGGAACTTCACTAATTTTTAAATATGTCAAGGAGAGACAAAAACATAAAAACAACTAAAGTCCAGCCCAAAAACATGGAAACAATATTTTAAAATACCAATCATACCCCTAAGGCTTTAGGATTATTAATAGAACCCAACCCTCTAACAAATCAATATGTGTCATAAGCTCAACCCATCATCGAGTATTTCTGAAGAATCAGTTTTGAAACTATATGCAGTGATCAATCTGCATCATTTATTACTAGAATCAGTTCAACCAGTCATCGGCCATTTTTGCAGAGTCAGTTCAATCAGTTCGTGACCATTTTTGCAGAATCAGTTTAACCCGTCCTCAACAATTTTTGCAAAATCAGTTCAACCTGTCTTCGAATATTTTTGTAAAATCAATTAAACTCGTATTTGACCATATTTTTAGAATCAGTTAAACCTATCATCGACCATTTTTGTAGCATCAATTCAACCCGTATTCGAACATATTTGCAGAATCAGTTCAACTCATTCTCAACCATCTTTGCAGAGTAATTCAACCCGTCCTCAATTATTTTTGCAGAATCAATTTCAAATAACAGTCTAGTAAAAATTATTGAGTTAACACAGCTGCACTAGTCTAGGTAAATAGTAAACAAAGAAAGATCCTTAAATCCTGCCGACCCGATGACGAAAATCTGATTTCTATTCCAAGACAAAATAATGCTACCACCACCACATTGTGTCATTAGACTTTTAGCTTTCTTCACCCTCCATAATACTTTATGTAGTTGAATGGTATTATGTATGACATTGAGAAATAATGATAATATTCAATAATTTAATAGAAAAGAAGGTTTGCGACTGGTTTTGTTATTTAAGTCTCTATGCTTTTCTCATACTATCTAAACTACTAAGGTTACAACAAAACTACATACAAGTCATCAGTTCAACCCCTCATCGACCTTTGTGCAGAAAGTTTGTATAGTTTTAGTAATCAGTTTGTATATTTTCAACAAAACTACATATGTATCATCAATCCAACCCGTTCTCAATCATTTTTGCAAATTTAGTGTAAAAAACATGTAGAATCAGTTTTGTATAGAAATCCATCGTTCTCCTGGAAGCATGAAGTCCATCGTACCTGAGATGAGAGGGGAAAAAGAGTTCCTGATTGAACATTGTCTGGTCCAAAGCCTACCTCTTTCCTAACTCGGATTCACAGATTCATCAGGAAGAACACTCAAAACATGTTTCATTTTTGAATACTAGATGGCATGGGCATACATTTGATGCAAATTATCAAACTAGCTTGGACTTGTGACGAAGTTATAGACTTCTGAAACTAACTTGGACCTTTCATATGGATGTGAATAAGAGAAAAACAAAAATAATAAGAGGACGAATGACATTTTCCCCCCACATTCACAATATTCAAATTGAGTTATTAAATTATGAACAGGTTATTGGTGGCTACAGATTAATGAGCTTTGAGTTGTCTCACAGATTGAATAAAAGAGAAGTTAATTTGTTGACTTAGACATCGGATGAAGGATTTCAAGAAGCCTTTTTTTTTACTCTTAATGAACAATTTAATATATTGTAAAATATAAAGGTCGTACCCAGTGCACAAGGCTCCCGCTTTACGCAAGGTCTGGGAGAGGTGAATGTCGGCTAGCCTTACCCCAATTTTATGGAGAGGCTGCTCCTAAGTCTCGAACTCGAGACCTACCGCTCATAGGCGAAGTCTCATCTCGACAGGTTAAAAGAAACAAAACCTTCTTGCTATCTTTTTAGGATTTCTTTGAGCTCAACTTTATTTTTGTGTGCAGGCTTTATGGGAAGTCGAATTCAAAGCCCTCCTGTCCAGCACAACTGGAGGGGCTGGTCCTTCAGCCGCCGCGACTGACGCTGCTGATTCAACTGCTCTAACTCGGTTGCAAGAGGTCTTGTCGCTTTCGGCGTCGCAAGTACTCGAGGATGCATACAGTGCCAGATACACGGGCCTATACAAAGGGTCCCGGCTGAATCGTTGCATTCGGTCATTAAACCATGGCCGTTTAGAGGTTAGGCCATGGACGTGATCGGCAAAATCACACCATCGTCCGGGGCTGCCAAGCACGCATGGATAATAGTAGCAACCGATTACTTTACTAAGTGGGTCGAAGCGAAATCATATGCCGAGCTGACATCCAAAGAAGTTTGCGACTTTGTGGAGGAACACATTGTGACCAGATTCGGCGTACCAGAAACAATCATAACCGACAATGGCACAATCTTTACAGCCGAAAGGTTTAGAGAGTATACGACAAAAATAGCAAACTTTGCATACAGATAAGAAAACTAGGTGTGTGGAATTTTGGGAACCGTCGAAGTTACGTTTATGAGAATTCTTTACTTCCATTGTGGGCTCAGCGAAGTTCTCTTGCTTATGGCTGCCCTGTCACATCCCGGTCCGAGCTCCCACCACATCCTAGGCTCGACTTCGCCGTAGCATGATATTGTCTGTTTTTGGTCCCGATCACTCATTCACAGTTTTATTTTTGGGAACTCACACGAGAACTTCCCAGTGGGTTATCCATCCTGGGATTGCTCTCGTACGAACTCGTTCACAGTATTGCCTCAATATAAAATGAAGTATTAAAAGTATACTCTATGTGTAATTTTTTTCAAAAACAAATCTTTATAATTATTAAATATATCTAAAAAATAAATTAAATATCAAACAATTCCATTATTTTATTTTCTATTCTTTAACTTGATACTAGTTTTTGTGATTGGTAAGAAAAATTGGTTTGCTCATCTCAGTTACAATAGCTCCACCTTTCCCAATTAGGCAGCCAATCGTGAGGTTGGAATAAGTAAACGGGTTGTGATGAGACAATTCCTAAATTTCTTTCTACTTTTTCGCTGCATCTGGGTTGCAAACCCACTGCTGCTTCTACAGATGCTGAGAACGTGTCTTCAAATAACTGCTTTGCTAATACAGTATTAAGCAATCATCTCTTTCAGTAGCTCAACCATTGACTTTAATGACAGCCCCAGAACCTGTCTGATTTGGTTAATTATGGTATACCACACTTTCCAATCACACCTCCGATATATGCAGTTGGACAAAGTAAGCGAATAGAAAATTCTTTTTGAGAGTGCTTCATCTCTTGGAGCCGAGTACAAGAAGCGTTAACTGTCTCCAAAATCTCCCATGTACTCCCCTCCATAAGGACCCATCGTTGGAGCAATTCCCATCAGTCTCCAACATCACCTTTGTACACCGTTGTTGGCATACTCTGACTGCAAATGAGAACTGTGGAGCAAAAAATAATCAAGTAAATTAGGTGACATGTGGACTTTAAGGTTAAAAGGACAAAGTTACTTTCGAATCACACCGGAATTCCCACACGCATGCAACGGACAATAATGGCTCAATTAAGAAAGAGTCAAAGGTGATCAAAATGATATTTATTTAAATCCCTCTCATCACTCCTCATCAAATCCTTATTCAAAAGGTAACTCCCAAAACTTCCAATTTAATTTGGGATTACTTACCGTGTTAATTGCAAGATATTATTTCACATAATATCTTGCAATTATTCTCCAATTACACCATATATGGCCATCAACTATTCTCTAAATAGGGCCGGCCACTCTCCTATAAATAGCCCTATTATCCCACTAAAAAGCGAAACCATTTGCTACCCACAAACTCCTAACACATTCTTTTTAGAATTCTAACTATGGCATCAGAAATTCTTCGGCCAAAGCCCCCTATTCATCGTGGGCCCGTGACGCTTTTAGCCTTAATCTTAGGTGTTATTATTTTGCGGGTGCATTTTTCGTCAAAGGAGAAGATGGCGGAAATATGCATCCACAAATTGGCGTTTTCATTGAGAGTTTGATTCACACGCTTGAAGAAAACTCTTGCATTCAAAGTTTCTATTTCTCATTCGTTCATAAATTTTTCATACATTCTTATTCCAAGAATATTTTAGTTCTTTGAATAGATGTAGGAGACAAATACAAATGGGGGAAATTTGGAAACCAAAACGAATGAAACTTACTACGATCTGGATCAAATGATAGAGGACGCGATGTAGCCTCACCACGACGATCCACGAGGCTCAACGCGATGATAAGATGAGCAACTTTGCCACCACGGAGCACCACCACCATGGCAACCACGAGGACCACCGTGGCAGTGGGGAGTGAGCCAGCTCCATGGCAGTAAGCTTACTGAGAGTAAGGAGTAGCTGCCTTAGCAACCCAAGAGGAGGCCCAAGTAGCCCATGTTGTAAGGCAGCCGAGCCAGGACCGTCATGAGCCGACTCAAGCTGTTGCCCTAACAGCACAGACCTAAGGCGTATTGCAGGCCCGAGCCTCGCCAACAATCTTCTCAGCCCAGGTAGTAGCCCTAGCAACGCAGATCCAACACACTCTCAGCGCCACACTGCATCTTCGTGCCCCACACATGGCTCGACTCACTTCCACAGCCTAACCTGCTCCCGTGGTCCACTTGGCGATCATGACTGATCCAAGATCGGTTTAACAGTCTTGGCTTTAGATTTCAGGATAAACGATTGAACCGGGAGTATTTTCACCCCGAGTTTTTACGGATTTGACTATCTTGGCTCAAAATTTTGCACATGGAGTCCACTACACTTCTACCACATATGGAGAAACCTATCATCCAAGCTCTTTTATCCTACATGACGAACAATATTTATCCCGACAAGTCATAGAGTTGACAAGCACCCTCGTGCAGCAGACAACCTTGGTGAATCAGCTTTTGCAATGTACCGAGATACAGTGTGCCTCATCGAGGTATCTCGAAGCAGGACAAGAGCAAACGACGAAACTCTCCAGCAGTGTCCCGGTAAGCAGCCCTTCAACCAGCCACGAACCAAGCATTCTAGAAATGTACACTCCCGCCTAGGTCTTCGGGATATCGTATACTCTTATTTTAGTGCGTGAAGGAGTGTGCACTCCTAATTAAGCCCACGGACGAGCATACATTCACAGTTGAGGCCATACTCCGATTATCAACATGGACAATCTTCCAAGTAAAATGTTCATTCGTAGCTAGGCTCGTAAATAGTATCATTAACCTCACATCGGAGTAGGTAGTACAACAGACAGAAAGAATCAATCACTTAATCTGGCTTAAGTTCAACCGGTAGCCTACAAGTAACCCGCTCGCCTGCCAAGAACGTACCACATGCATCATAGTCGCGTCATTGATGAGCCGAGCACAAGGAAGAGCAGACTAGACCAACAGGTCACGACCATGGGTAACCGGAAGCTCCGTTGCCCTAGCAGAGGAAAATTCGAGAAAAAGTTGAGAGACTCCCGACCAAACAATTACGCGATTTCCAGCATAACGAAGCTACTAACGAGGCGCTCCGATGAAACATGACCAACATAAGTAAGTCACATTTCATTGACAAGATTGAGCAAACAGAACCATCCCACATACACTGGCAGATACAAAGATTACTTTTGTTTCTACAAATGAAGCAACTCAACCTAATGGCGCGTTGGGGGCAGACGTGTACCAGAAGGATACACCAGCCCAACCTTTAAGAACCAAGGGCATGTCTTGTTTTCATCTCTCCAGAAAATTCAATATTGGAGTAGCACATCACCAGTAACCGAGCACCACGAACCTAGTGGTCTAATTCCTCATGTTGCACATAACCTGGCCCAAGATGACTCCCAACTCTACGCCTACAGTCGTGCTTACCTGCTCCATGACTCCCAGCCGCCCTTAATCTGTCACTATGGCTCCTAACCGTGCTAATCTTGCCATACGGCTCTTAACTGCACCAACCAAGTCCACGGTACTTTAAACTTCGAAGCATCCAATGATGGAGTAGAATATGAGGCTTCACTATTGCTCCATTTTGCACAAAAAGCCACGTGGTGTTCCCTACCAATAGAAATTTGACATCTAAATCTTTTTTTATTCCTTTTTAATCAAATAAATTCTTAAAAGATGGAAGTCCAATAGTCAAACAAAAACTAAAGGATGTGAACTTCCCTATCAACCTCTTCTGCAACTTGCTTTCGAATTCCATCATATTTCCTATTCGACTTTGAATTCAATCTTGTTTGCCCAGCACTCGCCCTCCACTTTTGAATCAAAAACTACAGTCTAAAAAGAGAGGAAAAAACTAACGGAGGTGAACTTCTAAATCCCAAAGAATGTTGCGCCCAAACCCGATTATCTTTCTCTCTCACGTTTTCATTTTCTGGGTGCTGGTAAATTTTGTGATGATTTCTAAATCAGTGAAAAGATTTACAGAATGAGTAATTGGTAATGACGGTAAGAGTTGACGGTGGAAGTACAACTTTGTTAAATTAATTTGTTTTCCGTCGACTATTCAGCATCTTAATTTTTAAGAATTAAAGATATAAAATAATATTTAGATGTCAAATTTCAATTGGTGGGAGCACCACCTGGCTTTTGTACCAGGAACCCCAAAAAATTTCTCCACAGTGAGCTCGCATTTCTGTCTTCGAATGAATCAATATTGATATTATCGATAAATGGTTTTGGTTTGGGGTACTATTCATGCAATAAGCATTGCTGAGATATCCAATAAATGGTGTGGGTTTATAGTCACAATTTTAAAGAAACTTTGGTTGAACTGATTCTGTAAAAAATAGTCGAAGACTGGTTGAATTGATTATGCAAAAATGGTCGAGAACGGGTTGAACTGATTTTGCAAAAATGTTTGAGGACTGATTGAACTGATAATGCAAAAATGGTCAAGGACGGGTTGAACTAGTTTTGCAAAAATGGTCGAGACTTATTGAACTAATTATGCAAAAATGGTCGATGATGGGTTTGGTCGATCACTGGTTGAACTGATTTTGCAATAATTGTTGAGGACGGGTTGAACTGATTCTGCAAAAATGGTCGAGGACAGGTTGAACTAATTCTGCAATAATTGTCGGAGACGGGTTGAACTAATTATGCAAAAATGGTCAAGGACAAGTTGAACTGATTAAGCAAAATTGTGGGTTTAATTGATTATGTAAAAATGGTTAAGAACTTATTGAACTGATTCTGTAAAAATGGTCGATGACTAATTGAATTGATTCTGCAAAAAAGGTCAAGACCATGTTAAACTGATTCTACAAAAATGGTCGAAGACAGGTTGAACTAATTATGCGAAAATGGTGGGTTGAATTGATTATGCAAAAATGTTCGATGATTGATTGAACTGACTCTGCAAAAAAGGTCGAGGACGGGTTAAATTGATTCTACAAAAATGGTCAAAGATGGGTTAAACTGATTTTGCAAAAATAGTCGAAAACTGATTGAACTGATTTTGCATAAATAGTCGAGAATAGGTTGAGCTTATGGTACATATTAATTTTGTTGGAGTTATGAGGGTTGGCTTCTATAATAGCCCTAAAGCCTTAAGGGTATGATTGATATTTTAAAACATTGTTTCCATGTTTTTAGGCTAGACTTTAGTTGTTTTTATGTTTTTGCCTCTTATTGACTTATTTTAAAACAAGTGGAGTTTCTTGAAATATAGTGAATTTTTTTTTGTCTCTATATATAAAGCTCCTTTTTTTTATTGTTTAAATAATTAGTTATAAGGGTAAAGTTGTCAATTTATTAGCATAACTTTAACTGCAGGGGTTATGTGAAAGTGAATTAAAACGTAAGGGGGTGTTTGTGTAATGTCTCCAACATGAGGGGGTTTTGTGAAAACTCGATAAACCTCCGGGGTGTTAGTGTAATTAATCCATTTTTTAACACAAGTGTATCACCATCTGTATAGTAACACGTGATGCACTACCTCATGTTCCAAGCACACTGAAAAATCTCTCGTCATAGTCATGTGTCACAATCTGATGCTACATGAAATAAAGGTAGACTGGGTAGGCTTTTGTTTCAATTGAATGTGGAGGAAGGGAATGAAAGTTGGGAGATAAAATCATCACCATCAGAAGGGTCAAATCGTAGCCGCTTCTGGAAATTGATTGCCCGACAATTGATTCCATATGATGCGCAGTGGCAGAGCTAACATGGAGTTATTGGTTGTCCTTGACTCCAACAACTTCAAAACCCTCATGTATGTTCGTTTGTATGTCGTATTTGACCTCTATAAATAGTTAAGGCAAACTAAATTACAACATCTCCATCCTACTTCTATTTTTCTTTCTATCATATTTGTCTTCATTTTCTCAATTATTGTAGGAAATACTTCAGTTGAAAAGTCTTGACAGTCTTCAACATTACTCCACTATATCCTACATCCACTCTCAACAAATCTTTACAAATAATAGTAGTTGTCGACATATGTTGGCATAAACTTCAGGCATATGTTGACAGGAATTGACAAGTGTCTACTAGGTGCTCGACGAAATATCCCAATGTGTTGATATTATGACCCTATTATTAAAAAATCTTGGCTACGCCACTGGTGGTGCGATCTCGGAGAACTACAAGGTTTTGACCCCAGCATTACGATTATTTATGATATATTATGAATTATGAAATATATGATCACCCTTTACCGTCGAATTGTACATGTTTGTTTTTGAACTTGGATCTTTCAAAGTTACAAGGGCATTTTCAATGTGAATTCCCACTTTATGGTATAATACGATCCGATAGTTTGAGATTAATCTATATCTTACTAGACAAGAATGAATTCGACAATGTTTTTGGAAGTGCATTTTCTCTGTGGCTCGTTTGAAAATGTTTTTAAAATGATTAAAAACACTTTTAGAAAAAAATATTTTTTGGTTCCAAAAGCACTTGAAGCGTTTTCTAGAAGAAGCACATAACTATTGCTTCTTCCATATTTACTTTCATTTTTATTAAGAATTGGTTCCAAAACTTTTTCATCAAATGTGATTTCGTTCATTTTAAAAGCACTTCTAAACGAGTTTCTATACTAATTTGAAATCTTGTTTGATGTCTACTTTTAGTTTTCATTCTAATTTCTTGAGTTTTCAAAATTTGGCCTTCACTTTTTTTTTTTTTAACTGAAAGTAGTATACCAAACAAAATTTCATGTTTCCAATTTTCAAAAAAGTTAAAATTAAAAATCAAAAAATGAAAGTGAAATGGTTATTAAATGACCTCCAAATCAAAAGAACATTGCGCTAACTTGATTACACATTCAAAACTAGAATTTGATTCTTATTTTCTGCCTCACTTGACATTAAGAAGAAAATGATAAAATTAGCTAAAACCCTAATATATTCTTAACTACATATGGACTAACCAAATCTATACGGCTATATATTAAATGAGTGTTGTAGGTAGCTAATTTCATTAGGATCAACCAAGTAGTTGCAACTTATGGACATTATTTATCCATGCCCTCTCAATAGAGACAAATCATAGCTATGCTAATGTTGATTGATTGATGCATATATAAATAACTAAAACCCTAATGTATTAGGTTTTCATTTTATTTTTCGGCATGGGCGTCGAAGAGGATGCAAAAACCAAAAGAAAAAAAAATCATGTACTAGGAGTGACGAAAATCTTAGTAGATATTATTATTTGTGTTTGTCGTGTAAAATAGAATAAGACGCATTTAAAAGCAATCGCATTGCCTTGTGAGTGTGTTTCGACAGTCACAGATAAAAATTCCTCGAGATCTTAGGATTCAAGTTGTTTGCTAAACATGTGATTTCAGGGATCCCCACATCTTACCCAAAAGATAATAGGAAGAAGAAAAAAAGAACACGTGTCCACTATGATTGGCTTGTTAGGGAAAAGGATCCTCACCGGATCCACTTTGTGGGGATCCTAGAGATCCCCACATCCTAGCTGTTCATTATACATCATGCGACCAGTTTTCATCAGGTACTATTTGTGTTTAATTTTAAATAATAAAAAATCAAATGATTTATGAACCCACAATGCACGATGAATGGCTAAAATGTGAGGATCCCTAGGATCCTTACAATTTGGATCCGGATGGGATTCAAATCCGCTTGTTAGGTATAAATTGGAGCCCACAAGCCGAGAAGTAGTATTTTAATGGGGTATTTCGATTTAAGTTTAAAACTTTGAGTTGTTATTGAATTTAATCTAGTTTTCTTATTTTTTAAATTTTAATTAAACTTTTTAATATATGTATCTTTAAATATTTAAATATAAAAATATAATCACTTTAAAAAAAAATTAGTAAAAAGAAAATTTATATGTCATCATTTATGATACTTATACTAGAGGTTGATAAAATGCATTTAACTTGTGACACAACTGTACACAAAAATAAATAAAACTTAATTTACCTATCATCCATGAAAGTAGTTCAAAGAAATTTCATATTCCACACACCTATTGTTGAGAATATTGCATTTAAGAATGGGAAAATAGAACTAACTCCGGAAATCGAAAACAAATAACCAACATAAATAACACCAAGAATTTACATGGTTCATAAATATGTGCCTACGTCCATGGGACAACAACAATCTTTCACTATATCAATAATGAGTACAACCAATAATCTTGCCAAATCTCTAGAACTAATAATCTTGCCAAATCTCTAGAACTAGGACTTGACGAAAAACCTGAAAGAACAAGAAGAAGAAATACACTATCTCTTTTCTTTTCTCTCGCACACACTTTACAATATTCTCTCACTCTAATCCCTTGAGCGGTATACAATTTATTGTTTTGCTCACTTCCAATTCAAAACTAGTACAATAGCCCCCTAGACATAATAAGGGGGCGTTTGTTGCACTGGATTATCTCGGATTGGACTAGCTTCAGGGACTAAGCTGGACTGGCTTAGACTAGACTAAGCTGGACGGACTTAGTGAAGTGTTTGATGCAGTGCCGGATTAAAAAGCAGGATTCTAATATTATATTATTAAATCTATATATACAATATTTTATCATTAATTTAATCTAATCTACTATTTATTTTTATTATTATTTTATCATTTGGCTAGAATCATCTTCTTCCCTGATTCATTTTTATCTCCGCCCATTGACTCCCTCCCCTCTCCTTTTTTCTGCCTTTTCTCCCTTTTTTCTCAGCACTACCGTCTTCCCCCAAAAAACCCCAACCCCTCCCTCTCAAGCTTTAATCACCAATTTAATGGCAGCCATGTGAGCTTTCCCGTTCAACTTCCTCTCTCTCTTCCCTTTGTTTTTCCGTTCAAATCCCTTTCTCTTCCCTTTGCCTCTTTTCCCGTCCAACTTCACTTGTTCTTCCATGGGTGAGGATTGAAGTTGCAGACGGCACGGGTGGGTGGGGCTGGGTATGGGCATGGGCAGGGATTGGAGTTGCAGACTGCAAGGGGTGCAATTTGGTCGGGTCGTCGAGAATATCGTTGTAGTTCTCTCGGATTTGAAACAAGGGAATGGTCTTGGTGTGGTGTTGTGATCTCGTTGTAGAGAAGACGCAACGTTGATGAAGCAAGGTCTTCGCAGAGGGAGGACGCCAAGCGGCCCAAAGGAGACGAAGCAAGTCTTAGCAGTCCCGTGGTTTTTGGGGAGCTTCGCTAAGACGACCTAGCGAGAGAGATAGTCCACATGAGTCCGGGCTAGTCTCATTTAAGTTAGTCCCCAAGCTTACCAAACATGGGACAATAATCCTAGCCAGTCCAGTCCCACTTAAGAAGGTGAAACAAACGCCCCCTAAAGGTCTTCTTCAATAAGGATTATTAATCCTAATTGGAATCTAGTTATGAATCCTACTCCAATTGAGAAACTAACTCCAATTGGGAAAACAATTTAATCCTCTAAGACTATAATTCCTTATAGACTTAAGACAACGTATGATGGGCTGGAAAAACCTAACACCTATAAATTCATATAATGTACCTACAATATAGATTAATTAACACAATTAGCCTGTGATGAGGCATAAGAAATAAATGAGATATAGATTAGGAGAAAGAATAGAGAAGCAATATTTAGTTCTTTATATTAATTTCAAAATTGAGTAAAAATAATCCAATAAATAAATAGGTATTTATCACAATTTAGATAAAATACGATAAAAATAAGCTGATGTGGATAATTAGTGAGTGGCTCTAATCCATCAAAGTATACTAAATGCAATAGTGGTTCACTACATTCACTAGTCATTGTGGAGGAATTTTTCAATGTGATTGGAGTACAGATGGTGCACCACGTGTTATTATATAAGTGGAGGTTAGTTTTATTTTTCAAGTTATTAATTTTTTAACACAAGTGTATCACCATCTGTATAGTGACACGTAGTGTACCATCCCATGTTCCAAACACATTGAAAAATCTCTCTTCATAGTCATGTGTCACAATCTGATGCTACATGAACTAAAGGTAGACTGGGTAGGCTTTTATTTCAATTGAACGTGGAGGAAGGGACAAAAGCTTGGAGATCAGATCATCACCATCAAAAATGTCTACCCACGTGAAGGGTCAATGGTAGCCGCTTCTGGAAATTGATTGCCCGACAATTGATTCCATATGATGCGCAATGACAGAGCCAACATGAAGTCATTGGTTTTCCTTGACTCCAACAACTTCAAAAACCCCATGTATGTTCATTTGTATATCGTATTTGACCTCTATAACTAGTTAAGACAAACTAAATTACAACATCTTCATCCTATTTCTTTTTTTCTTTTTTTTATTCTATCATATTTGTCTTTTCTCTCTTCTTGTAGGAAATACTTTAATTGAAAAGCCTTGACAATCTTCAACATTACTCCACTATATCCTACATCCACTCTCGACAAGTCTCTACAAATAATAGTAGTTGTCGACATATGTTGGCCTAAACTTCTGGCATATGTTGACAGGAATTAGCAAGTGCCTACTAGGTGCTCGACGAAATACCCCAATGTATTGATATTATGACCTTATTATTCAAAAATCTTGGCTACGCCACTGGTGGTGCGATCTAGGAGAGCTACAAGGTTTTGACCCCAGCATTGCGATTATTTATGATATATGAATTATGAAATATATGATCGCCCCTTACCTTCAAATTGTACATGTTTGTTTTTGGACCTGGATCTTTCAAAGTTACAAGGGCATTTTCTATGTGAATTCCCACTTTATGGTATAACACGATCCGATAGTTTGAGATTAATCTATATCTTACTAGACAATAATGAATTTGACAATGTTTTTGGAAGTGCATTTTTTTCTCTATAGCTCGTTTGAAAGTGTTTTTAAAATGATTGAAAGCACTTTTTGACACACCCCGACGCAGAATGTCCACCTGGACACCCAAATTGTGATGTGCTAGCCAACACCTGGAAGGTGACGAAGCCATAAAGTGTAGTGATGTGGAAAATGTGAATAAATTAAAACCTAAAATTGACTAATCTAGAGTGCGCATGTGAGCGGGATTGAACCCATATCACACAAGTGATGTCAAAGCATAGATAAATTGCAGTAAAAGAAGAGTAAAAGACATTTGTACCGAAAATGGAAGTCTCATACATAACAACTTTTGCCAACAATCCTCGTCATCTCGAAACATCTGCCACTAAAATCCTGGAGGGACGAAAAACAAAGTTGAGTGGGCCTAAAATAAAGTTTTGTAAAACCCTTTCGAAAAATGTAAACCCTCGCTGTAAAACAAGTATATGGTTTCCCAAAAATATTACAATAATAGTATGTAGTAGGTACCCTGCAGCAGAAGTGAGTCAAGATGTAAGGTACGACAACAAAGTATCACAACATTAAATCTCAAACCGTTTTTATATGAATTCAATGCTCATTAATTTATGTAGGCACATAAGTCCATTGCAGAGATATTCAAACAATGGAACATGCTGGGTGTAAGTTTTACATTCTAGTACCACATCACTTGAGCTGCGCTAGTCACATCACATACGAGTCCAAAACATCACACAAAAAGACAGGCTGGCACCAAACTCTGGATCCAAAGCGAATGTAAACTATGCATGTGAACTACAGGTGAAGTTGGTCCTTGGCCCATGACAGTACAAATAACTAAGTGACACCGTGCAAACATGTGATAATGAGCAGGTAAAATGCAAGGATGTCATGCCACAAGTTTATGCTCACAAATAATATTAAAAATATAAAGTGTACGAAAAGTTTATTTGTAAAGATAAACATAGCATGTCACATCATAGTATATAAAAGCAGTTGTTGGGAAAAATCATATATACATATTATAAGTAAAAACGAAAAGACCCACTCAAATAATTAACCATAGCTTGCTTGCTCTCGATAAGCCGACAAGTCTTGTCATTCGTAAGTCCGAATAAGCTTGTACCTATGCCAAGTCACATTGGCTTAGCAAAATACTTAAAGTAAAACTCATACATAAAATGGGCAGATTATAGTTAATCTGTCCAAAATTCCCATTTCACAAAATCACCCCCCCCTAAAACTAGAGGTATTTGCAAAACTGCCTTAATTTCATACCAAACAGCCCTAAAGCTTCTGGAAACGAGAACCAGTATGCATGCATGTCAAACCTTAGTAATTTCCAACTAATTTTCACATACAAGGAGGTATCTTGGTACCTGGGATCGATTCTAAGAGAGCCTGAGTGCCACCACTCACGAACTCGACGGAAGTCTTGCCGGAGTTTGATGTCGGGATCGAGCATGCATATGCAGAGGATGGCGGGGCTAAAAGCACACGGATTCAAGCTTAAACTCAACATAACATTCATTTCCATTGCAAACAGAAGCCCAGAAATTGAAGAGAATGAAAGAATCTCACCTGAGATTGAAGGTGAGAGCTCGAAGCTCTCGGGTCTTCAATGGCAGAGCACTCGGAGTTGCTCTGATACTGCATGCAAAGCTGCGGTCGTGTTCCCTATGTCCCAAAGGTTCGAAAGATCAAGATTTGGGGTTAAATTTGTGAAGGAACGAGTGCTGGTGGTGGCTGGCTTTGATGGAGCTAGAGAGAGGGTTCGGGAGTTAGAAGGAGAGTTGAGGTTGCAGAAATGAAGAAGAAGAAAGAGAGTGAGAGATTAAAAATACATTTTCATAAAAATGTAAGGAAGTGGTGTCTGATGGTGGTGAGTGGGTAGAGAGAGAGAATAAGGAACCAGGATGAATGAGGGAAAAAAGTAACAAAATATTAGGAAAAAGATGAGGCGTGGGAGAGAGGATGGGGGGAGAGAGAGTTAATAATAAAGAAAACTAATGAAAAATGTTTGAAAATTTTAAGTTTTAATGATAAGGACAAAATAAATGGTAAAATGAATAGTATCAGGATTGACTTTTTAGTGTAAAAATATGATTTTTCGTTAAAGTAAACAGTATCGAGTGCTTTTTGTTAAAGTTCCCTTAATAATAAAGTTCATTATGGTGTCTGATGGAGAGAAAGCTAGAGAGACATGGGAAAGTGAAGATTAAAGAAAACAAAAGAAATGGAGGTGATGGTTAAAGTAACCCAGAAATGAATATGGTGATTATAAAAGCAAGACAAAGTCTGCTACAATCAGAGGAACGGATGGGATTTCCAATCCCTTATAAAAATTAAACATGGATCGATCCTACCACTCAAACATAACAATAGGTAGAAAAATGTTTGAATTTATTTATGGTAAAAGGAAACGTATCTAAGACTCTGAATTTGGTTCCGTTTGTCGTCACGTGTTCGTAAAAATAAGTACTATTGAAAAATAGTAAAATAAGACTAGAAAAGTGAAAAGAGAGTTGAGGTTCACGTGGCATCTTGGGGGCATTTTGATAATTTCGCTGCTACTAAGAATAAAATACGATAAATTTTTGGACGGGATGTCACACTTTTAGGGAAAATATTTTTTTTGTTCCAAAAACACTTGAAATACTTCCTAGATGAAACACATAACTATTGCTTATTCCAAATTTACTTTTGTTTTTATTAAGGATTGGTTCCAAAAACTTTTTTGCCAAAAGCATTTTTGGTCATTTTAAAAGCACTTCAAAGCAAGTTTTTATACTAATTTGAAATCTTGTTGGCTGTCTACTTTTAGTTTTCAGTCTAATTTCTTTAGTTTTCAAAATTTGGCCTTCACTTTTTTTTTTTTTAACTGAAAGTAGAATACCAAACAAAATTTCGTGTTTTTAGTTTTAACAAAAGTTAAAATTAAAAACCAAAAAATGAAAATGAAATGGTTATCAAATGACCTCCAAATCAAAAGAACATTGCACTAGCTTGATTATTATTTGATTATTATTTTCTGCCTCACTTGACATTAAGAAGAAAATGATAAAATTAGTTGAAACCATAATATATTCTTAACTACATATGGACTAACCAAACCCATACGGCTATATATTAAATGAGTGTGTAAGCTAATTTCATTAGGATCGACCAAGTAGTTGCAACTTATGGACATTATTTATCCATGCCCTCTCAACATAGACAAATCATAACTACGCTAATGTTGATTGATTGATACATGTTGGAGATCCAATAATCATGTAATAGGTTCTCATTTTATTTTTTGGCACCGGCGTCGAAGAGGATGCAAAAACCAAAAAGAAAAAACATCATGTACTAGGAGTGACAGAAATCTTAGTAGATATTATTATTTGTGTCCGTCGTGTAAAACAACACACCCGTAAGGGGTGAGACGCATAGTCTCATTGCCTTGTGAGTGTGTTTCAACAATCGCAGATAAAAATTCCTCAAGATCTTAGGATTCAAGTTGTTTACTAAACATGCAAATTCAGAGAACCCTAGTCGTCCCTTATTTTTCTCTCTCTCTCGTAGAGATCCCCCAAATTCCTTAGCCCTCCAACTCCTTCCTTTGGTTGGGGTCGGCATGCAGCCCCCCTTTCTCTTCTTCCTTTTCAATCTCCTATTATTTCATTATGTATGTGACCTGCCCTTCCGCTACCTATGGTTGTCGAATTGTGAGGTCAATACCTCTTTTTCTAGCGTCATTCGCCATTTACCAGCTTATTTCACTGGTTTTTAATCTCTTGTTTTGTTGCCTGCCTTTTCTTCTTCTCCTACATCTTGCCCTCTTTTTAAACCCTAATTTAAGTTCTTCAGTCCTTTTCTCTCACATCCGTTTTTACGATTTCTCCTTGCATCTCCTGACACCTTTATCTTCAACCTCTCCATCACTTTCCCTTTATTCCTACCAAAAATTAGATTTTCAAGTTCTAGATTCGATTTGGGATGTAGATCTCTATCCTACTGCCCCTTGTTTTATCGGCATGCCGGAAAGTTTTGGCGAAGTGTTATTCGACCTTCGTCATAGTAAGGGTGTTCTACACATCCCCTTGGCCCTCCCCACCCTCGTGTTGTGTCAACTTGGTTCTCTTCTTGCAGGTGTGGTGGTTGGTGGTACTAATCTACATGGCTCGGTCGGTTGCAGCACTTTGAGATTTGATTTTTGCTATGGAATTTCTTTTCATTTTTGGGTTATTTTGGATGTGCTTGACTCTTTGCAGATCCACCTTTTGTTTGGTTCCTACATGGTTGTCACTCTGGTGGTTGCTGGCGAGAGTTTGGCGACAGCGGGCTGCTCCTCCTCGATGGAGATTAGGTTTTCTTTTTTGACATTTGTTTTCAGTTCTAGGCCTTTGTCGATGTCGAGTTAGGCCTCCCACTGTTTATCTTGGGCCATTAGTTGACTTTGTAATATGTTTTATCTTTAATGAATTCCGACATTCTCGACAAAAAAAAAAGAAAGAGGAAAACTAATGAAAATGGCTTGAAAACTTTAAGTTTTAACGATAAAGACAAAACAAAGGGTAAAGTGAATAGTACCAGGATTAACTTTTTAGTGTAAAAATATGATTTTTCATTAAAGTAAACAGTACCGGAAGCTTTTCGTTAAAGTTCAAAAAAAAGAAAGTTGTTTGCTAAGAGAACTCTTTTGGGTCATCTGGATGGGGCTGCTGATTTACTAGGCCTATTTGGGTCATAGCAAGACTTTACTCTGGGCTAACATTTTCAGGCCTCAGCCTAGGGCTGTTTGCTAGTTTTTTCATCTGCTTGTTGGCTGTGCTTCGCCAATTACCAGCCTTCACAGTCACTCTAAAAATCTTATTATGCATTCCTCTTCCTTGAATGAAAATACTAGATAGAATGATACATGCTGCGGAACGACTTTTTCGAAGTGTCAATAGCTGCTGAAAAATAAAAGCTATAAAAGTAGAATCTGAAGTATTTTAGATTGGATAAAGTGTGTATAATTTTGGTGACGAGAAAAGTACATGTAAGTTTGAGCAAGTTTGTAAAGTAAGGAAACCAAAAACAAACTAATTGTTGACTTCAAAACTTTCTTGCAGGAATTGGTAAAGCTCCTCTGCAACCATAGCAGGATACTCCTCTTGAGGAAGAAGAGCACCTGGCACCTCGACAAACTTACTTACTCCCTCAGCTTCCCGGAGAGCTTCCATTTCTGCTTTTGACCTCTTTGGAGATCCTTCGGTTGAGAGGACAATAACTGGTATCTTCCTCCTGCCCATATCTGCAAAGAGTTCAAGAAATTCCTCTCGGGTTTGCACAGGATCAAGGAGGCCAGTCAAGAAAGCAGCGGGCGCGTAGCGAGCTCCCTTCCGCTTTGTCAGCGCATATCTACTTTCGACAATTCCAGGAGTCACATTGTCAGGATTTGAATAGACATGTGATCGGTACTGAGATTCAATTGACTTCTCATTGCTGACAAGCATATTATACATCATCCAGCCCACAGCAGGGGCTCGTAAGGTGCCTCGAAGCAGTCCATACCTGCAAAAAAAATATTAACGAAAGGACTGATCAATCAGGTTCATGGATCATAATAAAACTTGTGGTTCAATATAGTTTCAAGGAAAAGGAACACTTTCCATTGAAGACATCTACATCAAAATCTTAACAATGGCCGAACTATGTGTAACATATAGAAGCAAGGGAAGCATTACCAGCACTTTTCCTCCAGAATAGTTATCCTCAATTTACTGTCTTTATCTATTACCCCACAAGTCTCAAGAACAAGAATCATTCCACACACACTTATTTATGAGGGTTTCAGATAGAATACCTAGTTTCCATGCTAGAATCTCTACCAAACACAATAGGAAGGGGACCAGCCCACGTGGGTGCAATGGCGGCAATGGCTTTAGGTTTCACAGCACCACGTTTTGCAGCACGAATAGTTAAAGTAGCTGCATGCCCTCCTCCAAATACCACAAAGTCATTTTCTGGTTGGTATCAAGAGACTGTTAGACGAGGTTGGGAAGCATGGTCACAGTTTCAAATAAACTATATCTTTTTAACAAGGTTGACTACGTAATATATGCATGATAGAACAACAGGGCTAGCATACATCTTACTAAAAAGATTTAAACAAATGTGGTATCATCATAACTGACGATTAATTTCAAGAAGAGAAGTAGTTACTCATCAACCTGAGCCACTTATCGGACCATCAGGTGCATTGATGAAGTCAACCAGAAATTTCTCCATGACATCAGCGGTGTAGTCCATCTTTGGTCTATCAGAGTACCCCAGACCAGGCCAATCAACAATGGTTGCTCGCCAATTAACATTATCGTCTTGCTGAACAAGATTACTTGCTACTGATCTCCATTCTTCAACAGTGCTTACATCGGAAATGGTTGGTATCAAAAGAATGTTTTTAGAAGTACCCTCCCTTTCCTTTTCATGCTCCTCATAGTAGATGTTGATAGAATTTTCCTTGAATTTCCATTGCCAACTATTGCTCTGAAACAAAGTACAATCATTTGTGAGGTAAGGTGACAAAACGTTTAAATTGAATTCTGCAAATTACGAACACAACGACATGGCTGACCAGATTATAGTTTCCAAATGCTGTTTCTTACCATATCAAATAGCATCATACGATATTGCATTGAATCTAACATAACATTAGCTCGCGTTTGAGGTTGATGATATATCGAGTCTCTTTGGTGTCAAAAATACAAACTTTCTACACAATACATTCAGAAAGTAAACTAATTTAAATCTTTTTCAACATCCAATCTCTCACTTCGATATGAATCTACGCGAGATTAATTTTATTTTTGATCAAATTTCCTAACAAAAAAGCATCAAATTACACGTTTTAATGCTTAAACATACCAAAATTCCAAGTTCATATTGCTTAGTTTTGAGAATTCCCAAAACTCACATTAGCAAATTCATTCAATTTTCTCAAGTTTCCAATTCATTCATGATTCAAGAGCACGGTAAAAAAAACTGTGTATTGATTCCAAACCCATGTGAAAACTGACAATGTAAGAACAAAGAAAAAAGTACAATATCAAATTTTCGATCACTGACCTTTGATGGGGCTATAGATTTCTCACCCACAGGGAGCTTGGAGTAGTTTTCCAGGGTGGTTGAAGCCCTAACTGTTAGGGTTTTCTGGAAGCAAGCAGTCTGTGAGAAATTCGGTTTTCGGGTTCGGAACAAAAGAGCACGGGACGCCTGTGAAGGTGCGTAGAATGCTGCAGAGAGCGCCATGGATTTGTTGCAGGATTTGAGAGGAAGATGCTGACCGCTGGTTTCTCTTCTGTAGAAAAATATCAAAGAATCTCAGTTCCGCAGTCAGCACACGGAATGAGAGATGTGAAAATATCACTAGTGTCCACACAAGTTTTGGAAATATCACTCCGCACCCAAATGAGATACAAGTTTGTTCACTTCTGCATATGGTGGTGCCGTTGGCCTCCCTCCCGCCAAACGTTAAATTTTCTCACCCAACTCCTTTGGATAAATTTTTATTTTTTTCAATATTGCATCATAACCACAAAAGTTTGAGAAAACCCCATGAAAATTGTAAATGCCACGAACTTTTCACGAATTAACAAGTGCTTCCTACGAAAGCAATTCCAAACAGAAGTTCAATTGACGTACATACTTTCAAAAATCTTGAAAAGTTCCCAACTTTGAAGAATGTTTCCGGCACATAAAATCTGTACAATTTTGGGGGGTCAAAAGCTATACATTTCAAAGAATTACACATAATTGTTGACAGAAAGTTAAAAAACAATTGAGTGAACTTAATTGCTAATCTAGCAGCACTTCAATTGCTTCCATTGAACCATTAGTCGAAATTTTCAATCAATGATACAACTCAAAGCCAAATTCTTGGTGTTCCGTCTTGTCTTTGTGTACTTCTTCAAGTGCTTCGTCAGTCGCCACTCACCAGTAATCTTTGCATGAACAAGAGCCATCCTTGAAGGAGTGAAAACGGCTTCTATCTCTCACCACTATCTCCACTCCATAAACCTTAGAAATCAGCTTCATCACCGTATGACAGTCCCTACAGACCCGTAAATTCTTCACAATCCTTATAATCTGCCCTTCACACTGTCTTGCCAACCCAAAAGCTACAGCAAGTTTCTCACTGTGCCTGAAAACTGAATCTTCTTTATCCTCTTCTTCTATGTCATGCAAAACACTCCTAACCTCTGGAACATAGCCTCCTTCAACCCTAAGTTTTAACATCATCTCCCGTAGCTTCTCATAAGCCTCTTCTGTAATTTTATTTGATTGTTTACCAGCCATAAAACTATACATGACCCGGTCAACTTCAATCACACTCCATCCTGGAGCTTTCTTAATCCTCTGGTCAGCCATTGATCTTCTTAGAGCAGCAACATCCTTCCACTTCCCTGCAACAGCATATACATTTGACAAGAGAACGTGGTCACCAGAATTGTCGGGGTCAAGTTTGGAAAGAGCTTCCTTCACTTGTTCTGCCAACTCAACATTACCATGAATGCTGCAAGCCCCAAGAAGAGTTCGCCAAATAACAGCATTAGGAGATATTGGCAGTTCATGTACAAAATCGTAGGCCTTCTGCAGTTTACCAGCTCGACCATATAGATCTACCATACAACCGTAATGTTCAATAGCTGGTTCTATATCATACAAATCTCTCATCTTAGAGAAATACTCACATCCTTCGTCAACCAAACCAGCATGACTACAAGCATACAAGACTGAAATGAAGGTGATACCATCAGGCTTAGTTCCAGACATTTCCATCTTACGGAAAATTTGTATTGCTTCTTGGCCATAACCATGCATTGCAAGCGCTGCTATCATTGAAGTCCAAGAAATAATACTCTTCTTCTCCGGCATTCTTTCAAAGACCAACCTAGCCATGTCCATATTTCCAGATTTAGAGTAGGTATCCAGGAGCGCATTATTGACTGATATCATCCAGTGTAATCCAGCCTTCTCTACTAAACCATGTAAAATTTTACCAAACTCAAATGCGCCAGCTTGTGCACACGCAGAGAGTACCCCGGTCAAGCTCGCCTCATTTGGTCTAATTCCCTCCCGCTGTAGTTCCCTGAAAAACCCAAAAGCCTCATCAAACCAACCACTCTGAGCAAACCCAACAATCATAGTACTCCAAGACACATCATCTTTCATCGGCATCCTCAAAAATGCCTTCTTGGCAAGCTCAAGCTCATCCATTTTCACATACCCTGAAAGCAAAATGTTCCAAGACGTCAAATTCCTCAAAGGCATCCAGCCAAACATCGCCTCCGCACCCTTCGCATCCCCACACCGAAAACACGCGGTAAGAATCGCATTCCACGCGACCACATTTGGTTCACGCATTTCCTCAAACACTTGTCGAGCAAACTTAACACGCCCACATTCAGCATACATACTAATCAGAGTTGTCCCAACAAAAAGATGGGTATCAAGCCCACAAACCAAAGCTTGACAATGCAGCCGCATCCCATCTCTCAAATCCCCGCAATTCGCCGCCGCCTTGAGTACGAACGCGAAAGAGAAGCTATCAATCGGGTCAGTCAATTTCCAACGCATTTCAGCAAACACAACAAGCGCATTATGCGGAGTATCCGATTCGGCCAGCCCGCGAATGAGAGTATTGTACATGAAGGCATCTGGGTTTCGAAAATGAAGGAAGAGGCGGCGACCGTAGTGGAGACCGTCGGAGATTGTGACGGCGCAGTGGAGGAGGAGCTTGCCAAAGACAAAGGAATGGGCGTCGAGGCCCGTCTTGGATGCAAAGGCGTGAACTTGCTTCACGGCTTTGAGGGTCTTGCACTTGCTCAGAAGAGACACGCAGAGCTGCTCCGCCGTGTTCATTGTCAGCTCTCGTACTCCATAACTCAAAGGCGCAGGCTTTTTCGCGGGAAAAACTTCCCAACATCAATGGCAATCGATAAATTACAGGTTTCAGTGGAAAAATTGGGATTTTCATCAAACCATAAGGGTATATAAGCAAAAAAGCCAATATAAAAGGACACAAGTAGAAATCATGACCGTTGAAAGAGAACACATGACAGCCGTTGGATCCTAGGGCAACTGAATATCCTCTCTCTCTACCTCTAGGGCTTTAACTTTCTCGCTCTACCCCCAAAACACAGTTGTTCTGAGTTAACCTAGAGAGAGAGGGAGAGAGGTTGAAGATGGTTCAGAGGCTCACATACCGTACGCGCCACAGCTACGCAACCAAGTCGAACCAGCATCGGATCGTCAAAACCCCTGGTATACTATCCTTAATACATAGTTAATTATATGTTCATATGAGATTAAATGACGGTGCTTTTGTAATCAAAGTGCAAACTTTGAGTGTTCTTCATGTACTTTGGCTAATTACATTTAATATCTGGGGTTTTTTATATGTTATTTTGTAAAGAAATGATATGATGCAGCTGTTAAATCTCAAAAATTTGAGATTTTGATCGATCCAATTTCACAAGATAATCTAGTAGTATGGAAATTTGTGTTTTTTATGAAATTTCCTTGATTTGAGATAATGAGCAAAAATTGAAATGGGACTTCAAAATTGATGGAAGTAAGAATCTGCTTTGTTTACAGTTATGAAGTCTTAATTTCTAAGGAAAACTAATGAAAATGACTTGAAAACTTTGAGTTTT
Source organism: Malus sylvestris (assembly GCF_916048215.2). NCBI lineage: Eukaryota > Viridiplantae > Streptophyta > Magnoliopsida > Rosales > Rosaceae > Malus > Malus sylvestris. The sequence goes on along the minus strand of NC_062273.1, from coordinate 26,593,336 downwards.
AACGATAATAACAAAATAAAAGGGAAAGTGAATAGGATCAGGATTGATTTTTTAATGTAAAAAATGTGGTTTTTCGTTAAAGTTCCCTAATTTCTAAGAGTGAGATGGTTACCGTATAATTGGTTTTAAGGGTTACATTTCCGTACTGGTTTCGACTAGCTAAGTGCCCGTTTGATTGTAGGTTTCTGAGTTGTAGTAATGGAGAAGTGTTTGAAACAATGCTGAACTTCAGTTTATTTGCTCCATTTGTATGTCATAGATCATAGTTTTATTTGGGATCATAATCTATTCATTCCTGCAGTTGCGTTTTAATTGTATTATAAAGTTTTGTATTCCGCTGGTTTTGTGTGGGTTTCGCTTATACCTGCACTTTGATTTAGGTGGAAAGCTCGTGTATCAGACCAGTAAGAAGAGAGCAAGTGGACCAAAATGTCCTGTTACCGGAAAGAGAATCCAAGGGGTGAGTTGATTGTTTGGGGCTATGACTTGTTTTGGTTCTAAGTTCTAACTTTTGTTTTCCATCTTTTGATCACTGATTTCTATTTTTTTCAGCAAGAAATGTGTACCGCATATGGTATGGACTTGGTGTTGTAATTACTAATTAGGAAAACAAGGATTCACATTAAGCATTTTTGTTTATCGCATATTGTTGCTAATACTGCAAATCAAAATTTTTGTGCCATTTCTTCTTTTAAATGGTTGCGCTCATATGTATGGTTAGGAGTTAGATTATTGCATGTTGAGCTTAACTTTGTCACAGTTAGTGTTTTACGGAATGTTGGGGATGCCATGTTGATAAATATTGATGATACAAAGTACGTTGCATTTCCTTTTTCCCGCCAATTATAGTATGCTTTCTGTTTCCTTTCTTGAGAAACTGTGTTGGGGCACAGCCTACCCTTCGCTAAGTTGTCACTCACCGCCATATGCAGATTCCTCACTTGAGACCCGCTGAATATAAGAGGTCTAGACTGTCAAGGAACAGGAGGACCGTGAATCGTGCCTATGGGGGTGTGCTGTCCGGTGGAGCTGTCAGAGAGAGGTTTGTATTTCTAGAAGTTTTACTTATCGAGTTGTCTGGTTTGTTTGGGCTCATCCGACCATATTTCTTGTAATTGTTGGCATTGCAGGATCATCCGAGCCTTTTTGGTGGAGGAGCAGAAGATTGTGAAGAAGGTTTTGAAGATTCAGAAGGCAAAAGAAAATCAGGCGTCCAAAAGCAAATAGAAAGTGAACTATTTCCGTGATATGCAAGCGATAAATTTTGACTAGTATTATGAGATGAGGAAAAATTGTTGGAACCATATAATTTGTTGTCATCTTTCCCTTAAATTTGAATGAGTTTCTTAGCTAACGGTATCATCTCAAATATTTCTTATTACGTTGTCAGCTCCTTTGTTCTTGTGCACACAATGTATTGGATTCGGATGGATGCAGATCGAAAATATGCCGTTAAGGCGTTATTACATAGCCAATGGGTTCCACCGTCGCATAACATGGTTAAGTAATGCGATCGAGCATGACTCGTCTGCTTGGTAAACTGGAGGAGTTTAACAAGCTTGTTCATGAGCTTTGTACGGCCAAACGTTGCAACCATCAGTATGTGATGTCCAGGAGGCCCAGATCTCGCTATTGGTAAACTGGAGGAGCTTAACAAGTTTCATCAATGTATTCTAGCAGCTCGCTCTTGCTCAAATCTTCTGCTGCGTACTCGTAACGTACGCCTTTAAGCCGGAGAGCCAGTTCCACTCTCTTAGAGTATGCACTAGCCCTCATCCCGTGTGGTTTTACTCCGTTTTCGCCTTCCATCTCTCCCACTACAAGCAACGGCTAGTTTTCTGGGTTCAAGTCTATGAGACTATAGTCAAACAAATGACCTCAGATATGCTTTTGGAGCAAGGAAGGCATGATCTTTGAAATTTGACCATCAACTAACAAAATATTAGTTACTCCACTTTTTAAAATTATTTGCACTCGACTATTAAAAGACTCAAAATTATTTGCACTCGAAACTCCGAATTCAGTTTCTCATTCTCTAAATATCGACTGTTAAAAGACTCAAAATTATTAACAAAATTATTTGCACTCGAAACTCCGAATTCAATTTCTCATTCTCTAAATATCAAATGTTAAAAGACTCAAAATTATTTGCACTTGAAACTCTGAATTCAGTTTCCGCTTCTCTAAATATCCAATTGTACAAAAAAGTGGCAGCAAAAATGGAAAATTAAAAAAATAAGAAAAATAAATTGTCAAGAATAATATCGACTGTTAAAAGACTCAAAATTATTAACAAAATTATTTGCACTCGAAACTCCGAATTCAGTTTCTTGTTCTCTAAATATCAAATGTTAAAAGACTCAAAATTATTTGCACTTGAAACTCCGAATTCAGTTTCCATTTCTCTAAATATCCGATTGTACAAAAAAGTGGCAGCAAAAATGGAAAATTAAAAAAAAAAAAGAAAAATAAATTGTCAAGAATGGGATTCGAACCCATGCCCTTTCGGACCAGTACCTGAAACTGGCGCCTTAGACCAACTCGGCCATCTTGACATCTCGCTATATGTAGACGGTAGCATTAGATTAAAAATGTCGTTAGTTTATTACAGTTTGACACATTCCCGCGTTTCTTCAAAAGGTCTGCGACTCTGCTCTCCCTTTCCTCTTCCCGTACCCAGATGAATTCTCTCCTCAATCAAAAACTCCCCTCCAGAATCTCACTCTCAACAATCAAGACAATGTAATGCTAGAATCACTAAAATCTTCCACACCCATTTGATCACAACCGGTTTAATTCAATCCGATCTCGCTCGTGAATTCATTGCTCGATTTGTATTGTAAGTCTGCTGCCATGGTAGATGCACTCAAGCTGTTTGATTTAATTGCTGACCGAAATGTTTTTTCATGGAATATCATGATTTCCGGTTATAACCACATTTCGTTATTCGAGAAGGCATGGGAAATGTTTTGTCGGATGCATGCTTCGGGTTTTGGGCCCGATGAGTTTGCCTTTGGGAGTGTTCTTTCGGCTTGCATTGCCTTGCAAGCTCCTATTTTTGGGAAGCAGGTCTATTCGCTTGCAATGAAAAATGGGTTCTTTTCGAATGGTTATGTTCAGTCTGGAATGATAGACTTGTTCGCGAAAAATTGCAGCTTTGAAGATGCTTTGAGGGCTTTTCATGATGTTTCATGTCACAATGTTGTGGTTTGGAATGCTGTTATCTCTGGGCCTGTGAGAAAGGGAGAGAACAGGGTTGCGTTGCATCTTTTTCGGAAAATGTGTCGTGGATTCCTCTTGCCAAATAGTTTTACATTTTCTAGCGTTTTAACCGCTTGTGCTGCACTTGAAGAAATTGAAGTTGGGAAGGAAGTTCAAGGGTTGGTGATTAAACGCGGTGCAAAAGATGTCTTTGTTGGGACTACTATTGTAGATTTATATGCCAAATGTGGAGAAATGAATGAAGCTGTCAAGGAATTTTCAAGGAATTATATAATCATCTTTGTACTTCCAGCGTCTAGGGGGACAGATCCACAGCTACACTCTTAAGAGTGGGTTGGTATTTAATGTCTCTGTTGGTAGTTCTCTTTTCACAATGTACTCAAAGTGTGATAGTCTAGAGGAATCTTACAAAGTTTTTCAGAAAATACCTGACAAAGGCAATGTTTCATGGGCCTCGATGATTGCAGGCTTTGTCGAACGTGGCTGTGCAGATCAAGCCCTCCAGCTATATAGAGAGATACCATTAGAAGAAATTGTACCCGACCAGATAACTTTAACAGCAATTCTAACTGCATGTTCTGCTTTGTGTTCCCTACGGACTGGTATGGAAATTCATTGTCATGCGCTTCGCAGAGGCGTTGAACAAGATGTACTTGGTGGGGCAATTGTGACCATTTACTCAAAATGCGGTGCTCTAGAATTGGCAAGGAGAGTGTTTGATATGCTCAAAATGGGTATGTCGAAGAGGCGCTTCTGCTATTCCATGATATTTTGATGTCGGGTTTGACTATTGACTCCTACACAATCTCATCCATTCTTGGGGCCATTGCACTTTTGAATGGACAAGGTATCGGGATTCAACTGCATGCTCACATCACGAAAGTTGGGTTCAAGGCAGTTCACTAGTGACAATGTACTCAAAGTGCGGAGGCACTGAACATTGCCTCAAAGCATTTGATCAAATTGAGAAGCCAGATTTAGTTTGTTGGACAGCTATGATTGTGAGCTATGCTCAACACAGGAAAGGCGCAGAGGCTTTAAGAGCGTACGAGCTTTTAAGGGAACAAGGAATCAGGCCTATTTCAGTGACTTTTGTTGCACTTTTATCTGCCTGTAGCCATAACGGATTGGTTGAAGAAGCTTATTTCTACTTTAATTCAATGGTTAAAGACTTTGGACTAAAGCCTGGTGACCGTCACTATGCCTGTCTGATTGATCTTCTTAGTCGATCGGGCAGACTGAAGGAGGCTGCAACATTCATCGACAATATGCCTATTAAACCCAATGTTTTAATATGGGGAACACTGCAAGCTGCTTGTATAGTTCATGGTGATACGGAGCTTGGAAAGCTAGTTGCTAAAAAGATGATTATGGAGTTGGAGCCATCAATGGATCCCGGCGCATATATCTCCATTTCAAACATCTATGCAGATGTAGGCCATCAATGCTTTAATATGGGGAACACTGCAAGCTGCTTGTATTGTTCTTGCTGCGCATAGATTTGAAGAAACATGCCGAGGCACGTATAAATTTCGGATTAAGCAGATCTGAGGCTGGTTCGAAAAGCCAACTAATTGGAGACCAAGCATTACAAATGCAGAGAGTTGAACGCAGGGGATGCATTGTAATGGTTTCTGTAGCTAAAATTTCCCTAAATTGGGGAAATTAGGGTTCCAATTGCAGAGAGTTGGAGACGTGAAGAAGAAGTAACTGGGGTTTAATACTCTGCGGCGGGTGTTTTAAGTTCCGTTTGGTCGAGAAACAACTATGATCCCGCCACGTCATCTTATATGGTGGGACCCAAGAGGGAAAATGCTCGTGCCAAATGAATGAGCGCACTACACCATCACTAAAATCCCCTGCGCTGCCAGACCCAAAAACCAGTGTCGTCGTCTCCGATCGGCGAAGCAGAGAGAAAGCTTGAAACTTTTAGAGAGAGAGAGAGAGAGAGAGAGAGAAAAAATGGGGGCGGCGGGAGAATGGCTGGAGAAGGCGTTGGTGGATCTATGCCGGAAGATGGAAACCGGGGGTTTGGATAAGGATATGATATCGGGTTTGGTCTCCTACTGTGAGCTCGCCGATCCTCAAGACGCCAAAGAGTACCTCGACGTAAGCCTAATTTCTTACTTTTTCTCCATTAACTTTGTGCAAATTCATAGAATTTGTGTGTGTAAAAATTAGAGATGATTTTTTGTTTTTTTTTTTAACCGAGTTCTTGATTGCAATTTGGGATTGTGCTTCACCAATTGGGTTCTGATGAGAAAGCTTCCGTTGTTGTTTTGGGAAATTCAAATTAGCAATTTCTGGTGTTTTGTTGGAGTACATTTAAAATTTGGCAAACAACTTGGACCGGAACTGGAACAATTGAGTATTTCCTTTTGTCTTATGGGGCTCTTGTTTTGGACGGGACTCGTGACGAATGCTAGTGTATATCTTTCATCTATGAAATCTTGCACTGTCACTGAACCGAAGAATGAGATGATTGTTTGTGTAGTTCGTTTACTTGTAGAACCGCGTCTGGTGTACATGTTTGTACGTTGGTATTTGAGATGGGATGTTTTTCCATGTAGAACATCATTGGGCAGGAGGTGGGCAAATCTGTGATTGAGGAATATCTACAGAAACGAGGTCGCTCAGATCTTTGCAGCAGCACCCGGGTTGTTCCAACCTCAAGTTTGCATGCCTATGTTAAACCACCCTCAAATGAAGGTTCTGCAAGTGGGTCAAAGAAACCGTTGAAAACTTCGAAAGTGGCTAGAGACCCCAGTGATCAAACAACTTCCAGCAATCAAGTAAAGCAGGTTCCAGCTAAGACCAGCGAGTCAAAGACCACAAGTAACACGCACCAAGGCAACTCTAAGAAGAAGAAAGCTGGGAAAGTTGTTTCACTTGCAGAGGTTTCCAAAGGATCAGTTGTATTCAACCAGGGGAAGCCATGCTCATGCCAAGCCCGTCGCCACAGACTTGTGAGCAATTGTTTATCGTGTGGGAAGATAGTCTGTGAGCAAGAGGGCGAGGGGCCTTGCAATTTTTGTGGAGCTCTTGTGCTGAAGGAAGGCAGCACGTATGCTGGTTTGGAGGAAAGTTTCGCTCCCACATCAGATGCTGAAGCAGTAGCAGAAGCTTATGCAAAGAGACTCGTTGAGTATGACCGAGACTCTGCAGCACGAACTACAGTTATTGACGACCAAAGTGACTACTATGAAATTGAGGGAAATAGTTGGTTGTCAAAGGAGGTTCGTAATTTCTATATCTCTTTTTGCAAAAATTAAATAAACAAAATTTGTGTATGTTTGTATGTTAAATTCACTCTTTTCATCCCTAAATCTCTTTTTATTAACTCCAGGAAAAGGAACTTCTGACAAAGAAGCAGGAGGAGACTGCAGAAGCTGAGCGGATCAAACGAAGTAAAGTAGTTGTATCTTTTGACTTGGTTGGTCGCAAGGTAATTATAACTTCGCTGATTGTGTGCTTGTACAAGTACGATTTCTTGTTGTAAAACTTTTTTTACGAGTATTGCTGCTGGACACTATTCGCAACGACTTGTTCATGCTGATTTTTCTTAACTCCTTTCTAGCTCCAGCGGTTAAATTTGTCATGAGAATATCTTTTCTTCCATGTTGTGCATTGTTCCCGTGTAATATTTTGTGTTCTGCAGGTCCTTGTAAATGAAGACGAAGCTTCTGAAGTAGAATCAGAAAGCAGAATATTGAGGCCCCGGGATGAAAAGGAAGTGAACCGCATCACACCAAACCCTTCTCTTAAAGTACAACCAGTATTTGTGGATCCAGGCCCTAGTAAGAAGCCTGTTCAAGGCAGAAAGGCAAACAAGACCCTAACAAAAGGCTTGTGCTTGGAGATTACCGGGAGGGTGCAGCACGTCAGCGATGAATTAAAACATCTTATGGTGGATAATCAATTAGAAACAGCTTCAAATGGGAAGTTTTCGCAAGGGACGCCTGTAAGTGGGGGTACGCTTGATGATGATGGAGAATGCTTTCTGGATTTCCATTAAGGGAAATTTTTGGAAGGAGCAAAAGAACAAAAGATGAATGAAATATACAAGTTACATTTTCATTGCTTGTAATATTTGAACATGCCTTAGAGCAAAAAATAACGAAGATTCGGTGTACCATTTTCAGAATTTAATGGTATAAAGATCGTTTTAACTAAATTTTGTCATTCGCACTTGTTCTAACGGATCCAGAATTGTTTATGCGCTCATTCAACTGAAACTGAAAGGTGGAGACATGAGCTGTGTTGAATTCCCTTATGCTCAAACAGGTGAAGTAATCGCCCTGGAATAACCGGCATATCAGTTTAGTTGCGGCTCAAATGGTCCCAAAACTTGGATTTTCATGTGATTCGTTGAAGGTACCTATATGAGAGGAGGAATCCAAGTCTACCCTGCTGCAAACTGTAGCTGCTCAAAACTGTTCACTCTGTTAAATCTGAAATGGAGCTTTTACCTGAGACTTTCGTCACTTTCCTCGTCGCCATCAAGCTTCTTTCATTTAGAACATCGTCCCACCTTCCTGCATCAGCAAGAATGTTGGAAGAAGTTACATGATCTTCGGCACCACAATGCAGTGTTTTTAGTTCTGTGAATCCACTAACCAAACATAATCCCCTATCAAAATCGCCATGAACTCTACAAGCATTAATCAACATCCTCCAAACAACTGCATTTGGCTCTACAGGCATACTCTTCACAAACTTGTAGGCCTCCTCTAGCCTTCCTGCTCGTGCGTACATATCAATCATGCATCCGCAGTGCTCAATTGTGGGCTTGATATGGTAAGACTTGCACATTGCGTTATACAAGTTCAGACCTTCATCAACCAAACCAGCGTGATCGCACGCTGATAGAACACTGATGAATGTAACTGAGTTTGGTTCGACTTTCTCAGCACACATTCTCTGGAAAGCAAGAAGCGCTTCCTTTCCTTCACTGTTGATGGCATGACCAACTATAATTGAAGTCCACGAAACAACGTCTTTCCGTGGCATCTTATCAAACACAACTTTAGCTTGGGTCATGCTCCCGCATTTTGCATACATGTCTATAAGAGCATTGTGCAGAACAATACTCCCTTGATGACGATTACTACTCTCTATGTAAGAATGAATGTCGAATCCATTAGACAAATCCCCTGAGTTTCGGCAAGCTAAGATTAACCCTACCATTGTTGTTTCATCTGGCTCTAGCTTTTTAGACTGCATCTGACTGAAGAGCCCCAATGCCTCTTGATTATGACAGCATTCGACATATCCATGGATCATAGAGTTCCACAATGCAATGTTGTCATCCGGTGCTTCATCCAATACTTTTTTAGCATACGCTATTAGTCCACAATTGGAGTACAAGTTAATCAGTGCCGTCCGAATAGCTACAGTTATTTTTGTTCCATTAGCTGTCATATACCCATGAATCATCTTCCCCATACCAAGATCTCTACTATTACAAGCAGCCAAAATCAAACTTATCAGCGATACTCTATCGAATCCAACGTCCCCAGCGTTCATTTCTCTAAACAAAAAGAAAGCTCTTCTACAATCACCAACTCCAGCATATCCTGCAATCATGGTATTCCATGAAACCAAATCCCTCTCAGGCATCTCATCGAACATCCTTCCAGCTTCATCTATATGCACAAACTTCGAATACAAATCAATAAGCACATTGCAAACCTCGTTTACCAAATCCAAACCCGCCTTATAACAGTATGAATGAAGTGCCTTTCCCGCATTAAACTCATCAAAATCCACACACCCTGAAATCAAAACAACCAAAGTAACATAATTAGGCTTCAATCCCAAACCAAAATCGCAACTCAAAACTCGGTTAAACAAATCCAACGCCGCACCAAACAAGCTGTTCCTCACAAAACCAGAAAGCATACAATTTACTGTCACAACAGTCTTCTGAGGAATTCTATCAAACACAATGCAAGCACATCCCACCAAACTCTTCGAACGCGAATAAAAACTAACTAAACTGTTCAACAAATTCACATTACAATCCAAACCGATCCTAACAGCTCGGCAATGCACAGACTTCCCTTCCCGAAAAGCGGATAATTTGCTACAACCCTTGATCAAAGAAGCAAACACATAAGGATCACAAACTGGGTCATTACGTTTTAGCCTCTGCATTTCTTTGAATAAAGAGAAAACCCGAGAAGGGTCGGCGTCTAAGCTGAGCCGGCGGACCATGACGGGCCATGCGGCGGCATTGGGTGTTTGTGCGTGGGTGAATAAGGCGGTGGCGTGGTGGAGAGTTGAAGGGGTTGAGAGAGAGAGGTCGAGGAGTGAGAGAAGGCATGAGGGGTCTGAGTGGAGGAGGCCGGTGGTGGTGAGCTGGGCCTGGATTTGAAGGAGCTTCTGGGAGGAGAAGACGGCTGGGCTTTGGTGGAGAAGATGGAAAAGTCGCTGTCTTTGGCGGGGGAATGAAGCGCTCATCAATCGAATCAGAGTGCCGGTTTCTTTGTTTGTTCGAAGGTTTTTGTCTTGAAAACATTGCAAAGGGTAAATTTTGGAAACTACACAAATCTTTAGACTAGTTAAAGACATTTTACCTCAATTGCAGATGTGAATTAGGTAAGTTGAATTGTGTTCGTCTTCTTCAACTCGAGTTTAAATTCAGCATAGTTTATTTCATAATCACGTGAAAAAAGTAAAAAAAATATTAGCTGAATTGTTTGAACTTTAAGAATTTTAATTAGTCGAGAGAGATTTGAGCATTCTCGAGTGAGGTTCGAGGACTATTTGTGAGGGCTCGAGAAATGTTTGAGGATGCCTCAAACTGAGTTCTTATATTTCTATATCTTAATAAAGAAGCCTAAATGTCTTTAGTACGTCAATAAAAATTTAAAATGTCCTGCGACGTTATGTTGGCATCAGCATGACGTCAAATGGGCCGTCTCTTAGCTTATCACATTTTGGGCTAACCTGGAGACTGACTTGGGCTGGGTGCCGTCCTAATCTACTGGGCTAGAGGGGATTGGCTGGGTGCCGGCCTAAATGTCCCTAGTGGACTTGCTCTAATAAAAAAAAGCCTAAATATTTTAATGTGTTGGTAAAACCAGTACTTTGTATAGGCCTAGACTTGTTTTACCTTTTATTTGTATGATTTTTAATTAAAATTTACGAGAAAATTTTGTGTTTGCTAAAATGATAACTTCATTCGTACGGACGCACACACTACTAAACTAAACACATTTATACCAAGATCACTACGTGAGTTTTCCTTCATCTCAATTCAAAGAGTCGTGTTTGGACGAACAGATGATGTGGTTCTCTTACTAGACCCAAGATTTTCACCAAATTTACCTACTCATTCGGTACCTTTTCAAATTTGCCATGGCAAAGCAAAGCTATCATCTTTGGTCCAATTCTCTGTGCTATATTTAACCAAGATGACGTCGTTGCCCCAAAACAACACCTCATGTTTTCGAGATATTTTTCAATGTGACGGGAGCATAGGATAGTACATCATGTACCATTATATAAATGACGAGATATGTATATTAAAAAGTTAATACCTTAAAAAATAAAATTTTCCACCACTTAAATAAAAATACATGATATAGCCTCGTATTCAGGTAACAATGAAAAATTACTCTATGTTTTCTTCTTGCCGCGGGTCCCAACTCCCAACCGATTGGGAACTAAAATGGCGGGATCTGATTGGGTGAAAGCATCATCAATCCTATGATGCCTTAAAAACATGCGATCTTAAAGTAAACAGTGTCCGTTGACACAAAAAAAAAAAAAAAAAAAAAAACAGTTGTGCAAACACACAGAAGAACAAAGCATCATCGGCCTCATCGTACTTATTTTTCCAGTTAAACAACGTGAGAAGAACAACGGCAGAGCCGCTCGTGCCGCCTCCGAGATCAAATTCGTGTCAGAACCGCTACCCACGATTTCTGCCGCATTTTGTCTCATAAAGTTGTCGTCTTTTTTTCTCGATGTCTCCGTCTGTGTCGTGGGTTACGGGTTGCGGGAGGTGAAAGCTGCGTTCGATTTGATTGAACCCGAAAAAGATTCGTGCTTTTCGCTGCCTGAGATCCGTAAGAGCCCTCGATTCTTTTGATTTGGATATGAATTTTGGGTTTACTTATGCATGCTGCATTTTTCTCTGATTATTTTATTTTATGGGATTTAATTGATAATTTTATTAGTTTGTTTGAATCTCGTTTTGTTGTGGTGTGCTTTGTTCTTGATTTTTGGAGTTTCTGTAATTGGTAAATTGTTGGTTAATTTCGAGTTTATGAGACTGTGACTCTGTGACTAAGAAGAAAACGGAAATGGGGAACAACTGAAAATTGCAATTGCAATTCGATGCGATATATGATTCGATGATTTGTGTTTCGACCAATGTGTAATTTGGTTTGCGTCGAGTTGAGCTTCGGAGTTGTGCTAGTCTTTGCCGAGAGGTTGGTTTCGAGGTTCCAAATAATGAAATTTTTGAAAACAACAAGCCTTATCACGCTAAGTGAGGTCCGCTCTATGAATCATAAAACGCCACTTCTTTGTTTTGAGAATAAAATTTTCGAAAATTTTGAACTAATTTGATTTGTTTTTTGCAGTCTGCTCTTGAAATTCGTAATGCATGCCGTTTTAGTGGCCATTGTTCATCATTAACCGGCTTTTGTATTGATCATTGTTCTAAAAATCCTTGCCATTAATCTCTTGGCATTTGAAAATTAAGAAAGGTCGCCTACACCTGCTGAGGCGCCCGCCCAGACCCGCCTAGGTTATGACTCACTTAGGCAGAAAATAGATAACTTTCATTTTGCATTTTTTTTTTTTAATAAATTGGAAGAGACTTGTTGAATACTTAAATAAGCACACATTATATGCTTATTCCCATGTTTTCATTATGTTCCAATACTTCATAATATACGTGTCATTTTATTTTGTAGTTTATGATGAAATTATATATATTTTAATTATAAACATATACTTATTTACATGAAATACAATGGATTTAGTTAAATCCGCCTAGTCCGCCTAGGCGCTTGCCTAGATCCCTGCCCCAGCTGGCCGTCCTACTAGAGCCTAGCGTCTTTTAGAACCTTGGTAATAATAAGTTTCCTTGTCATTGTATCGGTGTATTTGTTTAATTCGAACTTTGAAATTTATGCTAAGAATTGGACTTTCTTTTTATGAGTAATTCAAATTGTATGGGAAAAGGACTTGGTGGGGATCACATTCTACAACATAAGTGTACATCAACTCATCAAGGTAGTCAAGTAGTTGTGGAGTTTGGATAGAATATGGAACATACTTTCTCCATTTTTTTATACATGTAAGGATCTGCCCTATATTTCTTTTCATTTATTTGGAAAATGTCCTAATTGGTTTGGGGAATCGCAAAAAACATTCAGGCACATCATGGCGACAAAAGGGAACTCAGGAGATAACAGAAGTCGAAGCTCGATGTCAATTGTCGTTGTAGCTGGCCTGTGTTGTTTCTTTTACATATTGGGTGTGTGGCAGCGAAGTGGTTTTGGGAAGGGAGATAGCATAGCCATGGATATTACCAGTCATACAGACTGCAGTATTCTATCCAGTCTTGTAACCCATCATTCTGGAACTGATGGTTCTGAAGGAGTTGTCAAAGAGTTCAAATCATGCGGCAGTCGCTATATAGATTACACTCCCTGTCAAGATCAAATGCGAGCAATGACTTTCCCCCGAGAAAATATGAATTACAGGGAAAGACATTGTCCGCCTGAAGAAGAGAAGCTACATTGCCTTATTCCGGCACCCAAAGGATATGTAACTCCATTTCGATGGCCCCAAAGCCGTGACTATGTACCCTATGCCAATGCTCCCTATAAGAGCCTGACAGTTGAGAAGGCTGTTCAGAACTGGATTCAGTATGAGGGCAATGTCTTTAGGTTTCCAGGTGGTGGAACACAGTTTCCTCACGGAGCAGATGCATATATCAATGAACTTGCAGGTGTCATCCCAATGGACAATGGGATGGTTAGAACTGCATTGGACACTGGATGTGGGGTAATTTCAATTTCTTTTTTCGTTTTTCCACCCCTTTAAATGTCTTGGCTGTTAACAGTGCTATTCTCAAATACATCCGTACTCGTCCCTCATCAGAACTTACAACCCAATTCTCAAACACGGAGCTTTAGTTGCAGATTGTCTTAGTATTTATATCTAGCTTTTGCAACTTACTTTTGCTTCTATTTGATTTGTCCCCCATGTTGGTTCATACTTCATAGGTTGCCAGCTGGGGTGCCTACCTGTTTAAAAAGAATGTTATAGCAATGTCATTCGCACCAAGAGACTCTCATGAAGCACAAGTTCAATTTGCTCTGGAAAGAGGTGTTCCAGCAGTTATTGGTGTTCTCGGAACTATAAAGCTGCCTTACCCTTCTAGGGCCTTTGACATGGCTCACTGCTCTCGTTGCCTGATTCCGTGGGGTGAAAATGGTGATGCTCATAAATTAGTCACCGATATTGTTTTTTATGAAATTTTAGTGATTTTCATTTCCCGTTTTCTTTGTGGAAAAGGCGAGCTTTTATTATAATTTTAGGTAAGGATATCATTTAGAACATGGAATCTTACTTGGACTTCTACTGCAGATGGAATGTACATGATGGAAGTTGATCGGGTTCTAAGACCTGGTGGTTACTGGGTGCTTTCGGGTCCTCCTATTAACTGGAGGAATAATTATGTAGCGTGGCAGCGCCCTAAAGAAGAACTTGAAGAAGAACAGAAGAAGATTGAAGAGGTTGCGAAACTTCTTAACTGGGAAAAGAAGCATGAGAAGGGTGAAATTGCCATCTGGAGGAAACAAACAACTTCCGAGTATCGTCGTGACCAAGATCCCCAATCAAATATGTGTGAATCCAATAATGCCGATGATCTTTGGTATATCACTTCATTTGATCTACTGACTCATATACAATTTTGATCGAACATTTATTGGTTAGCAGTTTAATTTTTTGCCATTTCCAAAGCAGCATTTAACCTTTTTCTGTTTCGCAGGTACAAGAAGATGGAGTTGTGTGTAACTCCTTTGCCCGAGACTTCTGGTTTTAATGAGGATGCTGGTGGGCCATGGAAGCCATTCCCGGAGAGGCTTAATGCTTTACCTTCCAGAATATCTAGTGGTTTTGTCCCCGATGTATCTGCTGAGACATTCCAGGAGGACAATAAGGCATGGAAGAAACACGTAAATGCTTATAAGAGGACCAACAAGTTAATGGATACAGGAAGGTACCGCAACATTATGGACATGAATGCCGGTCTGGGAAGTTTTGCTGCTGCTCTCGACTCTCCTAAGTTGTGGGTTATGAATGTCATGCCTACAATAGCTGAGAAAGACACTTTGGGAGTTATATTTGAACGCGGATTGATTGGCATTTATCATGATTGGTAATTCTCGAACATGTCTTTTCTGTTTGTTCACTGCGACAATGATATTCGCAAACTGGACACTAAATATCCCGAGGATCAGGATGTAAAATAACATCTGTCTTGCTGCTTAAAACCCATCATTCATCCAGAGTCTTGCTTTGCCTTTCGTGGATTATGTTTTCTTGACATGCTATTAATCTTTTTATCTTCCTCCAGGTGTGAAGCCTTCTCCACGTATCCAAGGACATACGACCTTATTCACGCAAATGGTGTTTTCAGCTTGTACAAGGATAAGTACGCCGTTTTTTTTATCCTTCGTGTTAATATCGATTGCAAATGGTGTTTTTCCAATCAAAGGCACTCGATTCTTTTTATACTAACATAAGGTCAATGCAGGTGCGATGCTGAAGACATTCTTTTGGAGATGGATCGCATTCTGCGGCCTGAGGGAGCAGTGATATTTCGTGATCACATGGATTTGCTAGTCAAGGTGAGCAAACTTGCGAGAGGAATGAGATGGAACACGAAAATGGTGGACCATGAAGACGGGCCTCTAGTTCCCGAAAAGGTATTGTTTGCGGTTAAACGGTACTGGGTTGCAGGTGAAGACAACTCTACAACCTCAGAGTGAATAAGAAACAGAAGGGGCGCGTTTCGTACAGCATTTTCTTGAGTTACTGTTTAGTTTATATATATATATATATGTATATGTATATGTATATGTATTTACACTTACTTATAGTTGTAGATCGACCTGCTAGTGGATTAAATTAATGATTTAATTCAATTTTAAATGCTGCATAATGTGATAGTACTTTTTGGTGTGGAAGGTTGGAGGTTTTGCAAGCAAAACAACACTGCATTTATAATGTTAACATTTATCGGGATATTGTTGTGACAGCACAATTGTGCGTTTTAACATTTTCATATGGCCAGTCAACTTGGGATCCTAACACCAGTGTTCTAAAAATCGGTCTAGTGGAGCGCTCGGCGGTTACCAGCCATTTTGATTAATGCATAATCGTGAAGAAAAACTGACAGTGCATTCATTGGCATCTAAATGGCCGCCTGGGAAGGCTAGTAGGGCAAGGCGGATGGACGCTTTGGCAAGGAGCAGGCCCTTTTCTTCACCGGATCGGCAATTGCCACTTACAAATTAGGCAAGATAGCTGCGGTGACGGGTAAAGTAAAGTTGCAGAAGGCAGATAGGGTTCTTATGCGAGAAAGAAGAAGCAATTTTTTTTCAAGTTGGAGAAATTACATTGCTTTATCTGAAGGGGAAATTGTAACGATAGTCCCTCAACTTTAACTCAATTGGAGCAATGATCCCTCAACCCATCAAAATATGTAGCTATGGTCATTTTCGTTAACACCGTTAATAGTTCCATTAAATTCAATCATGTGCGTGGCACGTGAGAATGTTTGTAAGGATAAATAAGGAAACAAATTGTTTCCCAATGTTTGAAATCGAGCCCACGCAAAACCCATTCCCAGTTGAAACTTCCTCCATGCAGCCCAATTGGCCACCCGATTACCACCAATCGATTTTTAGAATACTGCCTAAGACAACAACATCTTCGTTGCATGGAAGTCCTTCTCTTGTTTGTTAATTAGTGACAAAATGAAAAGTACAAGGCACTTAATGTGATGAGGGAAAGAGGTTGTGGAATGGTTGCAATTAAGCCCTAAGAATGTAGGACCCTCCCACAAGCCTACTTAATAGAAACTGGTTCTCAGGAAGCGTAGTCAATCTCCCAACCCTCCAAAAGCTCCCTGTCTTTCCAAAGCAGCAAAGCTGCTTTTTCTAGCTTTGTGCTTTCTCCCTTTGTTAAATTTTAACCATACCCTGAGAATCAAGCCTTGGAAGAAGCCATGGAAGGAGACGCCAAGACCGGGATTCATACCCGGGACGCTTCGTTTTCTTCTTACCTCAACAGAGCAGAAGGTAACTTTGTGCTCAAGCTTGCAGGATCAGTTCAGACTCCGAATCCCCCTCCTGCCAAGAAGATTGAGGAGGGTGAAATCAGTGTCTTTGGCGCGGAGAAATATTTCAACATGATGCTGGAAGATGACGGTCCACGAATTGTGGACTATGACACAAGCAAACTTGGGCAGAAGAAGGAAGAAAATAGAGGTGGTCAGAAGCACAAGCAACCAAAGAGCAGGCCAGGCACTCCGAGTACTTGTTCTGAAGCGAGTTGGAACAGCCAAAGCGGCTTGTTACCTTCGCTGAGAACCCCGTCTCAGAGCAAGAAGAAAAAGAGAAATGGAAAGATCAATATCTTTTCGGGTTTTAGCTGCAATGGATCTTGTTCAGATAAGAAATCCATTTATATTCATGAGATGAATGCCGGGCATGGAGGTCGCGGAAATAAAGATTTTAGGAAGCAAAATGTTGGGAATATTGATCACAATCCCGTTAAGCAGCCGCAGCCAAGATTTAAGGCGAGGGATGAGGTTTACTACTCTAGCTTTGAAAGATCAAACAAGGAAGAGCATTTTGCATTCGCAAATTTGAATTCCCGTGCAAAGAAATTGGCTGCTAAATCACAGTTGGAAGAGAAGAAAATGAAGGACGAAGATCCACGAAAATCACTGGAGGTGTTTGGATCCCAAAGTATGAAGGGAGACAATGTAGCAATAAATTTAGAGAGGAGATTGTCCATGCTAAAGTGGGATGCCATTCCGAAAGCTCCAATGATGAATGAAGATGCGGAGAGTGATGCGAGTTCGGATTTGTTCGAGATAGAGAGCCTTTCGGGGAACGGGATACCTATGGCATCCGCCACCAGGGATGACTCAAGTGAGACCGGCATGGAGAAAATGGCTGTAAAAGGTCGAACGCCGGCTCCAACAACGACTGGCAAGGCAGTAGGAGTTGCTCAAAGGTTGGAACCTTCAATGTAAGTAGGGAAAGTTACCATCTGAAACTGTTAAAAATGCAACTTTAAATTGTTTAAAGTTCGAGATGATCACTTTCTGATTTTATCTTGTTCATGTATTTCATTTCTAGTAGTTGATTACATGAACTCAATTTAGACCATAAAAACGATACGTTCGAATGAAGAATCAAACCTTACCAATAGGTCAAATTTACAGTCTCACTGTTGCCTTTGAAGAATGTGAAGTCTCACGTTGGAAACTTGACAAACTAAAATACAACATATAATTTCACGCCGAGTGAACTGCACATACGATAAAGTGGGAACAACATCAGTGTTGATTGGTCAAGATAACAACATTTTCTTAAAAATATCCTTAGGTCATTCAAAGCCAAAACACCCCAAAAACATTGAGAGCAGAGATTCCACACTTCCGGGGCCATTTTCCAACCAATTTCCCCACCTTTTTAGTTGTGGTTTATCTTGTTTTCTTGATTTGCAAGTGGCCGGCCATTCATGTTTTGGAGCTTTTTTAACGACTATTAACAGAAGCTGCTTTTTAAACGACTTTAACAGCAGCTGCTTTGGCATGTAGTCGGCAAATCTATATCTCAAATAAGAAACGAAATGGCCCTACAAATGGAGGTCATGCTTCAGAAAGTGCTAGCACTCATTCGTCGCGGTTGCCCTAAAACTTTCTTTGCAGACCGACATGGGCACATGATTGAGAGAAAAATCACAACTTACAACAGTTAGATAAAAAGCTTCTGTCTTGTCAACAAGTCAGCCGTAACCGAAGCTACTTACAGCTAAATAACTTGTTAGACTCATCTTGAGTTGTGGATTATTTTGAGAACCGAATTAATTGAAAGTCTCCAAGTTATTTGACTTTCATCGTAATTTATATTTGATTGACAAAAATCATGGAACCAAGATACTCTAGCTAACTATTTGGAACCCTAATTCAGTAAGACATATTGTACATTCCTTGGTGGGACAACATTTAAGTTCAATTGTAGTTTGGTTTATCTCTTTATTAACATAATAGGCGGTTTAATTTAGAGGAACCATAACCACTATATTAAGAGTATCACTGCTCTCACAATACAAGCGTTCCATTTTGAGCAAACTCTATTTTTGCTAGAACACGTTTGGTTGCTGAGAGTATAAGACTCGTTTGTCATCTAGAAAAGATATTTCAACCATATTACACATATAAGTTTATTTCTATTTCATGTTGATTTGGTTTATTGCATCGTGATCCTAACGTCTTGTTATTGTTGTACTTTTCAGAATATATCTTACATAACTCCTTACATGTAACGAGTTGAGTATCTTCAATTGATCATCGCACATTTTTATTTTCTTATGATTTAGATATGATTGATGAGAAGGATGAACGGTTAAGGAATATCAACATAATGACCCGTCCAACACATGATATATGATATTAGCAAGTTGGGTGGAAACATTCAATTCTGTAACTATCTTGCAACTATAGGTGGATCCCATGCTCTCTTATTTCCCTTTCATGTAATAGAAACTAGGGTTGACAAGTAAAATACTTCATCGACAAGATTTTTTGTCTGCTAACGAGAGTAGGAATTTCGCATCGGGGAGTTAAAGCCTTACAAAATAGTTATATGATCTTAAGTCTCCCTACATATATAAGGCGTGTAGTTTAATTTAAGCAGTTAAAAGCATTTACTTGTCTATCCACGCATTGTCAATATTAAAAAAAATCCTATTGATTGCATTTCAGAAAGCTCGAATGGTAAAATCTGTGTGACTCCATAATGAAAGGGGCAATCTCATATTCTTGGTATGTGAATCTACGTCAAGTGCGCGTTTTATTTTTTCATTGAGACTAAACCTAAACTTGTGCTTGAGAGATAGTTGTCCATACAATAATTTTAAGGATTATTGAGATTCGAGAACTTTGATTTCAAACCCCATTTCAAACATGATAAGTTGTGGATTTGAATGCTCACATTCTGACATGATATCAAACGTGATATTGACACATCCCATACATTCTAACATTCTAACAATCTTATCTTAAGGCGTGTAGTTTAATTTAAGTAGTTAAGAGTATTTACTTGTTTATCCATCCAAGCATTGTCAATATTAAAAAAAAAATCCTATTGATTGCATTTCAAAAAGCTTGAATGGTAAAATCCATGTGTGACTCCATAATGAAAGGGGCAATCTCATATTATTGGTATGTGAATCTACGTCAAGTGACCGTTTTATTTTCTCATTGAGACCGAACCTAAACTTGTGCTTGAGAAATAGTTGTCCATACAATAATTTTAAGGATAATCGAGATTCGAGAACTTTGATTTCAAACCCCATTTCAAACATGATAAGTTTTGGATTTAAATGCTTACATTCTAACATGATATCAAACGTCATATTGACACGTCCCACACATTCTAACAATCTTATCTTAAAGGAAGGAATAAATATTTATTAGATGATACACCAGCAAAATGACATTAGGGATTGAGAGGGAAATATGGACCCAAATTTAAGAATTTTGCTGTTCATTCATTCAATGGTGCAGCTTCCTAGTAGTAGTAGAAAGAATTAATGTCAAAAATTGCAGCTTCTGAAAACTTGGTTCATATGCTTGATGTGGAAGTTCTTGGATATTATTATGTCATGAATTAATGACAAAAAACATATGTTCTGTGCTATAAACTTTACTTAAAAAGTTAATAATTCTCACAACGGTGCACAATGTTACTAATTCATGTCTTATATTATGATTTACGAGGTCTAAACGAGGGTATCTACTAATTGTTATGGAAGGAGGCACAGCCACAAAAACAGAGAGTCTCTCAAGCTAATTAAACAATATATGTTCAGTGTTTTGAGACCATCAAGAAGCGTAGGAAACTTCCATCTTTACATATTTTCTGGGACGAAACAGATCTGATTGAACAACGGACAACCTGTGGTGAAAGAGATGCATATTTGATATTCCTCATCAAAAAATTGGTAGCCTTGATCAAGTTTGTTTTCCTGAAATCTTCTGCAGCTTGACGAGAGATTTTTTTAAGCATCGGGTATTCAAGCGGTACTCCAACTGTCATAGTACAAGTGAAGAAAATGATTATTTTTACGTGTCCCTCAACTTATTTGAAGTATCCGCTTGAATACCGGGCACTGAAAAAAAATTTCTCCAGCTTGACATCCTATGTCCATTGCATGCAGACAATCTAAGGAAGCAGAGAATTTACCTTCCATGCACAATTACAACACACGCAGATTAGCAAAGAATTTACCTTCCATGCAGACAATCTAAGGAAGCAGAGAATTTACCTTCCATCCTATGTCCAGCTTGACATCCTATGACGATGATCACACCGTCACGCTAAAAACCAATCTTTGATAAAACTGTGGCGTGTGGAGTTCAATGCTTTTAATAAAAACTCATTGCTTCTCAGATTGATTCCTGTTCATCAGCAAGTTCCGGGACTTGCCCATGAACGGAAGACCGATCGCTGAGTCCCTTGTCACCCTTGAGTGCATTGAAGTCCGCTTCTGGGCTGGCATTATGCATGCAACAGGGTTATACTTGAGAAATAAAAAAATTATCATCTTTTAGAGCCCATTTGATTACAATTTTGTTTTTAGTTTTTATCGGTAGAAATAGAGTAAAAAGACATGACGGAAAAGAGGGTGAAGACGGGATGGACATTTAACAAGTCTCTTACAATTTATTGGAAAAATAAAAATACAAAATGAAATTTATCTATTTTTTATCTAATTAAGGGTCGTGACCTAGGCAGGGGTCTAAGCAAGCGTCTAGTCAGGTTTAGACGCTCTTTCTTAATTTTCAAATGGTTGACAATTAATCAAGATGGTGACAGGCCACCTAGGCAAATACTTTTAGAACAGTATTAAATATTCGCTTTTCTGTCAGATTTCAAATCCCCATATTCTATTGATGAAATAACCAACTTGTTCACATGGATCTTTGCAAGTATCAATACAGTTTCTTTATGTATTTCAAAACACATTTGATTTTGTTTAAGGTAAGTAATTCTTGAGCGAAATTTTACCACCGTTACTAATTTACTCATGTTATAATATATGTATATTTTTTAAAATAATATGGTATAAACATGTCATTCACACATATCATAAGATGTTAGTAACACTCCTTATAACCAAAATAAAATATATTTATAGAAGTGGAAAATGATTTTTATAGAATGTCAATGTCTTTTATTTATTTTTCTATTTATTTATTTTTTTGCCAATGACATTTTCTTTCGATAGTTGAGTAATATTTACAACGTGCTTGAACCAAACCAAAAATAAATAAAAAAATAGAATGGGCCTGGGATTGTTTTAAAGCATTTGATCCAGCCCAATATGGTTTTATGGGCCGGTCAAACGTCAACCCATCTTTTATTACTACATGTCAATAGCTGAGTGGCTCATTGTCCGTACTTTAACCGTTGGTTTCCCGCAGCGGATTATAAACCCCCCCAAAACCCTACCCCTTTTGTTCTCTCTCACACACACTCGCATTGTCGCTCGAGGAGAGAAGAGAGAGAGAGAGAGAGAGAGAGAGAGCGGTAGGGTTTTAGAGAGAGAGCATCAGAATTCAGAGCTCGAAGAAAGATGGTGGCTGACAAGGGCAAGAAGCTGAAGCTCTCAGAGAAACCCGAGGACGAGAACGCTGACCACATCGATGAGAAGCTCGTCCTCTCCATCGAGAAGTTGCAGGAGGTCCAAGACGAGCTCGAAAAGGTTGCACCCTCATACCTATCTCTGCATATTCTTGTTTTGCCTCCATAATTGAACCAAACGGAACATTACGATGTTCTGTTTGGGAAATTTCTGCCAATTCAGGGGTTTGTGCTCTTGTGTTCTTGTTTTTGAAATTCAATTGGTTTCTAGGGCATGCATGAGTCGAAAAGGGATTCGATTTTCAGGTTTTGGTTTTCTGGATATAGGGAAATTAACCCAGAAAAGGATCTGTTGGTGGCTGGCTTGGTTTGGTAGAAAATTGGTTTTTTTTTTTTTTTTTTTTTTGGTTCTAAGAATTTAAAGTCGCTTTGTTATATAGACGGCCATAAGTGGGAACTTTGCGCTTCGCATTTTCATATATGTTGTAGAACACTGGATGCTCTAACCAATTGTTGCAATTGTTAACTGTGGAATGTGTTTCGTTTTTGTGAATTTTGGATTGCTGCTTTTGGTTATAAGATTTTCTCCTTGTTTGTTTAGATTCCTTACCATAGTTTGGGTTACATTTGACTAGAGAGTAAAAGGGAAGGAAAATAATTTAAGGTTTGACATTTTGTGAAGTTTGAATGCATGAAAATATAGAGAAGAAAATACAATTTTGGTAGCTTTTGATCATAATAGCACTCGTCCAATCTTGCCTATTTTGAAAAGAATTTGCGAGAGGTAAAATCAGCGTTAGACGGCGGTTCCTCACTTTTGTCTTGGACCCCAAACAAAAAGTTGATCTTGTTGAAAGAATGCATAATAGCTCACCGATCAAGCGCTCTCTCACCAAAGACCAATGGAGATAGGGGAGTAACCAATCTTCTTTTAGACGAAGACAAAATCTGGTAGCCAATCATTGGCTTTGAATAACCAGCTCAGCAATAAATTCAATTATTCTATTCCATAATGGGGCGGGGTTGTGCACGCGACGAGTGACGTAAGTGCATAAACTGTCAGCTCGATTAAGGAAAATATAGAGTTATTTTCTTTTGTATTCTGTTCCCATTTTTCATGTTTATTATAACCACACAACTAATAGCGGCTAAATTTAATTGTAGTTTGTAAGGCTAGGCTAAATTTGATTGAGGTGGGGTTGAACCCATGCTATATTTTGTACTTTGTGGCTTTGTAAGGCCAAGCATCTCATAAATATGAATGTGTGGTGCTTTGTTCTCTTTTAAATTAATTATGTTTCTTATAAAAATGCGTATTGCTTTGAATTTTTATAATTGCACGGGGTCATTTTTAAGTTCTGAGACATACTTGTTCTGGTGGCTACAATTCACTTGTATCAATTTGGACTTATGGATTATCACAGGGGACCAACCTTGTTCATTTGATTTTAATGTTTTCTTATGAATGCTGTATAGATCAATGAGGAAGCCAGTGATAAAGTCCTGGAAGTGGAGCAGAAGTATAATGAGGTACGCAGGCCGGTCTACGATAAGCGAAATGGTATCATTAAGTCCATCCCTGACTTTTGGTTAACTGCTGTAAGTTATCTATCCTTATTTATATGCAGGAAGAATTTATTATGTTTAAGCGGTATTTGAATAATTTATTTTCTCCTTACTCTGCAGTTCTTGAGCCATCCCGCGCTCAGTGAACTTTTGACTGAAGAGGATCAAAAGGTTAGCATTTGTTCCCATGTGACTCCAAAATTAATTAGTGCATCTTTCTGTTTATAACTTTAATTAATCCATCAATAATAAATATCTGTCGATGGTCATTAATTATGCAATTCAATTACTCGCAGTCCCTTCTTGCTCTTCCATAATCAACGAAATCATGGAGATTCTTTATTTTTAAGCTTTCAGATTTGATTCTTGTTTGCCCATCATTTCTAGTAGTCTGGGTTCATCGTTCCTTTTGTTTTCATAGATTTTCAAGCATCTAACTTCTCTGGAAGTTGAGGACTTCAAGGACGTGAAATCTGGTTACGCCATCACGTTTGTGAGTTTTCTCTTTTACTTTGCCTTTTTATCTTTGAATCGTATTAAGGCGTGTTTTATGTTTTATTTCAGTTACAGAGTATATTGAGATTGTAACCATTGTTTATTATTTAAAATGTACAGGTGTTCAGCCCCAATCCTTATTTTGAAGACACAAAGCTTACAAAGACCTTTACTTTTCTTGATGAAGCAACAAAAGTTACTGCTACATCCATAAAATGGAAAGAGGGAATGGTATAAGATTTCTCTTGCATTCAATTTATATCTTCTGGTTAATTATGATAGGGTATTACAACTTACTGCATACCTAATTTGTGAAGGGCATTCCTAATGGAGTTAATCATGATAAGAAAGGGAACAAGCGACCTCAGGTTGAGGAAAGGTTTGTGATTGGAACCTGTTAGGATGAACCTCGTGAAAACACTTTTCATTAGTTTTTCGAATTACCTCATATTGACTGAAACTCCTCCAACCCTTGTTGTTTTCTTTACAGCTTCTTTAGCTGGTTCAGTGATAGTCAGCACAAAGATATTTTGGAGGATGAGATTCATGACGAGGTTAGTTTCTAGTTGTATTTCAATATGGTATCAAGGGCTATGCATTAATCTCAAAATTTTCTTACTCTTGTATTCTCAACTTTAATTTCATGCTGCAGATTGCGGAGGTTATTAAGGAGGATTTGTGGCCCAATCCTCTTACTTATTTCAACCATGTAACTTCTGCTTTACCTTACTTCCCTATTACTCAAGCATAACTTAAGTATTTCGCAGAAGCTTTTACTGCTTGCTTAATTTTCTAATGGTAGCTCATGTCCGCTTTGACATAGGAGGCTGATGATGATGAGGAATTTGATGATGAGGAAGTTGATGAAGAGGTACATGTAGATTCTTTTGGGTTTATATGTCAAGTGAAGTGAAAATACTCCAAATAATGGAATATGTACTTTCTAAAGCTTAAATGTTTGTGGCATACATGAAGATTTTGAGGTTCACATAAGGAATTTTTGTACTTTCTAAACCCTAGATATTTTAAGCTTTGCCACGTGATTCAAAAATGAAGATAACTTTTAGATGTTATTTTCTGACTTAATCATTGTTATGTCTTGCCATGAACTACATAAATGTGTAAGAAATGTTGATAAATTGAACCTCGCAAGCAGAATTCTGTTAGGCTTTTTGCATGTTAAAGTCCTAGGTGGTCTAGGATATGCTTGTGGAACCCGTACTTGTAGCTTTTTGCATCTTTGAAAAAGTGAACTGCCTACTTTTGGTGAACTGCTGTTAGTGATATCATACTGTGCAACTCCTGCATTGCTAAATTCATGTGTGTAAATGTATTCTCGTAGAGTTCTCGTTCATCTAGGTTCTGTATAAATTGGAGGCTTATATCAAGTTGCCTTTCAAATAGTTTTAGTAGTTGTTTGTATGCGGTTGTTTACTGTGCTTCCATTTGAACTGTCCCGCAACATGCGTAGCTCCTTGATACGTTATAACTAAAATGAAAATGAAAAGTATTGCAGGAAATGCCGTATCTTAATCTTTGAGGTTTGACTATTTGCAGGGAAAGAATGAAGACGACGACTCTGACGATGACGAGGATGACCAAGATGATGATGAAGATGGTGATGAGGATGACGGAAAATAAACATTCATCTGGGTCTACAAATCTTTTAGCATTTGCTGCTTTGTTAACAGCTTGTGTAAAGTGAGTCTACAGTAGTCGATAAGTTAAAGTCTTAAGGTTACAGGGGGTGACCATCATGACTCTTTCTTGACAGCGTTCTGTCATGCAGGTGCCCGACTGCTCTCGTAGGCCAGTCTGGTTTTCCGGCTCTGCTGTTACTCTCTCCGTGGCGTTTCTCTGTTACGATGGCTTGGCTTGTGGCTTCTCCCTGATATGCAGGTCTCTAGATGACAATATTAGAATGGTCTTTTCCTTTTGTTTTTGAATGCCTCAGTGAGGATATATTATGCAGTTGGAAGTTCTTTGGCATCATTTTATTATTTAATTCTAGTAGTATTAATTCATGGAGAAATAATTTCCGCACACCCTTCTGTACACTCGAGGGCGGGTGTACAGAAATCACTTCCTAATTCATGTACAAGTGTGCTGGCAATCTCTCTTTAGGGACCGCCTGTAAAGGGATCAGCATGTAGCTCACCAAACCTGTGCCCTCGGACATGTCGATCTCCTTGGGCTGTACCCCTTCAGGCAATGTCCAACAAAAGCCATGCAAAAGGTGACCCAGCATTGATGTAACAAGGGTGGTGCCTGCCTGTGCTGCCGGGCACGCGCGTCTTCCTGCACCAAAAGGAAGAAGCCGGAAATCGTGACCCTTCGCCTCAATGTCTTCTTGTTCGATGAACCTTTCAGGGCGGAAATTGAATGGGTCGGACCACTGTGTCGGATCGCGCCCTATTGCCCAAACATTTACATGAACAATTGTTCCCTTAGGAACATCATAGCCACCAATCTTGACATTGGCATTTGCCTTGTGGGGTAGCATCAGTGGGGTTGGAGGGTGCAGCCTCAGTGCCTCCTTGACTACACATTTTAGGTAAGGAAGGCTTGAGATATCGGATTCGGTCATTACCCGATTGAGCCCGATAACGCGGTTGAGCTCCTCTTGGGCCTTCTGCTGCACCCTGGGGTTCTTGATCAACTCGGCCATGGCCCATTCAACTGAGACAGCAACTGTGTCCATACCTGCAATGACCATATCCCAAACCAATCCTCCAACATTATCCTTACCAAGTTCATACTTTTCTTGAAGATCAAGCAATGCTCCCATGAAATGTTGCTTGGCACCGGCAATACTGCTAATCTCACCCTTAACCGCATGCTCCTCCTTAATCGCTTGTACGAATCTGTCTTTGCGCGCCACGTGTCTCGAAATCTCCGTGTTCCGAAACCGAAAAACCCAGTTAAGCCACCAAATATCTACCAATATTGGAAGGTATGCACCGAGTTTTTTTTCACTATCCAAAATCTCCACAATCTCTAAACCTTGCTGGTCGAGCAACCCCTCTTCGTTCTCAAACCGCTTCCCGAACACCATCCTTGTAACATGGTTGAAAGCTACAGATCTCAAGTATTTTCTGACCTCCAAACATTTTCCATCGGACTTGTTACAATCTGCGAAAATGGACCGCACCATTTCTCTAACTTCATCTTCTCTAATGTGTCTGAAAATTTCAAGACTATTAGGAGAAAAAATCTCAAGCATACAAATTTTTCTGAGCTTTATGTAGTGAGGACCATAATCTGCCCACACAAGGTCCTCACCATTTTTTGTGATCCTAGCCATGAACGAATCCCTGTGCCTATGTGCTAGTTTCTCATCATGTTCTTTGAGCACTTGCTTTGCCAATTCATGGTTCGAGACCACAATGTGGATATTCGGACCAAACCAGACCGACATGATTGGACCGAAAACTCGTGACAGATCAAAGAAACACCGACATGGAACCGCCCCCACGTTGTGAAGGTTTCCGATGATCGGCCATGGATATGGTCCCGGGGGCAGCGTAAATCTTTGCTGGTTGTAGAGTTTGTAAGCTAGGAAGATGAAAATTATTGAGACAGGAAGCAAAACGAGAGCCATTGTAAAAAAAGGGTTAATTGAGGTTGTCTTATGAGTTTTGTAATTCTAATTAACTAATTAGATGCCTCTCAATATATTAGGCATTGTTTTTGTGAGAGACCATCATGCATATGCATGTTAACTACGTGGAGCATTCTTTTCGTGACAAAACCGTCATGCATGTAAATATGTTACAACACGGGGAATGCGTAATGTATTGCTTATTCTTTACACGCATATATCCTTAATACGGAAACGCGTAATATTAATACACATCAATAATATCGTCAATTCATATTATAACACGTTAATATTGCACGACAGTATGACATCACATTGGAAATTTTTAGTCTTTGCACCCAACAAAACCCTAGAAGGAAGTAGATTCATTCACTTTGGAAACATTTTTATTATTTAGTTGTGCTTTTATCAAGGTTATTCTAAAAAATTAGACCTTTCAATCAAAATGGTGCCTGAATTTGGTATTATTGCTACTTTGGCTTTTTGACAGCATGTATTTGTAAGAGAAAAATAATATATTTCATGTTGCTTTTATTTAAGCTTAATTGGAAATAAAAAAATGTGTCATGTGATTTTTGTAATTGATTGGTCTTAAAAAATTATTTCATCGTACATACATTAATTTTGCATGATCGCGTTAGTATTTTGCAAAGTTTGAGGAGAAAGTGATTGATGGCCACATTAGTGTCGTGTCACTTTCACTCGAAGGTTGAAGAGAGATTGAGTAGCAAAGCGTGAATACAAAGTTGCCAGCTAGTATGAGTGTCTAGTTGATGAGTTTTGTAATTCTTTTTGTATTCATTTTTCTTAGTGTTTTCTAGCTTGGTAGCACGAGAATTTTCTCAATAGTGAGTTTTACCTCGTTAAATCCTACATTGTGCGTGTACTCTTTATATTCCTGCTAAATATCAACGAGTCAGATTTAATTTGCATAATTGGTTAATTTAGACTAGATTTTGAATTAGATTTTAAGTTGGAACCCTTTATTTTTTTATTTCAAAACTACAAATATAATGATTAATGTATACTGGCGCAAGCATGTGGATTTCACTTCACAGCCAACAAAGTTGATAAATGCCTTTAAACAAGCACGTGCATTTGTTTTTATTTTCTAACCACCGGAGGAAAAAAAATGCAGTCATCTTATAGGGAAAAAATGCAGTCATCTTATATGTGGCATAACAACTTATATGGCCCGAATATATTGTTACATACCATTTTATACCAATAAAATAAAAACATGTGAATTGATATTTACACATCTTATTTCATTAGCGCAGAATATCACCATGACGATGCACCCGTGTTATATATGTTCTCTATTTATGAACATAATAAAAACCTTTTATTTTTAATTTCTTTGCCTTTTCATTACATGCAGAAAGAGAATGAAATTAAATATATACCTCAAATGGCTAAAGACATTCTTCTTAATTTGAAAATTTCATTTTTTTTATAATAACTTTTAAAAAATCTACATTAAATTTATCTAAGCTAAGAAATAAGCTGGTATTCGAACCATGAGGGAACAGCACACAATTAACTTGGACAAACCCAAATTTTCTTTTCTAAAGTAATCTTTTTTTTTTTTTTTTTTTTGGAAAAATTCTATAGTAATCTTTATGAAGCTAAAAAGTTTAAGTTGAGTTCCTCTTTCTTTCTTTTTTTTTCTTTTTTATTATATATTAATTCAAATTTGGATGCAATTAGTACTCTTTTGGATCCGATGCCTATGGTTTTTGCTTTTATTTTTTTACTGCAAAGAACAAAGATATGAGGTGTAAAAGTAAGATTGTTTTCATATCAAATCTTAGGCCAAGCACTATAAAAGTAAATGTAAAAGGATAACAGATTTTGTTATATTCTTTAAGGAAATGCTTTTTCTTTCTTATCATTCTTTTACTACATTTTTTTATAAAACATTTGATTATTCGGGATACAACGACTATATTCTTAATCAACTACACGGTGCCATAATTTGTGTTCTAACTTTTTTAAATATGTGATTAGTTTGAAATACCCTTATTGTGACATTCAAAATGACGGAAGAATTTTTCGTTATCTAAGACCAAGAAGTTTATTTATTAAAATGGGGGAAATGGAAGCTTCTTAAGCTCACCTAAGCCATTTTGCTTGTGTGGGTCGCATACTTCGATGATATGAAGGTTATTGCTAGTTAATTAATTCAACCTGCGAACAAATGTGAATTTGGAAGGGAACCGGATCCATATTTACTGAGCCTGCTGAGCAGGCGATTCAGGCCGTTGAAATTTGATACAACGACTACAATTATTATAATTTTTAGAGAATCCCCTGTTTGTAGCCGTTGAATCAAATTTCAACGGTCCGGATCGCCTGCTCAGCAGGTTCAGTTTTATTAGATCCGGAGGGGAAAAAATTGTACTTATGCTTAGTCACTGTCTACAGTGGACCTGTGATGGTGGCAGTGATGAAATTTATCAAATTTTGGAATTTTCTGTATTTTAGAGACTACATGTAAAATAAAAGGGAAAGCAAATTTGATTACTGGAAGCCAAAATTACACCGTGTTGAGAATGTGTTGTAAAGTAATTTACAAGACACGATTATACAAGTACGTAGCGTCATATGCCATGATACAGCATTAAGTGAAAGTGTAACTACTAAAATTACACCATGTGTTGTCCATTGTCCATTGCCTATTGTCCATTGTCCAAGGCAGATATTTTGATAGTGTGATTGGTTCATTGTCTTTTCATGCTTAGCTGCTATGCTCCGATTGGACTTCCCTAAGTTTGGTTGGGATAAGGCTTTCAGTGTAGCCATGGATTTTAGCAACTTGGCACGACAGGAAAATGTCATCCAAACTGACTTTTTTCATTGGTGCAACAAAAGCAACAATCCATCTCAAAAAACTCATTGGTGCTACAAATTATCATCTTTTGCTCGATCAAAATTATGATCTTTCCTTCTTGCTGAGGCAAGGCACCACTATTGCTTGGGAATATATACTTAATTATTCACACATTTGAGTACGATTTAGATACAGTTCTTATATATATAGATTAGCAGAGAGCACACACTTTGTGTGTGTGCATAATTTCTCTTAATAAGTGCATATTTTTTTTAAGGGAGACTTTGGATGCGGTCCTTAGTTATGAATATTCTTTGATTGAAACCTTGTTGGTTTTTAATTTTTGATCGTCCCTGAAATTAATGTAATAATTTATTTCTATGTACGTTACCATATTTTTTACATTAAAATTAGAAATTTTAGTTGTTTATATAAATGAGATTTTAAATTAAAAAAAACATAATTTGTGGGATTAAAAATATTAAAATATAAATATACTATTGTGTGTGTGTATGTATATAGACATGGCTACACCTACATTCATCAAAATTAACCAAAAACATTATTGTATCAAAACATGGGTACATTCTTTAAAATCACAAAAAAAAAAAAAGATATTAGGCTTAATAACATTAGTAAATTTCTTCGATTAAACTTGACATGGATACATTTTAAAATCAAAGAAAAAAGAATGTACCCATATAAGTTTAAAAATGGATTAGAAAAAAAATTGAATAGACTTTATATAAAAAAAGGGTACATTTTACATATAACAAATTGGTATATTGAAGAATGAGTACATTTTAAGATTAAAAAGTTTTACATGAATGGGTACATATAATTAGCATGGGTACATTTAGCAAAATAAAAAGTACAAATACAAAAAAATATATGGGTACAAATACAAATAAACTTTAAAAAATATGGGCACAAAAAGAAATTAATATATGGGTACAAATTAAAACTGAAAAAGAAAATTGGTACAAGTTAAAAAAGAATTACAAATTAAAAATGGGTACAAACTAAAACTAAAAATATATGATAAAAAATTTAGTCATAAATATAAATATACTAATTGTAACATTTTTAACATTAAAATAATATATTTAGAAATAAAAAATATTTTATTATTGAAATAATTAATGATGTTATTAATAACCAAGGACCTCGATCAAAAATTGAAAAGGAATAGGATTTTAATCAATGGAGTAGCAAAAGGAAGGATGAGAACCTAATTTCTCCTTTTTTTAATATTACATAATTACTGTTTTGTCCTCCTTATGTAAATATTGTGTATCAAAAATGAAGGTAAAATTGGAAAAATAAGTATATGATTGTCATTTTGTCAAAAGGTACAAATTTACTATTTTGCCCTCCTTTGTCAATAGTGTTTATAAAAAATGAGGGCAAAATTGGAAAAAATGGGGAAAAACTTGACAAGAGGGTTCTCTTAATAATATTATATAGATTAGGTATAATCTTAACCTTACTTAATTATTATAATGAGCAGCTAAGTACTGAAGATTTTCAAGTTCAGAAAAGTGATATATCTTTTAGTGGAGTAGCCCTCTTGACTTTCAAATAATGTTTCCCTTTGTTAAGCGGAAACAACTATATGAACCACAAAGCAACATGCTTGCCTAGAGCCTAGTCTCAAAATTTGCCCCTGGAAGTGGAAAATGGAAAACAGAATTTTCTCGAACCCTAATCCGTTGCATGTGAATGCAGTTGCAATTTTTAGATTGATCGATCGATAGGTTCATTGATCATTCTCTAAGGTATAGATCAATATCAAGTCATTTAATTGCATACGTACATATTCATGCAGTCGAATTCATACTGTAGAACCTTATAACCCATTAATCATCATAGACCTGATCATATTTCATTTTGGTGCACTCCATTAAGAAATTAGCGTATGAAAAATCATAATCACAAATTAATATACATAAACCACATAAATATGTGACAAACTCTCTTGGGAATTAGTTAACACATAAAAATCTTGCAACAAAACCAGATTTAGGATATACTCATCATGATTCACACTTATCACAAGGAAGTGAATAGTGATGAGTGGTGATGAGGGATATACATAAATCACATAAATATTGCATGCAGATGCAGTGCAGACGAAGAAAGGGGAAGGTGTGGATCACAGAAGGGATCCCGAGAGGGGGCTTTCCCTTTATTTTTCTTTTCTTTTATTGAGGATGATGAAGTCACTGAAGAGTCCGGAATAGAGGCAGACAAAAAGTTGAGAAAGTGATGTGACTCAACTCCCTCCGTTTTCAAAATATTCCAGTGCAACTTCCAGCCCTATATGAAGGCCAAGATTCCAACTGTCTCTACTACTCTCAATCTAAAGACCATAACCAAAAACCCTTCTTTTTTTTTTCACATATATTTATGTTGGAAAATTTGATAATAATATTATTATATTAAATTTATTAATCGAATGGAAATTAGAAGTGGAGTCTTTTGGTATAAAGATTTGTCTACTTAAATGAAGAGTTGCAACTTTTGACTCTTCATAAATAGTCACATGCTTTCCAAAGAGGTGTCTCACATTCTATAAATAGGGAAGCCCCTTATAATCACAAAATAATTTTTCATTGTTTTACATAATCATACAGAGTGTACTAAATATTAGAGTCTCATTGAGTCCATATGAGAGAGTTTTCAACACAATCATGTTCATGGAGCCTTGTGATTTGGAGTGCTACTATTACAAGGAAGGGGTCGTTGTATCTTGGGAGGAGACATGCACATCAACCATGAGCACCGTAGTGGGCCGTAAATTTGTCGTAAGGACAAAGTGTCCAACACTTGCCTCTACTGTATTTTCTAGGTTTTTCTAATCCATTATATCATGTTCATTTAACATTGGTTACTCATATACATGCATTAATTTAGATATATAATTGCATGAATTATTTCTTAAATTTTTATGTGATTTAATATAGCCATTAGACCCAAGTTTTCCAACAATTTACATGCTTCTAAATTAAAAAGTTTTAGGGTTTCTTTTCAGTGCTTCCAACAAGGTCCACAATCTTCGATTAGTGTTTTGGTTGAGCAAAACAAGCCCCGAGTCAAGTGGGAAAACTTCTATTCTTGGCTAAGCTGTTTCCCAAATAAACCAACCAGTGTTTGATTGATTAACAACTTAAGTTCCTTGTTTATGCGAACTCCAATAGTGAAATTGTATGGACCCAACCAATTGTAAGCAGCCTAAGAAGAATATAAATATATATATATATATATATGAAAAACCCTAACAAAAGACCAATAAAAACTAGCTTAGCAGGTTTTGTAGGACAAAGTTTTCTTGGGTTTTTGTTGATAAATGATAGGAATAATCTACACTAAATTAGTCTCAATTTCAGAGAGAGAGAGAGATCTAAACGTGAGTGCAGAGAAGGAAGCACACTCTTATAGCCAACTTATTTAGTGTGATAAGGCTTTCAGGTTGAGTTTTAAGCTTGTAGCAGAGGCAATATAGATTAATATGTTTATTTGAATTTAGGTTTAGGGTTTCAACTTTTACATCCAGAAAGTTGCCAGTGTGAAGAGGACTCTATAGTTTTCCGTAAGATATTAACAATTGCACAGCTGAAGAAGATGGTAAGCTGTCTCGTTCAATGGCATTACATAAGTGGCAAGGCATGTGGTCTCAAAGAAAGGCAACATTTTGCTAATTCCTGGTTCACATTTTTCGACAGTAACCCCACAGAGCTGTCATTTACAGTAAACTCTGCCATATCAAATCAGATGTTGCCACATGCTACAATGGACTTATTCAAATGCAGCCCCATTAGATTTCGTTCAAGTTATAAGAAAGAAAAAAAGGTCATTAAACTAGTGGGGGGAAGTTATTAAATTTATTAGGAATTGATCAGGATATATATTTACTTGCGGTGAATACCTTTTATTTTCACTCAAAGACCTCTTATAATACAGTGAAACCCTAACTGTCATAGAATAGAACAAACGATGATGCGCAAAGTTTTAACTAGAAAATTATTTTTGCACATTTTTTCCTCTCGCATTTCTCTCTGTTTTTAGCTATTTGATTGAATAAATTAATCAAAATAAAAGAGAACAAATGAACAAAAAAAACAGAGTCAGAAGAAGAAAACAGGAGTGCTAAAAATCATTTTCCTTTCAACTGTAGTATAGTTGATAGTTAATATGTTTCTGCAAATATCATAAACCAAGTGACCCTACAAAGTTTTAAATATACGTACGTAAAGATTGAAGGCAGTGCAAATCATTCATACAAAAGAAAAAGAAAAGATAAAGGGCATTAAAAATCAACAGTGGTTGTGACAATCAGGTCAAGAAACTGTCAAAAATGTTAGTCATTATCTCTCTGTTGTAAATTGGTACTTGACAACAAACCTGAGAAATTCAAAACCAGCTATATAAAGATTAAGACTTGCTTTCTTTGATATAGCAATATTGGTAACTATGTATCTATCGACATCTTTATTCATCCAGTTTCTTTATTTAAGGGATTGTGCTATCCACACAATCCCTTTTATCTTTTACACATCCTCTCAATTTTCGGTCGGATCGAATGAATTGAAGAGGATCAAGTGATAGAAGGGGGTGTATGAAAAGTAAAACGGAGTGCGTGAATAGCACCACCCTATTTAAACTACCAAATCAGATTATGCCACATGTTCATTTGATTTGCAAAAGACAACAATACCATCAGATTAAGTATATCACATCAAATGTTGTGTGGAGCAGATCACATTAGCTGTGATGCTCAATAAAAGCATCCAATCTATTTCAAGTTGGCAATTTTCAGATATTAGAGCAAGTAATCTGCAAATATATATACAACTTTTTCCCAGCTGCATAAAGCTCAATATTCAGATCAATTCAGCTCAACATAGACAGAACATTCTTTCATAATATATATTGTGGTCTAATTAATGATGCAAATGGATTAAAAGAGAAAACCAATGGGGTTTGTAATTTGATTAACTAATTAATTTAATTAAGTAGATTGGTCAAATGAGTGGATTTATGGACCAGCATGAATGTAAACAAACCTTAACATAGATTCTTGAGAGAAAACCAAAATGATTTAGATGGGCCTGCAGCCTGCACATAAAACCAGTAGCTCTGTTCGATCATGATTGCATATTCTGCATGTTTTGTAATTTAAAATTTGGAAGGAGTACTGCTGATCATCCAGGGCCATCTGCTTGTCCCGAAGGGTAACCCACATTAGCATCTATTAAGGAACACCAAAACCAAAAACTTTTAATACCACCTAACCGTCGTTATATAGTACAAAAAAGGAATCAAAATATACAAAAGAATTGAAGATGCTTCCGAAACTCGAACGGAACCTATAGGCCAACCACAATATAATAAGGAATACCAAAACCCTAAACTCAATACCATTTATCTATATACCAAAATAAAAAATATAAGTACAACTTCATAATATATAACTCTTGTTCGGGCAAAGATTTCTCCGAAGAAGGCTCCTTGACTCTCAGCACAGCTCCCCAAGAGATTGACACTTTGGAGGTGTAGTCGGGCTCTTGCTTGCTGATGTCCTACAAGAAGAGGATATAGTTAGTTTTGAAAGGTGCCTTTGTCGGGTCTTAGGTGTAGGCCTTGAGGCTCGTAATCAAAACTAACCAAGTGCTAGGCGTGCCATTGCTATCTCAGTATAGCATACGTAGAACAAGATTGTATTTAGTAGATTACTTGCGGCCCAAGTTACTCGAACTTTTTGTTATCAAATGATTGTCGTGGATGGGTTAAGTCCACATTAAGTTCTTTTTCTTGCCTTGTGACCAAGGACTTTCAGTTTATAATCTTGTATATTCGAATGAGGGGAGTCCAAATCCTTTAAGTCATTTGTTTGGTTCTTGATTGGTTTTAAATGAAAGCATATCCATTAAGCTGACCAGATCCAGATGCAAATGAGACTTTTAAAGTAGGAAAATAGATGACTATGACTTGAATACATGCTAGAGAATACATTAAGCAGTAGATTTATTATCTTAGAAAACACACAAAGAACTTTAAGCAAGATTTCACCTTGTCGGGTAAGGTTGAACTTCCTGCAATCACTTCTCTTTGAGTTTTCAAAGGTTTCTATGCTAAAAAGGGTGGATGGTAAACCAGTTTACCCAAGGGAATCGATACTATATCACTAGGGGTGATAGCAGACTTTAAACTAGACAAAAGATAGCTTTTGTGAAAGAGATATCTTGAAAATGACTGAGATCTGGGCTGATTACAGCTTTAAGATGCAAATCTGGCTTGAGAGTAGAGTTTGTATGTTTGTTTGTTTGATTGGTTGAGTGTCCTTGTCTCTGGGGCCTCTTCCTCCTTTTATAGGCAGATTAGCTTGACTGTAGTGATTTCGCTCTTACCCGAAAGCACTTGGAGGGTAGTAAGTCATTAGCTTTTTACTTGTCTTGCCACTAAAAAGTGCTTTTTGGTTGATTGTGAGTTAGTCCCTATCACTTGATATTTAAATCATAGGCACATGGCCTATGCATTAATGGGAATGCACCAATTTGTATCTGGGCTTGATGCTTGGGCCTCGGGCAAGTCTCCCTTTAATTGGTATCTCTAGGCTTCCACACATTTGCAGTCCAATGTTCAAATATTAACCAAAACAACTCTTGTCGTGAATGCGATACTAGAACTCTTGCTGTTAATTCATAGATAAACATTACGGTGATCACTTAAGTCACAAGTCTTCACAACATGCACTAATAAGTAATCCAGGTACCCAAGAAAAACTTGCATAAGCAAACCCTAAGTAGGGTTTTGGATCAAAGAGACGAATGGAACATGTCTGAAACCTAGAGACTACACCCTAATGCCAACAAAGATTATAGGCCCAATAGGCAACAGTCAGCAAGAAGGATCGAGATCAGGAGGAGGGTAAGTTTAAAGATATTTTACTGGTTGGAGGACTTAAGGGATCCCGAAGTTCCTTGCCAGCAACTAACAAATAGCAAAGGTGCAGAGCAAAAGGCAAAGGGCCAAAGGCAAAACGAAATGATTACTTGAATGAGACCGGGACCCATTTTATGTAATCTTTCTTTTTTCAAAGTCTCTAAAAAAAATTTTGACTTGGGGTTGGGTCCCACCTCGGCCACCATTGTCTTTATGGATTGAATGATAAAAGGAGCACCTCACGTGGAGAGTCTGAGCCAAAGGGGATGTCCAACCATAATAAAAAGGGGAACCCCTTCACCCTCCTCCTCCCCCCTTTCCCTCCTCATATCCTGAAAATTCCCCAAAAAATTGAAATTTAAAATCTAAATGTTATTTGATATTTGGCAATAGATGTTTTGATATTTTCCTCCACAGAATGAAAATTTTGGAAAGGAGTTTTAGACTTGTAGTGCAAGCAGCTCAAAACAGTTATTTTTTGTATCTGAAGTCTAGTGTTTGATCCTCGTTTTCCTCTTCTCCCTCTTGAAATTTTTCAAAATTAAATAAAAATCTAGATATTAATTTTTTTATAGGATCTAGATTTTAATTGATTTGGTGTTTGATCGATATCATGGATATCTTGATATTTTCCTCTAAGGAATAGAAAAAAAAAAAAACTAAAGATGGTTGTAACTGATAAGTGTTTAAGAATATTTATATTGTCATTTGCACCCTAAACTTTCTATAATTAGAAATAAAAATATATTTGTGAGGAGTGTATAATGAGATTTTTGAAATCCTAATAAACATTCTTTATTTATCCATGCATGTATTTGAAGTTCTATGTTTAATAATTAAATAAAAAGCTAAATATTCATTGATTTGATATATATTAGGTGTTTGATCATATGGATATTTGGATATTTTCCTCTAAGGAAAAGGAAAAAAAAAAATGAAAGATGCTTGTAATTGATCTAAGTGTTTAAGAATATTTATTTATGCATATGAAATACTGAGTTTGATTTTTGCCTCCTTTACCATCACTTGTGTAATTTATATTTTTATATATATTAAAAAACAATTACAATATAAAAGAAAGAAAGCTAGAAAAAGCTCAGCACAATAACAAAGCAATTTCTTTCCTAAAAAAATTGCTTTTTAAAGCTCACCCATATAATAATATAATTCCCACTCATTATCTTTGTTGCTTAAAGCTTGCCTGCCCAGCTCTCTCTCCCTCCCTCCCTCCCTCCCTCCCTCCCTCCCTCCCTCCCTTATCTTCTCTCTCTCTCTCTGCAAAGGACCATTTTAGTCCATACTTCTTTCTCTCTCTAGCTACTCTCTAACAAAACATATCATCTAAATCAAAATTTCAGTTTTTTTTTTCGTACACAAATTCCAGCCAACCAACAACCAGTGAATTTTTATTTATTTATTTTCAGAAGGAAAAAAACAGATTTGTCCTGTAAAAATACTGTCACTAAGTGACTGAAGAGAGCTGAGAGCTGAGTTGAGCTGCTGCTGAGTGAGAGACCCACCAAAACCCAATTATACTAAACTAAGCCCTCTTTCTCTATCTCTGCACTCTCTCTCTCTCTCTCTTCCACACTCTCTCTACTCTTCTCACACAAAATCCTCCACAACCCGATCATAATTCTCTTTCCCATGCGATCATGGAAGGAGGTGATGATCATCAACTCCACCACCACCACCACCACTATCAACAACATCAACAACAACATCACCACCGTCCGAACTTCCCCTTCCAGTTGCTAGAGAAAAAAGAATTAGATCACCAAGAAGCCGCCTCCTGCTCCAACTCCACCTCCCCCTACCCTTCTCTAGCCATCACCACCGTCGACCCCACCACCACCAACAACACGGCCTCTACTGCCACAGCCACAACCACCTCAGCTCTCCAAGCTTCTTCCCCCGAGCCCTCCAAAAAGCCACCCCCCAAGCGGACCTCCACCAAGGACCGCCACACGAAAGTCGACGGCCGAGGCCGCCGCATTCGAATGCCGGCTCTATGCGCCGCCAGAGTCTTCCAGCTCACGCGCGAGCTAGGTCACAAGTCCGACGGAGAAACCATTGAGTGGCTTCTCCAGCAGGCCGAGCCCGCGGTGATCGCCGCCACCGGTACCGGCACAATCCCCGCCAACTTCACGTCACTTAACATCTCACTCCGCAGCTCCGGCTCCAGCATGTCGGTCCCCTCGCAGCTAAGATCCTCTTATTACAGCCCGAATTTCTCTCTCCAACAGAACCAGCGGCGGAGCCTCTTTCAGGGCATCGGCCTCTCATCTTCTGACAGCTCTTCGACTCTCCTAAACTTCCAAACAAACACCATGCACGCTTCCATGTTGCAAGCCAAGCAGGAGCTCCGGGATACTGTGTCTTTAGATCTATCGGAGGCGGCGTCGGCAGGGGAGGGCAGCTTGGGAGGGAGGAAGCGTCGGCCGCCGGAGCAGGACTTGAATCATATGGGAGGTGGCGGCGGTGGTGGTGGTGGTGGAGGAGGGTACTTATTGCAGTCGAGCACTGGTGTGGTCCCTGCCAGCCACCCACACAGTCAGATTCCGGCTAATTTTTGGATGCTGGCTAACTCTAACAACCAAGTTATGAGCGGAGACCCTATTTGGACTTTTCCAGCTTCGGTCAACAACAGTGGACTGTATAGAGGAACGATGCCCGGTGGCTTACATTTTATGAATTTCCCTGCCCCAGTCACCGTGTTGCCTAATCAGCAACAATTGAGTGGCTCGGGCGGTGGTGGTGGTGGTAATGATGGCGATAACATGAGCGACGGGCAGTTGAATATGCTCGCTGGACTCAATCCGTACCGGCACATGTCCGGTACAGGTGTTTCAGACTCGCAGCAGGCAAGTGGCTCACACTCACACCACGGCGGGGGTGACGATCGGCACGA
The DNA here is from genome assembly GCF_916048215.2 of Malus sylvestris. Lineage (NCBI taxonomy): Eukaryota > Viridiplantae > Streptophyta > Magnoliopsida > Rosales > Rosaceae > Malus > Malus sylvestris. The sequence continues at coordinate 26,552,843 of NC_062273.1, read as the reverse complement.
TAGTACTAGTCACCACTCATAAAGCGGGGGAATGGCGGTCGGATTTTATCTTTATGGTCATCGTTGGTGGTCGTCATTTCTTCCCACATGTGTAGTAGTTTGCTGTGTAACAACACACGTGAGGTTTGATTGATTGCTCTTAAAATTCTGAGGTTTATTTTTATCTATTTATTCCCAATTTTTGTGTGTGATTAATATGATATGGCCGGGAGAAGAGAGGTTTTGTTAGGGTTTGAAGAAAAAAAAAAAACAGACACTTATTTTTAACATGGGTTAATTATTTTGGCTGCTCTCTTATTTCTCTAATTTTGGCGATTAATCACAGTATACTATCATCATTGTTTGTGTGATCAATTCTCTCTTTTCTCTTCTTTTTATCTTCTACGAAAAGTATACTCATCGAAATTCTAGAATAAAACGACTCATACTATGAATCAAGTGAATGAACGGCTGAACGAACAGCTTATACTGCTTCGTAATTTATGCATTTTTACGATGTTGGTGAAAATGACTTATTTGCATGGTATATGGTAAGTCTCCTACCTAACTAACAATTGGATTCCCTCTTTTTTTCCTCTCACTTTCTCTCTCTAGATTCTCTCTCGAGGCCACCACTGCCATGTTTGTGTCCATGTAAATGAGCAGCTTGTGAAAGGGATGAAACAGTAGCACTAGTAGTTTTATTGCAAAATGCAGGATTAAAAAAAAATTCACAGCCTTTTGATCATTCTGATTCTTCATCTCTCCTGCCATGAATCTCTAGGGTTTACTGCATCAATTATGTAAAATTTTCAGCCAAGGTGGGGAAGGGTAATAGGACGGTAGGGTCCACACCTTATCAGTTCCAGGTGTTGGCTCAGGTGGTGGGACCCGGATGCTGGTCATTGCCCAAACCGATATACAACGTCACTGACAAACAGGTGCATCATTCCTCATCTTTTTTTTCTTCGTTCTTTCTTCTTTTTAATGGTGCAGTTGCTGACACCATAGAGGGTATCGGTAGTGAGTTTTAAAATTATTTAATAACTCTACTGTGTCGTGGCCCACCATCTCATCAGTCAATCTGGACCCTTCATTTTTATGAAACCACCTTTTGATTGGGTACCGTTGAATGATTGGGTGTCCGACTCTCTCATTAATGGAGGGGAGATTTTTTCAATCTACAATACGTATCATTATAGAAAGTAAATTTTAGTAATGGTCTATCAACTTTAATCAAATTGGAGTAATGGTCATTCAATTAAAAATCCATTATTATTGATCCCTCAACTTATCAAAATGTGTAGCTATAATCATTTTCATCAATTTTGTCAAAATTTTGTCAAAATAAGTTATGTTGGAATAACCATTTATATAATTAGGGTTTCTTAATTCATCAAAGTGTGTAATTATGGTCATTTTCGTCAACTACGTAAAAAAAATTTTCCAAACGAGTTATATTGGAAGGACCATTGCTACAATTAGGTTAAAGTTAAGGGACCATTTCTCCAGTTGAATTAAAGTTGAGAGACCAATGGTAATGAATTTTTAGTTGAGGAATCATAGCTGCACATTTTGATGAGTTGATGGACCAATGGTAATGGATTTTTAGTTGAGAGATCATTGCACCAATTGAGTTAAGATTTATGGACCATAGCTACAATTTACTCTTATATAAATGTAGGGAAGTGTTTTGTTTTTTCAAGTGTCTCACCATTTGTATAGAGACATATGACGTACATATTGAAAAATCTCTCCAATAGCGAGTAGGTTTTTTTTCAAGAATTTTCTAGTTAGCAAACCATGCATAAATTTATAAATTGCTATTGCAATTCAAACACCTCTTTTTATTTCCTAATTACTTTTGTTAATTCTTATCTATTGATCTTTTTGAATTCATTCGATCCGACGATTGAAAATTGAGAGAAGTGCGTGAAGTAAAAATGAGTGTGTGGATAGCACTACTCCGTTTCCTTTCTTTTTATAGGAGTAGAAAAATTATTTGTGCTTTAAAAACTTCAAGAACAAAATAACACAAGGATTGTACACTTTGCACCAATTGGATTCCACACATTTAATATTGATACCCACATATATATACCTAAAGATTATATTCTTAATCACACAAGGGACGATTGCCAATTACATTTGCCAGAGGGCACATGACATAATCAATCTTAGTAATGTCCTATCCTACATGACTTAATGGTGGTTTGGTTGTGGTTGGCGGGGTTCGTTTAATTTGTAAAACGAATTCATGAAAACTTTATTATAATTCAGCGTATGACATGCATAAGAGTACTTGATAATTGGATGTGCAATTAAAAATAAAATAAACAAAAATTCAACCGTCATAGACTTCGGTGTATAGACTAGTGCATACTAGAAAATCATTCCTTTTCTTTGATAGTAGTCAAAATGCGATCGAGTGACTCGTTCTTGAGACAAACAGTTTAACTGGATGAAACTTGAAGGCAAGATAAAGGTTCTAGCTAGGATTTATGAAAATTGAGAATTAATACACACTTGATTAAGTTTTTATGGGCTCCCTGGTCTGCATAATTTTGGAGTCTTGGGTTAATTGGGATCAATGCAACTCTTGGTAGTGCTCTAGTTAATTGCTGGCCATCGATCGCTGTTCTTATATATATATATTCTTAGCGATCCTTTGATGAATAAAGTACACACAAAAAACAAGTGTAAAGTGATTATTTGTTGTTATCGTGTATTAAATATGCAGATTTATCAAATATAAAAGTCTAATCTCACTAGGTGTACACACGTAACAGATTAGACATTTTTATAATATTCCATATCGAATAAATATCATGTTCATAAGATTTAGCCAAATTATAATTGAGATTGTCTTTGGTTTGGAACAAAAGGATATTGTAGTAGATCATCGTCGGAAGATGTAATGTACACATCAAAACTAACAAAATCACCTTTAATCAAGTGAATATATTAAACAGAAAAAAAAGATGTTAGTGAAAAAGATCAATGGTGCAATATATTGTTAAGTTCGATGACTAAAGAAACTAAAATAAGAGTTCATATAATAAATTTAAACTAGGGCTAAAGTTCAAGGATCATTGCTATAATTCGACCAAATGGTGCATCAACATTCACTTATTCATGACATTCAAACCCTTGTGCATAAGTTGCAAGCTAACATATTTATGGAGAATCGAATTTCAGTCATGACTAGTTCTTATTACACGTTATTGGTTTGTTAATATTCTTTAGCATTTCTTCGAAACTTTTGTATGAGTAAAGGAAGTTAAAGATCCTAAGAGGATCATCGTTGTAATATAATTTCAGTTAAAAAGTACGTTTAATTTACAGCAAACACACATTTAAGAGATATCCTGATATATATCTGTTGGACGTTGTTCGTTGTCATGACTGATGATCATGACAAGTACTGTGATTTGGCATGTACTATCTTTAATGTTGTTGTGTGAGAAATCTGTGTCAAACCCATCATCGCAAAATATAACTTGGTCTGGGTCGTACACATATTGTGCACATGGTTTTGAACCCTGTCGACGACACAGCCGATGGTCCCATGCATGCAACCAGCAAATGAACATCTCGATAGATCCTATGCCAGAAGTAGCATGATTAGACCATCTAAACTTATTTAGCCGTGCATGAAATCTTCCTGAGTGAACCAACAAACCTGCCTCCATCTGGGAATTAAATCAAAATCTTATTAATATTCTACTAATTTGGCCCATAAAATCACTTCTAATCCCGTTTGCTGTGATTGATTATTAGGGCCCAGAAAATCTTATAATCCCAGCTCCACGTAGGGAGTTAACTTTTTTCTTCCTTTTTTTTATTTTTTTAATGGAAATAGATGGAGTGGCATGTCACATGTGCCTGCCTAGCTAACTACTGGCTTTTAGCTTAAGGATTGTTTGTTGGGCAGCAAGAAAATTGGATCAAATGACCCACCACCACATCCACATCCACCCTTAAATGTCATGCTTTTTTGCGATAGTACGACCTAGAACTCTCCACTTCGGTAGAGCAACATCTTGGGTGTAATTGTTTTACTATTTCTCTCGTTATGTGATCATTATTTGACAAATCACGTGATAATGAAGATATATTGGAGGACTAGTTCATGACTAGTTTAGATACATTAATGAATTAATGTTATTACGGAAATGTTTAAAAAAACACACACACCTAATTTGATCGACCTCTCCAACTAAATTATTCTTCTATAAGTATCATTGGTTAATTCATCTAACTACTATATAGGTAGTGCAGCCTAGCACACATTTGAATTAGACCCAATTTTTGGGGAGAAATGATTTTAACTCCTCTTTTTCCCTCATACACTCCTCTTATATATGTTAGTTGATAACTGCTTTTTATTTTTTCAATCCAAAGGTTAACCACCTTTGAATTATAGACTATGGATTTAGGGTCCTACATTAAGGGGAATCCAGCATACAACAGGATACTCTCATTATCTCTTACATTACGCGCCCTTATGTGGTGTGAGAGAAAAAGAAAGGGATATCATCGACATGAACAAGAATCTCCTCCAAGATTGGGCATAACAAATTGGTGACAATAGTAGTTGTCAAAAGTTGTTTCATGTGTACTCAATCACAATGAGTTTGTTTGTATCAGAAGTGAGTTTTCTGCACAACTATTTTCCTCTTCTACACTTTTATTTACTTTTATCATTTGATTCTTTTATTATAATTTAATCCAAATGTTAAAAAAAAAAAAAAAAAAAAAGACGTGGAGAAGGAGATGACCATGATAGTTGTCTGGGTTTATATTTGACAATGAGCTTTGTAATAATGAAGGCCCAAAAATGCAAAAACAAATAGAAGACTGGGCTCGGGCAAGTCAATGGACCTGAGATGAATTGGAAGTTATTTCAGCAGAGGCATAGGCCACATGTCTATGATTGAAGTGATGGGCAACAAAGAACACCTCACCACCAGTCAATAAGCACTTTTCAAGGGCATGGATGAGTAAATAGGTGATGACTCACTGCACTCCGAAAGACATCAGCTAAAGGCAAAGCTTAGACAGTCAGGCTAAATTGTTTATAAAAGTAGAGAGGGACACCAGAGACAATGACACTCAACCAATCAATCAAAAGACATACCACTTTGCTCTCAAGCAAGCAAGAAACTAGAAAGCTGAACTTTGTCCATATCCTGTCCTTTTTAGCTATAGTTCCCTTATAGAAAGCCATCTTTTTTCTAGATTAGAAGTTCTGCTACCTTCCCCTAATGTTGTAGTATTGATTCCCTCTTATGGAACCCTTTTAATTTTCATCCTCCAGAGTATACAAACCCCATGTAAACTTAAAGAGAAGTGGCTGCAAGAAGTTGAACCTTGCCCGACAAGTTTAAATCTTACCCGACTCTCTTTTGTTTGTACTTACATATAGTAGATATGTTATTTAGTGCATTTTCCTTCATGTTTTTAAATCATTTTCAACTGTTTTACAATTAAAAGTTCCATCCGCAATCAAATCTGGATAAATCAATGAACTTGTTTTCATTAAAACAAAACTTGATCTAGAAAATGGTTGGAAGGGCCTTGAACTCTCTTCATTTTGGACATACAAATGTTATGGATTAAAAGTCCTTGTTTATAAGGCAAGAAAAGAACCTTATACAGACTTAACTCATATGTGACAATCTTTTGATAAACAAGAAGTCTAAATAACTTATGGCTCAAGTAACCAACCTATTTCACCTCCATTCAATAATCTGTTATACAAAGATAACAATGGCACACTTAGATCCTTGTTAATTTTGATTGTGACCCTCAAGGCCTAAACCAAAGGCCCCACAAATGCACCTTTCAAACTAACAATAAACTCATATTGTAGCACACCAAGCAGCAAGATCTTGCCCGACAGGCAAGAAAGAGCCAGAGCCCCGGAAAGTTGTGTGAGGGACTAGATCCAGAATTCCAGCCCGAACAGTAGTTAATCATTTTTCGTCCTTTTTGTATTATGGTGTAATATTCTTATAGACTAAAGAGTAAACTGTCCCCATGAACTAACAACCCTTTCGAAATTGTCTCCCAAAACTTATATTTCAGAAAATCAAGGATCTTAACTTGAAGAAAGAAATAGTTCGTGAAGAAACTGGCCAATTTGTTGTTGTTTTGGCCTTTTCATGCTAGTCACATTCTCCTTTTCTTCTTTGGCTCAAAATCCACGCACTCACCGAGTCACACTAAACGTGAGAAAACTTAGGGCACGAAGCAGAAGTTAACAAAGACAAAACCAAGGTCCTACTGGTTTCCACTACATAAACAGTTGAATGTAAGGTATTGATCACAGGGCTTCCTTCTCAACAACAATTTGAAACGCATTGATACAAAGATATTGCGACGAAACCATTTTCCCTATCGCCAGTCTGGCCAAATGAACCAAACACACTTCCATCATCTTACAAAATGGAAATGGCAGACACGCAATCTCCAAAACCCGCAATTCTAATGGCATGCTAGTGAATACGCAATACGACCATCATCAACTTCCTTCATCGTGAAGAAGAATGGTCGCATTCTTCCAAATTGTAATTTGTAAGCTATATATAATTACATACAAAATTCAACTCAAAGTCACAGAGATCATCATATTTACAAAGCATTCCCTTGATTTGTTCCATACTGTTATTCAAGTGACAGATGATAGATACAGTAGCTATTCAAAGAGAAGGAGAAACAGAAAAAAAATGCAGAAAAGAAACAAGGGAAGGCAACAACTCCATATACAACATAAACACAATTTGTAATAAAACACTAAACAGATGAAATGTAGCGTTTCTTATTGAATGTAAGATGTGGAGAAATGTAACACTTTAAATCAGCAGTTAGGGAGGTTATTGGTTTGAAATGTGACTCTTAACCCATTGATCGTATCACTTGATCGCTGAATGCAGGGAATTTTATGGCTCAAAATTAGAGTTATTCGGTGGAACATATATAATAAAAAGAGATGAACTATGCTGCAAGCAAACATGGGTCATCAGCTATATCTCTACTCTATATAATTTTGATTTATAAGACAACTTACATAAAACGAGACTTCGTTAATTAAACTTGGTGAACACTAGTGCACGTATTTACTGTTTTACTCTAAAAAAGTGACTAACTTAAGTCTTCCCCAGCAGTTTGAGTACGGGTGATACTTATATAGAAATCATGTAATTTGAGTTTGATATCTATATATACCACTACTAATGTAAGTTCAATATATTCGCATCACCCTTAAATTCTTAGGAAAACTAATTAAAAGAGTTTGAAAACTTTGAATTTTAACGAAAATGACAAAATAAATGGTAAAATAAATAGTATAAGGATTGACTTTTTAGTGTAAAAATATGATTTGTCATGTTAATCTTTCTCTTGTACTTCTGGTTAAAAAACCGTTACCAGCTTCTCCCTAGGAAGTTACCAGTCTCGCAGCCACTGGTGAGCTATGGCGACGGCTAAACGGCGGTGATGGGTAGGGTGGCGCCGACGACGTGGCGGAATGAATCGCTCCAAGACCGTAGCTTTCATCTGGCTCCTCTATGCCTTGTTTTTCTACTCACTCTTCCGAGTGGCCCTCAGGAACTCAGACTCCTCACGCAATTACTCCTCCGCCTCCGGTAAATTCCAATTCCTTTTCCCTTCACTCTCCCGCTATCTCCTGTTTGGTTCCCGAGAAAATTACATAAATCACAATCTCCCGCCGCAGATGCTGTGATTTCGAATAAGGACCGGAGGTCTGCATTATACGATCAGATGGGTCGGGATTTGAAAGACCACGGACCGGTTTTTCTCAACCGCGGCGGCCGGACCTCTCAGTCTCTGTCACTTTCTGATATTTTTACGATAAGGGATGGATCTGTAGCACCTGTACTTAAGGTAATCCTAATTCGTTGATTAAAGAGTTAAACTTTGGAGATTTGGCTAATTGGATATTTTTTCATGTGTGTGTTCTATGTAGGCAGCAAATCCTCCTGTTCGTGCTAATGTGTTGTATCTGAGCACGCAGTACTCGCTTCCGATTTCGTAAGTATTTAGCTTTGTTCTTTCATTGTGTTTTCGAATTCGAATGGTCAATGATGGTATGGGAAAGGAACAATTTTTAGGGTTGATATTAGCAATGTATGAGCAATGTATGTATGGTTTTGGTTATTAATTATATGTGTGATTCGGGATGGAGCATCGAATTGACATCGTGCACAATAAAGTTTAGAAATTTTGTTCGGGGAAGCGTTTTGCTGCAAGATTATAAGATTAGGTACAATTTTCATAGCCTTAGCTTAATGCTCTTTCGTTTATGTCGTATATCCATGCTTGGCTTGTTGCAGGAAGGCGCTCAAACCTATTCTCGATCCTTACTTCGATAAGGGTAAGCTACTGTTTGCCAATTTATAATGTCTTTGACAGATTATATGATTATAGCTTACGAATAACGGAGTAATTTATCTATTTTTTAACTCGCACATTTACTATTTGTTGGTATGCTTATGTGTCTATCTTGGCTAGCAATCTGGTTTCAGAACTCGAGCTTGTATCATTTTAGTATGTTTCATGCCTCGCATCATATTTCACCCATTCCTGCTACTCAAGACGAGATAGACTGCACTTCTGGAGTTTCTTAACATCTTGTAATTTGCACTTAAATGTCAGTTTAGGTTTTGAACCCTGTTTTTTATTTTCCCTCAGATTGAAACCGAAGTAGCTGCCGTTAGGACTATTACACAGGGTCTCTGCCCTTTAAAAATTGTCTTGGACAGAGTGGTCTTGACCTCAACAGGTGTGCTTCTTGGGTGCTGGCAGGTTATTTTCCTTAACCTATATGCTCACCTTTTTCTTTCTTCCTGTTCGTAATGTATGTCACATAAGAATATTTGATCCTTGTAAATATAGATGTTTAGAAAGGTCGCAATTTCATAACCATCAAGGGAACGATATAACCGAGAATCTATTTTCTGGAATCAATCTTTTGTTTTCATTGTAGGTAACCTCTGGATCAGATCCTATAACCATTCGAGCAAAATTGAGGACCGCACTTCCACATGCACCAGAAAAGCAACTTGTAAGAACCATATATCTATCTTTATTCATTTTACACAAGTACAGTAGCCCAATACTATGCAAACTAAGAGTTGTTAAGTTTACCAATAGACTTACTCTTAATGAGTTGAGATCATGGAAGAACCGAGGTTTTAATGGTTAGTATATGTTTGAAAGTGAACGATTGTAACACTTGCTTGAGGTGACTCTCTCCTGCTACGAAACTTCTTCCTTTCTGATTTATCTTATTGGCTGTCTGTGGGGTGCATGTGTTCCGGCAAAAGTTATTTCATTCTTTTTCAAGTTCTAGAATTTAGAATAGAGCTTTCCTGCATGTGGCAATGAATACCTTCTTATTACCAAATATCTGCTATGAAAGGATAAGTAGTCTGAAGGTGCATTATTCCAATTTTGTTAAACTATAAGAAATACATGATAAATCCTGATGCGGAACTTATTGTGGCATCGCAGATCCCCTCATTAGTGCGTTATGAATTATTATTGGTAGACTGACAGTAAAATTCCCCCTGTATCTTATGCTTGTAGCACTTGCTAATCTGCAGCCGTTGTCTCCTGCAGTATGATGCTGCCATTCTTCATACTTCATTTGCAAGGCTTCTTGGTCACCCAAAAGCATCATCCAAGGTAGTACATCTAATGACTGTTAGTTGCCTATCTCATTGCTTGGCATTGTAAGCACCTGTTTTAATATTGCGGTTCCAATTTATCTGGCGATCTGCTGAAAATTTTATTCCCAAACGTGCTTCTAATCTTTGCAGAAAATAGGAGTTTTCTAATTGCTTTTCAATTTTCGTAGTTCGTGAAATTTGACAACTCTTTATAAGATTGATCCAGAACCATTCATCGACTAGAGACAATTCATCGACTAGAGTTGATGAAACATGTCTCATATCATTCTAATATTGATTGCCACTGCATCTATGTACATGTAGGTTCTGTTATTTACGTAGTTTTTGTCGTGTTCAGGTGCTATCTAATACTTCAGATCAAATCCACTTCTTCCAAGAGCTTGTTCATCATCTAAACAACGAACTCCAAGGATTTGAGGTGAGTTGTTATGCCGTATATATCACTCTACGTACATAATTTATGGCATGTGTATCCATAATATCTTAGTCTTTCAAGATCCTCTAAAATCAATTGAATTCAGGCAGTGGTATCTGAGCTCTGGTATGTGGAGGAATTTGAAGTTTTGGCTCTAGCATTGAACGGAAGAATGAAGGCGCGCAGGTTCCAACTTGGCTGCTCAAGAAGTTGACATCATGATTCGCCAGTTCCACTAGTATAAACCCAGAATTCAAGTAAATAACGCTAGTTATGGATGTGTCCTTAAATCGCCTTGTTTTACAACGAAGCAGGTTCTCCGTGTTGGCGTGTAAATTCGCATCTTGTTCTTCTAAACTGAAAATCTAAAGAAAATGATTGATGTTGTGGACTTGATGAACGTTTCTCGAACTTGAAATTACCTTATGATAAGGGAACGCGTAACGACATATATGATCGGCATGTAACGTACTAAAATGGTGCATGCTTGAGCGCTGAAAGCAGAACATTAGCCAACATAAACAGACGCATTGCAGCATAAGCGCACCAACAGATGGTAGGCTGGATGAGTGGTTTGAGCATTTAGCGACCAGCTTGACTGTCGGAGAGTCGCCATTGCCGCCCAAGTGGCCGCTCTCCATAAATCACGTTGGAAAAGCTTCTCCCACAATAATGAGAGCCCAAGTCCACCTGAAACCACTATTCGTCAATTCCCTTGCGAATACCAATACACGATCTACAACGATATATATTACACTACGGAAGAGGGGAGTTTGGTTAAGGTCACATAATGAACAACCTAATTTGGTATCGATCTTCATTCACCAGCTTCGAATCTAAGACCTTTTGCTTACAAGTGTAGAGAAATACCACAAGACCGTAGTACTGGTGACAAAGAGAACCAATAAATAAATATGAAGGAAGTGTAGAACAAGAAATTGAAAATTGAGGTGTAAAATTCACTGCATCCATCCACTGCATCAAGTTGGGGTGACAAAATGATCACTGTCATTCATTGTCCTGTAGATTGACGTTCTCATGGATGGCACACGCCTAAGCTTTCCTTTTTTTTTCTTAAGGGGAGGGGGGACAACGGGTGGTAAGCTACGGTCATCCATCATTTTTAGGGATCGGGTTGTAAGCTTTTTTTTTTTTTTTTTGGTGTGGCAAGCCACAATTATCCATCATTTTCGAGGGTTGAAAAGACTTACAAAAGCATTTTAGCCTCCTAAGCTTTCCTAGAACAAATTAAAAAATTGCAGTCACTTTCAGTAACGCTTGGAAAATACGTATGCTTCCTTGTGGATGCCACAACCCTCTCTTGCCAAACAAGTACTTGTTGTCATTTTTTTTTTTAAAAATTTTAGACCGTGCACATTTTCTTTGCTAAAGTCAAACGTCAATTTGTCACCATTGATCAAAGTTTGTGTGCGCGTACGAATGACAATGGCACAAAAAATGATCATTGCTCAGAAACTACACACATGCAAGTAGATGATTGCTTGTAGCATAGCTGAATTACAAAAATTAACTCAAATCCACTGGCTGATAAATTTTCTACATGTGAGAAGACTGAGATGCAATGTCTATCTCGAGCTTGTTACACAATGTTATATGCTTAACTTTTTTTTATCGTTTCGGAAGAAGGGAGTCTATCCTATCTCAGGGTCAGGGCATACCATAAGTTTATTTAAAGACTTATAAATAAGGTTTTAACCTCTTTTTTGGTTTTTACTGATCGGTTACCAAGAGAGATTGTTGGCAACATGACTCAAATATAAACCTTGTCTGGCAAAGAGAATGATCTTTACTCATTCAACCAATCCTCGTTGTTTGCTTGAGATGCTATCATTTGTAATCTTAAAAACTTACATGTAATCAAACACTAACCAAAATAAATCACGATAAGTGGTTCAGTAGAAAGATACAGACAATTTAATACGTTGTAAATTGTAAATCTGCTTAATCGCAATCACGAGCAGAGTACAATTCCTAATTAGCACGAAAGGGGGAGGACTAGCCAAGATATGATAAAATGTAAAGCAAATGGCACGAGGGAAGAAAATCGTAAAATATACAGAGACACAAGCCACAGCTCACGAGAAGGAAGTTCACGTGTCCGGGTTCGCTACACCGCAAAAAGGCAAGCGCTCGCCACACGCCCTCCGCTGCCTCGTTTTCTCCCGCCACACTCTCTGTCTTCCTCCTCCCCTAAGCGCCAAGCGTAACAGTTACCTCTTTCAATCCATTACGTTTCATCTCCGGATATATAAAATCTCCAATTTTCCTCAGATTCCTTCAAAATTCCTCAACTTTTCTTGATCCAAGTCCCAATTTTTTGTTCCCGCCATTTCCATCTGCAGGTAGCTAGGGTTTGTTATCTGTAATTCTACATATTGTGATCAAATTATGCAGTTTTTTGTTTGTATTTTTGTTCAGTATAGTTGATTTGTTTGTGATCTAGCGTCTCTGGAAGTATGTGATTTCTGAAAAGCATATATCTTTTGTAGTTTTGTTGGATTTGGGTTTGACTTTAATGGCTAATTCTGCATTTTAATAGTTTTTAGTATCTGCTAAGCTGGATTCATGATTTTGGACTGGAAACATGTAAATATAATTTCAATTTATTGAATTTTTAGTGGGCAATGAGGTAGAAGAAGTAGTTGGGGAAAAAGAAAACTAGGGTTTCACTTTGAATGTTGATTGTGTATTTCGATTCTGTTAAATACAGCATGCATTATATAAGGAAGTGCAAAAATTTACGCGTTGTTTGGATGATTTGTAGGCTATAGAGCCTTATTCAGTTCATCGAGATAATCATGGGTTCACCGGATCCTGTGCCGGCAGCTGACGAGGGTAATGTGGCAACGGAGGCATCAGTGCGCCGGTAAGTTCTAGAGATATTAGGTTTGGCATGATTGTATAAGCATTCTTACGTGTGCTAGCAATTTTCTACTATCTTGATTGGATCTAGTGCTTGGAGTATCAATTAGAGGGTGGAAGTTCAGGTGTACTTAGGAACGGTAAAACTTGTCTTGCCTTAGAAACTTGATGCGAATTAGTGTAGCATTTAGAAAACGATTTGTAAAATGAAAATGCAGAAATGCGATTTCTGAAATGTTGTTTGAAGTTACAGGGTCTATGTATGTTGTAGCATCAATATAACCGTTGTACCTGGTGAAATCTACGTAACTTTCTGGAATGTTGGATGTGTTGCTCACTAGTTACCGATCATGAATTAGCTTTAATAGAAATAGCTGCAACTAGTGATGGATAAATTTTGGATTAAATGTGCTCAACGTTTTGGTATTTATGTGAAAGAAAGAATGCTATGGTTGGTAGACTCGCATCATCGAGGTTAATAGTGGTGTCTACTTATTGCCTTTCTAACTGACCAAACGATTCAAATAAGGTGGAATATTGTCAGCAAGCACTTAACTCCTGTTCATAAATCAATCTGATGCACTTCGGCTATATCTCTTTCTGATGTGGTAATATTGTGTTTTTTAGTTAAACAAAAATATAATGAGCACTAGTCTTTTATTGACTTTGAACTTCACAACAGTTTACGGTTGATATGTTTATGCTTTATAAAATGTTTAAGAGGGTCTTCTAACAATATATCCTCTGGCCATAATCAATTTGTGTGAGGTTCTTAGAGTTGTGGATGTAGCATGACTATTTATCGGGATGAAAAAGCACTCAGATTTCTTGGTTAGATGTTTAGGAGGCTGTTTGATGTGCAGGGCTTGTCCTGGAATAAAGAAACAGGGGAAAATTCCTAAGAGAATCCGCAAGGCTGAGAGGGAGAGACGGAAGCGTGAGCAGTTTAACGAGCTTTTTCTTGGGCTGGCTGATGCCCTTGGTAACTTCTCTTTTATTTATGCGAACTTCACTATAATTTTGTTTTTGTCTGCAGTTCATCTTACATTGATAATTAGCTTCAGTTTTTGGTGTAATTTTTTTTTTATGATGGTGGGTCGTTCTTAATTTGCGATAACTCTTTTGCAGAACTGAATGAGCAGAACAGTGGAAAGGCCTCCATAATAAGTGAAGCTACTCGACTGTTAAAGGACTTGTGTGGTCAGATTGAATGCTTACAGAAGGAAAATGCATCCCTGTTGTCTGAATCGAACTATGTAAGGCACCCGACATCTTTCTTCACCCCCTAAACATTTTGCTCGTTTAATGTTTATACAACATTTAAACTTTCTATGTGTACTTGTTTATGTGGATATCTTAGCGAAGTTCCTACTTGTTAGAACTGTGAAACACTTCTACATCTAGTAGTGCATTCCTTTAATCCATCATATTTTCATGAAAGCTCTTTAAAAATTGAACAGATGACTCTCGAGAAGAATGAGCTGAGAGACGATAACTCTGCCTTAGAAACTCAGATTGAGAAATTGCAAAGTGAGATACAAGAGAGGGTGGCACAGTCTAAACCGAACCTGAATGCACCACCTCGCGGAGAATTGAGACCAGAAGTTCCCTCCCATTTTACCGGAAATTGCATCAGTTTGCCCACTCAAGAACCCAGCTTGCAGCAAGCACCTGCTGTCTTTGTTATGCCCTTCTGCCCTGATCTCCAAGCTTATCCACTGCCGGATGCCACCCACCTCACATCTAACACCACCTCACATGTGAGCAAACCGCATGCTAGGTATCCGACCTCGGTGGATTCTTGGCCGTTCCAACTTCTCGGCGAGAAAACAACCGCAGGCAAAGGATTTCGACAAAGTGGTAAAAGCGACCCTAGTAATATGTAAACTTCGTAATCGAAATGGTTTATGTGCCCTTCACCTTTTGCTGGGTATAATTGACAATGCCCCATATTTTGTAGGTTGTATATTTCAGAAATGAATGAAGCAATAGCAACGGTGTTCAGTATTACGGAATTTGGTATTCGATTTGTACCGAAGTTTTATTATGCTTCGTGATATTCTTGGGCTGTTAGATTTCTATCGTTGTATTTTTTATTGTTAGATTTTTTATCGCACGTTCAACGTTTCATTTATCTGATGCATAACATAGGTCGGAGCATAGTAGAATTTTTAATAAATCGGAGGTTTTTTTGGACAATCCACTTGACAATCTATTAGACAACCTTTGACGCCCACATAAGTCCGTACACAAGCATGCGCATTTTTTTTTCTTTCAACAAATACCCATATTCAGGGACAAGGGGCGGAATGACCTCTCGATCTACTATCTACATTAAGGAAAAACGAAAACTAAAGACAAATCTTAAAAAACTTCTTTTTTAACGAAAAGTCATTTTTAAAGGTATAGTGAATAGTGCCAGTTAAAGGTTAAAATGTGGTTTTTCGTTAAAAATGAATAGTATTAGGAGTGTTTTGTTAAAACTCCCCAAGGAAAATTGGTGAACTTAGCCTCACAATGGGCTAGCAATAATGTGGTTTAAATTCTCCTTTGGCGATAATCGAACCTAAGACCTCTCACTTACAAATGAAATGAAATACTACCATACTGTAATACTAAGACTATCTCCAACCGAAAGGTTCAGAGGGCCAAAAGGCCAAAAATAGCCCGAAAACCGTCTCCAACTGAGGGCTAGGCCAAAGAGCTTGTGGATCCCACTGGACAAAAAAGGGTCAAAGGGCCAACTGACTGGCCCAAAGGAGCCAGCTAGCTAGCCCCGTGCCAGGCCATAAATTTGAAACCAACGGCTAACTAACGTCAATTACTGTTATTAAAAAAAAAAATTAGACCAAAATTTTTAAAAATATTTAATTATAGGCTCAAAAAGTATGTTTGGTTGAATGTTTGGGTGGTGTTCTTTTTATAGGCTTTAGTGCTTGCTCAAATCCTTCCCACAGCTGATGTGGGACTCCCACCCACTTCCATTTTTTTTATACTTCCTCTCCCATAGCTGATGTGGAACTTTTCCATCCACTTCCTCTTTTCTTTTTTTCTCCTTCCTCTCCCACAACCAATGTGGGACTCTACCACCCACTTCCCTTATTTTTATTTATTTATTTTATACTCTAAATATAACATCTCATATTTGACTTGAAATGTATAAGTAGTATTATTTAAGTTGTATTTTTAAAATTTTAGTTGTAGTTTTTATATATAAGTTGCAGTTTTTAAATTTAAGTTATTGTAGTTTTTAAATTTAAATAATAAATTATGTTTGGCCATTTGGCCTTTAGTTGGAGACGATTTTTTGTGATAGGGTTAAAACGAGTCCTATGGCCCTTTGACTCTCGATTGGAGATTGTAAGAAATATGACCATGCACTATTCATTAAAATATTAATTTCTTGGAGGATCAGAAAGTTAAAACGAATCATCTAGTCCTCGTTCGATTGGACATGGTCTAAGGCCATCTCTAACCGAAGGGTCCAGAGGGCCAAAGGGCCGAAAATAGCCCTAAAACCGTCTCCAACCGAGGGCTAGGCCAGAGGGCTCGAGAATCTGGAAGGGCCCCAAGGAATTTCAAAGGGCCAAAGGGCCAAAGGGCTGGCTGGTTGACTATTTTTTTTTTTTTATAGTTTTGTTATTCCTGTCGGTTATAACCGACAGGAATACATGCTATTATTTAATATACTAAATAATAGTGTATTCCTATCGGTTATAACCGACATGATTGTTTTAAAAAAGAATTCAAATGAAACGGCTACTAGCCGTTGCATTTGATTTGTTTTTTTTTTTTTACATTATTATTATTATTTTTTATTTACAAAATTTTTCATATAACTTCTATTTTTTCCTATAACTTCTATTTCACAAAATTTGGTTCATATTTTTTTTTAAATTCCATTTTTTCCTATAACTTCTATTTCACAAATTTTGTTTCATATTTTTTTTAAATTCCATTTTTTCCCTATAACTTCTATTTCACAAATTTTGTTTCATATTTTTTTTAAATTCCATTTTTTCCCTATAACTTCTATTTCACAAAATTTGTTTCATATTTTTTTTTCCTATAACTTCTATTTCACAAAATTTATTTCATATTGTTTTTTAAATTCCATTTTTTCCTATAACTTCTATTTCACAAAATTTGTTTCATATTTTTTTTAAATTCCATTTTTTTTCCTATAACTTCTATTTGACAAAATTTGTTTCATATTTTTTTTTAAATTCTATTTTTTTCCTATAACTTCCTAAGCCATTATACAACATTAAATTAAATTAAGTAACATGAAACAACATTAAACAATATGAAACAACATTAAATAACATTAACCAACATAAAAATTATACAACATGAAACTTAAACAACATTTTAGTTGTAGTTTTTAAATAATAAATTATGTTTGGCCCTATGACCCTTTGGCCCTCGGTTGGAGACGATTTTTTGTGACAAGGCTAAAACGAGCCCTCTGGCCATTTGGCCATCGGTTGGAGACGGAGGCAAATATGACCATGTACTGTTCATTAAAATATTAATATCTTGGAGAATCTTGGAGGGTCAGAGGGCTAAGGGGCCACAAGCATGCTCTCTTTGATTCAATCATTGTCCTTTGATTAAAGAGGACCACAGTAACTCCCATGAGACCCGATAGTTCCTCTCAAAGCCTTAGCTTTTGCCACGTCACGTATATTTGGTAGTGCTGTAAGTTGTTAACCACACTTGTCCGCTCCTCACTTTCCCACCTCCAACCGACCCTTCACACACAAACTGACAAAAAACCCTAGCTTATTCCAGAAGCACTTTTTCCAGAAGCTCAGTGTTTCAGTTCAGAGGGTGATAGAGTTGCTTTGGGAAATCGGGAGATGGGATCTGGCGCCGGCAGCTTCCTGAAAGTGCTTCTCAAGAACTTCGACGTTCTTGCTGGGTACACCCACATTCTCGCTCTCTCACTTACTTTACCAAATTTTCCAAACCCAGCAAAAAAGTTTTGATCTTTTTCTTTTTCTTCTCTAATTCGATTTATGGGGTTTTTTTTTTTGGGTGCTTGCAGGCCTGTGGTTAGCCTTGTTTATCCACTGTAAGTTGGGTTCAAAGGCAACTTTTTAAGTTTTATTTTCCAGTTCTATCTATTTTTTGCATTGTTTTTGTGCTTAATTTGAAGTTTTTTGTACTGGGAAGTTGAAATTTGGGTTGTTTTCGATAGATACGCATCGATCCGAGCGATAGAGACGCAGTCTCCGACCGACGATCGCCAATGGCTGACATATTGGATTCTGTATTCCATGATTACTCTGATTGAACTCACCTTTGCCAAAGTCATTGAGTGGTAAATTATTTTCTACTTTCCAAATTTAGTTCCTTTTTTACTTGTTTGTAATCCGGGTCTGCGTTGTATGCGATCATTCGTTAAGTTTTCGGGTGAAGATTTCATCTTGCTGCATTTACATTCTTGAACTTGTATAGAAAAGCGGTTCCGATTGTGTGATGAACTTTTACCAGTTTTTTACTTGTGCTTCAAGGAAGATTTATGAAAACTTATGTTTGAGTTTGCTAGGTTTGCGTTGCCTAGTCCGCCTTGTCGGGGCTGTAAACAGTTATCTTGCATTAGATTCAATGTAACATCCCACGTCGCCCAGGGGAGTGATACTTAAATGTATATTCTTATCCCTACCTAGCACGAAGTTAAGCGAGTAGCGCACAAGAACACCTCTATGATGGGTGACCTATTGGGAAGTTCTCGTTTGAGTTTTCAGAAACAAAACCGTGAGGGAGTAGTTAGGGCTAAAGCGGACAATATCGTGCCACGGTGGTGGAGCGGGCCTGGGATGTGGTGGACGGGTTGGGATGTGACATTCAATTAACTCTCAAGCTGTTGTAGTTCACGAATGATGTGCCGTTGCTGCATTTGATATAATTTTGTGTGTGTAATGTTCTGATCTTTTCTGGCAGGATTCCAATCTGGTCGTACGCTAAGCTGATTGCGACTTGTTGGTTGGTCCTCCCGTACACGAATGGTGCTGCATACGTTTATGAACATTATATCCGACCTTTCTTTCTCAACCCGCATAAAATTAACATTTGGTATGTTCCGAGGAAGAAGGATGACCCAGACGACATTTTAGTTGCTGCGGAGAAATACATTGCAGAGAACGGGACTGAAGCTTTCGAGAAGATCATCCACAGGGTATGCTTATTAACCATAACACTTGAATAATTCGTAGTAATATACTTATAATGTTACATATCCCACTGAATAACAACCAGCATATTTTGGCTTGACGTGATCTTTCCGTTTCTGTAGGCTGATAACAACCAGAGGAGCGGGGGATCCGTCTATCATAGGGGATCTGTCTTTGATGAGGACCTTAAGTACTATCGAGAATATTAGTTGTGGTACGTTTCATTGCATCTTGTCCTGCGGTGTTGTAGAGAATACAATGTTGCTGTTACCTTTTCCGTAGCTGATAGCGTATCTATATCTTTCGGTTTTGTAAGGGATACTGAATGTTCCTAGTTTATTAACATGTAGTTATCATGGTTCGACGATGTCTTTTCTCGTTCTTTGCTTCTTAAATTCAGCTAGTCCATTTGCCTGATTCTTAGGGTGCTCTAGAGTATAGAATATTTCGTGATTTTCAACCATTAGATCTTGGTTTTTGTGTTTTTGACTAGAGATCTAAGTGTTAAAAATCTTGTAAGTATCCGATACTCTGAAGCAGCATAGAAAATCCCTGACATAAGCCAGGATTAAGCGGGATTAACCGTGAAACTCGAACATCTGGCGTGGTTTGAAACTTAAGTAGTTCAATACGATGCACAAACTAATAGTTGCTTATCAAACATCAAAAGTCGTCAAAAAGTACTTTCAAGAGAAGTTAGTTGATTTGACAAAAGCTAGAAGGCCTAGCACAATTCAGCACACATACGAGAGAAGGCATAAGTTGTTCAATTCCCGGACAGAGACCGCTAATTCATCGTCCCGTTTAGACGCTAGTTTGTAGCACAGGCAATGGCCTACAATGTTGGCCTCAAAACTCAATGACCAGTTTCTGTTTCGGCTACAGCTTCTGCTTCGGTTTCATCTTCGGCTTTGCCGACATTTAGCGTTTGGTAGAGGTACTCCTGGGCTTCAGCAAGGGGCGATTCTTTCGCATCAGCTGCATACAATATCTTCTTTACCGCCACCGACATCTGCATGAAATTGACGATAAGTTGGTTAACCAGATCAGTTAACAACATCCAACATTCATACACGGACGCGTAAACCTACTAAATCACTCAATTTCAAGAGAGGAAGGGGCAGAGGCAGAAGCACAGGAGGAGGACGGACGAACGGACGGACTTTGTTCTAGTCAATACTAGCAAGAAATGCCAGCCTAAGAGAAAATGAAAAAGACATAACCTAGCTCCCTAAGAAAAGAAAACCCAAGTCTAGAGTACTCATAGTTTCAAGATCCATTAACAATTCCTGTATTTTGCTTCAGAAATTATGAAATGTTGTAACGTCCAGCAAATACAAACTTCTGTCGTCAGCTTTAGATGCACCATGAGATTTGAAAAGGAGGCATGATAACGGGAAAGAAATATACATCGTACGAATACCATGCAAGGACGTGATTGTATACATTGATTACAAAACCATAAGTCATATATGAAAAACATGGCAGAAATTCATACCGGGATATCCTCCAACTCCGATGTCTGACAAAGAATTTCAATATCCCTTAATTTTGCAAAGTAAAAGTCCCTTTCTTTTTCCAAAAGGTCCACAGAGAGCTTGAGATCTGTAATCTGTAAAACACAAGTATAGAATGAAAACTACTAAGAATCAGACAAAATAACGAAGCAAGATGAATAATTCCACAGGCAAAGCCAGATACTAGGAGAGGAATGATTTTCCTCGGACAAGGCAAGATACTGATACCTCCTTAGACAAAGCCTGAACTTCTGAAGAATTAGCACCGCCTGCAGCTGCATAAGGTCTCCCTTGCTTTGGTCCTAAAGAAATAAGCATCAAGCAATGAGAAGCACTCTTAGGTCTTAAAAATTAATCAAAAGGAGTAGAAATAAAATTTTCGGTGGGGGGGAGGGGATCTGACCTGAGGTCTTATTAAGACCAACTGTATCTCCAGAGCCAGGGTTATGTAAATTGCTTGATTGCAGAGATTTTGAGATTTTCTGAGCACCTTTGGGATGCCGATCTTTCCCACCCTTACTCCTTCGCTCCACAGGGTTATAGTTTCTACAAGGAGAAAAAAATGTAAGAAAAAGGGCATTGATGTAATACCAACAACGAACCCAAAGCTTTGAAAGGAGAGGAGAAGGTTAGAAAAACGAGCATACTCATTCATAATGCCACCATTTACAGAATCACAGTAGCGTTTCAGCCATTGCAAGAATTCCAAGTTGTCCAAAGGCCTGCCTTTAACCAGCCTGTTGACTTCAAGATGCTGCACAAGTATTGAGATCGGTAAGAATACAAACATCTTGGTTGTTCTTGTTCCAAAGATTACCTCTGTCTGGTTTCCTGACTTACCTATATTAAAGTTCGCAATATCACAAACAATCCCAAGTCATGGAACCATACTGGAATAAAGAATTACAGTAGAGGTACATCTCAACCTTACTCTTCGATCATTAATACCAAAGAATCTCAACACATGTAAATGCTAGTGTTGTCCTAGCAAACTGGTCATGCAGAGTGATATTCGCTTTTTCCAAATAGCCCAAATAATGTTAAGACCAACCAACTTGTAAACGTACCACAAATGAGTGGGAGACAATTTAGACCAAACAACACCATAGCATGGTATGGACCTACGAAACCTTATGAACAGTTCCAAGACATAAAGAATTCCCACAATTCATTCCAGCACCTATGTCATAAGTTTTCATCTATACAAGATAAAGTACTCCCATATGTGGTGAAGATCAATACAAGCCCTACAAACAGAATTTTGATTTGGATAATTCTTTATTCTAAAAGTGAGTGCATGTATTGGAGGTTTTTGTAAATAACTTTCAAAATAAGGTTATTCCTCAAAAGCCAATTATGAAAAAGAGACGAGGAGTGGAGGAGCATCGTAATGAAAATACCTTCGCAATTTTTAACTTGTTGAATACTTCCTGTAGAACCTTATAATTCTGGATCATATCATATTCTGTTTTCGCATCAAAATTGACCTGCAATAAACCAAATAGAAGGAAATCGAAGAGGGGTGCCAGTCCGGCAATAAAAATGTTAATCCCACCACAATGTGCTGATCAAATAAATAAAAGATGCAGAGGCACGCAGATACCTTGTGCATTGGAACAACACCAGGATAGGTCATATCCATCATTTGACATTGCACAGCACCAGATGCAGCCTAGCCACATTTGTTTGCATGGTTATAAATACAAGAAGTTTAGTGTTCGTTTCAAATGAAGGAAACTTAAAGGATCAAAATCGCACAATGTGACGTATATCCTAGGGAACAAACCAATGAATGCCTATCACAATTTAATTTTCACCGCAAAAGCTGCTTTAGTTCCATCCATCCATGTTACGAAGAGTACAGAACTGCTATAAATTATTCAAAAGGCGAAACTCTGAGTTGAGTTCAAGACAAGGGTTAATGATGTTAAAGGTTTCGACGTGAGACATGGGCTCACCCCATACACAGCTCAACCAGAAGCAGTATACTACTTCCTATCACTTAATTAGTGAAACACAACAGAAACCCACACTGCAGTGTCACCTCTAATCAAATGGGTCAACAAAATTACACAGGTTGCCAACTCCTAAGTAGCATAATTAACAAACTTTCATATTTCAAAGCAGATAAAGCATTCAACTTTCCAATCATAAACACAATTAGTTCAGTTGGGTCATACATTAACTTCCATTTACGAATTAATGCACCCAATTTTAGTGGATTAAAAAAAAATTCACAAAAAAAAAAAAAAAAAAAGGAACCCAGAAAGCATTTCACAAATTGAACAAATGGGTAATGCTCAGACAGACAAACCCAAGATCAAGATCGTTTCTTTTCAACACAGAAATTCTCAAAAATCCCAAAAAAATAACCAAAAAATGAGAGAAAGAGAGAACCTCTTCAATGCGAGAGAGGTTCAGCTGAAGGCGATTGTTGATCCACGTCAAAATCTCATTCCTCCCAACAAAGTAAGCACTGTCCATAATCCCAATGTTGGAAGCCATTTTTCTTCCCCCGGATTTTCCCAATTCTTCCACAATTTTCACAGACTCAGAGACACAGAAAGGAGATAAGAAAATGCCAAAATAGAGTCGGAGAAGAAACAGACCTTGTTTAAGTATTTAAACCGATGAGGATTAGTGTGTAATCGGCTTTTCGAGAAAAAAAAAATTAAAATTCAAACAAAAATCGAAAAAAATAAGGAATGTGGAAATTATGAGAACCTGATGGAAGATGGAAATTGAATGGTGAGAAAGAAGAGAGAAAAGAAACGGAGTTGGAAATTTGCACGACTGGCGGGCACTGAAATGAGGGAACTTTTTTGATACTTTGGCAAATACAAGCGTGCGAGGAGGAGAGAGGGTTTTATTTTGTTTTTATATTAGTTTAGCTTAATCCCTTTTTTAATTGGAGGCAGATTGTCTCCCTTCTTGTTTGGATGTTATTCTCATTTCCTTCTATTTTGTGCGATCACAATTAAATCACGTTAATATTTTATATTAATTTTTTTATAGAAATAATAAGATATAAAACAATAAGAATATAAAATATTGATATAACTTAATAGTGATCACACAAATAAAAAGAGATGAGAAGAACACTAGCAGACAATCTACCTCCCTTTTTTATTAGCTTATTCCCTTTTATTTTATCTTTTATTTTTCTAGATTTTTTTATATTTTAGTAGTTGATGAGAACTGTTTATTGTTTGATGCCTCGTGGGATTGATTGTGACTTTTTTCATGAGCATCATTAGTTGTACACCACTACTTGGCTGCGGAAATTTATCAGCAGCTTCTGTTTTTATTCAACTTACAGATATACACGTGTTTAATTGGTGTTTACACTTTTAATTATTTGGATACGTGTTCATTTGTTAGGTAGAAGCCGAAGCTGGTGCTGAATTTGCAGCAGCCAAGTAGTGTTCTAACTAAATCGCCTTGTAATTGGCACGTTAATGTCTTTTGTAAAATTTAGTCCCAAAATAGTATGGTAGGTATGTGAAACAAATGAAAAATGTTGCAAGAATTAAAAATCAACATTTTGACATTTGTGTTAGGGAGATTAAAATTTTAAATCAAATTTGGTGGTTGATGATTGAATTATTAATTGAATGTTGATTAGCATGTTTATTTTGATGACACATCATTTAATTTACAAATTTGATTTAAAATTTTGATCTTCCCAACATTATTCTATTACTTTTGTAAGTTAATAATCAATCAGGCTGTGTGTATAATTTAAAGTTTTGGGTCTGTTTTGGGTCTCCATTTGTCCAAAATTGACGATGGCCTGCAAAAGTGAGAGAGCAAGACGGCAATTGAGCTTTTTATTTTACTTGTTATTTAATTGAAAATTGGAATTGGAATTGGCAATTGGGTGGAATTGTTGATTCAAAAGGCATCTCTCCTGTGAGCAAGCAATGCTATGTGAGAGTTTCTTTCTCTCTGTTGTGAGTATTTATGTGAGATCTTCTTCCAGGCTCTTCGGTGGCATCGACTCTAGCTTCGGTTGGGGTCGAGTGTTGTGTCATCTTCTTCCTTTTCTCCTTCCTTTCTCCCTACATCCAGTGGCGAATCCACAGTGGGGTCAATGGGGTCGCACGACCCCTTGGAAGCCATGGAAACAACCTTAGAGACCCCTTGGAGCTGCTGGTGCGACCCCTTGGCTGCACACCAAGTGTTCGACGAAAGGTCCGAAAGAACTCTTGGCTGGGCAAGAGGAAGACGAAGGCGCAGGCGCGCGCCTGTTTTTTTTTTTAAACCTGGACAAAACGACGTCGTTTTGGCCTAGGAATTTTTTTAAAATGATCTGAACAAAAAAAAAATGCCCAGCGTGTCCTGGGCAGGTCTGAACAAAAAAAAAATACCGACCGTGTCCTTTTCAGCCCTATTTCACACAGATTCGAAGCCTTTCATTCCAAAACCCCCAAATTTCTTTTGTTTTCTCCTCCTCCAACCCTAAGTTCCAAACTCAATCCCCCCCAAACCCTCAACTCCATCTCCTCCCTTGCTCCACCAGCTTTGCTCTTTGTATTTGCTCATTGTTATTGTGAAATTTCACAATTCAAGTAAGTTTTTATTTTCATTATTTTGTATATGTAGAATGCAAGATGGGATATTTAATTTAATTGAAATCCAATTCATACTTATTTTGATTATGTTGATGGTTTGTTTATATTATAAGTATTTATTTTGAATATTTTGTATATGTAGAATATATTTAATTTAATTGAAATTCAATTCATATTTATTTTGATTATATTGATGGTTTGTTTATATTGTGAGTTTTTATTTTCATTATTTTGTATATGTAGGATGCAAGATGAGATATTTAATTTAATTGAAATCCAATTCATACTTATTTTGATTATGTTGATGGTTTGTTTATATTGTGAGTATTTATTTTGAATATTTTGTATATGTAGAATATATTTAATTTAATTGAAATTCAATTCATATTTATTTTGATTATATTGATGGTTTGTTTATATTGTGAGTTTTTATTTTCGTTATTTTGTATATGTAGAATGCAAGATGAGATATTTAATTTAATTGAAATCCAATTCATATTTATTTTGATTATGTTGATGGTTTGTTTATATTGTGAGTATTTATTTTCATTATTTTGTATATGTAGAATTATTATGGAACGGTTTTTTAAGAGAAAGTCATCATCGGGTTCGGGTAGTTCGAATAATGTTGATAGTTCAAATACTGTTGGTAGTTCAAGAACTCCAAGTTCAAGGCAAAGTCAGTTAGATGATGTTTTGGGTAATCTTGAAGTGGATTGAGAACTCGAATAATAGATTATGATGCTAATATGAGAGATGAGGTCCGAATATCATATCTACAAAAAGGACCTTGTCAACCTAGAGGTCATAATTTCCCAATAACTAATATGTCGGGAATTAATCGACGCTTCATTCCCCAATGGTTTGATGAGTTTGATTGGTTGGAGTATAGTATATCTAAAGATGCAGCATTTTGTCTCTATTGCTATCTCTTTAAAACCAATTTTGCACAAGTGGGTAGTGAAGCTTTCACTGGAGATGGATTTAAGACTTGGAAGAAAGGGAGAGAAAGATTTAAGATGCATGTTGGACCGGTTGGGAGTGTTCATAATAAGGCTAGAGAAGCTGCTATAAATTTGATGAATCAAGCTACACATATTGAAACGGCAGTGAGCAAACACTCTGACCAAGCTCGTAAGGCTTATCGCACATGCTTGAATGCATCAATCAAGTGCACTAAGTTTTTATTGCGACAAGGTCTTCCTTTTCGTGGCCATGATGAAAGTGCCACTTCAAGCAATAGGGGAAATTACTTGGAGCTATTGCAATTCCTTGCAGATAATAATGATAAAGTTAGAGAAGTTGTGATGGAAAATGCTCCGGGGAATCTCAGATTAGTAGTTCCTAGCATTCAAAAAGAAATTGTGAATTCATGTGCCCTTGAAACACTTGATGCTATCATGGATGGTCTAAAAGATAGATTCTTTTCAATATTGGTGGATGAAGCACGTGATGTGTCGGTGAAAGAGCAAATGGCTATGGTGTTGCGTTATGTGGATGACAACGGGCATGTAATTGAAAGATTTGTGGGTATCCAACATGTTACCAACACTACTTCAAGTTCACTAAAGGATGCTATTGACACATTATTTTCTCGCTACGGTTTGAGCATTTCCAAGCTACGAGGACATGGTTACGATGGTGCTAGCAATATGAGAGGTGAGTTGAATGGCCTTAAAACAAAGATATTGAGAGAACAATCTTGTGCATATTATGTTCATTACTTTGCTCATCAACTTCAACTAGCTCTTGTTGCCGTAGAAAAGAAGAATATAGACATTGCCTCTTTTTTTGCAACGGCTAATAGTGTGGTTAATCATGTTGGAGCATCTTGTAAGCGGTGTGATTTACTTAGAGAGCAACTTCAAGAAGAGCTTGTGATAGCTTTTGAAAATGATTGTCTTATAACGGGGCGAGGCTTAAATCAAGAAACAAGTCTCAAACGTGCCGGTGACACACGATGGAACTCACACTATGGTACCTTGATTAGCATCATTTCCATGTTTTCATCCGTGGTTCATGTGCTTCAAATGGTTATTGATGATAATCCCAATGAAAGTGCGGGTGAAGCAAATAAGTTAATGAGAGATATACGTACTTTTGAGTTTGTGTTTCACCTTTTCTTGATGAAAGTCATATTGGGACTCACAAATGATTTGTCACAAGTATTGCAAAGGAAAGATCAAGAAATTGTGAATGCAATGGCTTTAGTGAAATCATGCAAGGAAAGGCTACATTGGATGAGGAATAATGGGTTCAATGCATTGGTTGATGAAGTATCTTCTTTTTGTGAAAAACATTATATTGATGTTCCTAACATGGAAGAGGCATTTATACTTCCAGGGAGGTCAAGGCGTAATGCTCCAATAAAGACAAATCGTCATCATTATCGTGTGGAGCTCTTTATTTATGTCATTGATGAGCAAATTACGGAGTTAAAGGATCGCTTTAATGAGGTAAATACCGAGTTGCTTATTTGTTTGGCATGTTTGAGTCCGAAAGATTCATTTGTAGCTTTTGATAAACCAAAGTTACTTCGTCTTGCTCAATTTTATCCTCAAGACTTTTCGGATGAGGATCGTTTGGCACTTGAAGATCAACTTGAGATTTATATTCATTATGTGCGTTCCAGTAGTGATTTCTCTCAATTGGAAGTGATTGGTGATCTTGCAAAAAAAATGGTGGAGACAAGGATGCATCAAGTATTCAATTATGTATATTTGCTCATTACATTGTCTTTAGTTTTACCAGTTGCAACTGCTTCAGTGGAGAGAGCATTTTCTGTCATGAATATTGTTAAGGGTCCACTTAGGAACAAAATGGGAGATCAATGGTTGAGTGATAGCTTGCTTGTTTATATTGAGAGAGATATTTTTGCTTGTATTGAAAATGAAGCTATAATGCTTCGTTTTCAAAATATGAAACCTCGTCGTGGACAATTATAGCTTGTAATATTGTTTCCGTTATGAATTATGAATGAAAGTACTATGATTTCATTTTCAACATGTTTTTCCATCCTAATTTTTTTTTTGGACTTTTACACTATGACCCCTTGTGGTAAGAAGGCTCCGCCACTGCCTACATCTACTGTTGGTTCTCCCCAATTTTCAATTCGGCTTTTTCAATTCCTCCAACTTTGTGGGTTCTCTTCTTCCTGATTCTTCCTTACTTTGTTTTTCAACCATGTCTTTTGTCGAGATCTTGTGTAGAGTTCCGGCGCTTGCACCGGCTCGAGTTTGTTCCACACCACCATGTTCTCCATTGTGTTTGCTGCTTGCGGCAGTGTTGCTCGGGACTTGTTCTGAGCTTCCAACTGGTGATTGGCCTCTCTCGCTTGGATGCCGGTTACCCATAATTTATGGTTGTGCGCATGAGACGTCGGTGAAGAAGATGATTGGCGATTGTCGGGGAATCAGATGGTTGATAATTCCTTGGATCGTTGGTGGAGAAGGCAGTGATGCTTCTCAGATGTTCTTAGGTTTTGGGCTCATTTTCTGTTTTTGTTGTTTTCTGTCTGTTTAGGCCCTTTTTGGTTGTGTATAGGTGTAGTTGGACCCTTGTCTATTTATAAGTTTGTGTTTTGGTTGGAATAAAATCTTTCCCTTGACCAAAAAAAAAAAAAGGTAAAACCTGCCGTCCAATTTGTTTCCCGAACTTTAAGTTTTTCTTTTTCTATTTCATTGAATAAAGAGGCATGCTCCCAGTCTGCTTATACAACGGTTAAAAACGCTTTTAGATGATCAAAACTGTTGCTTATAGTGTTGGTCATTTTTGGTATTCTTCGGATAGGACAAATTATGTTGATACAAATAAAGCACAAATCACAAATGTTTCGTACATAAGCAATTCCAAACAGACTAAGGACTATTACAAAAACACTCGTTGAGACATGCTTCATTAGAAGTGTGAAGGCTTTTGAACATTTTGTGCACTAACATGGCAAACTAGAAGAAAAAAAAACATAACATCTCATACTTTTTTAGACAGATTGAATGCACATATATGTATGTAAAATCCATGAAATCTATTGAGAAATGATAGATATGGTGGGTGCCTTATATACACATTTCCGCAGCCAACTCTTGGTGGTTGCAAGTTTGCAACCTTTATAATTATAGCTTTCGTCGGTTTCACCTATCTTTCATATTATGAATGGATAGCGTTAATTACACACTTTTTTTTATACCTTTTATACACCTTTGTTAATTTGTGATCATTGGTATTCTTTAATTCATTCGATCCGACGGTCGAAAATTGAGAAGAACGTATGAAAAGTAAAAATGGGTGAAAAGAGAACCTCCCCCTTCTTTATGGATTGAGGACCTTGAGGTATAAAAAAAAGGTAAATTGCCATTGACCCCTTGAATTATCACCTAAGTTGAAATTGACCTCCGAAATTAAAATTATCCATTTTATCATCGATTGAGTAAAATTAAAAGAAATGTGGACAAATATAGGATTGTTATTGATGGGCTAAAAGTGATTTATACCAACTAAAAATTCTTTCAACTAGGTTTGGCGGAAAAAACTTAAAAGTACTTATAGAAGCCTTTGGTAAAGCACCAAAGAAGCATTCACAAGAATCCACAACTGCATTCAACGTGCTCCTAATAAAAGCAGTTCTAACACAAGTGCTTACTCCAAAAGCAGTTCCAAACGAGAGATTGATGAATTCTAATGGGTTGGGCATAACAAAAAAGTTGGGTTTGGTCTGTAGGCCCAAAATGGGTCGTCTTATAAAATATGGGTCAATCCATCTAATGAAAGCAAGCAATTTGATATCACTCGATGCCAGTCTTGCTCTCTTAAGGTCCTTATTCTGAGGATTTATAAGAATCAAATGCATATTAGTTACATGCTTATATTAGTTCAAATTCAAAGGTTTAAAATATTTGACAACTTAATAAAGTAAAATCAACTTAAAATACATGAACCATCTTGTTTTTCTTTATTAAGTTGTCAAATATTTAAAACTTTTGGATACAAATTAATATAATCATGTGGCTAATATGCATTTGGTTCTGTCCTCCAAATGAATACCTTAGGAGAGCAGGCCTCAACTCGATGCTAGGTTAGCCAGCCAACAACTTCACTAGGGTAAGAGATCAAACAAACATAGTGCACACTTACTTTTTTTTCTCTCATCCGTGAGAGTCTGCTTGAGTGCGAGCCCCTTCTCCCTAGAGTAAATCTGTGGGTGTGTTTCCTTTCCCTTCATTTTTCCATTCCAAAGCCTGATTTTATCCCATTCTATTAGATCTGGTGGATGGTAAATGCTTTCTCCCGGAGGAGTTCGTCTATCCCTTTACCTACCCAACCTAACTCGCAACTACATTTGTGAAGCGGCACTATGAATTGGTTAATGACCACATCTTGTCAAGTCTGCATTGCTTTGAAGGAGTGGATACTCGTGGCCGCATTTAGAGTTATTACCCCCTTTATTTCCTCTCTTACCAGTCCCAATTTCTATTTATTATCCACCATTGTCCCAGTCCTACCTGAGTTATTGCCCAATGAGGGTGTAAATGTTTTCGACCTCTGGTGTTGTGGGGTCTATCTCTACTAGCTGCTCTGGAGGTTGGTTCTGACAGAATGACAAGTATCAGATCTGTGAGACTCGGCAAAAGAATAAGAGATGTTTGGACCGGTCCAACTCCGGCAATAAATGGGGAAGCAGAAAGCGCACCTTTCAGATCTGTGAGATCCGACACAAGAAGAGGGGATGTTTGGACCTGTCCAACTCCGGCAATAAATGAGGACGCAGAAAGCGCACCTACCTTCAATTTGATTTCTGGAAGCTCAACAAATTCAATTTTCTATAGTTGTAGGTACGCCCTAACAACTGTCTTTATGGTGAGTATGATATATTTATTGCAGTAACATGTGAATGTTTCCGATGAATTAGAAAGAAAGTGTGATTCTGCTGAAATCATAGATAAAGAAAATAATGTGTACCCATTAAACCCAATTGTGTGTACGGGACAATTAACAGGAAAGGTGTGGAGACAAATGGCTCGTCAAGAACTAGAGGAGTTGGTGGTCCACCTTGAGCACTCAATGGATCTATCATCAATGAAACATGGCATTAAATTGGTGGGTGAGGCCCTGGTAGACAGAAAGTTGAACAAATGGGGAATCAGGAATATTCTTTACTCTGCTTGGAAGGATTTTGGGGAGGTGGACATAAAGTGGGTTAGGGATAATATGTTTGTCATTACAGTTCAAGATGAAACCATGGCAACAAGGATTTTAGCTCAAGTTCCGTGGGCAGTGATGAAGCAAAATTTCTCTGTCAAGAAACAGCCCCCAGAGCTAGCGCTAGAGGAAGTTAAGATGGCGATCGTTCCCTTTTGGGTCCAAATCAGGGGGTCCCTCTAAGTCTCACTACAAACGCTAATGTCAAACGCCTAATGGTGAATGTGGGGGAATTCATTGAGCTAGAGGACCCAGCCAAAGCCCGTGGATTTCTAAAGGTTAAAGTCAATGTCAATACTGCGAATCCACTAATCAACTGTTATTGGTTGAAAAGAGAAACTAATAAAGATACTTGGGTGGAATTTAGATATGAACGCCTACAGGATTTTTGATATAGGTGTGGACGTATAGGCCATGCCAATACTAAGTGCTCTTTCGCACCAAACATGAGAGGTGCAGCAGGGTACGGGGAATGGCTTAAAGCAGGGCCGATCAGAGACGAGGTAGAGATCAGAAGACCGATGCCTCTAGGGATAAGAGAGAAGAGAAATGCGGGTGCTGTGAGAGATGACCCACCATCTTCCTCACATGGAAGCTTAACCGGTACTGGATCAGGTGGACAAAGGGACTTCAGGAGCATTGCTACAGATATTGAACCCAGAGAGACACCACTCCCAAACCATCATGGAAAAAAGAAGTGGCATAGAAGGTCACGTACGATGGTTGAGACAAGGAACTTCACACAAGAATGGATCGTGCCGGCTAGAGGAAGGCAGTCATCCTGGCCATTTGGGCATAATACCATCCTGCTATCAACCAACTTTGCCATTCCTAGGCAGATGGGGAATAATCAGTCAGTTAGAATTGAATAAATCAATGAGGGGATGAACCACATGCAAGATGCATTTGAATGGGGGAATAAAGCGGTGGAATCATAAGGTATGGTGAGGGAGACTATCAATACCAATCAGGCTGAGGCAAATCAGACGAAAAGATGAGGAGATCTTCAGAGTCTCGAAATGGTTCTGTCCCCCCCATAAGAAAATGAAAAGCCTGGGGGATGGGGAGGCATGAAAAGGAAAGATGACAGAAAACATGAGAGGCACGAGCATTAAGGAGCAAAGTTTAATGATGGAACATGCTATAGATGCAGATGAAGAGTTACAGGATGTCCCGATTGAGTATCAAAATCTATGGGAATATGTGGTGGGGGTCTCGGAAACAGAAAGGAATAATAATTTGACAAGAAGAACGGGCAATGTGGCTCGGGGTGGTGGCGGCTGGCCTATAACAGCCGCACGCTTGCCATGATACACATATTCTGGAACTAATGAGGTCTTGGGTTAGACAAGGTAGTTCGGGCCCTCTATGGGCTAATAAGGAATCGTAGACCCTATATGATCTTTCTAACGGAGATAAAAATGAAAGATCATAGAATTGATGGAGTTAGGAGACATATGGGTTTTTCAAATGGGTTCAATATGACTCCAATTGGGAGAGCGGGTGGTTTAAGTTTGTGGTGGGACGACTCGTTGAAGGTTGAAATTCTCTTTTCATCAAAACATATAATTGATGCCAGAATGAAGGAGGAGGGAGCTCAAATGTGGGTTCGATTTACTGAAGTTTATGAAACTTCTTATAGATGTGAAAAAGGTCGAATTCTAGAATTGGATGAACACTTACTTCACACATTCAAATATGCCTTGGTTATACGGAGGGGATTTCAATGAATTCATGTGGGATTCGGAGAAGGCTGGTGGATCTCAAGTGTTATACAATCGGCCCAGGTACCTTGAAAGCTTTTTGAACTCATCTAATCTGATGGATTTGGACTTTAATGGTCCAGCTTTTACTTGGCGAGGCACGAGAAATGGATCATTGGTGAAAGAACGTTTGGACAGGGGATTATGTAATAGGCTATGGCAAGATCTTTGGCCTAATACGACGGTTACTCACGGGACGATTTTGGGATCAGATCATTGCCCAATTATTATCCAAACCGAACCGAAAGTTAGGAGGGGCAGAAAACTATTTCGGTTTGAGGCGTTTTGGGCTAAGGAAGAAGAGTGCAAAGAAGTGGTGAGGAAGTGTTGTGATTGTTTGGAAGATGGGTATGCCCCAATGAGATGACTAAAAAAGATTACTGACTGCTGTTCTCATCTTATTCGGTGGAGTTATAATAAGTTTAAGATGAGAGGCCATCAGATTGAGTATCTGTTGGATTAACTGGGGGAGTTACAAAAAAATTAGGGAGCTCATAAGGAGGAAATTAAGGAGAGGTCTAGATTGATTGATGGTATCTGGGCGTAGGAGGAGAGTTTTTGGCAACAAAGATCTCAGGTAAAGTGGTTACGGGATGAAGATGCTAACACCAAGTTCTTCCATCAGACCACGCTTCAACGTCGCAGAAGGAATAAGGTGCTGAAAATAAGAAATACTAATGGTGACTGGGTGGAGAACCCCAATCAGGTCCGAAGGCTGATGGACGAGCATTTTATGAATACTTTCAGGTCTGGGAGGATTCGGAACTGAGGGACAACTCTTAACTGCTTAACCCCGACAGTGACGAAAGAGATGAATGCAGTGCTTATGGCTCCGGTCTTGGAAGAGAAGGTAAAAAATGCGGCCCTTAATATGGGTGGACTGAAAGCTCCGGGCCCTGATGGTTTTCAAGGGGTGTTTTATCATACGTTCTAGGAGAAAATTGTGGGTGATGTAAATGCTCTTGTCCAATCTTTGATTCACGGGCAGGACAATCCTAACAAATTAAACTCCACCCACATTGTTTTGATTCCAAAGGTGCAAAATCCTGAGACGGTGTCGCAATTTCGTCCCTTTAGTCTATGCAACTATTCTTACAAGATTTTATCCAAAGTGTTGGCGAATCAGTTAAAGCCTATCTTGCCAGAAATTATATCCCCTATGCAGAATGCGTTTGTTGCGGGTAGACAGATACAAGACAATATTGGAATAGCCTA
The DNA here is from genome assembly GCF_916048215.2 of Malus sylvestris. Lineage (NCBI taxonomy): Eukaryota > Viridiplantae > Streptophyta > Magnoliopsida > Rosales > Rosaceae > Malus > Malus sylvestris. The sequence goes on along the minus strand of NC_062273.1, from coordinate 26,518,407 downwards.
TGAGGTGTTTCATTTTCTAAAAGTCCGGAAAACAAGGTTCGAGGTTGGTATTAATCATGATATGCAAAAGGCTTATGACATGGTGGAATGGGACTTCCTGGATGCAGTCATGGAAATGATGGGCTTTGGGATTTTGTGGAGGAAGCTTATAATGGGTTGTGTGTCCTCAGTTAACTTTGCGGTCATTCTAAATGGATAACCAGGTGAGAAGTTTGCTCCATCTCGTGGTCTTCGCCAAGGAGACCTCCTATCGCCATGAATATGTCTGATGAATTGGGAAACATCTTGGGAATGACTGTTGTAGAGAACCCGGGTACATACTTGGGGGTGCCTCCATTTGAGGTCGCTCGAATAAACGAGGATTAGCTTATGTGAATGGCCGGACCTTGAGGAAGTTAAAAGGATGGAAGCAAAGCATGTTATCAAAATTGGGAAAGGAAATGATGATCAAGGCCGTTGCTCAAGCCATTCCCGCATACCCAATGAACATCTTTAAGTTTCCTGCTGTCCTCTGTAAGGAATTTGATGCTTTGATTGCCAAATTTTGGTGGGAAGATGCTAGTGGGAGATAGAAAACTCATTGGGTCTCTATGAAGACTATGGGTTTACCAAAGCATTTGGGTGGTATGGGTTTCAGAAACTTCCAAGAATTCAATGATGCTCTCCTTGCCAAGCAGTGTTGGCGTTTGATTGTTGAACCAGACTCGTTGTGGGCTCAAGTGATGAAGGCTCATTATTTTCCGAATTTGCTCTTTTTTGGATGCTACGAAAGGGGGTCGTACATCTTGGGCTTGGACAAGCCTTCTTGTGGGAAGGGAATTGATTCAAAATGGGGCTCATTGGTAGATCATGGGTGGGGAGGAGGTTCGTCTTTGGGTTGATAGATGGCTCTTCGCATTACCAACGGGACTTCCCACTCCTTCGGGTGGTGCTTCAGTAACTAGAGGCACACGGGTAAGTTTTGGAAATTTGGCCAATTTCCAAAACCTGGGACATTGATTTTCTCCTGCCCTTCCTGTCGACGGAGGATTGTGCGGCAATTAGGGACACCCCAATTGGGAACCCTCGGAGGAAGGATCGATTGGTTTGGGCGGCTAACTAAAATGACAGCTATTTAGTAAGGTCAGGTTATTTATGTGTACAGTTGTGATCCCTAGCGTTGAGAGATCACTGTCCCCCCTTCACTCGTTTTGTTCCGGATAAGCTGTGGAAGGGCATATGGAGGGTCAAGATGCCAGCTAAGGTTAGACACTTTATTTGGAATTCTCTCCACAATGCTTTAGCAACTTTGGCTGTGCTATTTAGGAAATGTTCTTCCCTAACCCCTACATGCCCAATCTATCTTTGTCATGAGGAAATTATTGAGCATCTTTTTCTTTTCTGCCCTTGGGTCAATTCAATTTGGTTTGGTGGGGCTTTTAAGTACAATATCCATCATGGGAGCATTACTAGCTGGGTTTTTTGGCTACATTCTGTCTTCACTACTAATTTGGGGTCTTCGGTGAGTAGATAATGGGTACAAACTTATGTGGCTTTCACTTGTTGGCATATTTGGAAGTCCCGTTGTGATTTTATCTTTAACCATGTCCTTATCATTCCCTCAAAGGTAATTTTGGGTATCTGTAATTCAGTTGCTGAGTTCTTTAATGCTCGGTTGGTCCCTGAGGACTCGAGGACGGTGGAATTAGGTCGGGTCAGGCAGGTTACAAGGTGGACCCCCAATGTCTCCTATTTTGTTAAAGTGAATGTGGATGCAAGCTGGTCTAGGTTGACTAAATCTGGGTTTGTTGCGGTGGTGGCTCAGGATGCAAGGGGGGATTTCATTGCTGCAGCGAGGTACCCCGTTTCTGCTTCTTGTGTTGCGATGGTAGAGGCTTTGGCTCTACTCCGTGGTTGCGAGTTAGCGGTTTCCCTGGGTATTAGCTCGGTCATTTTTTAATCTGATTCACTACAGAATGGCAATTGGGAGGCTTTCCCTATCTTGGTAAATGCTTGGGATTTGGGTGAAACTTTCCAGAATTGTCGCTAGTCTTAGGTTCCAAGATCGGCCAATATGGCGACGGATTCTCTTGCGTCGTTTTGTAATTTGGAGATGTGTAATGTTGTTTGGGTCAATCGACCCCCCATCTTCGTTAATTTTTGTCTTGAACAATGATGGATTACCATGTCCTCATTAGTTTCACCTTTTGGCAGTGTAGAGGGCGACGCATTCGCTTTGCTGCAGCGTCCTCCTTGTTGTACCCTTCTGCACTGTGTTAGTGGTTTGTATGTGTTTGCTTCTGTGTAGGCTTTCGGTGTTTGCTTTGGTCTCTTGGCCCTGGAATGGATTTCTCAGTTTGCCAACTTCACTAGGGTTTTTGAGCTTCTCTTTCTTTATAGACAGAGCTTAGAAAATTAGTTTTTATTTCCAACGAAGCACAAGGACGACTGTAATCCCTCTCGCTTTCTCTGATGTTTAATCCCATACACACACACACAAACACACACACATATATATATATATATATATATATATATATATATATATATATATTCTCTGATACTTATTATATCAAGATCATTGAGAAACTATTGTTGTTCTTGACGTGGGATTTACATTTTCAGGGTTAAATGATTTACATTTCAAAGTCTCTGAATTTACATTGTTCAATGACAATTTTTTTAATTTTTATAATGGAATTTAAAGGTACATCTCAGGTGGTTAGTGTTGGGTTCTGAATTTGTAATGGTAAACTATGAAAAAGTTTACTGAATGGTGAAAATTTTAAATGGCAAGACGCTTAAGAAGCCCCGCCGCTCCTACAAGAAGGAACGGTTGGATGCTGAGCTGAAGCTCGTGGGTGAGTTCGGGCTTCGGTCCAAGAGAGTTGTGGAGGGTTTCAGCATCTCAAAGTCGTATCTGAAACAATGCTAGGGAGCTTCTGACCCTTGATGAGAAGAACCCTCGTCGGATTATTAAGGGTAAGGCTCTCCTCAGGAGGATGAACCATTATAAGCTTTTGGACGAGGGGTAGAACAAGCTCGATTATGTCTTGGCTTTGAATGTCGAGAACTTCCTTGAACGCCGCCTGCAGACGATTATGTTCAAGACTGGTATGGCAAAGTCCATCCATCATGCTCGTGTGCTCATCAGGCTGAGGCATATCAGGTAAACTTATTTCTTATTGTGCTTTTATTTGATTTAGTGTTATTGATCTAAAATCACTGATGCAATGTGATTATATGGTCAATCTCAATGCGTAATGTCCGGGAAAATGCAGATATTTTGGTGCATCACATTTACTGATTTACATTTCATGTGATGGTATTAATTCTACTAAAAGGTGTTCTATTTGCTCGTACTTCATGTTTGATCTAGAAACAAATGGAATTACTTGATAAATGGTTTGTTATTATACCAACAATTTGTCGTGCCGAATTGTTGATTTTTCGGAGAAAGGAAAAACTTGGAGCTAATTATGTTATAGAGTTGAACGGAAGAGTCTGTTGAGGAAAAATTAGAGTACACAACTCTAACACAAGTGTTAAAGAGACAACACAAGTAAACTAATTACTTGTATTACACACATAAAATATTACAACACTCAAAACTTTCAAAGACACACTTTAGAAGCTATGACACTCACTCTTTCTAGAGACACACTATACCACTCACACTCCTCACAAGACTACTCTTCTCACTCTCATTTTGTTGCCTACTTGTTTGCTTACTCTTTTCTTGATTCTTACTTCTTTCTTGATTGGTTGATACAAATGGTGTGGATGCCTTCTCCTTTTATAGGCATGGATGAAACCTTGGAGAAGCATGGAAACATCATGCTAGAGATATCTAGATAATTCCACTACATTCCTAAGCTATAATTATCTACACTAATCTTGCATGTTGGTGGAATCCTCACCATTCTTCTAAACTCTTCCACCAACTTGAACTTTGCTAGAATTTTTTAGCATGTGCATGGATCCTTCTTTGTGCATGGGTTGGATCCATTGTCTTTGGGCTCTTTGGGCTGGTGTTGTACTTTTAACACTCCCCCTCAACACCAGCTATTCTTTTCTCCATGCTGAGTTGATGATGGAACTTTTTCTTGCACACCCATTTGCATGATATGGGTTTCACATCTCTTCACTTTAGCACTAGATTCCAAGCCTGATTTAGCTCCACTGCAGTGACCTCTTCTCCCAACTTTGAGCCACTCAGGTTCAACTGCTTCTTCTTCTATGGCTATATTGGCGTATTTAGGATTTAGCTTCCGGATTCTTGTTGACCTCCTTAGTTGTGATTGTGGAGTTGATACTTTCACTTCACTAGATCTATCTTCTTTTGGTTGTTAACATACGCTAGCTTGCCAAGGGTTTTGAGATACTGCATGCTCAACATCATTACCATCAAGTGAATCCTCAGACTCACCTGGTCTCAACTAGATTCAAACAGTTTGCTCCTCCATCTTTTGCTGCAACTTATCTTTAATTTCTCTTGAACCGGGCAACACCTCATTTTCTGAGGACCACCACGAAGATGCTTCATCAAATACCACATCTCGTGATGTGTAACACCTTCAATTCTTAAGATCAAAACATTTCCACCCTTTTCTTTGGTTGTCGTATCCTACAAAGATACATCTGATTGCCTTCTTGTCAAACTTGCTACGTAAATGACTTGGAACAAATACGTAGCACACACAGCCAAATACTCGAAAGTAATTAACTGTAGGTTTTATATCCCATAGTTTCTCAAAGTGAGACAAATTCTAACCTTGGTTGAGGAAGCCTGTTGATCACATGAGCTGCAATTCTCATAGCTTCGGCCCAAAAACTTCCTGGTACATTCTTGGTATGGAGCATACTTCGACATATTTCTGCAAGATGCAAGTTCTTTCTTTCCGCTACGTTATTCTGTTGCGGCGTGTTGACATATGTGAACTGGTGACGTATTCTACATTCTCATAGATACTGGGAAAACTCATTCGAGGTATATTTTCCTCCATTATCCGTGCGTATACAACGGGTCTTCTTTCCCACTTCTCTTTCAACTGTTTCCTTAAACTCTTTAAATTTTGAAAATGTTCAGATTTTTCTTTCATAAGAAAATCCATACATACTTGGAGAAGTCATCAATGAATGTCACCATGTACCGCATCCCATTTATCGATGGTTGCTTGACAAGCCCAAACACATTAGAATGAACCAACTCCAACAGTTCTTTTACTTTAAACTTCGACTTTTCGTATGGCAGTTGATGTGCTTTACCATACTAGCATCCTGCACAAACCATGTATGTTCTCACGTCAAGCTGAGGTAGCCCCTTAAGCATTGACTTCTTCATTATCACATTTAGCTTGTGATAGCTAACGTGATCCAATGTCATGTGCCATAAATTTGTTATCTCATTATTCCTTGTCTTGTCTACGTATGTAGTTTCTGCTGATATTACATAGACTGACTGCAGTCACCGTCCCTCCATTGGTGGCATCCTTAAGATCTTGAGGTGTCGATACACCTTCACATCTCGTGGACCAAACAAGACATAATTTCCTAATGACGTTAGTTGCGGCACTGAAAGCAGATTTTTCTTCATACCTGGAACATGGTAGACATCTTGAAGCAGCACATGGTTAGTGTTGTATCGAGGCTCAATTACTGTCTTACTGATGTGAGTAATCGGTGGCCTCGAGTCGTTAGCCGTCACCACTAAGCGGCCTCATTTGTACTCAGTCAGACTTTGTAACTTTTTCTTATCACATATCATATGGTTTGAGCAGCCTAAATCCACGATCCAATCATTCTGTTAGTCAATCAACTCCAAACTTGCTGCTGTAAGAGCTGACTCTTGTAACTCCATAACAACGGATGCTTCAATGTCCCATTCTTCCTTTAGGGCTAGAGACGCAACGACGTCCCAATCATCTTCAATTTTCTCCTTTGAGCTGGCGACATTACTCTATACGGACTTTTTGAACCAACAATCCTTCGCCATGTGGCCATTCTTTCCATAATTGTAACATTTTCCCTCAAACCTTTTATTGTTCTAAGACTGACAATGATTGCCTTGATACTTCAGAGCTTCCCCTGGCCGAGAACTCCCTCATCCGTGATGACTTTTCACCTTGTCACCATTTGTTTTAGATTCTCCACCAACACGTTGCTTAAAGCTGCATTTACTTTCGATGTAGAACACTTCCTCCGCACCTCTTAACGAGACCCCTCTCATTTTCTTTGCCAAAGCTTCTTAATCGACAAGAAAATTCTCAAATTCAACAAGTGATGGTTAGGTCGGCCATCCTTGTACAACGGCAACGAAGCCTTAATATTTGGGTCTCAATCCATGGATAATTATTCTTTTTATCCTGGATTCTATAATGGCAACACTAGGATCTAACTTAGAAATTTCACTGCAAATAGACTTTACCTGATGGAAATACTGGGCAATCGTCATGTCCCTTTGGACCACTGATAATAGCTCATTCTCGAGAAGCTGCAGTCATGTATCGTTCTTCTTTGAAAAGAGTGTGATGAAGGTGTCCCACATTTCTTTCGGTGTCTTGGCCTTCCATATGTGCTACAACATGTCATCATCAACTGTAGTTTTTAAGGCAAATATGGCCTTACCTGCCTTGATCTTCCACTTTCGCAAAGTGCCGCTGGTGTCTTCTTCCGGCTATGTAACTTCATTACCGCCGACAATATCCCAAAGATCTTGGCCTTGTAGGTAAAACTCAACGCACGTTGCCCATGTGCTGTAATTTTTGTTATTAAGCTTCTTGATTCCTCCAACAACTTGAAGATCTCCCATCGTGTCGACAGAACTTCGATAAGCAGAACAAGACTAGTCAACAATCTTGCGAAGTACTAAACTTCTCACGATTCTGGGAAGCTTCACTAGAGATGGTCCCCTGATCGTGCCGCTCTAATACCAATTGTTGAGGAAAAATTAGAGTACACAACTCTAACACAAGTGTTGGAGAGACAACACAAGTAAACAAATTACTTGTATTACACACACAAAATATTACAACACTCAAAACTCTCAAAGACACACTTTAAAAGCTATGACGCTCACTTTTTTCTAGAGACACACTCTAGACCACTCATGCTCCTCACAAGACTACTCTTCTCACTCTCACTTGGTTGCCTACTTGCTTGCTTACTCTCTTCTTGATTCTTACTTCTTTCTTGATTGGTTGATACAAATGGTGTGGATGCCTTCTCCTTTTATAGGCATGGTTGGAACCTTGGAAAAGCATGGAAACAACATGCTAGAGATATCTATATAATTCCACTACCTTCTTAAGCTAGAATTATCTACACTAATCTTGCATGTTGGTGGAATCCTCACCATTCTTCTAAACTCTTCCACCAACTTGAACTTTGCTAAAATTTTATAGCATGTGCATGGGCTGGATCCATTGTCTTTGGACTGGTGCTGTACTTTTAACAAAGTCTATCATTTTGATGATTCGATATCTGTTGTACTTCATGTTTTATTTCGATTTCTGCTAGTAGAGAAGATGCTCTAGTGTTTGAATGGATCACATTGTTTACATATTATATAACACCAACCATTATTTCGGTTGCTTGAGCTGCAAGGTGAACATTCATCCTCACCATGCCTTGTTCTTTTATTGTGGACAGAGTTGGGAGGCAAGTGGTGAACATTCCCTCATTCCTGGTGAGATGTGACTCCGAGAAGCACATCGATTTCTCGCTTACAAGCTCGTTAGGCGACGGACGCCCTGGCAGAGTGAAGCGAAGGAACACGAAGGCGGCTGCTAAGAAGGCTGCTGGCGGAGACGCAGACGAAGAGGATGAAGATTGAATAACACTAGTGATTACCCTGGCAATCGCAGCCGTCATCCACCACTCCACTACCCAGTCACCCGCCGATTCCCAACCCCAATCTCTCTCCAACTAGGCCAAGTCTACCATCAAAACTATCTGCAACGTAACTCGGTACCCCGCCTCGTGCTTCACCTCCATATCCGCCCCCAACCGCTCTCCAAATCCCGACCCAGAGCTCACCCGCCTCTCGGCGCTGTTGATGACCGTGAACTTCGATGCGGCGACCCAGGACTGCGTTTCTCAGCTGGGGTAAGAACCAAGTCAACGACTCGGCGTCGGCGATGAGGGTGGGCCCGGGAGAGAAGGCGTTGATTGGAGATAAAGTCAACGACATACAGACGTGGATAAGCAGCGCGGTGATGGATCAGGAGACGTGCCTGGATGGTTTGGAGGAGATGGGATCGACGGCTGTGGATGCGGTGAAGAGCGAGATGAAGAAGTCAATGGAGTACAGCAGCAACAGCTTGGCAATTGCCGCCAACTTTAAGGTAATTCTAGACAAGTTCAATATATTCCCCTCCACTAATTTTTTAAATTAAAAAACTGTTATTAGAATTTCAAAAATCTTATTTTTTCTAATTATAAAATTTTTGGAGTTCAAAATAAGAATTTTATAAGGAAAACTAAAGAAAAGGGTTTGAAAACTTTGAATTTTAACGATAAGGACAAAATAAAGGGTAAAGTGAATAGTACCAGGATTGACTTTTTAGTGTAAAAATGTGGTTTTTCGTTAAAGTGAACAGTACCGGGAGCTTTTCGTTAAAATTCCCAATTTTATAGTGCTAATAACAATTCTTTAAATTAATTGTATAAACAAAAAAAAAAAAGAGTTGTTAAGTGTTTTACATTTGATTTTTCTTCTTCAATTATAAATGAATTTTTTTTGTTATATGATTTGTGTTTTTCATTTATTGATATATTTGCACTTGCTCAGTTATGAAATTTGAATGTATGTATGAACAAAATGTAAATATTTACATTCAACGATTTGATGATATTCCTCTTCATTTATAAGTGAGAGGTCTTAGGTTCGAATATCGTGGATGACGAATTCGATAACAAATTAAACTGCGTCCATTGCGTGTGTTAGCCAAACTCTCTCTCCCTCTAGTGTAAAAATATCAATGTACTAAAAAAAAAAAAAAACCTTTTGGAATTAATTCTAATATATGTGGTTAATAATCTTAAGCCATTAATAAGGTTCCTCCCCGTTGCGGGATTGGGAGTCGTAGTGTGACTCCTACTTGTATTTCTCTTTGCTGGTTTCAATAAATTACTATCTTCCCAAAAAAGGGTTTCTATTCCTATTCACTCTTTGTGATGACTTAAGTTTGTTATTCTAAAAAACAAAATACCAAGATTTTTGGGTGGAAGCGGGATTCTAAGTTGACGATTAACGATGTAAAAAATATATGTAAAACTCAAGAAGACTTTGACGTCAATGAAGGAATACTAAAATTTTAGTTTATATACAGCTTATTACCGGTTAAATGTTTCAACTGTATTTTAATTTTAAAATTTTTAACATTTGAACCAAATTATGGAGTTATCTAACAGTAATAACCAGACTTCACCATTTCAACTTTATACTCCCCTGATTGAAACAGGTTCAGATCCATTTTAGCCGACAACAGCATGGTGATTGCTTTCATTTTCTTGTTTTCACTCGTAATCATTGAATGATTAATTTATGATACTATATATTGTATGTTGATGCACAAAATCAGTGAGGACTTTGGTACAACAAGAAAATGTTAAGTTTGTGACTTTTGCTAGATTGCTCCGGTCACTAGTGTGGATAAGTATGTAAATGGATAGAGACAGGGAAGCAAACACAAGATGTACGTGGTTCACCCAGATTGGCTACATCCACGGAGTATAGGAGTTCTTATTAATTGTGAAGGGTTTACACAAGTACATAGATTGGCTACATCCACGGAGTATAGGAGTTCTTATTAATTGTGAAGGGTTTACACAAGTACATAGGTTCAAGCTCTCCTTTTGTGAGTACTAGTGAATGATTTAGTACAAATGACATTAGAAAATATTGTGAGAGAATGATCTCTATTTATAGAAGAGAGTTTCTAGTTTCATTCTGACATTGACACGTGTCGTGTTATGATTGGCTTCTGATGTTGACACGTATCGTGCTATGATTAGCTTTTGATGTCCACACGTGTCGCGCTGTGATTGGCCTCCTAATTGGAGGAAAACTCTTCTGGTTCCTTAACGGTATAACGTTGATCGATGCTCAATATTTTCAAGATTGGTCAAGTATGGTAAAAACATTGTAAATCCAAGACATTGCTTCTGGTACGTATATTGCAGCAAATCACGATATATGTGGGACCGAAAATTATTTTAATATTTAGTTCGGAGCTAGATCAATGACTAGATACCATTTAAACAACACATAAGATATCAGAAGGTACACTGAAGATTACAAACATATATACACAGATATATATATATATATATATATATATATGCATTCCTCATATATATACTCTCTCACTGGTTGGATAGTCCAACCAAAACTTAACTCATGTAATTAAAATTGCTAGCCCGGAGAGAGAGAGAGAGAGAGATTATTAATGCTGCAAAAGTCTTCTAATAAGCTCTTCATCAACATCAGAGATGTCTGCAGAATCCAGGAGTTGAGATATTCTTTGGCTCAGATCTTCCACCTCCCTATGCAGCCTCCTTATGTAACTGCAAGTTTCTTCCAAAATGCTCGATGCCGATACCTGCGTAAAATTTGAAACCATCAAAATTCCATTTGTGATAAAAACCCTAAATATAGAAAACTCACAATAGTTTGCTTTAGTTACAAATGCATGCATGACTATCTCCCTAAGCGTGTACCTGAGCATTACGCGTATGATGAAGCTGAGGAAGAAGAGGTTGTAATTTTGAGATGAGCTCCTTAATCTCATCATCTGAGGGTTTAGACATTCTTGATGATGATGATGATGATGATGATCTTCTACTTGACATGGCTGGTTGAAGAAGCACTTTTGCTTATTTTCTGCTTATAGCTTTTACCTTCTTTAGACTATCAAATGGTTGGGGGGAAGTTTTAAGTACGAGGCTAAAGATGCTTAAAAAGAGAGTGGGAATGCAAGGTGGAGACACAAATCTTTTTGGGGTGTGCTATCCACACATCCCTTTTTACTTCTCTCACACTCCTTATTAATTTCTATCATTTGATCTTCGTCAATTCATCTAATCCAACGACTGAAAATTAAAAGGATGTGAGAGAAGTAAAAAGAGGTGTGTGGATATCACATTCCATCTTTTTAGTATGGGAAAGCGAGGTCGAGACACAAATCTTTTTAGTAAGAATAAGCCAAGTTCTAAAAATCGCTAGCGCTAGTCGGGCAGCAGACAAGAGCCTAGACGTTTTTTATTTTAATTAAATTTATTATATAATAATAAAAACATATAAATAAGCTACTACAATTGATTGAATAGAGGCTTCATCGATAATCTAAACTCTTAAGCTCTAATCGGAGCGTCTGACCTTTGCCTAGTGCCTATGCCTCGCCAGAGCTGTCTCGGGGCCAGGTACGAAATTTATAAAAGGTCCATCTTTAATTAGATAGTTTTCCAAACAAAATAGGACAATGATTGATGTTAGAAAGCAATAACTTAAATCAAAACAAATTTTATGACTCATTGATTATAAGTTTATAAATGTCATTAAATAATAAGTAAAAAGAGCTACAATAACCTTTACTAAATAATCAAAAGCAGTTCAATTTTAAACAAACAAACAAGATAAAAAAAGCTTCAAAAACTCTAACTTTAAAGTTTCACTTAAATATATAACATTATTATAAAATAAAATTAAAGAAAAAAATTTATTTTTAGGGTGTTGTTATTAGCACTCCAAATTTTTACATTTAAAAAAATGAGTTTACACTTATGAAAATGCACAATGACATTTTAAGTGCTAATACAAGCAACATTTTTGTAATATATAGCATTATTACATTTACATATAAATATTAAATGATTGAAGCTTTTTTAAATTTAGAGCCCTGTGATTGCACTTTCGTTCCCCTAAGGGCTGGTTTGGTATTGCTGTGCTTTGAAAAAAAAAACCTGCCGTGAGAATAAGCGGCTGTGAAATAAATCAGCATAGTGTTTGGTAAACTTTTTTATAAAAGTGCTTTTGGAAAAAAAAAAAAGCAGTCTGATAGTGGGTCTTTTCATTAAAGAAGCACTGTAGCTCCGTGTGCTTTGAAAAAAAACCAGTTTTCCAAAGCTGCAAATAGCAGCTTCAGCTTTTTCCTTTGATTTCAGCTTATTCTCACAGCAGCTTCCAAAATAAGCTTTTTTTTTTCAGTTTACCAAACGCCTAAAACCCTCACAGCTTTTTTTCATGTGTGTTTTTTTTTTAAGCACCTCACTCCCAAACCACCTCTAAAGCCATCATTGGACCTGCCTAAGCTGCTTTTTAGATCGGTGAGAATAAGACACCAACGATGTTGGTATGTCGTTGAGGCCCCATTTGAGCAACATTTTTCTTCCCCCAGATTTTTCCCAATTCTTCCACAATTTTCACAGACCCAGAGACATAGAAAGGAGATAAGAAAATGCCAAAATAGAGTCGGATAAGAAACAAACCTTGTTTTAAGTATTTAAACCAATGAGGATTAGGGGGTAATCGGCTTTTCGAGAAAAAAAAAATTAAAATTCAAACAAAAATCGAAAAAAAAAAGGAATGTGGAAATTATGAGAAACTGATGGAAGATGGAAATTGAATGGTGAGAAAGAAGAGAGAAAAAGAAACGGAATTGGAAATTTGCACGACTGGCGGGCGCTGAAATGAGGTAACTTTTTTTGATACTCTGGCAAATACAAGCGTGCGAAGAGGAGAGAGGGTTTTATTTTGTTTTTATATTAGTTTAGCCTAATCCCTTTTTTTATAAGCTTATTCCCTTTTATTTTATCTTGTTTTTTTTCTAGATTTTTTTTAGGAAATTTTAACGAAAAACTTCCGGTATTGTTCATTTTAACGAAAAACCACATTTTTACATTAAAAAGTCAATCATAGTACTATTCACTTTACTCTTTATTTTGTTCTTGTCGTTAAAACTCAAAGTTTTCAAACAATTTTCATTAGTTTTTTTATTTTTATATTTTAGTGCTTGATGAGAATTGTTTATTGTTTGATGCCTTGTCGGATTGATGGTGATTTTTTTCACTAGCATCATTAGTTGTAGACAGCAATTGACGATGGCCTGCAAAAGTGAGAGACCAAGACAGCAATTGAGATTTTTATTTTACTTGTTATTTAATTGAAAATTGGAATTGGCAATTGGGTGGAATTGTTTATTCAAAAGGCATCTCTCTTGTGTGCAAGCAATGCTCGAAAGTAAAGCCTGCCGTCCAATCTGTTTTCCCAACTTTAAGTTGTTCTTTTTCCTTTTCATTGAATGAAGAGGCATGTTCTCTGACTGCTTTTACAACGGTTAAAAACGCTCTTAGATGATCAAAATTGTTGCTTATAATGTTGGTTATAAATAACTAGAAGTATTTCCATTTTCTATGTCTTTTTGGTATTCTCCAAATAGGACAAATCATGTTGATACAAATAAATCACAAATGTTTCGTACACAAGCAATTCCAAACAGACTAAGGACTATTACAAAAACTCTTGTGGAGACATGCTTCATAGAAGTGTAAAGGCTTTGAACATTTTGTGCACTAACATGGCAAACTAGAAGAAAAAAAACATAACGTCTCATACTTTTTTAGACAAATTGCATGCACATATATGTATGTGAAATCCATGAAATCTATTGCATGCACATATATATATATACACACACACATATTGATAAGGATAATATAGTAACTCATGACAGTTACCAATTTAGTTAAATAGTTACTGTAGGGAATATTCTTTTACTTTTTACCCCAAAGTGTAACTATATATACTTGTGTAAAATTATCTTTCAGATTAATGAAAAGAGAAGAGAAATATTATTCTCAATATGGTATCTTCCGCCAAAAGTCTACCGACTTCGATCCTTTAGCTTTCTCCTTACGCTTTCTTCATTTTCTCAGTAACCAAACAAATCTCTTTCGCTATTTTCCTCTCTGATCTTGCGCATCAATGGTGGCTAACTCTTCCGATTCTTCATCTCCGATGATCGCACATCCTAATTATTCTCCTCAGGGCGCTGCACCACCTCTTTCTTTTACTCAGGCCTCGATCAACTCCATCACGATCCAGAATATCGGTAGCATGGTCCAGACAAAGCTGAAACGTCACAATTATCTCATCTAGAAGTCTCTCTTTGATTCGATCTTCCACCGCTACAAGCTCGTTGAAATTGTTGACGGATCTGAACCTGCACCGCCTCAAATTCTCACTGATTCTTCAGGAAATTTGACTTCTATTCCTAATCCTGCCTTCAAGTTATGGTATGAGAAAGATCATAATATCATCATCTGGATCAACTCTACACTCTCTGAGGATTTGATTCCTTTCACCATTGGTGTTCAATCTGCTCGGAATTATGGCAGAATCTTGAACGACGATTTAGTGGTGTCTCACGATCTCACATTCATCAACTTAGGTCAAATCTTCAATCTATGACCAAAGGAAATTCCCCTACCTCTGAGTACCTCCAGCGTATTAAGGAAGTTACAGATGCTCTCGCTGCTGCTGGCGCACCATTTGACGATCATGATATTCTTCTAATAATTCTCAATGGACTTCTTGATGATTATGCCTTTGTTAATTCTGTGCAATTTCATCTCACTGATACAATTGTTGATTATCTTCATGGTTTCTTGCTCAACAAAGAAATTGCACTTGCAAGAAAGCAGCATATTCAAGGCTCATCTACTGAACCTTTTCAGGCATTCAATGTTCAAGCATCATCAACCAATGCTCATTTGCTCCCTACAGCGCATGTTCCACCTCAACAACAAGCCTATATTGTTCACCCTCAACAGTTCCCCAATTCTAATCTAGGCAGTTATCAATAACCTAACAACAATCAGCGAAATTACAACAACAACAATCGAAATTAATTCAATCGCTACAACAATTCTCATAATCATGGTGCAAATCGTGGAGGAAATTGCTACCACAACAATTCTCAGCATGCTCCCTGTCAAATCTGTGAAGGTCCAGGCCAACAAGCCATTGATTGCAGCAATCGTATGAATCCTAATTTTCAAGGTCATGTTCCTTCTGCTAAGCTTGCCATGTATGCTAATCTTCCAATCAATTCCTCTCCTTCATGGCTCATTGACTCTGGAGCAAGCTCACACATGACCAATAACATTCAGAATTTGCAGAATCCATAACCATATCATGGACTTGACAAAGTTTACATTGGAGATGGCCAAGGTTTGCCAATTCTCCACTCTAGCTCTTCTTTAATTTGAACTCATTCTGCTACTTTTCTAGAATGTTTTACATGTTCCTCAATTGAAACATGATCTGTTCTCTGCAAATATGTTTTCCCTGGATAATTGGTGTTCTTTGACTCTGAATCCTTTTGACTTCATTGTCAATGATCTTACTGCAGGGAAGATGCTTTTTAGAGGTCTTGTTTACCAAGGTCTCTATCCCTTCTATGCATATCCTAATCATTCCAGAAGGTATCTTGCAACTACTGCAATAAGGACTTCACCTCATATTTAGCATCAACGCTTGGGACATCCAACATTCAAGACTTTTGGATCTGTTATCTCTAAGTCTTCCATGCCTATTACTACTTTTATTGATAAGTTGTTTTGTTTAAATTGTATCTTGGGCAAGTGTACAAAATTGCCATTTCATGACTCTGTTAGTATTACATCTAGACCACTAAAACTTGGTCATGCTGATGTTTGGGGTCCAACACCATTGTTATCTGTTAGTGGTTACAAGTTCTATGTTCTCTTTGTTTATGATTTCACTAAATATACTTGGTTGTATTCTCTTAAGAATAAATCAGATATGTTTGTTACATTTGTCCAATTTTAAGCTCTAGTTGAAAATGTATCTGGTTTCAAGATCGGTACTTTAAGAATAGACTCAGGGGGTGAATTTTTTAGTTCTAATTTTCAAAACATCTTGCTTTTTGTGGCATTCAACAAAATCTCAGTTGTCCTTACACACCACAGCAAAACGGTTGTGCTGAAAGGAAGCACCGACATATTGTCGAAACTGCCAAGACATTATTGATAGCTTCTAATGTGCCCCATTAGTTTTGGGTCTACATCTTCAAACATGTGCATTTTGATGAGACTTATTTTCCTTTTCACACACTTGCCTCTTCCCTTACTTCCCCAACTATTTCTCATACTGCCTCATCTCCCTTCTCTCTTGACTTTCCCCATCTATATCTTACCCTATCCTCACTCTGTCATGCTATCCCACCTGAATCGCAGTTCCCTTCATCTACCATACCTACACCCACACCTCCCTACCTTGCATTAAATGCACCTTCTTCCACTTCTTAGCCTATTCCTCCATCTACTTCTCCCACTCCACCTATTCCTTTTATTCACCCTATACAAACTAGGTCAAAGTCAAGCATCTTTAAATCTAAGGCTTATATAGCTACCAAACACCCTTTACAGTCACATTTAGACGGTGAATATGTTCTTTCTACCTATCTCCAAGCATCTAAGTATCCATTTAGAGGGCAGTTATGCAAGATGAATTCAATGCTTTGCAGAATACAGGAACCTGGATTTTTATTCCTCATTCTCCCTCAAACAACTTAGTTAGGTGTAAGTGGGTTTTTAGAATTAAACACAAACCAGATGGCTCTGTGGATCGCTATAAAGTCCGTTTAGTGGCTAAGGGTTACAATCAACATGAAGGTATCGACTTCAGTGATACTTTCTGTCTAGTGGCTAAACTTGTGACCATTAGAATCCTACTCACCTTAGCAGTTCAGTCTAATTAGTTCTTACATCAGTTGGATGTTAGTAATGCTTTTCTCCATGGTTCCTTAAAAAAATATTTGTGTATGTCTTAGCCTTCTGGATTCATTGACCAAGATCATCCCAGTTATGTTTGTCACTTAAAGAAATCTCTCTATGGTTTTAAACAAGCTCTTAGAGCTTGGTTTGAGAAACTTCAATCTGCTCTACTCTTATTGGGGTTTCAAGCATCACAATCTGATCACAATTTATTCATTCTTCATCAACATGTTCTAGTTTTGGTTCTAGTGTATGTTGATGATATAATTATTACTGGCCCATTTTCTTCTCACTGCAATGCTGTTATTTCCAAGCTCAATGCTCAGTTTCCAGTCAAGGACTTGGGTGATCTCCATTACTTTCTTGGGCTCGAAGTTCAATGATCTTCATCAGGTATCTTTATTCATCAATCCAAGTACTTTATGAACTTGCTTAAAAGATCAAATATGGATGGAGCTAAGCCATGCACCACACCACTTGGTTCTGCCAAGCTTGATCTTTCTGGGCCCTTACTATCTAATCCTACAGAATACAGATCCATTGTCGGGGCTCTCCAATACTTAACTTGGACTCGACTTGATTTATCCTTTACTGTTAATTTGGTATGCTAGTTCATGCATTCACCACGAGAACAACATTTTCAAGCAGTGAAACGGATTTTACGATACTTAAAAGGCATAGTTGGACTTGGTTTATGGTTTCCCAAATCCTCATCTTCCCTAACACTTAAGGCATTCTCTGATGCTAACTGGGCTGGAGTGCAAAGAAGCAACACACAATTGCTCGATGATCCACAGAGGCTGAGTATCATTCTCTAGCTCATACTGTAGCAGAAATTACTTGGATTTGCCAATTATTTATTGATATTGGTTTCAAATTGCCTACCATTCCTCATATTTGGTGTGATAATGTCTCTGATATTGCCTTAAAATCCAATCCTGTTTTTCATGCTCGCACTAAGCATGTAGAAATTGATTATCACTACATTCGTGAGTTGGTTTTAGCACAATTACTTCAAGTTCAGCTTGTTTGCAGCCAAGATGAACTTGCAGACATACACATTAAGTCACTTCCTCGGCAACGATTTCCCCAACTTCGATCCAAGCTCTCTCTACACCCTCCTCTGTTCAACTTGAGGGGGTGTGATAAGCATAATATAATAACTCATTGTAATAGTAATTCATGACAATTACCAATTTAGTTAGATAGTTATTGTAGGGAATATTCTTTTACTTTTTACCCCGAAGTGTAACTATATATACTTGTGTAAAATTATCTTTCAGATTAATGAAAAGAGAAGAGAAATATTATTCTCAATATATATGAGTGTGTTTGTGTGTACCTAACTGAATGCAGATTTGGTAACAAATTCACTTGGGTTTCCACAGCCAACTCTTGGTGGTTGCAAGTTTGCAACCTTTATAGCTTTCGTCGGTTTCACCTATCCTTCATATCATGAACGGATAGCGTTAATTACATTTTTTTTTTTACTTTTTATACACCCTTTTTAATTTGTAGTCATTGATTTTTTTCAATTCATTCGATTTGACGATCGAAAATTGAGAAGAACGTATGAAAAGAAAAAATGGTTGGAAAGAGAAAACATTCCCCTTCTTTATGGGTTGAGGACCTTGAGGTATATAAAAAAGGTAAATTGCCATTGACCCCTTGAATTATCACCTAAGTTGAAATTGACCTCCGAAATTATCCATTTTATCATCGATTGAGTAAAATTAAAAGAAATGTGGACAAGTTTAGGATTGTTCTTGATGGGCTAAAAGTGGTTTATATCAACTAAAAATTCTTTCAACTAGGTTTGGCGGAAAAACTTAAAAGTACTTCTGATTTATAGAAGCCTTTCGTAAAGCACCGAAGAAGCATTCACAAGAATCCACAACTGCATTCAACGTGCTCCTAATAAAAGTAGTTCTAACACAAGTGCTTACTCCAAAAGCAATTCCAAACGAGAGATTGATGAATTCTATTGGGTTGGGCATAACAAAAAAGTTGGGTTTGGTCTGTAGGCCCAAAAGTAGAAATGAGTCGTCTTATAAAATATGGGTCAATCCATCTAACGAAAGCAAGCAATTTAATATCACTTGACGCCAGTTTTGCTCTCTTAAGGTCCTCATTCTGAGGACTTATAAGGACCAAATGCATATTAGCTACATGCTTAAATTAGTTCAGATTCAAAGGTTTAAAATATTTGAAAACTTAATAAAGTAAAATCAACTTAAAATCCATAAACCATCCTGTTTTTCTTTATTAAATTGTCAAATATTTGAAATCTTTGGATACAAATTAATACAATCATATGGCTAATATGCATTTGTCCTCAAAATGAATACCTTAAGAGAGCAGGCCTCGACTCGACGCTAGGTTAGCTAGCCAACAACTTCACTAGGGTTTTTGAGCTTCTCTTTCTTTATAGACAGAGTTTAGAAAATTAGTTTTTATTTCCAACGAAGCACAAGGACGACTGGCATCGTCGGAGCACATGTTTCACGTCTCCTTCTACCGAAACTGTAATCCCTCTCGCTTTCTCTGATGTTTAATCTCCCCCCCCCAACACACACACATATATATATATATATATATATATATATATATATATATATATATATATATATATATATATATATACACGCGCACGCGTGTGTGTGTATATATATATTCTCTGATACTTATTATATCGAAATCATTGAGAAACTTTTGTTGTTCCTGACGTGGGATTTACATTTTCAGGGTTAAATGATATACATTTCAAAGTCTCTGAATTTACATTGTTCGATGACAATTTTTTTATTTTTATAACGGAATTTAAAGGTACATCTCAGGTGGTTAGTGTTAGGTTCTGAATTTGTAATGGTAAACTATGAAAAAGTTTACTGAATTGTGAAAATTATAGATGGCAAGACGCTTAAGAAGCCCCGCCGCCCCTACGAGAAGGAACGGTTGGATGCTGAGCTGAAGCTCGTGGGTGAGTTCGGGCTTCGGTCCAAGAGAGCTGTGGAGGGTTTCAGCATCCCAGAGCCGTATCCGAAACAATGCCAGGGAGCTTCTGACCCTTGATGAGAAGAACCCTCGTCGGATTATTGAAGGTGAGGCTCTCCTCAGGAGGATGAACCGTTATAAGCTTTTGGACGAGGGGCAGAACAAGCTCGATTATGTCTTGGCTTTGAATGTCGAGAACTTCCTTGAACGCCGCCTGCAGACGATTGTGTTCAAGACTGGTATGGCAAAGTCCATCCATCATGCTCGTGTGCTCATCAGGCTGAGGCATATCAGGTAAACTTATTTCTCATTGTGCTTTTATTTGATTTAGTGCTATTGATCTAAAATCACTGATTCAATGTGATTATATGGTCAATCTCAATGCGTAATGTCCGGGAAAATGCGGATATTTTGGTGCATCACATTTACGGATTTACATTTCTTGTGATGGTATTAATTCTACTGAAAAGTGTTCTATTTGCTCGTACTTCATGTTTGATCTAGAAACAAATGGAAGTACTTGATAAATGGTTTGTTATTATACCAACAATTTGTCGTGCCGGATTGTTGACTTTTCGTAGAAAGGAAAAACTTGGAGCTAATTATGTTATAGAGTTGAACGGAGGAGTCTATCGTTTTGATGATTCGATATCTGTTGTACTTCATGTTTTATTTCGATTTCTGCTAGTAGAGAAGATGCTCTAGTGTTTGAATGGATCACACTGTTTACATATTATATAACACCAACCATTGTTTCGGTTGCTTGAGCTGCAAGGTGAACATTCATCCTCACTAAACCTTGTTCTTTTATTGTGGACAGAGTTGGGAGGCAAGTGGTGAACATTCCCTCATTCCTGGTGAGATGTGACACCGAGAAGCACATCGATTTCTCGCTTACAAGCCCGTTAGGCGGCGGACGCCCTGGCAGAGTGAAGCGAAGGAACACGAACGCGGCTGCTAAGAAGGCTGCTGGCGGAGACGCAGACGAAGAGGATGAAGATTGAATAACACTAGTGATCACCCTCGCAATCGCCGCCGTCATCCACCATTCCACTACCCAGTCACCCGCCGAGTTCCAACCCCAATCTCTCTCCAACTAGGCCGAGTCTACCATCAAAACCGTCTGCAACGTAACTCGGTACCCCGCCTCGTGCTTCACCTCCATATCCGTCCCCAACCGCTCTCCAAATCCCGACCCAGAAGCCATTTTCAAGCTCTCCCTCGAAATCTCCGCTGCCGAGCTCACCCGCCTCTCGGCGCTGTTGATGACCGTGAACTCCGATGCGGCGACCCAGGACTGCGTTTCTCAGCTGGGGGAAGCGATGAACCGGGTCAACGACTCGGCGTCGGCGATGAGGGTGGGCCCGGGAGAGAAGGCATTGACCGGGGATAAAGTCAACGACATACAGACGTGGATAAGCAGCGCGGTGACAGATCAGGAGACGTGCTTGGATGATTTGGAAGAGATGGGATCGACGGCTGTGGATGCGGTGAAGAGCTAGATGGAGAAGACAATGGAGTAAAGCAGCAAAAGCTTGGCAATTGTGGCTAACTTTAAATTAAAGAAACTGTTATCAGCATTTCAAAAATTTCATTTTACACTCCCTCACAAGTGTAATTTTCTTTCTAATTATTAATTTTTTTAAAGTATAAAATAAGATTTTTAGAGTACCAATAACAATTCCCTAAATTAATTGTATAAAAAAAAATGAGAGGTGTTGAATGTTTTCCGTTTGATTTTTCTTCTTCAATTATAAATGAAGTTCTTTTGTTGTATGATTTGTGTTTTTCATTTATTGATATATTCGCATTTGCTCAGTTGTGAAATTTGAAATGTATGTATGAACAAAATGTAAATATTTACATCCAACGGTCTGGTGATATTCATTTTCGCTTAGAAGTAAGAGGTCTTAAGTTCGAATCTCATGAATGGCGAATTCGATATTAAATTAAGCCGCCCATTACGTAGGTTAGCCAAACTCTCCCTCCATGTACTCAAAAATAAAAGTAAAAATAAAAATAAAAAACTCTTTTGTGTTGCAGTCCTATTGGAATAGGAATGTAATTGTGTAAATCCTAGTAGATATGGGAATGTATCTTATATTCCTATTAGGAGTAGATTACCTATTAAATGTTGTAATCCTAAAGGGAAAGGTTTTTACCTATCATACTACTATAAATAAAGGCACAATGGGGATGAAATAGAACACACCCACAATTACACATCTCTCTTTTTCTCTCTATCTATGTCGCACCTCTCTCTTTCTGGCCTCCATAATTGTTCAGTAAATTATTCCTACAACACGTTATCAGCATGCACTTGACACTGCGCTACTAAGAGAATTTATTCTTCAATTTGGGGAGTATTACGTTTTAATCATTCTTTTTTGTGGTTAACTTATTATTTTATTGGATTGATATACAAGCTATTGATTCAATTTAATTTTTCTATGTTGCAGATACAACGCATTGGAGATGCAATTCAAGCTTTCCAAGATGGATCTTCTACAAATTCAAAGGCTTTTATTTGTTTTCTGCCAATCAAGTATGCTTAAAATAAAGTAAGATATTTGAAACGACCTTGAAGCATGAAAACATTCCCAATGATGCATGAACCCCCTATATTTATATTTTCCTTCCAATATATATATTGTATATGTTCATATATTTGTTTCATGCATTACGCAAATTTTGTTATGTGGAATTTGTGAGTCAAAGAAACGAAATAAAATAGAAGCATATTTTTTTTGGGTTCTGAAAACCCTAATACTAAAATCTGAAAAAAAAATAAAGAAAAAAGGGGAACTAACCTCACCGACCTGCTTGGGTTTTACTGCGTGTGCAAATCAGGCCCTAGGCCTGGGTTTGACTTGCTGGGCCTATGCCCTTTCAAACACATAGAGCCAGCGTTTTTTTTGCTGGGCTTTCTCACAATCCAGCTCGGGCCAGACCGAGCCAGCCTGTGCTGGGCTTGTCCTGAGAACTCGGCTCAACCACTTCGGCCAGGGTTTCTTCTTCCCTTTGCTGTTGGGCTGTTCCTCTTAGCCCGTGACTGCAGCAAGCCTGCAAGCTTGTTTGTGCAGATTGATGGGCTGCTTGCAGCTGCCTTACAAGAGCCCAGCCCAAGGCCTAATGCTGCAGGACCTTGTCTAAAGCAGCAGCCAGCACTTTCAATGCTGGGCTGCCCTTGTTTCTCGGCCCAAAGCCATTTTTTGGCTTGTTTTTTTTT
This sequence comes from Malus sylvestris, assembly GCF_916048215.2. Lineage (NCBI taxonomy): Eukaryota > Viridiplantae > Streptophyta > Magnoliopsida > Rosales > Rosaceae > Malus > Malus sylvestris. Next base: position 26,495,405 of record NC_062273.1, on the reverse strand, counting down.
TTTCAGCCCACACCCATAATAATAATAAATAAATAAATAAATATTTTGGTGCCCAATTTCACAGCCTTAACCAATTTTAGGGTGTTTCTTTTGTATGGCCTGCAGCCATCTAGCCCAAAAATATGGCTTGAAAGTTTCCCATATCTACTAGGTTTTAACGAGGCATCCATCATGGGCTGATCATACCCTTGTGAGCTATTCTACTTGCGTCCAAAAGATGTATAATTTTGACTTAATGCAAATTCTCACATTTATCCTTAGACTATGGGTTTTACCATAGCGAGGTTTTGTGAGTTTTACTTTTTATGCATTCTTCTGTTGATCTGAGACTTGCATTCGCTCATTGTGCCGACGACTTCATCAACTATACTTGCTTCATCACTGAAGACTTGATGCGCCATTTACTTGAGTATTTACACACTCAAGGGGGAGTGTTGCAGTCCTATTGGAATGAGAATGTGATTGTGTAAATCCTAGTAGATATGGGAATGTATCTTATATTCCTATTAGGAGTAGATTACCTATTAAATGTTGTAATCCTAAAGGGAAAGGTTTTTTCATATCCTACTACTATAAATGAAGGCACAATGAGGTGGAATAGAACACACCCGCAATTACACATCTCTCTCTCTTTCTCTCTATCTATGTCGCAACTCTCTCTCTGGCCTCCATAATTGTTCAGTAAATTATGCCTACAACATTTTGGAATTAACTCTGATATAGGTGGTTAATAATCTTAAGCTTTTAATAAGGTAGGTTCCTCTCCGTTGCGGGATTGGGAGTCGTAGTGTGACTGCTACTTGTATTTCTCTTTGCCGGTTTCAATAAACTACTATCTTCCCAAAAAAGGGTTTCTATTCCTATTGTGTGAGCTGTCACTCTTTGTGATGACTTAAGTTTGTTATTCTGAAAAAAAAAATACCAAGATATTTGGGTGGAAGCGGGATTCTAAGTTGGCGATTAACCATGTCATAGATATATGTAAAACTCAAGAAGACTTTGCCGTCAATGAATTGAAGGAACACTAAAATTTTAGTTTATAAACAGCTTATTACCAGTTTAATGTTCCAACTGTATTTTAATTTTAAAAATTTTAACATTTGTACCAAATTATGGAGTTATCTAACAGTAATAACCAGACTTTACCATTTCAACTTTATACTCCCCTGATTGAAACAGGTTCAGATCCATTTTAGCTGACAATGGTGATTGCTTTCATTTTCTTGTTTTCACTCCTAATCATTGAATGATTGATTTATGATACTAAATATTGTAAATCCAAGACATTGCTTCTGGTCAGTATATTGCAGCAAATCACGATATATGTGGAACCAAAAATTATTTTAATATTTAGTTTGGAGCTAGATCAATGACTAGATACCATTTTAACAACACATAAGATATCAGAAGGTACACTGAAGATTACAAACATATATACACAGATATATATATATATATATATATATATATATATATATATATATGCATTCCTCATATATATAATCTCTCACTGGTTGGATAGTCCAACCAAAACTTAACTCATGTAATTAAAATTGCTAGCCTAGAGAGAGAGAGAGCGATTATTAATGCTGCAAAAGTCTTCTAATAAGCTCTTCATCAACATCAGAGATGCCTGCAGAATCCAGGAGTTGAGATATTCTTTGGCTCAGATCTTCCACCTCCCTATGCAGCCTCTTTATGTAACTGCAAGTTTCTTCCAAAATGCTCGATGCCGATACCTGCGTAAAATTTGAAACCGTCAGAATTCCATTTGTGATAAAAACCCTAAATATAGAAAAACTCCCAATAGTTTGCTTTAGGTACAAATGCATGCATGACAATCTCCCTAGGCGCGTACCGGAGCATTACGCGTATGATGAAGCTGAGGAAGAAGAGGTTGTAATTTTGAGATGAGCTCCTTAATCTCATCATCTGAGGGTTTAGAAGTTCTTGATGATGATGATGATCTTCTGCTTGACATGGCTGGTTGAAGAAGCACTTTTGCTTATTTTCTGCTTATAGCTTTTAGCTTCTTTACACTATCAAATGGTAGGAGGGAAGTTTTAAGTACGACGCCAAAGCTGCTTAAAAAGAGTGGGAAGGCAAGGTGGAGACACAAATCTTTTTAGTATGGGAAAACGAGGTCGAGACACAAATCTTTTTAGTAAGAATAAGCCAAGGTTCTAAAAACCGCTAGTGCTAGTCAGATAGCATACAAGAGCTTAGATGTTTTTTTTTTAATTTTAATTAAATTTATTATATAATAATAAAAACATATAAATAAGTGACTACAATTGATTGAATAGATGCTTGTGATTGCACTTTCGTTCCCCTAAAGCCGTCATTGGACCCGCCTAAGCTGTTTTTTAGAACCGTGCGAATAAGACACCAACGATGTTGGTATGTCGTTGAGGCCCCATTTGAACAACATTTTGGCACTACAAGGTTCTCATTTCTTTGTTAAAAAAGAATCATCAAAATGTTATTTACGGTCTAGTGATATTCCTCTTCACTTGTAGGTAAAAAGTTTTAGATTCGATTATCGCTAAAGGTGAATTTAAACCACATTATTTATAACCAATTGTAAAACTTAACCTATTCTCCCACCCTTTTAGTATAAAAAATGTCGTTTGTTAAAAAAAAAACATCATCAAAATAGCCAAACATCTTCACATGGTTTTTAATTAGGGCATCGCATCTAATCCCATTTGGACAAGAGGCCTATTTTAGTTTGTTAATCACCCCGTTTAATGTTAGATGTTACATACTACCAAAAGATACTTTATGATTAAGGTCGATGGGGTTTCTTTGTTTCATGCATTGCCTTTCTATCTTTAATTATTATTATTTTTGTTTTTTTTTTTCGGATTCTTTCTCCTCTCTTGTCTACTGAAAACACTTTGTTTAATTTGGTTTTGAAGTTGGGAAATATTGTGGAAAAAAAACGCTTTTGAAATCAGTGAGTTGGTTAAACATCACAGTACAGTGATGCTCTTCATGTTTTTATTTCAGGAAAAACAAAAACATAGAAAAATAAAAAAGGTCGTAAACTAAAAATGTATGTCGAGTCTTACACTAGTTGGGAGACCAATAATTTTAAAGGATAGTAAGTTTGGTAGACATGATTAATTGCTTGTTTTAAACATGTCACGTCGGGCTTATAACATCAACGGTAGAACATTTTGCTTAAGCATTCACGTAAAAATTGCAGTCTCCCCTTCCTCCATGCTGCTAAATGATAATAATATCTCGAGAAATATGATCGAGCCAACTAATCGTAGTAGTTGAGTTATTGTTATTAAATAGTGCAACATTGTAGCAAATCTTATTCGCTAGCCCAAACAAGCCTGTATGATTGGCTATGTTTTTAATCTCTCTATTATTATGATTATTGATATGAGCAATTTCTTTTAACTTAGGAACAATCCCATCAGCGTGATCATATGCAGTCCAATCACAGTCTTTGCCCATTTTTTTCCCGAAGAAAATGTCATATGGTAAACCAAAGTTCAACAATATTTAGATTGTAAAACCCTAAATTTGTTGACTGGTGCATTTACTTTGATTATGATTGTGCAGTAGACAGATTAAGAGAATGAGCGAATGCCCCGTGAGGTAATTTTATTAGAATTTAATTACTCACCGACCAAACTAACTCAAGGAAAAATAAGATTTCTAACAGCAGTAATATATAGAACTCGAATGGTGATTTTGAAGGCGTTGGAACTGTAGGTTCTATGATTAAGTCGGCGAGATATACAAGAATGTACATGCAGAATGCGATGGGTAAGTTTTTCTCGCGAAGTGATGTGACAAAGCAAGCACAAGTGGGCGAGTGACTAAACTAAACAGACATGCTTATGAAGGCGCCACCTGAGGTGGTGAGGAATTGGCCTGGACAATGCCAAGAAATTGCTCTTTGGCATTATTTACCAACCCTCCTCATTTTGGACCCTAAATTTCCCGTACCCAAAACTCAGGTACAGTACCGTCTCAACACTAACATGCTCTGCATCTTTCACGTGGCACTTCCATGAGGACGACTGCCCTACGTGTTGCCCTTATCCTATGCATTGTATAGGGCAGGGCCAACATGCATGACTGGTTAATTGTAGCGTGCAGAAGATACAGTGCAGTAGAATGTCCTTTGAGCTAGCACAGTAAAAAAACACAGTAGGCCAGGTAACCCTAAACCATGAGAAGTAATTGCAATTCTGGCTAGGGCATACGTCCTAAACGACAGACTTTAATAGTCATAAAGTTCTTAGATGGGGTGAATAAGTGGTCGAACGTATTTAAATTTGAGTAATGCTAAGTATATCAAATTTGGTTAAATGTTAATAAAACTCTAAATTGTTCTCCAATGTTCCATTGTTTTCTTTTGAATTATTCAATTCAAAGTTAGAAATAAACACGAGTTTGCAAAGATGGCAATGCAGGACGCTGGTGGACAACAGCAGCGTGTGTAAGGTGAGGAAAACTGTAAATTATAACTCTTTTACATGTGAAAAAACTCACACTCTGAGTCGAATAAAGGATCGAACATGCATAAACTGACCAGACTTGAGATATCCCTTCAGACTCACCCTATATATGGAGTGATCAAATTAATCCACCTGCCATCACATATCAGTCTCTTGTCTGGCTCATTTACAAGTATATGATCACTATGACTCAATCCCGGTAATATAAATTGCTCAAGTGGTCCATCCATGAAAGACGACCTCTGCAGTAATTAACTGCAGCCTAGTAGTGGACATTAGCTTCTGTATAGCTTGATTCACGACTCTCAAGTTCCAGGAAGATTTGCATATGAAAACACAAAGCATGCAAAAGATATGGTGGAAATTGCATGGCCACACACTTTATATCATGCTACGCACCCTGCAGTCTAGTAGTGGACATTAGCTTCTGTATAGCTGGAGATCACGACTCTCAAGTTCCAGAATGATTTGCATATGAAAAACACAATGCATGCAAAAGATTTGGTGGAAATTGCATGGCCACACACTATATCATGCCATGCACCCCAATGAACGAAAAAGACTTGCATGACACAAGTTTATGTCATATGGCATTCTGTGCCAAGAATATAAGAACATATGTTAGTTGTTTTCTAAGAAAAATTAGTTTCCGATCCTTAGTTTCTAATATTCATTGACTAAGACCTTATCTGTTTTTAGATTTTGATCAAAGTCTCTAGCATTAATATATTAATGAATTACATGTAAGTTACATAATTTTTATAAAAAAAATTAGTAATTGATTTAGAGTTTTAATATTCACACCCGTATTAAACTCCTAATTAATTTTCAATTCAAGCATTTCCCAAATATAAAAAATAAAATTAGAATAAGTTTGTAACCATTAAATTTTTATAATTTTTTTATAATTTTTTAATCTTACATGTATCCATTCTTAAATATACCAATTTGTTCAAAATGTACCTTTTTAAATTTAAAATGTACCCATTTTTTATATAAAATTTCATTCAATCTTTTCTCTAATCCATTTTTTAAACTTATATGGGTACATTCTATTCCATTGATTTGAGAATGTATCCATGTCAAGTTTAATAGAGAAAATTTAATAATGTTATTAAGCCTAATATCTTCTTCTTCTTTTTTTTTTTTTTTTTTGTGCTTTTGAAAAATGTACCCATGCTTTGGTACAATAATTTTTTGTTAGTTTTGATGAACATACCTACACACACACACACACACACACACACACACACACATACACATACAATATATTGGAGAGTATAATTCATCTTTAATATTTTTAATCCCATAAATTATGGGTTTTTATTTAAAATCTCATTAATATAAATAACTACAAATTTCATTTTTAATTTAAAAATATAATAACCTACATAGAAATACACTATTACATTAATGTCAAGGATTTCGATCAAAAACTAAAAACCACCAACGTTTCAGTCAAAGAACATTAGTAGTTAGAGACCGCATCCAAAGTGTCCATTTTTTCTACATGTCTTTATGTTATTAGTATGGAATGCCACCATAACGGTGAATCTGTCATACAAGTTGTTCTCCTAATGCACACATGAATAACATTGTTAATTAAAGATTAGGTAGCTTATTGGTTTATTTGTTCATATGTATTCTCAAAACTTAAAATGTGCAACTGAGCCTGCAACGTTCATGAATAACATTATATTGTTAACTAAGGCTTTTTAGCCAAACTGATCTTTGAGATGGCATGACTCCTTACTTCAGTCCTGAGATTAAAAATCAACATGACTAGCCCTGAGTTTGTCCACTATCAATCATTTTAGTATTTTGGTGAAAAATCTCCATTAAATAAGAAGAAAATTACGAAAATACTCTCAATTTTTGTCAAATCATTTTGGCCAATTATTTATTAAATTAAGGATATTTTTATCATTTTGATCCTTATTTAATAGATATTTTTTCGAAATGACCAAAATGATTGACAGTGGACAAACTCAGGAACCAATTCTATAAATTTCAAATTCAGGAACCAAAGTGAGGAATTATGTCTGTTGATGCACAAAACCGGAGGGGTCTTGGAACAACAGAAAGTGTTTAAGTTTGTGACCTTCGCTAGATTACTCCGGTTACTAGTGTGGATAAGTATGTAAATGGATAGGGACAGGGAAGCAAACACAAGATGTATACGTGGTTCATCCAGATTGGCTACGTTCACGAAGTAGAGGAGTTCTCATTAATTGTGAAGGGTTGACACAAGTACATAGGTTCAAGCTCTCCTTTAGTGAGTACTAGTGAATGATTTAGTACAAATGACATTAGGAAATATTGTGAGAGAATGATCTCTATTTATAGAAGAGAGTTTCTAGTTTCATTCTGACATTGACATGTGTCGTGTTGTGATTAGCTTCTGATGTTGACACGTGTCGCGCTATGATTGGCTTCTGATGTCGACACGTGCCGCGCTGTGATTGGCCTCCTGGTTGGAGGGAAACTTTTCTGGGTCCTTGACGGTATAACGTTGACCGGTGCTCAGTAGTTTTGGGATTGGTCAAGTATGGTATAAACAGTGTTGCCCTAAGTTCCCGAGTGAGGGAAGCTCCTCGGTTGGGGACTTGCAAGATCCAAGCCATTGAGTAATCACGAAACTTCTAAGTACCAAAGTGTGGTATCATTTTCACTTGCCTTATCTGTCTCATATGTAGATGTAGCATCTTCTCTGGAAGTACTTTTCCTCCATCCAAGGGTGGTATCTTTTACCGATGAAGATGCACAAGGTAATGTATCAATTTCACTTGAAGATTACTTGTAGTTTCGGGCTTGGTTAAGTGCAATACAAACCTTATAGTAGGAGTCCCCCAAGTCGCCGAGCTAGGAGATTTGCCGAATGAGGTAACAGACAAGGTAAGCAATCAGACTTCCAAGCAAGCAACCTGGATTGGAGGTTCGACTTCGGCTTCTTGTAGATTGTTCTCTTTCTCCTTGTGTCGTAAACAACAATAAAGATAAGGAGAAGCAAATGGAGAAGAGATGATATGAGATACTTTTGCTTTTGAAGAAGTAACTTTCCACATGCTTATTCTTGAACTGGGCTGGAGGGTTTTCTGGTTTCCTCCAGAGTATAAGGCCGACTCAAGAATTTGAGGGTCAAAACAAGTCCATCAAATCTTGAGTACGTTCGACCTTGATGATATGGAATACTTTTGCTGTTGACAAAGTAGTGGATGTATCGGCACGCGTTCTGTTACGTTTGTCTCCACATGCTTCTTTGTATCCTTCTCACTTGCCCTATCTGTTCCTCAAGCAGATGTGGTATCTTTTCTGGAAGCATAAGATGTTGAAGATGAGTACTCGAGAGCAATGCCAGGTAAGTAATCAGGTAAGGGGTTCTAGGCAGTCAGTTCCTGACTGGAAGCTTGATTCCAAGTGCTGACTGATTGCTCTCTTTCTCCTTGTCTTGTAGGTAAGAACAAGGCCAAAGGAAAAGACAGGGAAAAAGCATGATATAGGATACTTTTGCTTTTAACCCTGATGATATGAGATACTCTTGCTCTTGTGTGGCTTGTTTGCAGAGGTATTATCGGGAGGAAAAAAAGCTGAGTATTTCGAGAGACTCTGCTGAGAGTGCTCTCTCAGATGTGAAGAGAAGTTGAGCATTTTTTTTATTTGCAGGTCTGCCTGGCTGTGGAGGATGAATGTCGACATATATATGAGTCTCCCTAACACCAAGTAGTAGTGTTATTCTTTTACCCTTCTTAGTCATAGCAATCTAGTGGGAGCTGCAAGCTTCACGTGTTTTAACTTTGTCAGAGCACTTTGAAAAAGTGGTCTGTGGTATCTGGAAAGCTGATGTTTCGTGTGAAGATTGCAGACAAGCTTTATCCAAAGAAATCTGGTTCTTGAAGTTCGGAGAGCGGTGCCTCTTCGGTTTTCGAACAAGCAATCCTGTCAGGGATCTGGCTCTCGAGATTCAGGGAACGGTGCCTTTTCGATTTTTGAGAAAGCAATCATGTTGGGAGTTTAACTCTTAAGATTCGGATAGCAGTGTCTCTTTGATTTTTGAGAAAGTAATCCTGTTGGGAGTCTGGCTCTCGAGATTCGGTGGGCAGTGCCTCTTCGATTTTGAGCACGTAATCCTGTTGAGAGTCTGGCTCTCGAGATTTGGAGAGCGGTGCCTCTTCGATTTTTGGGAAAGCAATCCTGTTGGGAGTCTGACTCTTGAGATTATTAGAGCAGTGTCTCTTCAATTTTTGAGAAAGTAATCCTGTTGGGAGTTTGGCTCTCGAGATTCGGAGGGCGGTGTCTCTTCAATTTTTGAGCACGTAATTATGTTGGGAGTTTGGCTCTCGAGATTCAGAGAGCGATACCTCTTAGATTTTTGAGCAAGCAATCTTGTTGGGAGTGTTTTCTCGAATGTGAGCAAATGTTGGGCATTTTTGCCAGTCTACCTTGCCACGGAGCACAGAGGTTGACACACATAGGGACTTTCTAGTTATCAAGCAGTGGTACTGTTCCTTTACCTTTGTGGGTAATAGTAGGGTAGCTGGACCTTCAAAATTTATGTGTCTAAACTTTATTAGTGATCTTTGGCAAAGTTATCTGTGGTACCCGAGGAGCTGATGTTGCGTGTGGAGAATGGTGCCTCTTCGAAATCCGAAGAGTGATGCCTCTACGATTTTAGAACCAACGGCCATGTTACCCTTTCTTTTATAAAAGCACCAATTGTGTGCAAGAAGTAAATTCAGAGAGTTATTGCTTGTAAGAATTTTTCACTTATTTTTGTACTTAAAAGATTTATTGCACCTCATTTCTCATTCATCATTTCTGAGAATGTCTGGCATATCCGATCGTCGTTTTGACTTGAACTATAGTGAAGAGGCGGTCATGCCTTCTCAAGACAACATATGGCGCCCATCATTCTTATCCCCTACTGGTCCTCTTACCGTTGGGGACTCCGTGGTGAAGAATGATATGACCGCTGCGATGGTGGCCAGGAACATTCTCACTCCTAAAGATAACAGACTACTTTCCAAACGGTCTGATGAGTTGGATGTTAAGGATTCTCTGGCTCTCAGTGTTCAGTGTGCAGGTTTTGTGTCTAATATAGCCCAACGCCTATTTGCTCGAACTCGACAAGTTGAATCATTGGCGGCTGAAGTGATAAGTCTCAAACTAGGAGATCAGAAGGCTCAAGCATGAGAATAAACAGTTGCACAGGCTTGCACATAACTATGCTACAAACATGAAGAGAAAGCTTGACCAGCTGCATGAATCTGAGGGTCAGATTTTACTTGATCATCAGAGGTTTGTGGGTTTGTTCCGAAGGCATTTATTCCCTTCGTCTTCTGGGGTTGTACCGCGTAATGAAGCTCCAAATGATCAACCTTCGGTGCCTCCTCCTTCTGGGGTTATGCCCAGTACTAAGACTCCGAATGATCACCCTTCGGTGCCTACTCTTTCTGGGGCTCTGCCAACTGCTGAGACTTCCCATGAGCAACCTTTGTGAAGGCTCTCTCTTGTTTGTTTATTTTGATTCATGTATATGTACATATTTGTAACTTATCGGAGATATGAATAAACAAGCTTTGCTTCATTTCAACGTATTGTGTTAAATACACCAAGGCCTTCTTCACTAAGTTCTTTGATTTTTTTCTTTTGTTGAAGCTTTGAGAGTGAAGTATGTATGTTAAGGTAGTGCTCCCTTAATTTCCCGAGTGAGGAAAACTTCTCGATTGGAGACTTGAAAAATCCAAGTCACTGAGTGGTCGTGAGACTTCTGAGTATCAAGGTGTAGTAGCATATGGTAGGAGTCTCCCAAGTTTCCGGTCGAGGGAGTTGACGAATTAGGCATTTCCTTTCTAAGTGGTAGCCCAAAACTCCTCATTCATATATATATTTGTTATGAAAGTTGTTAGGCCCAAAGAAGAGGAGGCCTAGGAAATTTTTTTTTTTTCGAATTTTTGAATTTTTGAATTTTCGAATTTCCAAATATATATATTTTAAGCTTTGTAGGTGAAGCTTTGGTGTTGAACCTTTATAGGTGAAGCTTTGAGGTTGAAGCTTTGTTGGACACCATGAATTGATTTTGCTTCACACTATCTTGATCAAGATAGTGTGAAGCTTTTGTAGGTGAAGCTTTTGTGTTGAAGCTTTGTAGGTCAAGTTTTTGTGGGTGAAGCTTTTATGGGTCAAGCTTTTGTGGGTGAGGCTTTTGTGGGTGAAGCTTTTGTAGGTGAAGCTTTTGTGGGTCAAGCTTTTGTGGGTGAAGCTTTTGTAGGTGAAGCTTTTGTGGGTCAAGCTTTTGTAGGTGAAGCTTTTGTGTTGAAGCTTTTGTAGGTGAAGCTTTGGAGTTGAAGCTTTGTAGGTGAAGCTTTGGAGTTGAAGCTTTTGTTGGGTACCATGAATTGATTTTGCTTCACACTATCTTGATCAAGATAGTGTGAAGCTTTTGAGAATTTGTAGTTGTCCTCCATTGATGAAGCATTTGTGGTGAAACTTTGTTGAATTTCCCAATTTCCTTTCTTTTTTTTTTCCTTCTTTTTTTTGGGAAAACTAGAAATTTGTTGAATTTCCCAATTTCCTTTTTTTTTTTGGGAAAATTAGAAATTTGAAAATGTGGGAGAGACAACATATACAAATTTTACTTCCACACTGTTGAGCAAGAGATTGTGATGCAAGCCACACCTTGTAGTAGTCGAAGGTTTGGATGAACCATATAAATTGAATTTGCTTCGAACAGTCTTGATCAAGAGTGTGTGAAGCTTTCTACGAGTTGTAATTGCCCTTCATTCATGAAGCTCTTGTTGGCACCATAAATTGGTTTTGCTTCACGCTATCTTGATCAAGAGTGTGTGAAGCTTTTGAGAATTGTGGTTACCCTCCATTGATGAAGCTCTTGTTAGCACCATAAATTGGTTTTGCTTCACGCTGTCTTGATCAAGAGTGTGTGAAGCTTTTGAGAATTGTGGTTGCCCTCCATTGATGAAGCTCTTGTTAGCACCATAAATTGGTTTTGCTTCACACTGTCTTGATCAAGAGTGTGTGAAGCTTTTGAGAATTGTGGTTGAACTCCTTTGATGAAGCTCTTGTTGGCACCATAAATTGGTTTTGCTTCATACTGTCTTGATCAAGAATGTGTGAAGCTTTCTACGAGTTGCAGTGTTTGCATTGTTACAGAAGGGAAATGTCTGAAGCAGATCCAAGAGGGCTGAATAGCTTGATCTTCGTATGCCATGCACTGAAGTTGTTGTTGGCTTACAATAAGACTTTGTTGGTGACTATAACTCTTGTTGGGTATAAGTGCTCCCCTAGTTGAGTTGTCAAGCTTGAGGGTTTTTAATTATTTGTGAATGCTAGGAGTTCACATGTACAAGTTGTACCATTCGTCTTCTGATAGGTGGAATGAATGGTGAGTTGTTTTCATCACTTGGTTAGTGGTACGAATGTGAGTTCCTTCATCACCTTTCATCACATTTCATCACCTGGTTAGTGGCACGAGGATGAGTTCCTTTTTCACCTGGTTGGTGGCATGAATGGCAAGTTGCCAAATGATATTAGAGTACGGGTTGTACATTTCATCACCTAATTTGTGGCATGAAGGAGAGTATGGGTTGTACATTTCATCATCTGGTTGGTGGCATGAATGGCAAGTTGCTAAATGATATTAGAGTACGGGTTATACATTTCATCACCTGGTTAGTGGCATGAAGGAGGGTACGGGTTGTACATTTCATCACCTGGTTGGTGGCATAAAGATGAGTTCCTTCTTCACCTGGTTGGTGGCATGAGTGGCAAGTTGTCAAATGATATTAGAGTACGGGTTATACATTTTATCACCTGGTTGGTGGCATGAAGATGAGTTTCTTCTTTACATTTCATCACCTGGTTGGTGAGAATAAGGGCAAATTGCCAAATGATATTAGAGTACGGGTTGTATAGTTCATCACCTGGTTGGTGGCATGAATGAGAGTACAGGTTGTACATTTCATCACCTGGTTGGTGGCATGAAGATGAGTTCCTTCTTCACCTGGTTGGTGGCATGAGTGGCAAGTTGCTAAATGATATTAGAGTACGGGTTGTACATTTCATCAACTGGTTGGTGGCATGAAGGAGAGTACATGTTGTACATTTCATCACCTGGTTGGTGGCATGAAGATAAGTTCCTTCTTCACATTTCATCACCTGGTTGGTGAGAATAAGGGCAAGGTGTTGAGGCACATTGTAGCAAGTGTCGAAGACACAAAATATGTTGAACCCTTTCGAAGCACAGTTGGCTTATGTATGGATGTGTTGGAATGTATGATGTTTATGTATAAATGTGTTGGAATGTATGATGTTTATGTATAAATGTGTTGGAATGTATGATGTTTATGTATGAATGTGTTGGAATGAATAATGTTTATGTTGATTGATATGAGTGATGCTTATGAATGTTTTGCTATGCATGAAGGGATCCATGCTTTTGATATGTGAACCATGTTGGTTGTAACACTTAGTATCACATACTTTGTGTCAAAGTACGCATGTTGAATCTCTGAGTTGGAGAAGGATAGGTCAGCGTAGACCAAGTGTTCCAGTTCTAGGGACGCAAAAGACTCAGAAGAAGTTATTTGAATTCCCTCTTCTTTAAATATTTGCCGAATGGGTTGTGTGACAAAAAATCTCAAGCGATTGAGAGTCAAAACATTTGTAATATGTATACCTTCTTATAATAACATTTGCTTCAGTACCTAGTCCTCCACTTTGAAATAGTGAGGCTTGGCCCCATAGTCATAATAGTTGACGGTACGTTCACCCCTGGTTGTCTTAATATGAACTTTTATCCTTCTTGTTGTAATGGGCTTGCTGAGAGTAAAAATCCTTTCTTTTACCAAGAGACAGATACGTTTGGTGACTTAGCGAGTAGCTAAATGAGGCAGGAGATGATGCAATGGGTGTCTGAATGGCTAATATCTCCTCACTTGGTAGAACTTGACTTCCACTTCCCATTTGTTGATAGGGGTTAACCATATGGAGGTTCCCTTGGTATGTCCTTACGTCGGCGGATGCGTGGTTGTAAGCCCGTGCCATCACCTCAGAGTAAGTCTTCCAAATGTTGGCATTGATCATGTACTTGAAGAAACAATCATGTAGGCATGCCGTGAATGCCTTAAGGGCGGTCTTGTCATCTGCCTCAGCGCAGCGAGAATACTCATGGCTGAAACGACCGACATACTCTCGTAGTGACTCGTCCGGCTTCTGGCGAATAGTGTACAAGTCATCTGCAGAATGCAAGTGATAGGTCTGGAAGATGTGTTGAGAGACAAACAGTTTCCTCAATTCCTCAAATGAGTCTACTGTCTCAGGTGAAAGGCGACAGTACCAGTTTAGAGCTCCACCAGAGAGGGTGGAGGGGAAGAAAAGACATCGCTCTTCGTCGGTGTACATCCGATATGCCATGGTGGACTCAAAGAGGTTAAGGTGTTCAATTGGGCCCTCCCTTCCAGTATAGAGTTGTAAACCAAGCTTTTGTTTTGTCTTCGCTTGAAGATGGGTGTTGATGATCCTTCTTGTGAGAGGGCCAAACCTGGGTTGGTTCCAGTCAGGTATCTCGGCTTGACGTTCGGCCTTCAACTTGTTTACTTCATCAAGGAACTGTAGGACAAGGGGGTCCTGAGTAGAGTCATGTACCACTGGAATTTTCTTTCGTAAGTCTCCATTGCCTCTTAGAAGTAGAAAAGTTTGAGCAAGGGCGTGTGGTTTTTTCTTGGACTCGCCGTACTGACTTCTAGGGCGAGTCTGTCGGAATACCTCAGAGTTCCTTGTACCTTCATGTTCCTCTGTGACCTGTTGTTCCTTCCCTAGATTGGCAGTGAGCCTGGGTCGTGGAAGGGGACCGAGTCTTTAAAAAACCCTTGGGTCATTGATCTTCGAGCATATGTGGAGGGGATTCTCTCGACGTTTCTTTAAGAAGTCTTGGCAGTTACGATAAACGGCTTTCGATCATTCCAACCCTTCTGCAATGAGGTGTCTTCCTCCACTTCTCCTGTTTCGGGACGAAGTATCTGGGTTAAGAGAAGTCTCATGTTGATCAATGTTTTGATGATTAGCTCGATCCTCATTAGGGATACCCATGTCAAAGGGAGGTGACCCTCCGTGTTGGGGGGTACCCAGATGATGGTTGATGTCCACAGGGGTAACGAGCTCGCGTGTTTGAGTACGCCTAGTTTCGTGGAGCGTCTCAAAGAGCTTCTCATACTGCTCCTGGAGGACCTCATTCTTAATTGCTATCTTGTTGTTATGAGCTTCTAGCTCATCGACTTTAGCTTAAAGAGCAACCCTTTTTCCTTCCTTATTTCGTTGCTTCGTATTAGGTGCAAGAGGGGTATCATTCTGTGTGTTGTGGCATCCTTCGCTCCCCATGTTGGAGAGGGATGCCTGGTCAAAAGAGAGTGTACGAATGGTGGAAACCAGCTTAGCAAAGCTGAAGAGAGTGAGAATAAGTGTCGTTCCCACAGACGGCGCCAAATGTTGATGCACAAAATCGGAGGGGTCTTAGAACAACAGAAAGTGTTTAAGTTTGTGACCTTCGCTAGATTACTCCGGTCACTAGTGTGGATAAGTATGTAAATGGATAGGTACAGGGAAGCAAACACAAGATGTATACGTGGTTCACCCAGATTGGCTACGTCCACGAAGTAAAGGAGTTCTCATTAATTGTGAAGGGTTTACACAAGTACATAGGTTCAAGCTCTCCTTTAGTGAGTACTAGTGAATGATTTAGTACAAATGACATTAAGAAATATTGTGAGAGAATGATTTCTATTTATAGAAGAGAGTTTCTAGTTTCATTCTGACATTGACACATGTCGTGTTTTGATTGGCTTCTGATGTCGACACGTGTCGCGCTATGATTGGCTTCTGATATCGACACGTGTCGTGCTGTGATTGGCCTCCTGGTTGGAGGGAAACTTTTCTGGGTCCTTGACGGTATAACGTTGACCGGTGCTCAGTAGTTTTGGGATTGGTCCAGTATGGTATAAACAATGTCAATCTCAGAGACTATTTTGGCTAAAATGTTTATTGTTAATTAAAGATTGATTTTAAGTAGCGTCAAGATTTTTCTTTGGTAGAGTGATTGGCTGGTGCCACTTATTACTACGTTCTAATACTATTCTTCTTCATTTGTAAGTGAGAGGTCTTGGGTTCGATTCGCACTAAAAACGGATTTGAACTACATTGTTGTTAACCCGTTGTAAGACTTAACCCACTCCTTACCTATTTAGTGCTGATAATATTGTTTGTTACAAAAAAAAAAAAAAAGTAATTGGCTGGTATCTAATACCAAATCTACATTCGAATATTTCTTTCGATATTACCAACATTTCCTTCAAATACAAACACAATATCAACAAAATATCAATATTTATTAATTGTACTCTAAATTAGTACGTCGTACAAAACAATAAATTTCCCATTTCCCTTTTTCGTTTTAGGTTAGTAGCTTCTAGGTTAGGGAACAGGGTAGGATCAAGGCCGAATGTCCATCTTATGTCAAGTCAACTTCAACTCCAAGTACCTACTAACAACATCAACGTCCTACTCTCTGTCGTTGAGTGGCAACTAAATTGACAAGATACCCGAGGTAGACCCTCCGAACGTCCAAACGAACACCGGCATGAATTGCGCCAAGAAAAATAAAGACAAGATATCCTCCAATTCCACGGCAGAAACTATCCCAAAAAAAACCACTCTGAAAACATTATTGTGATGAAATTGCATGAGAATATGACATTTCAATGCACTACTATATGCAGCGAAAGCCATTCTGAAAACATTTCAACTTGAAATCTTCATGAACTTTAAGAACGAAAGAAAAAACCTTCTCCAACACATCATGCAGTCATCAGTAACAATTTCTATTTGCAGAAGATTTCCGATCGTTTCCATTCCCGCCGCGAGTTCTCAAACTCGTATACAAGATTCAAGCAGATGGCATAACCAACAATCATCATTCACAATCTTATATGAATTTTGAGAGGATCGATATGAAAATTCTTGAGCAATTTTTCAGAAAAAAAAAAAAAAATTGATTGAATTAACAATAATCAAACGCACCTATTTTCCGAAAATAAAATGGCATACCTTTTTCTCTTTACTGTGTTCTGTTTTATGAAAAATGAATGGGTCAGTCCAAGGGTTCCTAAGTCATGTACAACACAAAACACTCGGGAGCCCTCAACTCATAAAAACTCTACTCTTCACAATCTTTTCTACCTCTGTTTCACTCAAATGTCTAATCCCATTCTCCTTCATCCATTTCTCCCCTCTTGCCAAACTACTTTGAAGTTTTTCTTCTTCCATCTTTAACACCTTCAAGCCTTCACTTACTCTGGGGAAAAAGCTCTCCGGCCTCAAACACCAAGCCCGAAATGCCCCAAATAAAACCTCCAAATCACTACCAAACCTCTCAACTCCGCTATCATAAAACTTAACATTGCTCATTAGAATACTGCTGAAAAACAATCGATCAATCCCAGCTGCCAAACTTCTCCACACCCTGACAAAGTCTATCCCATTCAAATCAGCTTCCACAACTGATATCTTACCTTGCAAATAATCTAGAGCACCAACTAAAAATCTGGATACTGTCCAACCATCCTCACTCTTTTCTTGCCACTGCCTCCTGTTCTTCGTATAATCTCGACATTGAGCAACAAATCCCCTCAATATAACAACAGACAACTTTTCAGCCCACTCTATTCTAAACTTCTCCAACTTTACAATCTCCTCGTGAAAAATACCACTTTCAAGACCTTCCGTTGTCTTGACATTACCACTTTGATCATCAGTGGATTCTCCCGGTTGATCACTTTGACCTGACCATATCTCAAGGAAAAAGATGTCCTCACACCATTCCTTTAAAACAGATTCAAAGTAGCGAGCGGCATTAATGGAGTTTGCAACTTTAACTAGGCCATCATCATCGGTCAAGGCAGTCAGACCTTCAGCTTCTTGGCATCTGATAAGTAAGCACTCCAAAAAAATTTGTATAATAGGTACCCCGGCTAATCTCAGAAACCTAGACCTCATAGAGATGCTAGGCAATGAACGACAATGATCAACCACAGATGATAAACACCGAAGATAGGCACTACAAATTGCAGGAGCTTTGTGATCTTCAGTATCAGATAAAAGAGCCGCTCCTTGGACTTTCATGGTCCAGTTTCTCTCATCACCAGTATCAGGTTTCAACTTCTCTAGTATATCATTTAATTCTATCTCTACCCATAAATCAAGCCAATCTGGTCGATCACTGAAAATGGATAGAGAAGAAACCTTTAAGAAGTTCCCATCATCCTGAAGTGAAAGCAAGATTCCAGAATTTTCTATCAGAGACTTGATTCGTTTATCAAAAGATATCATCAAGTCAATAAGATGCAGCCAGGATGTTCTAGCCTGTGACTGAGTACCTGTTACGCTATCTTCATCTGGTTGTCCAGCATAATTTGGGAATATCTCTTTTGCTAAGTAAGTTGATAAGGATGATACCATTGCTGAAATCCATTCTTCTCTGCAACTGTACCCTGTTAACATTGCTTCATCAACCAGTGGTTGCAATAATTCATCCATAGAGTCAACATAATCCCTGGTGGTCTTGTAGACTAGAGCAAATATGAATTCTGGCTTGTCAACCCATTTTGTGAAATGGCGTTGCGATGCTAATGATATAGGATTTACAAGCTCTTCAATCACCCAAAGTGGTTGGTGAAGAGCAAGTTCACGATTATAGCCCTCTAGTTGACGCAATTTTCTTCGTCTCTGCAACTCCTGGAGGCCGCACAAGGCTAAAAAGTTTTCACAGTACTGGTCTTTGAGGTCTCCTTGCATCGTGAAAAGAGGATTCAGAACTTCAGTTGATCTCCCTGTATCTGGAGTTGAGGAACTCAAAGTGGCAAGAGGCGGTGGCCATCCAAGGGAAGCAAGCAGGGCCCGGTGATCTGCTATAGCATGAGGTCTTAAAACAGCCAGAGCTCGATCTACTCTGTGATCAACTGCTGACACAAGATGTGCCCATTGAGGGCGTGTCTTTGTAACTGAAGTTAAAACATCTTCTATCAACTTAAGAGTTTTAATAGCACCCAGACGCATTTCCTGCCAAGAGAAAAAATGAGGACTTTGCAAAATAAATAGGATATAAGAAATTGTAATTACTAAATTACTTTGTTTTTGTGGGTACTTACTTCTGAATTCTGTCTTGCTGAATGTTTCCACGAGTTTTTCTTCATGGTAGAAGATACAGCATCTTCAATATCACCAATCATAGTTTGAAGCTTCAATGCAGTCTCTGAAGATAAAAATAAGGGACCAAAAAACTGTGAGAAAGTTTGATGTCGAATA
This sequence comes from Malus sylvestris, assembly GCF_916048215.2. Taxonomy (NCBI): domain Eukaryota; kingdom Viridiplantae; phylum Streptophyta; class Magnoliopsida; order Rosales; family Rosaceae; genus Malus; species Malus sylvestris. The sequence goes on along the minus strand of NC_062273.1, from coordinate 26,476,551 downwards.
TACAGATAGTACTATGCTTCTCAGTAGTTAGTAATGCTAGGAAATAAAATGTAGTACAGGCATACAAAGCACAGAAGACAGAGGCTAAGTGGCAAACGAACCCAATACACAGTATGGAGGAAGCACTTCAGAAGTTAAGGGACTACTTCATATTAACAAAAAAATCTCTCCCAAATGTGAAAAACAAATTTGGCTGCATGATTTTGAAGAAGTCCAACAATTAATGTAACCATTACTAAGAACGCATTGACATTTCTACTAATTAAGGGGCCCATTCGATAACTATTTCATTTTTAGTTTTTTTTTTTTTTTTGTGCTAGAGATACAACAACAACAACAACAACAAAGCCTTTTCCCACTAAGTGGGGTCGGCTATATGAATCCTAGAACGCCATTGCGCTCGGTTTTGTGTCATGTCCTCCGTTAGATCCAAGTACTCTAAGTCTTTTCTTAGAGTCTCTTCCAAAGTTTTCCTAGGTCTTCCTCTATCCCTTCGGCCCTGAACCTCTGTCCCGTAGTCACATCTTCGAACCGGAGCGTCATTCGGCCTTCTTTGCACATGTCCAAATCACCGAAGCCGATTTTCTCTCATCTTTCCTACAATTTCGGCTACTCCTACTTTACCTCGGATATCCTCATTCCCAATCTTATCCTTTCTCGTGTGCCCACACATCCCACGAAGCATCCTCATCTCCGCTACACCCATTTTGTGTACGTGTTGATGCTTCACCGCCCAACATTCTGTGCCATACAACATCGCTGGCCTTATTGCCGTCCTATAAAATTTTCCCTTGCGCTTCAGTGGCCTACGACGGTCACACAACACGCCGGATGCATTCTTACACTTCATCCATCCAGCTCGTATTCTATGGTTGAGATCTCCATCTAATTCTCCGTTCTCTTGCAAGATAGATCCTAGGTAACGAAAACGGTCGCTTTTTGTGATCTTCGCTAGATTGCTCCGGTCATTAGTGTGAATAAGTATATAAATGGATAGAGATAGGAAAGCAAACACAAGATGTACGTGGTTCACCCAGATTGGCTACGTCCACGGAATAGAAGAGTTCTCATTAATTGTGAAGGGTTTACACAAGTACATAGGTTCAAGCTCTCCTTTAGTGAGTACAAGTGAATGATTTAGTACAAATGACATTAGGAAATATTGTGGGAGAATGATCTCGTAATCACGAAACTTCTAAGTATCGGAGTGCGGTGTCGTCTTGACTTGTCTTATCTGTCTCATAGGTAGATGTGGCATCTTCTCTGGAAGTACTCTTCCTCCATCCGGGGGTGGTATCTTTAACTGGTGGAGATGCACAAGGTAATGTATCAATTTCACTTGAAGCTTACTTGTAGTTTCAGGCTTGGTCAAGCGCGATACAAACCATGTAGTAGGAGTCCCCCAAGTCGCCGAGCTAGGGGGTCTGCTGAAAGAGGTGACAGACAAGGTAAGCAATCAGAGCTCCGACTGATTGTTCACCTTCTCCCCATCTTGCAGCAGCATGAAGGATAAAGAGAAGAAAAATGAGAAGAGATGATATGAGATACTTTTGCTTTTGAAGAAGTAACTTTCCACAGGCTTATTCTTGAACTGAGCTGGAGGGTTTTCTGGTTTCCTCCAGAGTATAAGGCCGACTGAAGAATTTGAGGGTCAAAACAAGTCCATCAAATCTAGAGTACGTTCCACCCTGCTGATATGGGATACTTTTGCTTTTGACAGAGTAATGGATGTATCGGCACGTGTGCTGTTACGCTTGTCTCCACATGCTTCCTTGTATCCTTCGCACTTGCCCTATCTGTTCCTCAAGCAGATGCGGAATCTTCCCTGGAAACATAAGATGTTGAAGATGAGTACTCGAGAGCAATGCCAGGTAAGTAATCAGGTAAGGGGTTCCAGGCAGTCAGTTCCTGGCTGGAAGCTTGATTCCAAGTGCTGACTGATTGCTCTCTTTCTCCTTGTCTTGCAGGTAAAAACAAGGCCAAAGGAAAAGACAGGGAAAAAGCATGATATGGGATACTCTTGCTTTTAACCCTGATGATATGAGATATTCTTGCTCTAGTATAGCTTGTTTGCAGAGGTATTATCGGGGGGAAAGAAAGCTGAATATTTCGAAAGGCTTCGTTGGGAGTGCCCTCTCAGATATGATGAAGGGTTGAGCATTTTTGCAGGTCTGCCTGTCTGTTGGGGATGGAGGTCGACATATATAGGAGTCTCCCTAACAAGTAGTAATGCTATTCCTTTACCCTGCTTGGTCATAGCACGGTAGTGGGAGCTGCCAGTTTCACATGTTTTAACTCTGTCAGAGCACTTTGAAAAAGTGGTCTGTGGTATCTGGCTCTCGAGATTCGGAGAACGATGCCTCTTCGATTTTTGAGAAAGCAATCATGCTGGGGGTCTGGCTCTCGAGATTCGGAGAGCAGTGTCTCTTCGATTTTTGAGAAAGTAATCATGTTGGGAGCCTTGTGCACTGGGTACGACCTTTTACGACCTTTTTAATCATGTTGGGAGTTTGGCTCTCGAGATTCGGAGGGCGGTGCCTCTTCGATTTTGGAGCAAGCAATCTTGTTGGGAGTGTTTTCTCGAATGTGAGTAAAGGTTGGGCATGTTTGCTAGTCTACCTTGCCACGAAGCACAGAGGTTGACACACAGGGACTTTCCAATTATCCAGCAATGGTACTGTTCCTTTACCCTCTCTTCGATTTTTAAGAAAGTAGTCATGTTGGGAGTCTGGCTCTCGAGATTCGGAGGACGGTGCCTCTTCGATTTTGGAGCAAGCAATCTTATTGGGAGTGTTTTCTCGAATGTGAGTAAAGGTTGGGCATGTTTGCTAGTCTACCTTGCCACGAAGCACAGAGGTTGACACACAGGGACTTTCCAATTATCCAGCAGTGGTACTGTTCCTTTACCCTCGTGGGTAATAATATGGTAGCTAGACCTTCAAAATTTATGGGTCTAAACTTTGTTAGTGCTGTTTCTTTGCTATTCTTTTACCCTTCTTGGTCAGAGCGATGTAGTGGGAGCTGCAAGCTTCACGTGCTCAACTTTGGCAGAGAACTTTGGCAAAGTTATATGTGGTACCCATGAGCTATTGTTGCGTGTGGGAAGTGGGTGATTGAACAGTAAGATTCATGTGTTTTCTACTTCCCCAGAAGTCTTCGACATAATGCCCATAATTTCCGCAAAGCTGAGTGTGCGTGTGACAGGTGCTGACAAGGCTGGAAAAGTAGGTGCCTCTTCGATTTCTGAGATCGGCCCTCGTGGTCTCTGGGGAGCCCAGCTTTTGAGAAAGCGAGCGCCTCTTCGATTTCTGGGATCAGCCTTCGAGGTCTTTGAGCAGCCCAACTTTTGAGAAAGCAAACGCCTCTTCGATTTCTGAGATCAACCCTCGTGATCTCTAAGCAGCCCAGCTTTTGAGAAAGCAAACGCCTCTTCGATTTCTGAGCAGGCGCCTCTTCGATTTCTGAAGCTCCGTCGAGTGCAGATTTTTATAGGGGCTGGCATTAAGTTCCAAAGCACACTTGAATCTCCACCAGTAGAAGCTTCATTCTTGCACTTCTAAGATCTTGATTTGTCCGACCTCTTCTCTCTTCAACACCTTTGAAAATGTCTGGCCCCTCCGACCGTCGTTTTGACTTGAACCTTGTTGAAGAGGCAGCCCCGCCTTCTCCAGACAACATATGGCGCCCATCCTTCGTCTCCCCTACTGGTCCTCTTACCGTTGGGGATTCCGTGATGAAGAATGATATGACCGCTGCGGTGGTGGCCAGGAACCTTCTCACTCCCAAAGATAACAGACTACTTTCCAAACGGTCTGATGAGTTAGCTGTTAAGGATTCGCTGGCTCTCAGTGTTCAGTGTGCAGGTTCTGTGTCTAATATGGCCCAACGCCTATTTGCTCGAACCCGCCAAGTTGAATCATTGGCGGCTGAAGTGATGAGTCTCAAACAGGAGATTAGAGGGCTCAAGCATGAGAATAAACAGTTGCACCGGCTCGCACATGACTATGCTACAAACATGAAGAGGAAGCTTGACCAGATGAAGGAAACTGATGGTCAGGTTTTACTTGATCATCAGAGATTTGTGGGTTTGTTCCAAAGGCATTTATTGCCTTCGTCTTCTGGGGCTGTACCGCGTAATGAAGCTCCAAATGATCAACCTCTGATGCCTCCTCCTTCTAGGGTTCTGTCCAATACTGAGGCTCCAAATGATCCCCCTCCGGTGCCTTCTCTTTCTGGGGCTCTACCGACTGCTGAGACTTCTCCTAAGCAACCTTTGTGAAGGCTCCCTCTTGTGTGTTTATTTTGACTCATGTATATGTACATATTTGTAGCTTATCGGGGATATCAATAAATAAGCTTTCCTTCATTTCAACGTATTGTGTTAGATACACCAAAGCCTTCTTCGCTAAGTTCTTTGAATTTTCTTTTGTTGAAGCTTGTATGTTGAAGCTTTCTGAGTGGAGCATGTAGGTTGGGGTAGTGTTCCCTTAATTTTCCGAGTGAGGAAAACTTCTCGGTTGGAGACTTGGAAAATCCAAGTCACTGAGTGGGATCGGCTATATGAATCTTAGAACGCCATTGTGCTCGATCCTGTGTCATGTCCTTCGTTAGATCCAAATACTCTAAGTCTTTTCTTAGAGTCTCTTCCAAAGTTTTCCTAGGTCTTCCTCTACCCCTTCGGCCCTGAACCTCTGTCCCATAGTCGCATCTTCTAATCGGAGCGTCAGTAGGCCTTCTTTGCAACTGTACCCTGTTAACATTGCTTCATCAACCAGTGGTTGCAATAATTCATCCATAGAGTCAACATAATCCCTGGTGGTCTTGTAGACTAGAGCAAATATGAATTCTGGCTTGTCAACCCATTTTGTGAAATGGCGTTGCGATGCTAATGATATAGGATTTACAAGCTCTTCAATCACCCAAAGTGGTTGGTGAAGAGCAAGTTCACGATTATAGCCCTCTAGTTGACGCAATTTTCTTCGTCTCTGCAACTCCTGGAGGCCGCACAAGGCTAAAAAGTTTTCACAGTACTGGTCTTTGAGGTCTCCTTGCATCGTGAAAAGAGGATTCAGAACTTCAGTTGATCTCCCTGTATCTGGAGTTGAGGAACTCAAAGTGGCAAGAGGCGGTGGCCATCCAAGGGAAGCAATAGAGGAAAAAATAAAAGAGCAAAGTGAGGAACGGAAAATAATGAAGGGAGGAGGGAGGAATGGAGATTATATGAAAACAAAAACTTGAAAGTCAAAACGAACGAGATGAAATTGTTTTCAGTTTTTTGGTTCTTAGTTTCATTTTGTGTCATTTCACACACATTTCTTCCACCACACCATCCTTCTTTCAAATTCCTTCATTCCTCGTTTCTCCCACATACATTTCCTTCATCTATGGCACAAAAAGAATGAAAACTAAAAACTAAGAATGAAATATTTATCAAACGTGCCCTAAGAAATAGGATGGGAACCGGGATTCTCATGTTTAGTATCGAGCCATTGTAGTTTCGCAGAACAGATTCAGCTTCATGGTTCTACATTAGCAATCTGTTACTGCCTAAAATAATATGTGATCATACCACAAATAATTGAACCATCAATGTAGTATTTCATAATTGATCTTACTATTATCCAGGGATTGAAGAACAATCCTTCAGTTATACATTTCCGGTCTCGATTCAAACAAAGGGAGCTAATTGTAAAACAACTATAATCTGAAAAATTAAAGCTTTTCAGATAAATCTAGTTTCATAAATTTATCAGTTCATTTTCCAATTTCAGTTCCATTGTGTCCCAAGAAACGCACCTGCGTATGTTCGAACCGACTCAACTCTCGCCACTTCCTTGGCCAACGCCGGTAGCTCCTCCCCCAATATCTGCTCCGCCCTCTCCTTTCCTTCTCCATCTAAAAACAAAAGTTATCCAAATTAGCGAAACAAAAAACGAAATTGAACCCGAAAATTGAAAATTGTAGTCAAAATTGCAGTCAGAATTGCCTGAATATCAATACCAGCACACACAAACCTGAAGTGCGAGAGCGGGTGGAGGATCCGAGACCCGTCAATTGGGCATTGATGCCGCCTAAGAGGCCGTGGACTCGATCGGAGAACGAAGCGTAAGTTAGAAGCGAGGATCCGAGGCTCCGATTCAGGTCGATTAGGGTTCGGTCCAGGTCGCCGCACTGGGCTTGGAGCTCCGACAGCAGAGTCGGAGCCCCGCTCAGATTTTCATTGGTTGGAAACTTGTCGTCGAGGAAGGAGACGACCGAGGGCGGGAGGTCGGATGCTGGAGGGAAGGTCTGGACCGCCGAGTCCATGGTGGTCTCAAGCCATTTGGGTCCGGTGGTGCGAGTGGGAAATTTGAATGGACCGCGAGGGTATTTTAGGGTTTTTAACGGGAATTTCAGCGATCGGAAAGCTTTTTGCCTTGGTTGAGACGGAGACTGAAATTTGACTCCCACCAAATACCGTTATCAGTTGCGCAGGTCAATTCGTGGATTAAATTGTTGTTGGGCTTGGGCTTTAGTAAATCGTGTTAATGGGCTTCAAATGGGGCAACTATAGTTTTGTTTTTGGAAGAAGGTTATGTTCTACTCTTCGCCTACCCACCTTGGGGAAAATATAGGCTCCGACCATCTGTCCACATCATATGTCCGATCATAGATAATCCTTACTATAATCGATTATTTGTACAGATCTGCTGAAATAAGGCCGATATCCGCATTAGAATTAACCTATTGTATTGAGTGAGGACAACCTATGAGATGGTTCTCACAAAAAATGGGATCTCATGTACTTGCTCAATTTCATGCTGAACCAACACCTTCTAAACTACATGCCACATAAAATAATTACTTTGACTTCGTTATTGGTGCCTGGTATGTAGGGCAAGTCAGTAAGACATCAAAGTGGAGAGATTTTTCAATGTATCAAGAACACAGCCCGGTACACTAAGTGTAATAATATAATTGGTTGAGAATTGAAAAAAAAAAATTCAATCAATTGTATTATGTACATAGTGTATCAAGCCGTGTTCCCAACACACTTAAAATATCTCGTCAAAGTGGAGCTAGATTAACCACAAAGCAAAGATTAAGGGTGTTTATGAGACAGTGGGTGGATCAAAGAAGGGAAGTTTTGTTGTTAAGAATTTTTCAACTCACAATCTTTCATTCAATCATTGTACGTTGGGCTTTACTAAACATTGTTAATGGACTTAAATAGGCCAACTACATTGGGGTTGGACTAAACTATAGTTGCGCTTACTTTTTATCCTTCGCATAAATTCTACAGCCTAACTACCGGATCACATCACTCTTCCGACCCTTTCAAAAGAGTTGAATCTTTGTATTAGGCCCATACAACCCCAAGTTGATCTTGCAGGGTTGAGTTTGCTTCCTTGCCGCACGCAAGAACACTCGCATATGAGTATTGAAGTTTTTTATGTGATTTTATGGAAAAACATTTCCCTTGTGCTTCTCCCTATAAATGATTCTGGTCGTTCCAGAAACACTTCTAAACGAGCCCTCAATCTACCGAAACAAAAGAAGAAAAAATATGTGTGAGGATGTTTAAGATAAACATTATCCCAATCTTGGATTGCCTTCCTTTTTATGTATAGTGCTAATAAACCGACCTAAACGCACCTAAATTTTGTCCACAATTTTAGGCTTTTACATTTTGGACCACTTAAAACATGTTAAAGAAGCATGAGAGTCTAAAACACTTCTAAAATAGTGTGCTATAAGCATGAAAATCCCTTACTTTGGTAAGCAAGCACCTTAGGATGCGTTTGTTGTACTAGATTATCTCGGACTGGACTAACTTCAGGGACTAAGTTGGACTGGCTTAGACTAGACTAAGTTGGACTGACTTAGTGAAGCGTTTAGTGCAGTGTTGGACTAAAAAATAGGATAACAACAAATTCTTGTTGTAAATAGTGGGTATGTTTGCCCACATGTATACATTAAAGATTCATATGCTAAATAGTGAAGTTTTGTAAGTTTTCAAGGTAATTGCTCTATAAATAGAGCACTACGAGTGTTCAAAACACGCAAATACAAAAAGCAATAAGAGAAGAAAGATAAGTTAGAATATTTTCTACATTCTCTTATTTCTCTTTTACCTGCAATCATTCTGTTGTAGTTAATAAACAAAATAGTGTGATATATTACATCTGTTTCGCTCTCGCTCTTAGCAAAGGTTATTTCTCTAACTTTTGCCTTTTATAACACGTTATCAGCATGAATCTCTAACCATAAAACATTTTTCATTTCTCTTCGCCGAAAGAAAAAAAAAATTTCCTTCAAGGATTTTACTGTTTTTCTTCTTCCTCTGCCTCACCTGCTGGATATACCCTCGTGAAGAATTGTTCACACCATGCCTGCTTTTAGTTCTCAACATAACAGTTACTTATATCTTTGATTTCTTGTTTGGTGCAGTTCCTAATTTCTAACCCAATGTTTATTTATCTTTGCTGCGATCAAAGATGGTGCGGTATCATCGCCCATCTTGGACTGCAGATTTAATTTGACTGTAAATTTTAGGTGGAGCGGTATAATCGCCCACCCTACCCTGCATATTTAAATTTGCATGCTATTTAATTTTATTGCAATTTTAGGTGGTGTGGTATAATCACCCACCCTGCTCTGCATATTTAAATTTCTACTGCTTGAGTGGTATGGAATAATCGCCCATTATATGCTATTCAATGAGAATGGTGCAGTACAATCGCCCTCCTCATTCATCATGTAAATCTCGAGCCTGAAGTTTCGAGTGCTTATCATTTTGGCCTGAAGATCAAAATGAAAAATTTGTAAGAACCAGAAGTTTTAACAATACATTCCTCCAGAATACACATTATTGCAAGTTCTTACACACCTCATTTTTCTTTCAGAAAAGAAAATGGCAAACTTGGCAAAGCTTGATTTTGTTACCCTGAATATTACTGGGAAGAATTCCCTTACCTAGGTAATGGATGCCAAGATTCATCTGGAGGCAGCGAATCTGGGAGAAACTATTAAAGAGGATAACAGTGCATCATCTCAAGATCGGGCAAAGGCCATGATCTTTATCAGTCGCCACCTTGATAAGGGACTGAAGAGCGAGTACCTCATGGTTGAAGATCCATTAACCCTCTAGAAGGCACTGAAAAATAGATACAATCACCAGAAAACGGTGAATCTTCCGATAGCTCTTTATGAGTAGACTCAACTAAGGATCCAGGATTTTAAGACGGTGGCTGAGTACAATTCTGCTATGTTTAGAATTACCTCCCAATTGAAGCTCTGTGGAGAAACCATTACTGAGGAAGACATGCTGGAAAAGACTTTCAACACTTTTCATGTCTCCAATGTGCTCATACAGCATCAGTATAGAGAGCGAGGTTTTACTCAGTATAACCAGTTGATATCTGTGCTCCTTGTAGCTGAGCAAAACAATGAGCTTCTGATGAAGAATCATCAGTCTCGGCTTACTGGATCAGCATCATTCCCAGAAGTGAATGATGCTTCCCTTAAAGGGAATACCATATCATCTCATGGCAATAATTACAAACGAGGATGTGGCCACAAGCGAGGCCAAAAAGGCAAGAACCATGGTGTCCAGTTCAGGTTCCAAGGCATAATATAGGCCCGAGCTTTAAAAATGCAAATTGCCAAGAAGGCAAAGCTCATATGAACACTCCTAAAAATTCTGAAGGAGTTTGCCATAGGTGGTATGGTGGCAATGGGCACTGGGCACGTATGTGTCGTACCCCAAAACATCTGGTGGATCTGTAACAAGCATCCCTCAAGGAGAAGGGTGTCGAGACCAATTTCCTCGACCAGGCTAAACCAATGGATACACCTGATCCAATGTTAGATTTATCAGGACAATTGAACACAACCCACCTGGATGTTTCAGACTTCATTATTGAAAGAGGGAATGAAGTGTTTGGGTTCGATTAAATCATTTATGTTTAATGTACTCTTGTTATTTGCACTTGTGATTTAATGCTTGCACTTTCAATTCAATAAAAGTAGTATTCCAGTATGAATAAATTGCTTTTAACTGTAATTTCCATTACTCAAATAGCATGGATAAAAATTATGGTTATTCTCAAAACAAGAGTAATGATGGAGATTTTTGTCTTGCAGACAGCGCAACTACGCATACAATACTTCGAGATTGAAAGTATTTCTCGAACTTGATGCTTGCAAAAGTAAAGGTAACAACAATATCAGGGCAATCAGATGTAATTGAAGGCTCAGGAAAAGCCCAAATCATGTTACCAAATGGAACAATATTGTTCATACAAAATGCGTTGTACGCTACTCGATCCACTCGAAATTTGTTAAGTTTTAAAGACATACATCTAAATGGAAACCACATTGAAACGAAAAAGTGCAGAAAATGTAGAATATCTATGCATTACCTCCAATGATACCCCGAAGTGTATATTAGAGAAGTTGTGTGGTTTATCGAGTGGATTGTATTATACATACATAAAGACAATTGAGGCATATACTGTCAAGAACCAAAAGTTCATTGATTCAAAAGTTTATATGTGTTGGCATGACCATCTGGGTTATCCAGGATCTACCATGATACGTAGAATCATTACCAACTCTAATAGACATCCATTATTGAGCAGACACATTGATGTCTCAAATGATAACCCTCGCAAGGCTTGTTCCCAAGGGAAGTTGGTAATTAAACCATCACAACTAAAGGTTGATGCTGAATCCCTATCATTTTTGCAAGGAATTCAAGGGGATATATGTGGGCCTATTTAACCACCTTGTGAACTATTTCGATATTTTATGGTTTTAGTTGATGCATCTACCCGATGGTCACATGTTTGCCTATTGTCTACTCGAAATATAGCATTTGCAAGATTACTTGCTTAGATAATTAAGTTGCGAGCACAATTCCCAAATTATCCCATTAAGTCAATCCGACTTAATAACACTGGTGAATTTACATCTCAAACATTTGATGATTACTGCATGACACTGGGCATTAATGTTGAACACTTTGTTCCTCATGTCCATACTCAAAATGGCTTAGTAGAGGCATTTATCAAGCGACTTTAATTAATAGCTCGCACTTTACTCATGAAAACAAAATAGCCAGTTTCTGCATGGGGACATGCCATCTTACATGCTGCATCATTGGTTCGATTAAGACACATAGCCAACCACAAATACTCATCAATATAACTCGTGTTTATGCATCAGCCAAACATTTCACATTTACGAGTTTTTGGTTGTGCTGTTTATGTGCCTATTGCACCGCCACAACGCACTAAAATGGGACCTCAATGCAGACTGGGAATTTATGTGGGTTTTGATTTACCATCTATCATTAGATATTTGGAACCCTTAACATGTGATATGTTTACAGCTCGTTTTGCTGATTGTCACTTTGATGAGACAGTCTTCCCGTCGTTAGAGGGAGAAATGACCATTCCAGAAAAACGGCAAGAGCTAACATGGGTTGTTTCCACCTTATCTCATTTTGATCCACGAAGCACTCAATGTGAAGATGAAGTGAAAAGAATTGTTCATCTTCAAAGTATTGCTAATCAAATGCCATATGCATTTAATGATGCTTCGAAAGTGACAAAGTCACATATATCAGCTGCAAATGCACCTGTAAGAATTGATGTCCCTGTTGGACAAAATAAAGTGGTAGCGAATTATTCATCTGGTGCGCGCCTGAAGCGTGGTAGACCACCAGGTTCAAAAGATTCAACCCCTCAAAAGAGAAAGATGTGAGCATAGCTGAATCCAAATGAAATCATTCAGGAAAAGAAAGCGAATGATAAATCCACAATTCATGATTCTAAATTTTCTGAAAAAAAAAAAGAAAATATCCTTGATGAGACACATGTCCCTGAAGAGACAGAAGTACATGAAAGCAAATAAATCTCCATAAATTATGCATGTACTAATGAATTGTGATCAAAATGAAGTGATCATCAACGATATGTTTGCTTTCGCAGTAGCCATTGAAATCATATTCAGCAATGACATTGAGCCTCGCTCTGTTGATGAATGTAAACAAAGACATGATTTGCCTATATGGAAAGATGCAATCCAGGCAGAATTAAATTCCTTGGAAAAACGAAGTGTTTTTGGACCAGTAGTCCAAACCCCGCCTGGTGTGAACCCCGTAGGTTACAAATGGGTATTCACAAGGAAATACAACGAGAAAATTGCAAGATATAAAGCAAAACTCGTTGCACAAGGTTTTTCACAAAGACTTGGAATTGATTATGAAGAGACACACTCTCCTGTAATAGATGCAATTACGTTCCGTTACTTAATAAGTTTAGTGGTTTCAGAGAAACTTGATATAAGACTTATGGATGTCATCACTGCGTATCTATATGGAGAATTAAATACTGACATATATATATATATATATATATATATATATATATATATATATATATATATGAAAGTCCCAGAAGGACTTAAATTGCATGAAACAACTAACAAACCACAAGGTATGTTCTTAATCAAATTAGGGCGATCATTATATGGGCTGAAACAATCTGGGCGAATGTGGTATAATCGTCTCAATGAGTATTTGATCAAAGAAGGATATGCTAACAATGTCATCTGCCCTTGTGTGTTAATTAAGAAATCAAATATTGGTTTCGTTATAATGGCAGTATATGTTGATGATATGAACCTAGTTGGAACCCTTGAAGAGCTCAATAAAACTGCTGAGTATCTGAAAAGCAAATCTGAAATGAAAGACCTTGGGAAAACAAAATATTGTCTCGGCCTGCAGATCGAGTATTGTGCTAATGGAATTTTGGTCCATCAATCAGCTTGCATTGAAAAATACCTGAAGCGATTTGGCATGGATAAGGCTTATCCACTTAGCACCCTAATGGTCGTTCGTTCTTTGGACATTAAGAAAGATCCATTTCGTCCAAAAGAAAATGATGAATTGGTCCTTGTCCAGAAGTACCATATTTGAGTGCAATAGGTGCTTTATTGTATTTAGCATAATGTACTAGACCAGATATAGCTTTTTCAGTAAATTTGTTAGCCAGATAAAGCTCTGTTCCAACAATTGGTCATTGGAAGGGAGTCAAAGATGTTCTTCGATACATTCGTGGGACAACAGACATGGGTCTCTTCTACTCAGACAAGTCCACAAATGACCAGATCCTTGTTGGATATGCAAATGTTGGTTTTTCTCTTCGATCCGCATAAAACCTGCTCACAAACTGGATATGTGTTCATTAATAGAGATACAACAATTTATGGCACTCAACGAAGCAAACATTAGTTGCTACATCTTTCAATCACTAGGAAATAATTGCTTTACATGAAGCAAGTCGTGAATGTTCTTGGTTAAAATCAATGATCCATCACATCCGGAATTCATGTGGTCTACCTTCAAAGACAGACACTTCAATTGTCATCTATGAAGATAATGCAGCCTATGTTGCCTAGATGAAGGAAGCATTCATCAAGGGTGATAAGACTAAACACATATCTTCAAGGTTTTTCAGTGCATATGAGCTTCAAAAGGCTAAAGTTATTGAAGTCAGACAAATCCGTTCCAATAAAAATTTGGTAGACTTGTTCACCAAATCTCTACCAAAGTACACATTTCAGAAGTTAATGCAGGGAATCAGATTACGTTGGCTTACAAATTTGAAGAATGCGGAATCAAGGGAAGATACAATTCAGGGGGAGTACATGCATGTTGTACTCTTTTTCCTTTGATTAGGATTTTTCCCACTGGGTTTTTCCTATCAAGGTTTTAACGAGGCAACATAAGCATGCTTAACACCATATCAACAATCTGGGTAAAATTTTACTCTTTTTCCTTCGCTATGGTTTTTTCCCACTGGATTTTTCCAAGCAAGGTTTTAACGAGACAATTGATGTTGATATGTGGGCATCCAAGGGGGAGTGTTGTAAACAGTGGGTATGTTTGCCCACATGTATACAGTAAAGATTCATATGCTAAATAGTGAAGTTTTTGTAAGTTTTCAAGGTAGTTGCTCTATAAATAGAGCACTACGAGTGTTCAAAACACGCGGATAGAAAAAGAAATAAGAGAAGAAAGATAAGTTATAATATTTTCTACACTCTCCTATTTATCTTTTACCTGCAATTATTTTGTTATAATTATTAAACAAAACAGTTTGATATATTACATCCGCTTCGCTCTCGCTCTTAGCAAAAGTTATTTCTCTAACTTTTGCCTATTTTTAACAATTCTAATATTATATTTTTTTTCTTTCATATTTTATTAATATTTTATTACTACCACTGTCTATTTCTTTTTTCATTCTGGAAACCTCCCATCTTCATTCCTAATTTTTTTTTTTCCTCTGATCTTCCTTTTTCTTCCTAATTTTGCTCCGACCCTCTCCATCTCTTGTCTTTTTCTTTTCATTTCCACTCTCTCCTCCCTCAAAACAGCGTCATTCATCACCCCACTTTTGTTCTCTCTTTTTTTCCCTTTCCTATTCTTTGATGTTGTGATTCCTCTAAATTATTTATGGCACCACAGATTTTGATTTCCCAACTTCAAATCCCACAGAAAATTGAAATCGTGCAGAGGCTACTCTCTGTAGCGCCATGGATTTCACAACCACTATGTTTCTCGCCCCTCCTTTGATTTTCTCATAAAATCTCTTAATTTTCTGGGAAAAATGAAAAAAAATTCTATTGAGTTTGTTGTTGTTATCGAATTGATTTTTTTTTCATTTTGATGGTTGGATGTTGAGAATTAGGCGGTGGGTTTTAGACATGGGTATAGGTGGCCAGAGTTGCAGAGAAGCAGACAACTTGCAGCGTGAAGACGATGCAACATGCAAACTTTGTATGCAGCTTTAGAGACGGGATTAGCAATCCCATATGTTTCGGGCGGCCTAGCTAAGAACTGGTAGTGAAGGACTTAGTCGGCACAAGTACGACTTAGTCCCATTAAACTTAATCCTTGTTCCAACCAAACACGGATTAGAAATCTCAGCTAAGCCAATCTAGTCCAGTGGAGCTTAGTGAGGGCAAACAAACACCCCCTTAGTGTCTTTATGAGTGGAGAATAATCTCGAACACGGGGCCTCAAACGTAGTACCGATGTTCTTAATTGAGTATTAAAATTGAATTTGTTTTTATTGTTTGATATGGTGTTGGAAGGAAGCTGTATTTAGAATCACATTGCCAAAACGTTACGTGATAAGGTTGAAACATGAAGAATTGACATTTTGGGGAGTCAAATTTTGGATAAACCCTTTCTTTCTTGCTTTATGAATGCCCTTTTTTGAACTTTCCATTTTCAATCAATCCATTTGAATAGCGCCAAAGGAAAGACAATCACTTCTATTCACTCCGGACGAATGCGACAGTAACTCAACCAGATAGGTCAAATTAATTTTAACGAAACATGATACACAAGACATCGAGTTCGAAATGCAGAATTCCGCGAGAATTGCTACAAAATATCAGTAAAAACTTCAGAACTCTCCAACTTTACTTTATACTGCTCAAAAGGGTAACCTTTTTTCATTAATCTCAAAAAGTTAAGGTTGCTGTTTTCCTTTTAGGTGATTTGGAAACCATCTTATCCAAAAACAGCTCCATGGAATTTGCTGACATCATTAAACTATGCTGAGAGAAAGTAAAAAAGTAAAAGAATTTCACAGCCGCACGAGAAAAAAAAAAACAAAGTAAAAGTGGGATTTGAAGTCCAAGTTCAACAGCAGCAGACACGGAGATCAACGACGCACGAGCCGCCACGTCAGCAGCTGTAAAGGTGAGAGATTTTTCAGTGCCATAAATACACAAGATGCTACATCACGTGTCACTATACAAATTGTGGGATATGTGTGCTAAAATGTTAATAACTTAAAAAAAAAAAATTTCTACCACACCTATTAAAATACGTGGTGTACTACTTGTATTCCCGTCACAACTAAAAATTTATCTGAAAAAGGAGTTGATGGGTGGGGACCACGTGCGTAAACCAGAGAGCAGAGTCAACATTTAGCAGTCTTTGCACAAAATAAGGTACGATTTTTTGTACCTTTATTTATCTTTATGTTTTAATTTCTCTGGTGGATTATGATTGGCTGCCAACAGAGATTTATTCATTTTTTTGGTGCAGTAAAAGTACGTCCTGCTGCAGTGCGAGCCAGTACATATGGTCAATAAAGTCATAAAAAAAGGACAATTCAAGTTGTTTTTTTTTTGGCTGTAAGATGATGAAGTACAAGAATATTATGATTTTATGCGGTACTTAAAAATAAATAATATTCTTATGTGTTTTTAGAAATTTAACGGTTAAAATATCTAAAATATTCTGCGCAGTGTTCTAAATTTTTTTGAGAAATATAACCATGTGGTCAATAAGATAAAAAAATGAAAAATTCAAGAAGAAAGAGAGGGAATATTGGCTGCCTCATCAATGGCTGCTGAATGATATCTAAGTACTAGATTTTTGCTATAATTTTAAAATAACCCATAAAATTTTTGAAAACATAAATACATTCTGGTGTATGTTAAGATTTAGTGGTTAAAAATCTTAATTAGAATACTTTCAAAGCATACTAGAAAGTGAAAATTGTATCAATGATATCTTTACATTAATCCAATTTGAGTAATGGTCCATCAACTAAAAATTTGTGATCATTGATCCTTTAACTCATCAAAATGTGCAGTTACAATATTTTTCGTCAACTCCGTCAAAAGGTCTATCAAATGAGTCATGGTGGAAGAACTATTGCTATAATTGGTTTAAAGATGAGGGACCCCATTGCTACAATATTCTCATTTGATTTTCCATATTTGTCTCTCAATTCAGCCTTACATGTGTGACACATGACTCATTTCGATGGAAATTCTAAGGGGGGTTGACAAAAAGGACCATAGTTTTACGTTTTAATGAATTAAGAGACAAATGGTCACATATTTTTAGTTGATGATCATTACTCTAATTGGATTAAAGTTGAAAGACATTTGCTACAATTTTCTCTACAAGAAACGAAAAATGATGGTCACACCAATTTTCTCCTTCTACATGCACATGTTTAATTATGTCCGTTATTTTCGTTTGATTTATTCATTGTAATACGAAAAAATAAAGAGAAATGTATAAAAGACTAAAAAGAATGAAAAAAAACTCCCACTAGAAAATCACTTCAAAATTCAACGGTAAGTGACCATGAACCTCTTTGGCAACCAAGAAAACGGAACTTTCGTTTTCTATATTGATCTCTGTTTCTCTTTTGCTCTACACTATAACACACGAATTTTTTCGGTTCGAACATTCGTAGGAGGCACAAGCTCAAGGAGGTATGAACCGGAATGAGACCAAAATACACAGGGTTAGGGTGTTTTGCATGTGCAATTAGAAAAATCTGAGATTGCCAAAACAAACAGAGATTACAGATATGGTATTTCACCAACTTTTTTCTTTCCCTAAACAAACAGAGAAAGAGAGTGCCAAATTTCCTAATAAGCCTCGAAACACTTTCTTCGATCGCCATTTTAATCACCGGCAAGAAAGGAAAGAAAAAGACCCTGTAAACACGAAGAAACATCGGTCACAAAATCCGTTCCCCCGAGTAAAAAACAACCAGGTTTCATGCATGAGAGTTTTCCAGAGCAACCACTATCATAGCTAAATAACACATGTCTATGAAATGCATGCTTATAGCTAAAGAACACATGTCTAAGAAGATACATGTATCTGTCAATGCCTGTGACGTATGAGTTAATAGCAACGAATGTCGCTTACCACAGCATTCCTGGAAGCATTCATGTAACCAAACATTGCAAACACCTCATCAGCAATTTTCAATGCGAAAGCGGTTGCTTGCATCAGCTCTTACTCAATTTGAGTTTCTGAATTTATGATTTCAGAAGCATCAGTTTTGTAGTGTACATTCGTTGAATCGAGCAACATCTTCAATTGCGAAAACAGAAGAGAAATCCAAGCTTCCAACTCATTTCCTTGTCTTCAAGTTCATCAAGGAAAGAAATTTAAAACTTTACCAAATCGATACACAACCCATATATGTTGTCACAATTGTATAGAAGCTAATTCACGGAAGCAATACGTCATCATCTTTTGAAAAGAAAAGGAAGCGAAAAAAAAACCCTAAATATACACTGATGCAATGGCAGACAGCTCAAATACGAAACCTAAGAGCCTATGACTAACCTGATAAAAATGACTTTCACATCGATTACAAAACAGCGAACGTTAACCAAACAGTAATGCAGTCCTCATAAAGGATCATGCCGCGGCAAATAATGGGCGCGACAAGAAAATGGGCATGCTTATTATGACAATGAAATCGCCGTAGAGATTGATATGGTAAGCACTAAAATGACTTTAGATGGAATGCAATGCAGAAGCGTTTAGAAAACGTAAGGGAAAATAGCATGACAAGAAAGAGGAAAACCTGATGTACAAGTCTCACCTGTGGTCGAAAAACCATCTAACTTGATCTGAGCTCGTTGCAGACAAAACTGAAGTAAATTTCACCGTGCAATTGCTTTCAGGATTTAGTTCTCTGAGAACAAGAGTCATCTATGAGGCTTATAAATCATTATTTCTGCTTCAAAAATGCCATGAGGCCTTGAAAATAATGCCAGGATTTCATTAGATGCACACTCAATGAGCAAAGGCATCGTCAATGGAGTCCTGTGTTCGCTTCGGCTCATGGCGATTCCAACTTGATAAACCAGATCCAAAAGATGGATTTAGTTTAACTTGTAATGACCAACCACATTTACTACATAACATATGCATATATATTTGCATCAAACCATATTGTTCTCATTTAAGTATCTCTCCACGTTGTTCATATAATTTGATCAACATGGAAAGGCTAATCATCTATGTCGAGAAAATAATAAATAAAAGTTACTTTCTGGACAAATATACAAGCCTACCGAAGTTTTCCACAAAGAATTCAACTTTAGCAATGAAACTGAGCAACCAAAGTGTTGTAAACATTTAACTTCAAAATTTCCATTACAAAAAGATAGAAAGAAAGAAATCAAGTTCACAAGAAAAAGAAGAGGGGTAATTCAAATTAAAGTTCTTCATACGGATCGAAAGAAGTTCCTCCAACCTACATTATAGTTTAGGGTCCATTCGGATTGGGCAACAGCAGTGAGTGAAAACATATAGAAGGAACATAAGAATATAAATCTATATCAGAAACGGAAGTCATTCCTTTTTCTGTCCTCCAAAATGGGAGGGGAAAAGAGGCTTTGGAAATATAAGCTTAGGAAATAAACGAAATGCAAAATTTGAACCATTACACAATTCTGCAATTTTTCAATAAAACTTATGAAAACAGTCATAAAAACCTAAAACATGTACCAGTACTTCAGTTTATTCACCTTTTTCTGTTCTACATGCTGCCAACCTTTCCGAAAACTCTCAAAGTTACCAAAGGGAAAAAGAAAAAAAAAAGATGAGACACAATAAAGTTTAAAAGATTAAAAAGGAAAATAACTCTTCAGGCCTTCTTCTGTGAATGTATCTATGACTCTAAATTAAAACCTGAATTTCCCCAAAAAGGAGGGTCGAGATTACCCATGAGCTGGAATCCCAGTTCCTTGAAAACTGAAGATTGCAAATTCTACCCAGGATTCCATGCAGCGTAGACGGTGCCACTGAAACCGGACGCCTCAGCCCTCAGCATCCCATCACCGCACAATTATACACAAAGCTGCCAGAAGGTTTTCTAGCAAGCAGGTTCCACTGTGGTGGGCCTCCATCAGGGACCCAAGAATTAAGTTCAATTGTCCCTCCGCCTAAGGCCCTAGGTCCACCAATTACAATTAACCGATCTCCACATGCCCTAAATGCTATTCCCCAACCATTCATCGAGGCTGCACGCTCAGGCAAACTCCCAACAGTGATCCACATGTTCCTCTCCTTATCATATCTCCTAACCTCCTGTTCTGCATAATCTGCAGCATACAATATGTTATTTACAACTGCCAAAAGAGGAGGTGCCGCAGCTGCAGCAGGTGCCTCAGGTGCCCCAGCGTTTCTTCCAGGGAACATGTTAGGTATCTCAGTCCAAGTCCCCTTCCCCAAATCGTACACCTCTCCACACGTAAGTTGCTTTTGGTCGCCCACTCCTATCCCACCAATGACATAAAACTTCCCATCCATAAATACCCCAGAGCACATTTTTCTAGGTTTATTCATGCTAGGAAGAGTCAGCCAAGTTCCTGTTTCGGAATTATAAAGTTCAGCAGAGTTCAAGATATTGCCACGTGGATCGCAACCACCTGCGAGAATTGCAATTTCCCCACGGCTTGCAGAACCGAACAAGCATCTAGGTGTATTCATCTCAGTGCCCGATGACCATGTGTTGGTCAAAATGCTGTATCTATAAACAACATGGGACGTTATTTCCTTTCCAAAAACAAGAAGTTCCGTACCAACGGCTAACGACTCCTTGTCTGAACACATGAAACACTCGTTTGACGCCATTCTAGGTAAATGCATCCAACGTCGGAGATCTGGATCAAATGCCTCCCATTCCAGGAGGCTGCAAGAGAAGTAAACCCAATGTTCAACAATGCCCACTTTCCGCCTCAGTGTGTACAGCTCCCCACTCCGAATCAGAGAGCGGAAGTTCTTATTCAGTGAGGCAATAGAGCCATAATCAGACCTCGAGCAGCGAAGGAGACAGTTGATTGAGATATCCCGGCCAAGTTGGTGGATCAGTGAACTTGAATCAGAATTGCCACCTCCCTGATGCCCGTCATTTGACTGGTCCTTGGCAGGGGGAAGACCATTCAGATCCATAATCACATCCCCTCCCAAAAGAGCATCCGATAGCTTGCATACCTTCCTCAATGTGATTTCATCATCGTCTTCAATGGGGCGCTTATTGTTTGAGAGCTCCATAACACGGTGAGTATTGTAAATCCATTTGCTCTCTTGCTCACAAGAGCTGGGCAACTCCCTTGACACAAGATAGGAAGGACCTTCCAACATCTTGTTGGAATTCTCCAACTCGACCGGTGGTGAAGAAACCCTTCCTTTGGTATCCATCAAAACAAAATCAATGATGAGTATACAAAACGAAATTCATACGCCTTAATTACTCCCACATGCAAACCAATAATCTGCCAAACACAGATCATCCTCAAATTAACTCATGATACACAAATAACGATTTCACATATCAAAAAACACACAGCATAACAGATAAATCAAAATTCCAGTACTTATATAACATGTTCATGTATGGGGGGCGCTAATACAAATCCCAGAAAAAAACCGCCCGAAATCCGAATTTCCCATACAGAGAACCACATGCAACAATGCATTTCGGATCAAGGGCATATCCATATCAATAAAAAAATCCTCGCTCATCCATTTCAAGTAAAACAGCTGAAAATTCAAGTAAGAAATAAAAAACTTGCATGCACAAATCCAATCCGTTCCCATAGATAAAATTTACCCAATTAAGATCTTATGGTTCGGATTCCTGAATGGAAAAAGTACAGAAAAAGAAAAACGAAAACACAATCAATTGAAAACCGATTAATCCACTTCCCACCCAGCAATCAGAACGTTAATGCAGCAGCTAAATCCAACCACAAAGAACGTTTCTTTCACGAAAGTAAATTCACTGAGAGATCCATTTCAAATTTCCCATCAACATCCAAGAACCCATTTGCTCTTTTCATTTTTTAACCACCTGGAACTCATCAAATCATGCAGCTCGTCCCCAAAAAAAAGCAAAAACCATGGCAAAAAATGAACAGAAAGCTTCAGAAAACCAAGAACGCAGAGCAAAAAAAAGCTTACGAATTTGATGAGAAGAAGACGGTGCGTTCTGCCCCACCTGCTCTTCTTCTTCTTTCTCCTCCTCCTCCTCCTCCTCCTCCTCCTCCTTCTCTCTCTAGCTCTAGATTCTCTCTCTTTTGCTTCTGGTTATATTCGCTGTGTGGGAGAGTAATGTATTAAATAATGCATATATATAAAGGGTGAGAAAATAATATTTTAATTCAAATTTTTTTAATTATTTTTTTACAGAAAAGAAAAGAAGCTGGTGTGGGACCCGCAACGGGGTATTGAGTCGCCGTTTGGGATCGCGGCCAAGAGGTACCGAAACTGGTAACGGCCGTTTCCCACGTGTTAGAAACCCGGGTGGGCCCCGTCCGAGTAAATAAACGACAAATCTACGCTGCGTTGTAAGGCGCATTTGGTGACTGCAATTGTTGTTTTTTGTGAAATTATATTTTTGATCCTTTTTTTTCTTTTTTTTAAGCTCTTTTTTTTTTCTGGATTTCTTCTTTTCCTTTATGGAATGCATCCCTCGATTTTATTGCTTGCTTGGTTGTGTTTTGAATGAGTTTTGACTCCTTGGGGATAAGGATCCGTTTCATTTTCTGAAAAAAGGATAAAGATAATTTCAATGCCATGCAAGAAAGACCAAATACTTTAACGTTCACGAAATTCAGAATTCTAGATTAGCATGACCACTAAATATTATTAATGTTCATAATGGTTTGTCGATAAGGTCATGAAAAGTATTTAGGAGTGTCTGGTGTGGTTTGCGCTAAGATGATCAACTCTTGGAACGTTGAATACTTCATCAGTACCGACATAGACTGTTAATGTTTAGAATAGTTCATCAGTGCAATTCTGATGTGTTCTGTAAGAGATTTTAATATAAGAACGTGCGATCAAACTTTGAAACTGTGAATGCTTCATTATAATATTAATATATATTCAGCATCTGTTATTGAGTATACAATTAGCTCCGATAGCTATTTTACGTAAAATGCATGCATAGTTTTTTTTTTTTTTTTTTGTCATTTCATCGTACGTATGTATATTTTTTATTTATCGTGGAAGTTAACTTAGAAACAAAGTAATCATTATAAGCAAGTGGTGAATTTCTCTAGTGGTTAGAGTCTTGCTCTTCAACGTAATGTGTTGCCATTTCAAATCGTCCCACTCTCTTTAGTGTAAATTAGTGTAAAATATTATTTTTGATAAAAAAAAGTAATAATACATTACAATTATTGTGTAATTCTCTTTCCTTATAGTTATATGATTCATTATGTTTAAAAGGCGACTTACATTTACCTGTAGAGCAAATTCTACTAGGATAGTATTATTCACACACTTTTTTTTACCTGCACACACCATTTTTTTTTCAATAATATTCTTCAATTCATTCGATCCGACAATCGAAAATTGAAAATGATAGGTGAAATAAAAATGGGTGTGTGGATTAGCACTACCCATTCTACTACCCAATGTTCAAATTAGCCATTACTTTTAACTAGTACATACATCGTACATCTAAAAAGCTTCATTATGTTTAGCTCCGTGTATATATAATAAGATGGAATCGAAAAAATATGACTTTATCCCTTGATTATTTTTTTTATTTAAAACACACAATAGTTTTTTTTTTCTTAACAAAAAACCCAATGACTAGTGTCCGACTAAGCAGATTCATTAATTAAGGTTGACTTCACTTAATTTGTATCTTCGGATGCCTATAATTCCCCTAATGGCATTTTGACCTTGGGTTTATAACTTATTATCTACATTTATTATACAACTTATTACCATTAAATGTAGGGAACTTTAACGAAAAGCTCCCGGTACTGTTCACTTTAACGAAAAACCACATTTTTACACTAAAAAGTCAATCATGGTACTATTCACTTTACCCTTTATTTTGTCCTTATCATTAAAACTCAAAGTTTTCAAGCCCTTTTCATTAGTTTTCCTTTAAATGTATGCATAATACATAAACTTATGTGAATTGAAAAATATATTCAATGTCATGATTCATTTGAATGTTTATGTAAAAAAGTGGGTTTATGTAAAAAAAAAATAACTCTATAAATTAAGTGTCTGTGTTAAATAAGAAAAATTCTCATTCCAGCATCATATAGTGTAACACTGCAGGTAGACTTTCTAAGAAAAATTCGCTTCGAAATCAGAATTACAGTCAACAAACACATTTTATTTCAATCTCACCCACATATAATACACATCTCACTCTCACCTATAAATCATGGATTTAATTTTATTCTTTTATGGTTTTTAATCTCTTTTTCTGGATTTCTCCTTTCCTTTATGCATGTATCCCTCGCCTTTATTGCTTGCCTCATTTTGTTTTAGTTTGCAGATGTCATCATGTTTATGGAGGTTTTGGTTGGATTTGATTTTGAATAAGTTAGGATTCCTTACGGATGAGCATCGGTTATATTTTTTGAAAAAGGAAAAAGATATAATTTCAGGGCCATGCAAGAAAAACAAAATACTCGAGTTTCAGTTGCTCGGAAAACTCAGAATTCTAGATCAGCACGATCACCAAATATTAATGTTCAGAACGGTTCGTCCCTGCGGTCATGAAAAGTCTTCAGGGGAAATATATGATGTAGTATTTGGGCTTAGTTGATCAACTTTTGAAACTCTGGATACTTCATCAGCCCCGCCGCTGACTAATAATGTTCAGAATCATGAATCAGAGTGATTTTGTGTTCCGTAAAAAAAGTTAGTATAACAGTCTGGCAATCAACTTTAAAGCTATGAATGCTTCATCATAGTATTAATCTATATCCAGCATATGTTGTTCGTTTGGTATTGAGTATAAACTTAAAAAGCTTTTAGTTTTAGTACGAAGTTGTTTTACGTAACATGCATGCAAAGTAATTTTTTTCAATATCATCGTATGTATATATGTTATTTCTCGTGAAACTAACCCCAGTTGCAGATAATACAACATGTATATATAGAGGAGTAGAGGTGCATGAGTTCGGAGGGGGCACGTTCTCATGCTCAATGTTTTTGAAACAAAGTAATACATTACAATCATTGCATAATTCTCCTTCCCGACTAGTTAGATGAATCATTATGTTAAGAGACGACTTATATAATTATATTCACCTGCAAGAGCAAATTTTATTACCATAAGGCGTCATTTGATGTTTAATTAAGATTGAATTTGCTTAAATAACTCATTAAATTCAATGAATATTGAATGAAAATATGAATGCCACCTTGAAGTGAAGCTAGCTAACTCAGTTGCGATAGGTCAAAAGACTGAAGATGCTTGGTATGGAAAATACATTATCCACTTCCAAGTAGCAAAGATTGTTTGGTAATTTCGCCTTTGGATGCGCCTTCTTGCCTTTTTGATTTGTTTGACATGACACATGTGCGCATGGCCTTTTTTTCCTCAATTAAAAATACAAATATTTTATTTATCATGAAACCGTCTCCATTGCAAATACTCTAGCAGCTATATATTTAGTATCTATAGGTCATAAGATGTTATTTGGTCTTTGTGACAATCGTGCGTTATCCATTCCCAATAGCAAACAGGTTATTGTTATAAGGGTTTTTTAGATATAGGCCTTTACAATTTTTATTTCTTAAATAAAAATTTATCTAGTTATAAACATTCAAATAAAACTCAAATTTGAAAATGACTGCAAAGTAGAAAAGTAATTGGCCTATTATTACAAAATATTTAGGGAAAACTTAATATAAGTCTAATTTTTTGAGTCAAGTGTAAGAATAGTCCAGTTTATTAAAATAAGTCCAATTTCTTAAATTTAATTATTTTATTATCAATAACTATCTCTTGGATTATTTTTTTTTTTGTTTGTTATTTCTTGTTCTTCCTCCTGCTTCAAACCCTATTTATAAATTTTATTTTTAATTTTTATAATCAACCTATATCACAGGTTAATCATATTTATCTACCTATATGACAGATTCTTTTTTATAATCAACCTTCACGTGCAGATTAATGTATCTTGCTTGTAGGTATATTATGTTTTTTTCTACCTTTTAGTTAGGTTTCATATCTCCCTTATAGGTATAATATACATTCATATATTTATTACTTGAGTTAGGGTTGAATGGTTTGCAGATAGATTTATGAAAGTATATTAGTATTTTTGTTATAAGATATTAATTATATTTCTTGGAGTAGGAAAATGCACAATATTAGAAGATTTTAATCGATTTTTAATATTTTTAGAAAATATAAAATGAGTATAAAAGAAATAGAAACATGTAACCATCTATGTTTTTGGACCTGGATTTAAAAGCCCCAAATATTTACTACTTTTACTGACACACCCAGATTGGAGTCGAGGCATGTTGGTCGTCACCCGAAGGTGATGTAAGCAAAAGTGTGAGTGATGAAAAAAATGTGAATAAATTAAAACCGAAACTAGAACTTATTTAAACTAATAAGGTGAGTGCGCAGTAGTGGGTAAAACCTATAAAATACAAATATTCAGAGCATAGATGACAAATAGTGTCATCGAAACTAATACACAACGGGAACAGTTCCTACATTTAAACAGGGATATGTTAGAATTGCCAGCTAATCCTCGTACGCCACAGAGTAATTCAGCTATCTAGGACCTGGAGGGGCGAAAAACAGAAGGGTGAGTGGGCAAAAACAAAGGTTTATAAAATCCATTTATTTTCATAATATACTAACCTTTCGCCGTAAAACCTGTATGGTTTCTAGAAAATCATACTATGTATAGTTATGAAATCAATGCAAATCAACTGTAAATCAAGAAGTATGCCACATCACAACATCTCAACAGTAATATAAAAAAATCAGGTGTTCAATTAATCTATACTAGCACACAAGTCGGAGTCGCCTAATGCGACATGTACGACTGACCCTAATGCTCATCAATCTATGTTAGCACACGAGTTGGAGTCGCCTAATGCGACCTGTACAACAAGATTGGGTGTAATAATATACGCTCTAGTACTATAATCACGTGAAGACTGGCGCTAATCGTGGTCACCTACGAGTCGAAGTTGCCTAATGCAACATGTACAACAAGACTGGCACCTACTTGGATCCAAAGCGAGCGTGCGGTGCGGAGGTGAACATACACGTGAAAGACTAGCCTTGGTCCAGGGTGAGCACTAACACCGGGGTGCAACAATGATGAGCAGACTATATGAATATAAGCATGTCATAACAATTCAATAATTCTAGTCAACATAATAACCTTACCTGACAATAAACTTACATGTGCATCCAATAGGATTATTTAGCATTTCACCATAGTACAACATTTCTAATAACATTATTTAATCATGGCATGATATGCATAAATCAATTCAAAAGCAGTTGTGGAAACTATAGAGTTTATATATATATATATATATATATATATATATATATATATATATATATACACACACACACACACACACATGAAAACAAATGCCCACTCACTGATATGTCGATGGATCGTAGCCCCCTAGCCTCGCTTGTTCTCGTACGTCCTCAGGATAAGTCTCCCCTATATGCGAAACAACCAATAATAATTAATTAATTAATTAACACGTACACTAAAAGCTAGGAAAACCCCCTTATAGTTTGCTCAAATGGAAGGTTTGAATATACAAAAACACTATACTCGACATCATGAACCCATACATGTCAATCACTAGCCGCCCGGTGGCCGGACACGCCCTCACCCGCTGGTTAGCCCACAGCCACATGTGCCCCCACGTGCAGGCCAGTGACTGACAGATACTGACGGACGTTAGGAATATTTCGTCAACTCTGACGGAATATTCTTCGTCTTCTCCGGTGAGCTTCGTCGTCCGCCGTCTGGTTTGCCGTTTTCTGGAAATTTTCGCTGGTTTCTGGGTAAAATTCCAAAACTTCATAACTTGCTCATTTCTCAACCATTTTCAACAAAATTTATATAAAATTGAAGCCCATAACGAGGAGAACAATATTTTACCTTCCAAAAGTCCAAAAATGGATGGGAAATGGCCTGAAAAATCCTCAAAAGGTTCGACGTAAACTTCAACTCCTCGACTCGCTTGTTTCGACGTCAACTCGACTCCGAGCTTAATCTAGGGACCCTAGGGAGTTATGTAAAAGCTTCCCCATGTCCTAAAACCTTGTCACTCGGCCTGAAACTCGTCGGATCAAAACCAACCAAGTCGGACCTTCCGAGTTGACAGGTCAAAACTCGGTCATTTCACCATAAGTTACTACAGTTGGGTTCGTGTGTTCAAAAGGAGTACAATGATGGAGTTTGTGAACTCGATTTGTGATTTTTGATGAGGATCCTTGTTGTTACTGAGAGGAGAAAGTTACGAGATAGAGAGAGAAAGAGAAGAAAATGAGATAGAGAGAGAGCTTTTTCTGATTTACTGAAAAGAAGAGAGAGAGGGATGTTGTCTGATTGGGTGAGGGATTTGAGGATGAGATTTGATTGGTGGGTGAGTGAAATGGGGAGCTCGGGACAGATTTTTAAAGAGGAAAAAGAGATAGGGTTGTACAATTGAAATCCACGAAATCTTAGGTACCCTATAAAAAACAGTAGTTTTCCAGTACTGAAAATTAACACACACGTGTACCACTCTACCCATTGGTAACGTACTTTAACTGTGCGTAACTTTTTCATTACAGATCCGATTCGGGTCTAATTCACGCTTTCGCGATCGTAACAACGAATACTATTTAATTATGATAATGAGAAAAATAATTTCAAACTGAATAACCACGTCCACGTCACTTTGCCAACAAGGGCATAAAAGTTAATTGATACACTCGGGGAGAAATTACATGGAAAATTAGGGACGGGTGGTCATATTTACCACAATATTCAAAATAAATCAATAAATTATATTTCTCACCATAATTACAATGAACAAATAATTATGCACATATTATTACCCTTAATACACACACACACACACATATGTATGCACAGTACTACATATATGATCAAACATATTATACTAATTAATCTACCTATATGTAAATTTATGATGGGAAAATAAATATATTTTGTAGGTAAATTAATATTGAATCAAATAACATTCTTTTATTTTGTAGGTAATTTATTTTCCATGTATTATTACATATATTTGGCACATTTTATTATTATATGTACAAATAATAGGTAAACTAGGATTGAAAAAAATTTCATTTTTTATGTAGGTACATTTTTTTGCATATATTGGGTTTACTTTATTATGTAGGTAAATTATTTTGCATGTATTTTACATATGTTGGGGGAATTATTTTGCTTTTTTTTTTATGCAATCTAACATTTTAAAATTCAAAAAGTAGGTGCACTGAATAAATAACATTTTTTGTATGTAAATTATTTTGCATGAATTTTTACATATATTAGGCTTTTTTTATGTTATATATATGTGTGTGTGAAATAATTGACCTACATCTATATGTAAAATAAAATTTTATTGACTTAACTAAGCATGAATTATTACATATATTAGGCATGTTTCATTGTTATTATATATTAGGCCATGAATTTATTATTTTTTATTTTTGTAAAACTATTAATCATTCCTCACAATTCGTATGGAATTAATTGTGTACGTCAAACATTCATAAATGGGTATTTTAGGCATCGAAATTTTTAAATGTGTGAAGTCAAATATAATTAATGAATTTTTTGATGTGAAATATAGTCAATGGGTTTTATTCGAGTAAAAAACTTTATCGGATCTTATGTGGAGAAAATTAGGTGTCAAGGGCTGAAGTCATATTTTTAGTTGTTATATCTGTTTTTTGCTTTTCTTTTCGTTTGTGTGCATGGCAAAGGATTATATGAAGAAAGCTCGATACTTGTTGGAAGTGACTCATAGCAATGCTTTTTGGCTGATAATTGCATGATCATCAAACGTGGTGCAGTCTTTTCATCATGATGTAATTGTTACAGTGATTTTATTACTTGCAAGGTTGTTATCTCAATGTAAATATGCCTAACCCCACAATGCCATAAGCAACCATGTTCGTCCCCATGTAAATATGCCTTACCTCACGATGCCAGAACCTAGAAAAAAGGTATTGAAAAGCCAAAAGCAAAGAACAGTCATGTGAAATAATATAATTCAAAGGGAATAATATAATTCAAAGGGTTATTCTTTTCACCAACTAGACCTAGCTCTTCGTCTAGCGTCTTCATTTGATTGGAGAAGGTGTCTGAGTTCCAATAACATGGATGCGATCATGATATATAATTTTATAAGTTCGATACATAGTTGTTGTGTCCAAATACAGTGGCGCAACTTATCGAACTTTATTGTGAATGTATTGGCCTCCCTTCTGAAAGTATTTGTGTAAATAGAATATAAATTGAAGTTTTCAGTAACTTATTTGTGAAAGGCCCTTCTTGGAGAGCAGTCACACGACCACATCATCATGTGATCCATGCCCATAAGTAATTAAACCCTAGTTGTACTGCAAATGAGAGTCGTGTACTGCAAGGAACACAGACACAAAAGCATACACATATAAGTGTAACATTTGTACATGCGTCTTTAATCCTGTGCGAAAGGCACAGAAGCAATCTCTATTTATAACTCTCACTAATTAACAACCCTAGCCTGCGTGGCCTGTGCATAATTATATTCATGAGTACTTACTGAACAAAAAAAGGGGAAAAGAATGACGTGGAATAATTAGTCTAAGCAAATTAAGATTATGATTGGCTTTTCAGTTAAAACCTGCATTATCAGTACATTTAGCATTATTATTCATGATAATGACACCGCTTTATTTAGGCCAATATAAGGAGACCACATCACAGATTAAGAAATATGATTAAGAATAATAAAATAATAAAAAAACATCTCCTCTCCCTCTCTCACTAACACAAATTAATCATGGAATCTTAAATTTAATCACAATTTATCAATATGATTCTCGGCAGTTTTGTCTGTTGCCCTAAGTTAAGTGGTCGTACCATTCAAAATAATGACTTATTGGACCTCTAAATTAAATTCTTGCATGTACATATGCAAGGTGGTGCTACAAATCCACACCCTCGTTTACTTTTGACACATTTTTCTGACCGTCAGGTCGATTATATTGAAGATGATCAAAATGATATAATTTAAGAGGGTGTATATACAAAGTAATAAAGAGTGTGTGGATAACACCACTCTATATGTAATGCTTCGTACTCATGGTATAGTTTTTGTCAATCTATATAACAAATTCAGCGTTTACTCTTTTGTGTTTTGTTTTGTTTGTTAGTTTTTGTTTTTCTGTTATTGTTTTGTTGTGTTTAATTTTTAGAACAAGGATAAATTTGTTTATGTAAGGTCAAAGTCAAATCAAGGATACAAGTCTTCGCAAATGGAAGACCATTGATGGAAGCATGAAAGGTCAAATGATCTTGGTGCTGTCGAATTCAACCCGCAAGGTTTCTTCTTGAGGACCAAGTCAAGTTTAAAATCTTCCAATTCACTATATTTGTCTCACATAATGAATGGACAAATTTTTCAATCAACTCGTAACAGCGTCACACACGTATGAATTCAAATAGATATTTAGTCAAACATTTAGTTGGCAAATCTACATCTTCACGTTTGATGATGGTTACCAAAATATGACACTCGAAAAGATTGGCCAGCAAATTTGGATGCTTCGAATTGCACTGTGTGCTGCCCATAATGAAAGCCAAAGTTCTGCTAGGGTTCATTTCAGAGACAATGCTATTCGAGTAGGGTTGACACTGCAGATTAGGCCACATCAACAAAAGAACCTTCAAAATATCAGAAACTGCATCAGATGCTATGAAAATGACATATGTATGTTACTAATTTAGTAATTTTACAAAATTATATGTTTGCATAGTTATAGTTATACATGTTTTTCAAGACAACCGAATAAAATATAAAGTATAGACATAGATTTGATCGAGTCCCATTAATCGCAGAGCTAAGCATCTTCTATGGGCAGCTTGATGCCAATATTCAGGCATCCTAGAGCTAGTCATAGCATGCCCACTTAATACGCTTTTTCTTGATTTTTTTTTTGGACAAATGGTATTATATGTACTAATGGAATTGTAGGTTGAGCTAAGCCTCACAATGAGCAATAATGTGGTTCAAATTCATTTTTGGCGAGAATCAAACATACCTCTCACTTACCAGTGAAGAAGAAAACTATTAGACTGTAGTACTAATACCTCTCACTTACCAGTGAAGAAGAAAACTATTAGACTGTAGTACTAAGTGATATTTTTATTGAAATTTAAAAAAGAAGAAAATGAAATTATTTTATAACAATTGGGAATAAGTTGGATTTTCAATCAATCAGGAATCAGTAACCTCATCAAAAAATCACTTGAAGATCCCCCAATAATAGAGAAAATGTAACTGCTGGACCTTTTCCTGAGTTAAAATTATGTACCTTTGTAGATTGAAGGTGAGTTATAATATGGTCAACGTCATTACTTAACGGTTAATTCAACAGATTTTTTAACGAATGTATAAAAGTAAAACAAAGTAATAAGTAAATATATGAGATTGAAATATTTTAAAAAATGTTTTATGAAGTTGCAATTGAGCACGTACGTATCTGAGATGGTATAATGTAATTTATCCAAAAAAAAAATGCTTATACTTTTTTTATTGGGAACTTTAACGAAAAGCATCCGGTACTGTTCACTTTAACGAAAAACCACATTTTTACACTAAAAAGTCAATCCTGGTACTATTCACTTTACCCTTTATTTTGTCCTTATCATTAAAACTCAAAGTTTTCAAGCCCTCTTCATTAGTTTTCCTTTTTTTATTTGGTGGGATGGAGGCAGCAGCCCCAAAGTTTGGGATCCCATAAACTTCTATTTGGGAAAGGTCTAACCAAGATGCTGGCCCTATATTATCTGCAGATCTCCATATGAAGCCCAAAAGTGAAACAATATCAACACAACTCCTAAAGAGAGAACAACCAAGATATATACTAGTATATACGGTAGCGTTAATCAATTACTAAGTTAATAAACAAAAAAGTGTTCAAGATAATAACTAAAATGCTAAATAAATTCTGAATCGAGTCATTTATAAGCATAATGAATAATAGCTTAAAACAGAAATGGTTCAAATTATGAGATCACTTTCTAGAGACAAATTATTAGTATCGTATTAAATTATTAACTAGTTAGCACTTCAACCTCTTTTATATACTTATGTGTTTATTGCTACATTTAAATATTAAAATCTTGGATTTCTTTTCTCAAAATAAAATTGGAATTTGTTTTGGTTAGTACATTATCACTCCTTTCCATTCCTTCGTTTGGTTGTCGGGAAAAGAAAAAATTAATAAAGGGAATTAGAGATGTAATTAACATAAGCTAGCATGATAATATACCACTAGAATTAAGTTAATCTGGTGGAGGTGGAGGTTAATGAATTAAACTAAAAATTAAAGTGGGCACTACTATACAGTGTCAGTATATAGAAATGATCAGAAATTCACGATGCCCATTTTTTGCTGGATTTTCTTAAATTTCGTTTTAATGAAATCATATTGGGGATTTCTTTAATTTTGCCCGACCTTTTCCCTGCATTGAAAGGAAGGGATCAAACAAGCCACACTTTCTACATACATGTTTCCGCGTACGAGTTATTCCAGTAGGTAGCAGGTATTCTCACAAATTCAATCGGGAAAAGCATATGAAGCCAGCTATCACGTTGGTCGATCTGTCAGAAAATAAGTATGTTGTCGACATGCAAATATTAGAACTGCAAGTTGGCATAAACTTACGTTAAACAAGCGCAGAGATCAAATTAATTAGTTGCACATCCTCTGCCTCTCGCATATATACTACTAGTTAGCTACGGTTTACTAATCATACGGCACATCGCGGTTAGTTTTATCACCATGATATATACCGACATATATGGTTCAATGTTCTATCATATGGTTTAAGATTCAAATTAGTCAAAAGCAAGCATGTAACTCAAAATCAACTGATATTTCACCATATATAGAGTATGCAGCATGCTCGTCATGAATTAAGAGTACACATGAGGCGACTTAGGTTAATAACCTAACAATTAGTAGTACTAAAAGATGTATATTTGAGATGTAAATGTAACATTTACAATTCATTTATACTCATAAGCGATGTAAATTAATGTGTTGTTGTTGTTTTTTTTTTTTTTTTTTTTTTTTGCTTCAATGGAATAAATGTAATTTGTTATCCGGTAAAAATAAGTATTTTACATTTCTTTAAAATTGCTCGTTAAAGAACTTTTTGATCAACAAAAGATACATATGTTCTACATTTTCATATACAATCAGAACTGCAATGCTCTAAGAAAAGGAAAAGAGTGCACGACCTAAAACCTACTGAACTTGGTAAAAACCTCTAGCTAGCAGCTATGATGTCTGACATAAGTTGTTTAAAGCAAGGTTTTAAAAGATGCTAGGCGCTAGTTGGGTGGCAGGCTGGGGCTTAGCGCCTAGGCGGCTAGGCGGGAGTTTAGGCGGACTAGGCGGAATTTAAGTAAATTTATTATATTATTGTATAAATAAGTGTCTATTTATACTTAAAAAAACCATACATAATTGTATTGAAATACATAAATTGCAAAATAAAATGACATATAGGTTATGAAGTATTAGAACATATTGAAAACATGGGGAACAAGCTTATAATGAGCGTTCATCTAAGTATTCAATAAGTCTTTTACATTTTATTGAAAAATTAAAGTGCAAAATGAAAGTTATCGATTTTCTATCTAAGTGAAAATCGCAACCTAGGTGGGTGCCTAGGCATGTTTAAGCAGGCTAGGCAGGCTAGGTGGACTCTGAAGCAGGTCTAGGCACACTCACTTAATTTTCGAACGCTTAGGGACTAATCGGGGGGGGTGACCAGCCGCCTCCGCCTAGGCGGTGCTAGGCGGTGATTTTTATAATAGTGGTTTAAAGTGGACAAGGATCCTCTCCGGATCCTGTTTGTAGGGATCTAGAGGATCAATCAATCGTGTCCGTTCATCGTACATCGTGCGATTAGTTTTCGTTAGGTACTATTTATATTCAATTTTAAATTAAAATTTTAAAATGATTTCTAACCTCACGATGTACGATGAACGGACACGATTGATTGATCCTTTGTATCCCCACAAAGAGGATCCGGAGAGGATTCTATTCTGTTTAAAGTATATGTGAACTCAATTGACCAAAAACTAATTCATATAAATACTAAAAGATAGAAAAATAACCGTGTTTCTTTTTTATTAGAGTAAATTGTAGTAATGGTCCCTCAATTTTAATCAAATCGGAGTAATAGTTCTTCCACTAAAATTCATTACCATTGGTCTCTCAACTCATCAAAATGTATAGATATGGTCCTTTTTGTGAACTCCGTTATAATTATGTCAAATGAGTTATGTTGGAAGAACCATTGCTACAATTGGGTTAAAGTTGAAGGACCATTGCTCCAATTGGGTTAAAGTTGAGGGACCATTTCTCCAATTGAACTAAAGTTGAGAGACCATTGATACAATTTTTCTTATTTGATTTTCCATATTTGTCACTTGATTTAGCCTCACGTGCATAGCATGTGACTCATTTTGGCGGAAGTTTTAATGGAATTGACGAAAATGACCATAGATGCACAGTTTGATGAGTTGAGGGACCAATGGTAATAGATTTTTAGTTGAAGGATTATTGCTCCAATTGAGTTAAATTTGTGGGACCATTACTACAATTTACTCATTTTTATTAAGAGAAATGTCAGGGACTCTTTTAAAAGTGAAAATTTCTATGGACTCTCAATCACCTCATGCTTTTGATACAATATTTTATAATGTTGGCACGGAAGTTGACATTAAATTGTGAGACGACAAAGAGTTCATAAATAATCTCACTTTTAAGAGAATTTCCTTAGCATTTCGCTTTTATTTTTCAGAAAATAACCTTGTCATGGCCTACCCATGGCTAGCACAATTAATTCCTTATGCAAAACCCTTGAAGGATTTTTAAACAAACTGAAACACCCACAAGTGTATAGCTTCAATTAGACCTTAATTAAAATCCCTTTGGGTACATCCGATAAAAATTAGACCTTAATTAAACTCACTTAGACGGTTAGACTTTTCTTCGTGTGCGGGTTTTGACCGGTGGAATCGCATCAAGTTTGAGTCGGTATCGTTCTAAATTAACAAGAAAGTGTTTATCCCAACATCTTGATTGTGATTATTAATAATACTAAATCATAGTTTTCTTCCCTAATGCATGGAAAGAAGAGAAGATGCTTCTTTTAAGTTCTACACGTGCAATTGCTTTTAACTCTTGCCTCTAACGACAAAACTAACAATAATCTTCGATCGGTATTGTGCTGCTTTAAGTTTAGAGTAATGCTAAAGGGATATTCTTTAAAGTAAGATTTTTCATGAATTTTCTGTCTCTTCATAATTTAATATTAATTTTCGTACTAATATTATAAAATATTGAACCACAAACATCAGATGACAAAAAATTCATAAAAAATTTCACTTTGTAAAAGTTCCCTTAGCATTTCTCTTAAATTTAACAACATTTCCGTATTACCATATGCATCAAGTAACATCCATGTATTAGTTTGCGATTGTTCTAATTAATGTACTTATTTCACAAAGAACAATTGCAAACTAATACATATTATGGACGTCATGAGCAAGTTTTACTTTGAACTGTTGAGAGAGATTCAATTACTCTTATGACTTATTTACTTGTATGAGCATGTATCAACTCCTCTGTCTCATCAATCTAATTCATAAAATTTAGGTATTATTAGATTACAAATAATGTGGGAGACACATGCTTTTTTTTATTAATTATATGTTAGTAAATGTAGAGAAGTCAAAAATTAACATAATTTCAATATTCATGCATTAATAAATGTTGAGAATGAATTTCACATTGTTAGGAGAAAAGACTTTGCATGTATTGGAGCATAGGATCCCACATTGGACACATGACAAAATACTATACAATTAATGGGAGTTTGTACCTCTAATATCACGTAGGCCTTTTGTGCTAAAACCCGATACTTAGCTATAGGTGGTGAAGTTGGAATAATATCAATTATCGATGGTGGACCTGTTTACAATGATATAGCTCGAACTTGCTTCCTAATATTGACTACTGAATAACTAAGTCTTCGAAAAGTAGTGTGTTGGCTCTAGTGACGGACTACTAAATACTAACTGAGCTTTTGAAAAGATTAGCGTTTGCTATGGTGTATTGGCTTGACCAATTCCCGATGTGGGAATTGGTTTCCCGAGTGACTCATTGTGAGGTTACTCATGAGGGGGCATGTTAGAGAATAGGATCTCACATGGGTCATATAACAAAATACTATAAATTAATACATGAGAGTTCCATCCCTAATATAATCGAGGTCTTTTGTGATAAAACCCAACACCTATCAATAGGTGGTTAAGTTGGTACAATATCAATAATGTTGGTGCTGGACCATGCGGAGCTTATAACGTTTATCAATTCTTTTGCCTTTTGGAATCAGCTTGCTTGCCTTGTGGTTGATGTTGATTGTTCATTCATTTGCTCGCTTGAATTGCTTGATTACTTGTTCACTCACTTGGATTGCTTGTTTGCTTGCTCCCTTGAGTTGTTTGTTTGCTTGAATATCTCTCTTGAATTGTTCGCTTGCTCGCTTGTTTGGTTCACTTATCTTGTCTTGTTCACCTTACGGAGCTTGCATCCTCCTCTACTTGTTGGAAAACTCATGTCATGTACCGCTATGAGTTTGACAAGGGTGTTGGAAAATTAGTTATTTATAGTTTTCTTGTGGGCCAAGAATTAGAATTTCTTGTGTGTTAAGGATTAGGGTTGCTTTAGTTTTTCTATATATAGGAGTTCATGTATTCCTTTATTTTCAACAAGTTAATCACAATGTAGTTTTACGGGTTATAGCCGTCTCAACAAATTTGTAGTATTCTCTTTCTTTTCAGTTAATTATGTATTATTAGTAGTTTTACATCATGTTTACTGGTCACGTACTCTGATTTTGAACTTTGTATTTAGAGCACATTGTCCCACGTGTGAAGCCCAACAATACCACATGCTCCACGTCACCCTTTTTGTGTTGTCCCCGTGTTAAACTTGAAAATTCGACACACATGTATGACTAAATAAGCTCCAAATTGAAGGATTTATTGTAGAGATGATATATTTACATGATGATAAATATGATCAATTGTTTTGTATATGATATTTGTATGGTGACAATGCAATAACTACAAGAGGATGAATAAGTAGGTGCACCCATGCAGTGGATATAAGTGTTGTCCTTAAGAGGCCTCTTCCAATTATTACTATGTGGAGGCAAGTTTCTTAAGGCAGAGATCTTAAAAATTATCACTTACTACAATGCATGTGAAGTTTATTCATTATATATAACTGGCCTCAATTAGAACCGTAATTTTATGGCTACATGAAAGTTATTTCTTTATAAAGTATCACTATAGAGAAGTTTTGTTATATCATTTCATGAATTATGATGGTGCTAGTGCTAGTTGTCTGTTGATGTATATATAGACACAGACACTTAGAGCGAAGTGCTTTTAAATGATTGAAAATGCTTTTAGAAAAAAATATATGTTTTTGGGTTCTAAAAGCACTCGTGTGTTTATTGCATGAAACACTTCAAGTAATTTTTCAGGATTAATTTGCATTTTTATTAAAGATGGTTAAAAAAATATTTGCTCTAAAAATATTTTCAGTCATGTAAAATTGCTTTCCAAACAAACCTTCATTAATTACTGGCTTCGCATAGATATGAAGAATGTGCATCGCTAATCACACGTACTAAACTCCTAATTTCTGAAATAATTATTATGAAAACCATCAGGACGGTAAGTTAATCATTTGACTTGGACTGTTAAAGCTCAATCAAGCTCACCTAGGCTTAAAAATAGTTTAATTAAGCTTACATTCATCGACTTAATTGGAGAGCGGGACTTTGATAAATTAATATATCTGAATTAAATCAGTAATATGCAAAAAAAAAATTGAAGCTAAAATCATCAAGAAGTTCATTTTTGCACATACAGTATTGTGTTTGTATCTTTTCTAGTATCTTTTGGCAAAGAAATAATAATAATTAAGACATGAAAAAGTACATCTACGTGAGCTAGCAGATACTATGCTTAAATTATAAGAAAAACTAATGAAAAGTGTATGAAAACTTTGAGTTTTAACAATAAGGACAAAATAAATGGTAAAGTGAATAGTATCATGATTGACTTTTTAATGTAAAAATGTGATTTTTCGTTAAAGTAAACAGTACCGAGAGTTTTTCGTTAAAGTTCTCTAAATTATAATATAAGGAGATAGTACTGACTCCAGACTACAAAGCATATGCTGAGAGACTAAAGAGTGATA
Source organism: Malus sylvestris (assembly GCF_916048215.2). NCBI lineage: Eukaryota > Viridiplantae > Streptophyta > Magnoliopsida > Rosales > Rosaceae > Malus > Malus sylvestris. The sequence goes on along the minus strand of NC_062273.1, from coordinate 26,437,366 downwards.
TCTTTCTTGGAGTCTCAAAAACTGAACTGTTTCTAAACACAATCTGAAAACAGCAGCCCACTGGAAACTGGGTTTGGAAGTTTACCATAAACAATTGATAATTAATTAAGAAATGAGGTTTGAGCACAGTCCGCGCTGTCTGTTCGATCGCAAGGTCATGTGCCTGCGAGATGCACGCTGAGCCCTAGGTCCTCTCATCACTGGTTTAAATTCCCACCAAGCATATATTATTTAACATACACCTAAACTTTAATCATTTAATCAAGCAGCTGCATCGATCATTGCTGCTTGTTTCTTTCTGTGTGTTGATGTGTATATATATTTTTTTCTATTTTTGTCATGTATATTTTTAGATACTTCAGGAGTTTGTTTTGGTGGACTCAGTAAAATTTCTTAGCATCTAATCAATTAAACTCGTATGAAAGTCGATTGTTAATTTGCATTAGTTTTAATGAACTTCGGGACTTGTTGCTTCAAGTACAAGTAGCGAAAAGTTCGACTCCCATTTTTATTTTCAAGTTAAGGAGGGTGTATGCAATTGAGATTTTGAGGGATTTTAATTATTTTAATGAATCTTGAGGTATTCAATCAAGAATTTAAGTGATTCTCTAAAATTCAATGTATATTCAATTATGATTTTAAGATTGTTTATTAAAATCCTTAGTATTCAATTAGGATTTTAAAGAAATTTATAACATTCTAGGTGTATTCAATTAAAATATGCTTTTAAAGAATTTGAAAAAGTTGAAGAATTAAGGGGAATTTGAGAGATTTCATAATGTGTTTTAAGCATCCACAAATCTCACATATTCCCAAAAGGTTTCGAGGGAATTGTATCAAAAATTTGATATGGAAGCTCTACAAATCAATTAAACTACATAAAAATCCATAGACTTATAAATCCACATAAATTTCTCAAATTCCAGGTGTATTCAATTAGAAATTGATTTTAAAGAATTTGAGAAAGTTGAGGAATTAGATGGAATTTGAGAGATTTCGTAGTATATTTTAAGCATTCACAAATCTCATCTCTTCCCATGAAATTTCGAAGGAATTGAATCAAAATTTTATATGGAATCTCTACAAATCAATTAAATTCCATAAAAATCAATGGATTTATAAATCCATTGAATCTTTGGGGAGTGTATTCAATTGGAAATTTGAGAGATTTTAATGGATTTATAAATTAATGGATTTTTATGGAGTTTAATTGATTTGTAGAGATTCCATGCAAAAATTTGATTCAATTCCCTTGAAAACTCTAGGAGAAATGTGAGATTTGTGGATGCTTAAAAATATACTACGAAATCTCTCAGATTCCCTCAAATTCCTCAAATTTTCAAATTCTTTAAAATCAAATTTTAATTGAACACACCTGGATGTTATAAACTTCTTTAAATCATAATTGAATACACCCAAATTTCTAAGGATTTTAATAAACTATCTTAAAATTATGATTGAATACACATTGAATTTCAGAGAATCACTTAAAAATTCCTAATTGAATACCCCTAGATTCATTAAAAGAATTAAAATCTCTCAAAATCCCAATTGAATACACCCTATCTTATTCTTTTAGAGTTACCTAAATTTTCGTTTTGTAAATCAAATTAGGGTTTAGGGTTTAAGTCTCATCAAACAATTACAAATAATGAAAGGTATTACTTGGCGTTTTCTTTAAAACTTAAGAAATGATTAGTTTACACTTCTATTTAATAAACTAACGTTTTCAATGTAACATGAAGATTAACGTTTTTATGAAAAAAAATATGAAATGAACTCAACTCATATAAATCGATTCTTAATTTGCTTGTTACTAAAGTTCAAAACTTTTCGCTTTTTGACTCACGCTTTTCTTTTTAGATGAAGTTCAAATCATAACTTATTTCTCTATGGTCATTGTCAAATCTGGGGTCTCATTATTCTAGTCATAAACCTAAAAAATAAGTAGTTGTGATGGTTAATTTAGACTTCCTGCTAACTTTTTTCTGCAATGTAGTATATATGAACATGAAATTACTCATAGAAGAAAAAAACATGAAAGGAATTAAACTAGAGTAACACAGTGTATATATATACCTCTATACCAGGGATATTTGAGTGCTTCTACATACTAATGAATGCTATGTTGCAAGTCGAAACGTTGACCCTGCAGGAACCAATTTATTATGAACATTTGTGTAAGGGTAAATTACATAATACCCACTTAGGTTTGAGGTCTAATACAACCTCATACAACATCTTTAAAACATTTCACTTTCATACATCACCTACTATTTTATTCAATATAGTACATCCGTTACATTTTCCATCTATTGATCTGTTAAGAGCTGACGTAGCTGCCACATTTGTACCACGTGGCAAAATTTTTTTTTTTTTTTAAACCTGAATCTTCTCAACAAAAAAAACGAACAAAAAAAAAAAAAAAAACCAAAAATCCCCTTCTTCTACCACCTGAGCCCATCCCCTTCTCCCATCCCCATCACCCACCCATACCTGAGCCCACCCCCCTTCTCCCATCTCCCATCCCCCATCACGCACCCCTTCACCTTGCTGAGATGCCAGATATAGTGGGCATGAAGCTGCCGCCAGAACCCGTTGAGAGTGAGGACCACAAATCTCAGCTGCTGGCTGCTGCAGCCTGTGTTAGCCCAGTGCCTGGTGCATATCAACTCCCAGAGCCGCTCATCCTCTGCCATCTTGTCCCACTGCTTGCTCATGCCTTAACAAAAAAAATCCTGAAACACCTTCACCCAGATCGCGAATAACCCGAAGCAGCTGCAGACGGCAAAAGCTGCGAAACTGCGAAAATCGAAGCCAAAATGGAGAGAGAGTGAGCAATCCAAAACTACGTGAGAAAAATGGGGCGGAAGAAGAGAGTGGTGGACTTCGACGAGTTGCCACCGGACTACTTCGATCCAGCGAATTCATACAAGGACCCGGTGGCGATGCTGGAGATGAGGGAGCACTTGGTGCGGGAGAAGTTGATCGACATCGAGAAGGCCAAGATCATCATGGACAAACTCTGGTGGTGCTACCGCATCGAAGGCGTCAACCACCTCCAAAAGTGCCGCCACCTCGTCCACTAGTACCTCAAGTTCACTCGCGACATCGGTTGGGGGAAGGATCACCGTCCTTACGAGTTCCATGGTCCAAAGCCAGAGCCGGTGGAGATTTGTGGGTTTTGGAAGAAGTGCATAAATTTAGGGGGTTTGGAGGGAGAAGGAATGGGACGTGAAGTGGGAGGAGATGGAGAAAAGTGGGTTGGGAGGGGGGGGAGGTTTCTGGGTATGTTTGGTTTTTTTCTTCTTTTTTTTGTTGTTGAGAAGATTCAGGTTTTTTTTTTTTTTTTTTGCCACGTCGTATAAATGTGGCAGCCACGTCATCTCTTAACGAATCAATGGATGGAAAATGTAACGGATGTACTATATTGAAATAAAATAGTAGGTGAGGTATGGAAGTGAAATGTTTTAGAAATGTTGTATGATGTTGTAATAGACCTCAAACTTCAGAGGTAGTATATAATTTAGGGAACTTTAACGAAAAGCACCCGATACTGTTCACTTTAACGAAAAACCATATTTTTACACTAAAAAGTCAATCCTGGTACTATTCACTTTACCCTTTATTTTGTCCTTATCATTAAAACTCAAAGTTTTCAAGTCTTTTTCATTAGTTTTCCTTATAATTTACCCTTGTTTAATTTTAGAGATTTCTGATATACAAAGGATCAGGACCTTCCAGGTTGATGGGCCAGGCCAATAAGGTAAGAGTCTTCTCAAGTTATATATATTTTTATAAACTTAAATAATTTAGTTACCTTGGTTTACGATTTTTATTTTATTTTATGCATACTAATTAATTGGTCAACTTTCCAGTAGCCTTACAACTATTAAATGGACCGGAACATCACAAGCACGTGTCTGGGAAATCATGTTCGGTTTTGTCTATGTATCTCTAAAAATATTGATCAAAATTTAAATTACTACAACATTGTTAGATCTTTATTCTCTCACTAAAGTTTGATTATATATCTGCATCCATATATAAATACAACATTATTAGTTTGGTTATGGATGTACTATTTATGCTTAGTATATTAAAATTAAGATTCCACAGCAAGTGCACTTGTGCATCACCAGAAGAGCAATGCCATCATCAAGAAGATCATTAAATTAAAATCATTGGATACTACTACTGCGATGTGTGTGTAAATTGTTTAATATGGTTCTCGATCGATGTGCTTCAGAATTAATTGTTGCATGGACAAGTTTTTCTATTTTCATATAAGCGATATGTTGACAAGACTCAAACTCGGAACCTCGAGTGTAAATGAACCTTCTTGAACAACCGTGCTCCAACCCTCTTACAAAAATAAAAATAAAAGAACGAACTACAAATACCACTAAAAAAATCCCCTTCCCTCATAATTTTATTTTCCTTGTGGTGCTCATTCCTTAAACTTTTTGGATTATCCAAACGGTTTATATTTTAGTATACCATTCATAGATCATTCTTACAAAAAATTAGACAAATCCAAAATCACTAAGACATCCAATTGTAGTGTCCAAATAAACGAATACGGTTTTTCAAAGAAACATTATTATGACTACATTTAATCCATTTTTTGTAGAAATGATATTTGAGAGAACCTAAAAAATAGACGGTTGAATCGTTCAAATACAATGTAGAGTGAGACATACAAAAAATCCTAAAATAAACTTGATTATTTTATTAGAAATTCTTCAACGAAATGGGACTGACCGAAAAAATATATCAACATAACTCCGAAACTTTTAACACTGTAGCAGAATACACAATTGGTTGCTTAACTTGGCAATATTGTTGCATCAACTAGCTAGGATCAGATTGTGTAGTGATCTCAACACAAACTTTATTATAAAATACGACTTACCAATTAGCATATATAACATATAAGAAGTCATGAATCACTATGCCAAGGGATCTGCGTCGGTGGAACGCTTTGGCTCCAGTGACGACACGTGGCGCCATGTCACCTTGCTAGGGCAAAGAACATGGTGTGTTCATCACTTTGACTGGTCAACACTTAAGACCATTCATCACGTAGCCCTACTTTTGGTTGTTCCTCAATCTCACACACGCATTACACAAGATACACACAAGACACAACACCGATCCAGCACACTTATTTTCTTTCTTTATATAAGGTTTTATTCTAAACAGTCTTGTTGTAATTAACATTGTAAGCTTGTAACTATACAATTTAAGTCTATTTAACTTTAAGAAGACGTTAACAACATTAAAAAAAAAATCATTTTCTATTTCTAAATATTTTTATTTTAAATAAAAAATTTTAAATGCACGATAATTTTTTTGAAATGACAACCTATAACTTTATTCAATTCTCTTGAAATTGTTGTATTTACAATACACATACCTATAGCTCTCTCTCTCTTTTAAGTTTATCTCCCAGACACAGTCACACACGAAAAGGCAAAGGGAGTTCACCAGAGACATCCAAAGGATAAGAGATTTTTCAATGTGACCGGCATACGAGATAGTATATCACGTGTCATTATATAAATGATGAAATATGTATGTTAAAAAATTAATAACTTAAAAAATAAAATTTTCCACCACTTACATAAAAACATGTGGTGTACCATCCGTGTTCGCGTCACAGTAAAAAATTTCTCCCAAAGGACAATTTGGAATTTGTAAAATACAAGGCAGAGACATCAATTATGGGGTCTTGACGACTTGATATTCTCTCTCTCTCTCTCTCCCTCTCTCTCCCCCCTCTTCAAAACCCTATATAAATACAGACTTAGCCCACCCCTTTCTCTCATGCAATTGTCTTCAACATTACCCAACATCCCACAGCTTCTGTTTTTGCTCTCTCTCTCTCTCTCTCTCTCTCTCTCTCTCTCTCTCTATAAAATACCAGAAACTTAGCTCCATAACCTGTCTTCAACACTTATTCTCTTTTCATACTTTTTAAGTTGAATATCCACCTTGTGATTCTCTGTGATATTCATGCACTTAAAAGTTCTGACACTTATAACTCCTTCCCATTTGTCCCTTTGAGTTAACATTAGTTTTCAGCTCGATTTTTGAGTATTTTACAGTTCGCCTATACCTCCAATTAACATTACCAACTCACACACTTAGCAATGTCTAGCCGAAGGTCAAGATCTGGGCAATCCGGTGGTTCAAGAATCTCCGACGATCAGATTAATGATCTTGTTTCCAAGTTGCAACAACTTCTTCCTGAGATTCGCAATAGTAGACGTTCTGGCAAGGTACATATATCTATCTATTTCATTAACTATAAGTACTTTTCATACTGTTTTCGCTTAGGTTTTGGCTTCTCTTTCATATGAGATCACTATATAAAAGAGGAAAAACAAAAATAATAAGAATTTTTTGGGCTTTCCTTGCTCTATAGTATCCAAAGATAAGCAAAGAAGGTTAAACTGAATACATATTTTTTTATATATATGGGTCTTGTAACCGCTATAATATTTTATTTAGCTCCCATCTTACTATTTGATCAAGATATAAGGTAGAAAATTTATTGTAAGCTATTAGGTATCCTATTTGTGTAGAGTGATGGGTAAGAATAGGCTAGGTCTGTAGTTCAAACCCTCTCGGTTAACAAAAGAAAAGGGTAGAGATTTGATTGTGGGGTACGTTTCATATATACCACTCTATCTATATATAATTCTCTATAAATTCTTCTTAATGAATCACTCTTTCCTGAAGAATATATATATCCGGGCAAAATTATTTTCCTACTAAAATTTTCCAACAAATTTTGGCTTTGGAAGTTGAATTGAGTTAATCAGTTAATCTATTGTTTACAGTGCTAATTCAAGTTACTAGAATGTGATATATCATGCTAATCAAAGTGAATTGCATATGCACACAGGTTTCAGCATCCACACTGCTACAGGAAACGTGCAACTACATTAGAAACTTGCACAGAGAGGTGGACGATCTAAGTGAGCGGCTGTCCGAGCTATTGGCAACAACTGACACTGCCCAAGCTGCTGTAATCAGGAGCTTACTTTCGCAGTAGAAGGAATTAAGGAGACTATGATTAACTCATCAGCAGAGTATCGTTGTCACCAGTTTATGTAATAGGCATCGTTTTTCTTCTCTGATCTGGGCCATAGCTATCTTTCTAGGGTTTTTGTTCAGTAGATTTATGAACTAAAGGATGGTCTAGAAAATCCTTTTGCAAAGCTGTAGTAATGTGTTATGGAGTTGATATAATAAATGGACTTGATCAGTTCTCTTATCTAGAGTTTCTCATCTTTTAGTTCATGTGGATATTACTTGGCAGGCATGCTCACTCTATATTTTACACCTTTTTTTTTCCAATTCTGAAATGGAATATGGTATGTTGTGTGCCTTCTTAGTTCGACAATAAGCTAAATTAAGTAGCATTTGAAATCGAACTAATTAATAAGCTAAAACAAGTAGCATTTGAATATCGTGTGCTGGTGAGTTTGCTCGACTGTGGTCAGGGAATGGCTGAAATACCTCTGCGAGTCTTTCCAGCCCCCATAATAGTATTAACCATAGTCATTAGTGATGACATGGTTACTTAGTAATGAAGAATATAGTTAGTTGAAATGTGTTGGTAGGTTGTCATAAGGATAAGATTGGTTAGTATAGTTAGAAGGGTATTATTGTAATTAGGTTATATGGCTATATAAGGGATTGTATAGTTATCATTTCCTTAAGTTCTTTGTATACATTTTCTCCATTTTAATCAATACAATCTTTCTGGTTTTTCTCTCTATCATCTTCATCTTCCTTTGTACAAATTCTCCATCTTTTACAATGTAGTTAATATGGTATCAGAGCCACCAAGGCTCACGCCATGGATCTTGGTGGTTGATTTCCGCTTCTATCTTTCTTCATTACTTTCTTTCATTTCCGCGTATTCATAGTTCTTATCTTTTGTTTGGTCTCTGGATTTTTCTTCTGGGTTTTCTTAAATGGGTTTTCTTCTGGGGTCTTTGGCTGCTCGATGGTTCTTTATTCCCTATATTCATGGAGTGGATTCGCGGTAACGAAATCGGCCGGGGAAGCTTCGTCACCATCTACACAGCAAAACCCACCAACCCATATTCTTATCTTCAGCCGCTGGTGGCCGTGAACGAGTGCCTCAATAAGATCACTTGACGATGGGTTCTTCATTTTCGGAATCGACGAAGGGTTCTTCGACACCGACTCGGATTCTCATTCCAGATCCGTTTTGTGGATCTTCATCCCCACCGCCCTCCGCCAACGGCACAACCACCGCTGGGTTTCCCGGAGCTTCTTGGTTTGAAGAAGCGAGTTTTCGTACAGCTGGGTTTTCAAGATTCAAGTTCTCAGTCTTGCTGGTCAACCATTCTTTCTCTCTCCAAATCTCGGATTATTCAGTCATGGGATTGTATTATCCAACTCTGTTCCTACTAGATTTTCTGCGCGGAATGCAATAAACAGATAGAAAGAAAAAGAAACCAAAATAGTGATCCTTTATCACCCATGTTTCTGCGTAATCTCTACCAGAAAGAAGCTATGGTTGTCAGTATATGGTGAATAATTCGCCTGGGTTTTCATGAAGATCTACATAGTTTCAGAAATTGGGGATATGAAATTAGGGATTTGTGAGAGATTTGGGCTATGAACAGAGTGTCGGTCAAAATCTGGATCGTCAAAAGATTATGGTGCCGAGATTCTTCTTCTTTCTGCTATGCAAATCTCGATTCGGTGGTGATTATTTATGCTTTTCGTCTGGGAATTTCTCTTCTGTGTTGCTGATTGGACAGTGGGATCTTGGACTTTGTCAGGTTGTTTCTTGTATCTGTCATCTTCTTTATGCATATATGGTGTTTGTGAAAATGTCTGAATGAAACTAAATGCCGCAAGGAGATCGGTGATCTGGAAATTTGGTTTTTTCCGCTGTTATCATCTTCAAGGGTTGTTGCAGAGGTGCGAAATTAGAGTGTTGGATTCTTCTGGGCTTTAATTCGAAGATTATAGTCAATTTTTTGATTTCTGGGTTGCTAAACTCTCAAGATGTTGAAGTGGGATATTTCTGATTGATCTGGGATATATGTGTTGATTTGGGTGTTTGTGTTCATCTGCATATATTGTATTGGATATGGTGATGTGTTGAAATACGAAGTTTTTAGTCAAGAAAGTGTCAATCTTTACAAGACAGTGTTATTCTTTCTGCATCAAACATCGTGTGGGAGTTTCTACGATTCTGATGATCTGGTGAAGACTTTCGCTGGTTTGGGTGCTGCTTGAAGATTGCGTGTTTGGTGATCTGAAACGACGCTGTATGGTTGTTTGGAGATTTGGTGGTGCAATTTTGGTAAATCAGGTGAATTCGTTCACTGGTTTTGTTTGTTGCTTATTTCTTGAAGCTGTGGTCTTTGATGTACTTTCAAGGTTTAATTGAAGTGAAGTTGTGGTCTTGATGTGTTGATCTCTGCAAGTATTAGTTTTTCTTGTCAATTTAAAGCAGAAAGTGTCATTCTTTCTATGAATCTTGGAGTTTCATTCTCCTAAGTTGCAGTATGATTTGGAGTTTCATTCTCCTCAGTTGCAGTATGATTTGTGTTCATGGAGTGTCAGTCTCCTAAGTTGCAGTATGATTTGTGTTCATGGAGTGTCAGTCTCCTTATTTGGTATTTTTAGTAGAAGTGTGAGATTTGTGTTGTGCTTTGGAGTGTCATTCTCCTTGGCTGATTTGGTTTCTTGGAGTGTCATTCTCCTTGGTAGATTTAGTTTCTTGGAGTGTCATTCTCCGTGGTAGTTTAGTTTCTTGGGAGTGTCATTCTCCTTGGTAGATTTCGTCTCTTGGCAGTGTCAACTATGGCTTCTCAGTTCACTGTCGAACATTTGTTGGGTATGTTCAGACCAAGACCACGAAGCACAGCTCTTTCTCCTGCCACCATCATGTATTTTGGAACATCCTGTGCCATCACAGAACCACCACCAATAAATGCGAAATAGCCAACATGGCAGCATTGATGAACGACAACAGCCCTTGCAGACATCTTGGTCTTGCAGTTCCAAATCCGTTTCAGCGTTCTAGCTCATTCAACCTTCACTTGGCTACACCAAGTTCAGTTTGAGGGGGGAGTATTAACCATAGTCATTAGTGATGACATGGTTACTTAGTAATGAAGAATATAGTTAGTTGAAATGTGTTGGTAGGTTGTCATAAGGATAAGATTGGTTAGTATAGTTAGAAGGGTATTATTGTAATTAGGTTATATGACTATATAAGGGATTGTATAGTTATCATTTCCTTAAGTTCTTTGTATACATTTTCTCCATTTTAATCAATACAATCTTTCTGGTTTTTCTCTCTATCATCTTCATCTTCCTTTGTACAAATTCTCCATCTTTTACAATGTAGTTAATAAATAGGTGGATAACTGTGACTTGCCACCAGTCGTCCCCATTTTTAAAATGAAGAAAAAAAAATCAAACTAATTAATTAATAGAAACATAAACTAAATCGTTTGAATATATTCTGAAGGAAAATAATTTTTGCATACTATTTTGCTCTTTTTTGCTTATTTTATTTATTTATGTCATTTGATTCTCCTTTACTTTATCTAATTCAAAATTATAATTAAACATAAATGTGCATGAAAAAAATTGAAAATCATTTTTCCAGTCTGAACCCTTCCAGTTTATAGAAAATGTTATGCAGCTATATATACGTAGGCAAATTGGATGGTAAATTAAGTCCTTTTTTTTTTAATTGGAACATGGTATGGGTGCAACTTCTGGCCATCCACTCATGAAAACAAGCAAAAAAAGCTGCAAGAGAATAAGCAAGCAACATTTGACTTTTTCTTCTACTAACGATATAGTACTGGTAATGCACAACATACATACATACATACATACATACATATATATATATGTATATATTTTATTCAGGCCATTCATGACTGATCCAATATCCAGAACTTGTTTATACATCATGGAACCAAAATAACTAAGTAGCTAGGTTAGAGAGAGAGAGAGAGAGGGGGGGGGGGGGGATAGAGAGAATGAGAGAGCTACATTATTGAATTTGTGTGGGTGATAATGTAAATTTTAATCCCCTTAGTTTGATCTTTTACATTAATAGTATCCAGTGTTATGCAAACTAATATGATAATGTTATGTGATTATGCGAAATAATTTATGAACAATAAAGTAAAACGCCACACACAAACACAAAGAATATGGTGAGGTTTGGCGAACTTTGCTACTCCTTGCGTGATTCTCTAGAGAAATCACCAGCATTATGGAGAATAACAACTTGGTTACAAGAACTTATTGAAAACCCTTACACTAAATCCACAAAACCTTGCTTTAGATCTATCTCTCTCTCTCTTGGCTCTCTATCCTTGTATTGTCTATGTTGTTCATATGAATAAACACCTCTGAACAAGCCTTATAATACATAGACTAGGTTACATGTCTTACAAGTATAGGATTCCTATATCCTTTTAGGATAGAAAAAGCTAACTTATTTCTTAACCCTAAATTGATTGGACTTACTGAGAAATCTGTGCACATTCCTTTTCTCCTTTCTCAACACCAATTGGAAACCTAAACTTGATTGGTCTTGGTAGTTTGATGAGCCAAAGCACAACAAATAATGACGTGGCCAATGTTGAGAGTGAATTCCACATTGATGGGAGGGGGGCATTGCATGGGTTTATAAGTAAGTTGGGCTACTCCCTGTATTGCCAATTGGTTTTATGATGGAACCTCAACTTTCTTCATGGCATCAGAGTCAGGTTATCACACGTGTAAAGTCAAACGGCCACATGTGCTTCACGTCACCCCGTTGTGTTGTCCATGTATTAGGCTTGGAAATTTGCCACACATGAGAGAGTGTGTTGAGAGTGAATCCCACATTGATGGAAGGAAGGGCCTTGCATGGGCTTATAAGTTGGGTTACTCTCCATATTGCCAATTGGTTTAATGGTGGAACCTCAACTTTCTTCAACCAACACGTATCCACAAGCTTGGAGGTCATGATGACGGCAATTATATATTAATATTGTTGATGCACAAAACCGGAGGTCTTGGAACAACGTAAATCCGACCGTGAATCTGCAAGTAATGTAAATAACATAAGATGTATCGTGGTTCACCCCAAGGTTTGGGCTACGTCCACACTGATTGTATTTATCTGAGAGTATTTATGAGGGAGAGAGTGTGAGATCTTTGCCCTAGATAGGAGAGGCCTAGGGTTTGTGAGGGTGAGGAAGCTCTTTTATAGAATAAGGGCTCCTCCCCTAATTACATATTTGCCCCTTCCTTTATTACATAATTACATTTAAGTCCCTCAAGTATTTATACGAGGTCTAAATATGAGGCCCTAAATATGGTATAAACAGTAGTCCCCTAAGTCTTCAGTCAAGAGAGTCTTTTGGCTGGAGACTTGAAATTCAGTCCATGTGTAGGCCGAAGTAACTAGATGATGTCTTGAACTGATGCTCGATATGAGGCAGTTCTCAATCTGAAATGACGCTCAACTAGAAGTAGCACACGCTGCGAGGCTGCTCGGCTTGTGGCTTATGTTGCCTTGGTTGGCTCGGCTTGCGGCGTTTGAAGGTGAGGAAGTCCCTTTTATAGAATAAGGGCTCACTCCTCAATACATGAATGGTGTGCTAGAGTTGATGCTCTCTAATGATAGTGAGAGAGTCCCTTTTATAGAATAAGGGCTCGTTCCTCAATACATAAATGATGAGCTAGAGTTGATGTTCTCTAATGATGTGAGGGAGTCATTTTTATAGAATAAGGGCTCGTTCCTCAATACATAAATGATGGGCTAGAGTTGATGCTCACGGCGAAGCGGTTGCTCAGTAGGCGGCGATGCTCTCTAATGGTGGTGAGGGAGTCCCTTTTATAGAATAAGGGCTCGATCCTCAATACATAAGTGATGGGTTAGGAGTGATGCTCGCGGCGAGCTGGTTGCTTAGCTGGCGGCATTGCTCTTTAATGATAGTGAGGGAGTCCCTTTTATAAAATAAGGGCTCGCTTCTTGGTACATGAATAATGGATGATCTCTAATGAAAGTGAGGGAGTCCATTTTATAGACTAAGGGCTCGCTCCTCAGTACATGAATAATGGGTGCTCTCTAATGAAGGTGAGGGAGTCCCTTTTATAGAATAAGGGCTCGCTCCTCAGTACATAAGTAATGGTCTAAGTCCCCTAAGTATTTTTCATGAGGCCCAGTTGAGGCCCAATATATGGTACATAATGTAGTCCCCCAAGTCTTCGGTCAATAGAGTCTGTTGGCTGGAGACTTCAAATTGAATCCATGTATGGGCCAAAATGGCGGTTGTTCGGAGGCGGTATTTGTATACCCTGCACTGAAGCTTTGTGGGTGAAGCTTTTGCAAGTGAAGTTTTGAAGCTAGAGCTCTGTAAATGAAGCTTTTGAAGCTGTTTGACATGAGTGATGCCCATGAATGTTTATGTTGATTGACATGAGTGATGCTCATGGATGTTGTCATGAGTAATGCTCATGAATGTTAACATGAGTGATGCTCATGAATGTTGACATGAATGATGGTCATGAATGTTTATGTATGATTGTCATGAGTGATGCTCATGAATGTTTATGTATGAATGAAATGAGTAATGCTCATGTACAATTCGGAGTACTGGGCGTACTTTTGATCACCTGGTTGGTGGCATGAAGGAGAGTACAGGTTATAATTTCATCACCTGGTTGGTGGTAATAGCAGTAGGTTGCCGAATAATTGTCGAGTATTGGGCGTACTTTTGGTCACCTGGTTGGTGTTAATAAAGGGTTTTGCTCTTTTGGGCATATGGGTCTTCGCCCTTCACATGACATTGCGGCCCATTTATTTTGGGCTTGTAGCCCATTGTTTTGGGCTTGTAGCCCATTATTTTGGGCCTTTTTTTGTTTTTTTTATGTTGTTTTTTTTACCCTCTAATGGGGTTTATACATATTACCTTCTGATGGGATTTATACAAATGTTTCCGAACGATAAGGAAAATAAATTACATCATTCTGGTGGGGTGTTTATTCCTTGCTTTTGCTTTCTCTTTTTCTTTTGTTTTCTGTTTTGCTTTTGCTTTTCCACCACTATCTCTGTCTCTTCACCTAGCAGACAAAATGAATTGTAATTATCGGAAAATTTTTACTTTTCTTCTTTTCTCTTTTCCTTTTCCTTTTCTTGATCTCCCTGCTTCTTCTCTGTCCACCCATATTGCTTTGCAAGGTCATCTTTTGCTTTTCTTGACAAATGATTTCACATGGCTGTGACTGCTCCTTCCTTGCTATGGGTCCTCATTTTACGCTTTAATGTATGCTTGGAAGATTGCTTCTCGATCCTCATCGCTAGGGTATCCATCCATGAACTGACCGTCATACAACCCGACCTGACCACCATGTACACGACGGAGAACCTCGGGACTAGCAATAGCACGAGCAACAGCAGCAGCAGCCGCAGCTCGTGCAGGAACCTCGGGACAATCAGAAGCATAAGGAAGAAGGCCGACCGATGTGTCGGGCGTGGTAGACCTTGGCGAAAGTGTCGTGACCCAGAAGACCGCCCAGCTCATACTTGATGTGCAGCGACTGACACGCCTGACGTCCTCTACGTGTTTCCCGTGGCAATTCCGGCCTCTACATGTTTTTGGTGGCAATTTCGGCCGCCGCTGCAGCGCCTGACACGTACTGAAAACTCAGGCTTGGGCAGAGAAGCTTCTCCTATCTCTCTGGACTTGCACGGCTGCACCTGACAGAAGTGTTATTGGCCGGACGGGTTGAGTTTACCCACGCCTGCTTCAACATCAAGATCTGCTAGGTCGAGACTAAGAGTCTGAGAGTGCGTTGCTATTAACGAAGTCCACAACAAAGAGCTCCCCATCCTCTGAGATGCGGATTTTGTAAGGAATAACTCCAATATCATTTCCTTCCAAAACTGTCTTAACTAAGTACTCATCCTCAAACTGAAGAACGTTCCCATCAGATTGTGGCATTTTGGAGGATATTTCCCTGGTCCATTTGAGAAGAGAAGACAAATGTTTTATCAATGGCCACTGATTGAAGCAAAACCCAAAAGGCAATCGGTTGGCTTTGAATTTTCAAGTATTTACCCGAAAATCATGGTCTATAAGGTGCAGATAAAGTTGGGTTCTGGGATTTGGTATCTGTTTTAGCAAGTACCAGCAGCTGGGGCTGGTTTTTGCTCTAATTTTTCTTTTCAGCATCTGATTTTTTGGTTTTTTTTGTTTTTGAGTTGTTTAGGTTTCTCGGTCTCCGACGAGATCGAACCGAAGAGAGGGTTGCCAGAAAGATCTAGGGTTATGAGGTAAGGAAATCAGTTGCATATTTGGGGAGGAATCGAACCGGAGAGAGAGTTACCGGAGAGATCCAAGCTCTAGAGGTTGTGGCAGAACTTGAGAGATTCCGGGAATTTGCCGGCGAGCTTCATTGAAGGGAGCTGGAGGCTGATGAGGTGATTCTCTTTCTCGTTCCAGTAGGTAATGCTAACCAGCTTGCAGATGGAGGCCACCGACCTGTTGACAAGGTCCCATTGGCTCAGCCGCCCTTCTAGATCGATGACCGATGACTTGACGCCCTCGAGGCATGCGACGTCGTTTTCAATGGAGTAGCAGGGGAGGAGGGACTGAGAGAGGAGAAAGAGAGAGATTTGGTTTCTTCCTTTCTTTTGGAGTACAACACCAATAAATAGAGAAAGAGATGGAGGGTTTTCTGGAAAAAATCCAGAAGTGAGGTTTTGGGCTCTTGGGTTTTGCAGATTCATGGCGGATGTGAAAAATTGAGAGAGAACCGACATAGCTTTTCGTGTCGTTTCCCACAGACGGCGCCAAATGTTGATGCACAAAACCGGAGGTCTTGGAACAACGTAAATCCGACCGTGAATCTGCAAGTAATGTAAATAACACAAGATGTATCATGGTTCACCCCAAGGTTTGGGCTACATCCACACTGATTGTATTTATCTAAGAGTATTTGTGAGGGAGAGAGTGTGAGAGCTTTGCCCTAGATAGGAGAGGCCTAAGGTTTGAGAGGGTGAGGAGGCCTTTTTATAGAATAAGGGCTCCTCCCCTAATTACATATTTGCCCCTTCCTTTATTACATAATTACATTTAAGTCCTTCAAGTATTTATACAAGATCTAAATACGATGCCCTAAATATGGTATAAAAATATATATATAAGAGGTATCTCACCACACATTTATGATAAACTAATCCCTTCCTTATACAGCCGTGACACTACATGAGACATGAACGTACTTTTGGCTCTTAGGTCAAAGGATACACAAAAGCAAAGTTGATTACCCAAAGAAATGTATCGGTGAAAGTTCAAACTCAAGTTAAAGGTTCCAAACCTTTACTTGCTTTCCACTAGACCAACCACATAAGGTTAATGACATATATAACATTAAATGATTTCTTTCATGCCATTTGAGTGTGTCAGTATTTTACTCACTCATCTACAAGTTAATAATCTCTCTAAAGTGGTTACTAATATTATTAATTTATGTGTTATAATATAAGTAATGATATGATAATTGATGGACATAGAGTGTGTTTTCAGTTATGAAGAAATATACATACTTAAAAATATAAACGAAACAATAATATTACGTGACTTTAGAATATAAATGAAACAACAATACTATGTGACAGTACCACGATGATAAAAGAAATTAATCAAACATTGGCTGGTTGTTGTAGTACGATAGCTTGTAAATATACTTTATTAATATAGATGTTGATGGTTCGTTAATCACGCCGGTGACTCAGGTTAAGTCCCAAATAAGTCACAACGTACTAAATATTCATTGTACAACATGGTGGAATATTAGTTTGCATATGGCCAGTTGTTACACATGAGCTTTGGCTCAGGTGTTTCACGTATGTATGATAGCTTGGTTTTCCTTTCGTACTTGGAGAGGCTAAAATTAGTAAGGATGCATGAACCGTGGTGATTGTGCAATTTGAACGCTAAACCCTACATGTTACATTAACTATGATATATATCCATCACCACGCAATTCTCATGCATGATGTGCTCTGAAATATGATCTTATAGTATGATTCTAATCATTCTGAGCTTGCTTGGAAGTGTTTTTAAAATTACTTAAGGCGTTTTTTGAACCAATTCTTAGTAAGAACTCAAGCGTTATTAGAACCAAAAATATTTTTTTCTAAAAAACGCTTTCAATCATTTTAAAACCACTTCCAAACGAGCTATCTATCATATGTGTTGGTTGAAAGATTATACATGTATATGCTTTTCTTGCATGAGATGAAACCATGAATGCGAAGTTTTTCTTTTTAATTCCGATCAAGGGTTGAAAGTTGTCATTTACAACCGTCACAAACTCTATACAATTATTATTCGTCATTGTCATCTTCATCGTCATCGTCATCGTCATTTATATGTAGAAGTTGCGGCTAAACTCTAAACGCTTAGAAAGTAAATATTCTACGTCGACGGGCTACGCTAGGTTTATATAAAGGGTCGTAGATATGGAATCCCTTTTCGGTTTTAGTCAAATTCGTACAAGGGTATGGGCAGCTCTTTCTTGACCTATAACATAGAACACAATTATAACTTTTGCTCTGTGTAAGAATCAATAAGGAAACGTTAGTAAACTTATTTGTGTAATATACTTTTAATTATATTGAAATACATTTTTTTAACCGAAGCGATAACAATAATTCATTAATAGAAAACACAAATACAATATGGTTACAAGAAGGGTGCCAACTGGGTGCATGTTTTGCAGTGACCAAATCTTTGATCCGGAGAGAACAAAACATGTCAAACAATAGTTATAAATCCCTTACACGGTCACCACAACCAACACACAAGAGCCACATTAGTTCGAATCTGCCACAATAGATCACTGGTGAATGATTCGATAACGAGGATCACACAAAGCCAAATTTCAAAAAAGTGAGGCCACACAAACTCCATTAATATATTCATAATTGATTTCATACCGTTTGACCAAAACTTATTGATTTATTGGTCACTATTTTTATGGGGGTGTGCTATCCACACACCCTTTTTACTTCTCCCACACCCTTGTTAATTTCTGTCATTTGATCTTCTTCAATTCATCTGATCCGACGGCTGAAAATTAAAAGGGTGTGAGAGAAGTAAAAAAGGTTGTGTGGATATCACACCCCTTTTTATGGTTTAGGGTAGTCTATGTTTCTTCTGCTTTGGTTGGCTCAAACAAAGACAAGTTTGTCATACCATTAACTTGGTCCGTCCAAATTACACCCTGGCTCAAACAACCTCGAGGTCTCAAGTTCTTTTTTCGATCAATAAAAAGTCTGAAGTTTGAACTTACACAGATAGTGAATTTGATACCTAATTATGATTCAGCAGTTTTATAGCTCAAAAACATCATCCCATTTGCCGTTGTATATGAAAATAACTATCAAACTAAACATGGTAAATACCAAAAATATATATGACAATATTTGAGAATTTCTTATATATTCATTAATCTCCAAAGTGGAGTATTTATAGGAGTTACAATTGGTATTACATATGTACTTCACCAATGTAGAACAATAAACTACTATTTACACTTTAACAAATATATAACTTGCAACACTCTCCCTCAAGTTGATGCAAATATGTCACGCATGCCCAACTTGTCAAGCGAGTTGGAAAATACACTATTAGACACAGCCTTAATAAGAACATCAGCAAGTTGATCTTCAGATCCCACAAACGGAAACATGATAATTCCAGCATCCAACTTTTCCTTGATGAAATGTCGATCAATCTCCACATGTTTTGTTCGATCATGTTGCACTGGATTATGAGCAATCTCAATAGCAACCTTGTTATCACAATGAAGTTTCATAGCACCCTTGGGTTTAAACCCAAGATCTCTCAACAATTTTTTCAACCACAACAACTCACGTACACCATGAGACATACCACGAAACTCAACTTCTGCACTTAACCTAGCCACCACTTTTTGTTTCTTGCTTCTCCAAGTAACTAAATTACCACTCACAAACGTAAAGTATCTAGATGTAGATCACCGATCAGTGATAAAACTTGCCCAATCTGCATCTGTATACCCTTCGACATTCAAATAACCATTCTTGGAGAAAACCAAGCCTCTGCCAGAAGTCATTTTCAAGTACCTCAAAATACGAGTTACTGCATCCATATGAGCTTCACTAGGTGAGTGCATAAACTGACTTACCACACTAACTGCATAAGCAATGTCAGGGCGAGTGTGAGACAAATAAATTAATCCCCCCACAAGCCTCTAATATCGTTCCTTATGAGTAGGAACTTGATCTAGAAATAAGCTCAGACGATGATTCTGCTCAATCGAAGTGTCAACAGGTTTGCAATCTAACATACCTGTTTCAACTAACAAATCAAGAACATACTTTCGTTAAGACAGAAAAATACCATGTTTGGATCGTGCAACCTCGATTCCAAGAAAATACTTCAATTCACCCAATTCTTTCATCTTAAATTCAGTAGCTAGGTACTTTTGAAGACGTTGTATCTCTTTTTGATCATCACCAGTCACTATCATATCATCAACATAAATAATCAATGCAGTTAGCTTACCATTTTTTCGCTTTAGAAACAAAATATGATCTGAATGACTCTGAATATACCCAAACTTCTTCATTGAACTTGTAAACCTCCTAAACCACGCTCTAGAAGATTGTTTTAAACCATACAAAGTATTTCGTAACCTGCATACAACACATTTTCCATGAGATGTTCCGATAGGTGGGAGATCCATAAACTTCCTCCTTAAGATCACCATGAAGGAAATCATTCTTAACATCAAACTGCAACAGAGGCCAATCCTAGTTTGCTGCTAAGGACAGAAGAACACGCACAATATTAAGTTTGGCAACATGAGCAAAAGTCTCATGATAGTCCACCCCATAGGTTTAAGTATAACCCTTAGCAACTAATCTAGTTTTATACCGGTCAATAAAACCATCTGATTTGTGCTTAATAGTGAATACTCATCTACATCCAACAGCTTTCTTCCCGTTTGGTAAAAGAACCAAATCCTAAGTAGAATTCTTTTCCAAAGCTTCCATCTCAACTTTCATGGCATTTAACCCACTTAGGGTTGGACAAAGCATCTTGCAATTTTGTTGGAATTGATACACTAGATAGCTGACATATGTAAGATGCATAAGGTTTGGACAAACGATGAGTAGACACATAATTATTGATAAGATATTTGGCTTTAAATTTGCTATTTTAATAAATTAAATATATTATTAAATATAAATTAAATATATTATTAAATATAAATTAAATATATTATTAAATAAAAAATATATTATTAATTATTAAATAAAAAATATATTATTAATGTGGCATGCATATTAGGCTCATATTGTACTTTAGGTTTTCCACGATTAGCTCGTGAAGGCAACTGATAAGTAGAAGAATCGTTAGAATTTACCTCATGTATGCCACCATCTTGTACCAAATTGTTAGAAGAATCATCATTAGATGAACCATTATCACGCAACTCGTTAGACATACCAGGAGCAGGCAACTGATCATCAAAAGGTAATTTGTCAGACATATTAATAGGCAACTCACTGAGCACATCTGATCTATCGTCAGTAGAAATAGTTCCGGGAATGACAGGTGACCGATCACTATCTGTAGCCGACTGATCAATATCACGCAACATAATAGGTTATGTTCCCAACTCTACCTGTAACACATCATCCATACCATATCTTCGAATCTGCACTTCACTCATTTCTCCCCTTGAAGTGGAGAGTCGGAAGAGAGCTTCACAAATTCCTCGTGGAATGTGACACCCATGGTAGGTAATATAAGTTTTTTGAGTCGGAGGATGATAACACTTATAGCCTTTTTTATTGTTAGCATACCCAATAAAGACACATCAGAGAGCACATGATTCAAGTTTACTCCGCTGGTGAAAGTAGACATGCACATCATCAATAAAAGTAACAAACCAACGGAATCCATTAGAAGTAACTTTCGCCAGACCCCACACATCAGAATGTATCAAATCAAATGGCAAAATAGCTTTAGAATCACTTACAGGAAAAAAGGCGCACGATGACTCTTAGCCATGACACATGTTTCATAATTGAACTCTGAATCACTACAAGTGCGAAACAAAGAAAGAAATAGATGCTTCATATAACTGAATGATGGATGTCCCAATCGTCGATACCACAACCAAATTTGATGTCTGTCATCCACTCTAGCACTTAAAACTTGATGATTATTTGAACCGGAAACAACAGTATCCTCCATAGTCAAGATGTACAAACCCCCTATTCTTTTACCACGATCAATTATCTTTTGAATTTGAATGTCTTGAAAATAACAATAAGTAGGGTAGAAGTGAGCAGAACAATATAAGGTATCAAGAAGTTTTCCTACCAACAAAAAATTGCACTTAACATCAGAAACAAGTAAAGCACGGACCAATGATAAGGTCGGAGTAAGAGAGATAGTGCCTTCACTCTTCACCTTTCATAGGGGAAGGTGCTTCATTTGCACTAGTAATATATGGATCACGAACATAGTCACATAACTCATCAAACACTCTAGGGTCACCAGTCACATGATCAGTGGCCCCAGTATCAATTATCCATTTATTTGTTCCACCAAGATGCATAACAACACTATGATTATATTGAGCCATTGAACTAAATCACGAACAATAAATGCACAAAAGATACGCAGCGAAATGAAAACAATTTACTAGAACACCGTAGCAAATCACTGTTCATGGCACTGTAGCAGTAGACTATTCATGGTACCGTAGCAATCACTGTTACAGCACTGTAGAGGATCACTGTTCACAATGCATACCACTGTTCACGCCATGCAGCAAAGCGACGCTATTTACTTTTTCTTTTTTTTTTCAATGAAGGAAATCACGACAAAGGTGGGCACAAAATTAAAGAACACAGATCACCAAGAGCAAACTGCTCTGATGCCATATCAAACTAAACATGGTAAATACCAAAAATATATATAACAATATTTGAGAATTTCTTATATATTCATTAATCTCTAAAATTGAGTATATATAGGAGTTACAATTAGTATTACATATGTACTTCACCAATGTTGGACAATAAACTAATATTTACACTTTAACTAATATATAATTTGCAACAAAAACATTATTTATTTCAAATAAGCAAGGAGCCTTGGGCCTCGGGCTTGTATTGTTGGGCTTCTTTGCCATTTCTATGCTCATTGGGTTGGGCACTTGAGTTTCGGTTTTGTGATGAAAGCTCAAATCTTAGGCCCAACTGGCATCCCGCTCTATGGCTGGAAACAACGTCGTGGCCTTTTGAACGTCCGTTGACAAAAAAGGCAGTAACCCAAGAAAAAGACAAAAAAGGAAGAAGAAGAATTTGAGAGCACGTCACCAACGAAGGAGGTTTTACAATTTCCATGCCATAAGCTTTCTGCAAGATCAACCAAAATTCCTCAGGTACGATCCCAATTCTCTTAAATCCCATTTAATTTATTCCCAATTATCTAATTGTATTTAGTTTGTGCTAATCACTGATTAATTAGCTCATCTGAAGAAGAATATTCGTGATTTCATATGCAAATCCTTTTGTTTTTTATTTTATATTTAATTTTTGGGGGTTTTCTGCAGATTTTGTGAAGTGGGTTTTGATTAGTGGCGAGAGTGAGTGAGGATGGTGTTGGTGTTGGCCTTGGGGGATTTGCACATACCCCACAGGGCACCTGATCTGCCTGCAAAGTTCAAGTCCATGCTTGTTCCTGGCAAGATCCAGCACATCATTTGCACTGGAAATCTTTGTATCAAAGTATGTTTCTTTCTGGGATTCTATGAATCCCTCATTGATTCTCTTCAATTTTGGCTATTGGGTCTTGATTAATTCCCATTTCGAAGTGATCTTGGGGTTATTTTTGCTGTGTTTTCTCTTGTTTGGTTGCCCAGAAAGTAATATCTTGCATATAGGAAAGGCATTCTGAATGTGGGTTATTGTCGGACTTTTGCGCATGTTGCTGTATAGACTTGGATTGAGAGTGATTACCAGAAAACAATGTCAATCGGATACGACTGACTAGGAAATAGTGTGCATCCACCCATGTGTATATTTATTTTGAACGCGAAGAATTTCTTGTTACCGACTGCTTCATTGGGTAATGTCTGCGTGTACCCTGTTGCTATTGCTAGATTTCTGGATAGAACTTTCATTTCATTGATTTGTACATTTACTCTAACATCTATTACTTTGCCAATTATTTCTAACATGTCATATGTTTGTCATCGTATCTGCTTGGTCTCCAAGTATGTTATGGCTCATGCAACGGCTAATAATCTACTTTTAGTTTCTGCAGCACTACTACTATTTTGGTTGTACATTATTAAATTTCTTAAGGTCACATTTATTTTGGTCGTACATTATGCCACTTCTCAGAATTTGCTACTAAATTTCAGGAAGTTCATGACTACTTGAAGACACTTTGTCCTGACTTGCATATTACTCGAGGTGAGTATGATGAAGAGACAAAATACCCAGAGACCAAAACACTAACCATTGGTCAGTTCAAGCTAGGGCTGTGTCATGGCCACCAGGTATGCTTCCCCTTTATCTCTTCACTTAATTTATCTATATTAAACCAAGTATGTTTAATATCTCAAGACATTGCATTTGACCTGTCACCAAGCGGATGATACATTACTTCTCCATGAACTGTTATTTTTAATATTACTTCTACACCAAGTCTTTTCCGGTTGTTGGATCAAATACTTATGCTGATTTACCTGTCCCTTAAACTCAGGACACGTTTCCTGTTACAATATAAGCTTACGATGTCACTTCATCATATGCCCATTTATGTTTCACAATGCCTTCAGCATGAAACATATCACTCTTTCTTGCAGTAGGAAAAAATAAGAATACGTAATACTTGAAAGGTGTTCTGTGATCATTTCGAAGAGATATAATAAATTGCATTAGTTTATCTGTTTATTCCACCTAGAGAAGTTCCATCAAGAGTAGAAAAATGTAACTTCAGCTCCTGAGAGATTTTGAGTTGGTACCTCTTTTGAAGAGAAATAGGTGTACAACTACCATATCTTTTTCCTTTTGTAGCCAAAACAGTTGGTGCCCTTGTGATGAATATAAGTATTTCATGCGGTTATTTGGAATGAGGCAATTATATACAGTACTGCAATGGTGTTTACATTTGGCATATCGCATTCTTTTTAAATTTGAAAGTCATCAGAGAAAGCTGTGTCAATTTTTCCTTTCCTTGTATATCTTCATATTTCACCCAACGATAATGAAGTTGTAACTTGATTTGATGTTCTGTAGGTTATTCCATGGGGAGACCTAGACTCACTAGCCATGCTTCAGAGGCAGTTGGATGTAGACATCCTTGTGACAGGCCACACCCATCAGTTCACAGCGTACAAACATGAAGGAGGCGTCGTTATAAACCCAGGGTCTGCCAGCGGCGCTTATAGTAGCATCACCTATGATGTCAACCCGAGCTTTGTCCTCATGGACATTGATGGTCTTCGTGTGGTTGTTTATGTCTACGAACTCATCGATGGAGAGGTTAAGGTTGACAAGATTGATTTCAAGAAGACAACCGCCGCTACCCACTCCGCTCATTGAACTCGAATTTCATGTACTGTTTTGTTGTAGACTTTGGATATGTGTTATGTGTTTGTAATTGTGTCAAATGGTGCAAATTCTGGTTTTATAGTGAGTGAGCTTTCCCAACAAAGATTTGATAAACTTATAATTTGTTTTCTTGTATGCTAGACCTCCTTGGGCATACAAACATCCTTGTTTATGAGAATCTGGTACATAAACAAGATTTTAACCTGAAAAGGCTACCTACATTTTACACCCTCCATGTTTTGTGTCATTTCAAAATGGGTCATGCTTCATTAGATTTGATGACATGGTGAGCATGAAATTCGTAATTGCGATGACATGTAAACTACATTTTCACCACACTGACAAATAAACTCATCAACTTAATAGATATTTTGACGTACAAATATCCAAAAGGTATAAGTTGATACTGTTTCACAACCTTACGTGAGAATGTGAGAAAATTGAAACCTCAAGACCTAGTTTAAAAATCACCTCAAACCTTGAGAGTGCAAAATGTAGTTAACCCAGTTTTTTAATATGGTAAATCCACAAACGAAACCGTTACAAACGTCTAATATAAAAAACATAATTGAATCGATCACTAATAATATTGTCTAGTCATAAGTGACAAATCTCAGGTTCGATGGACATTAGATACTGAATAGACAATAAATGGTACCAAAAACCCTTTGCATGCTACTTTCTGAAACCCAACCAACTTGAAACTCAACTATTTAAAAGGGTTCCCCAATATTTTTGAATGCCCCACATTTATCCATATGTCTCCCAAACCCTCCATCATCAAATCAAACTGCAACCCTTTTGATGAAATAACATCACTCTTGCAAAAATGCAAACACAAAGACCATCTCCATCAAATCCATGCACGCATCGTCACCACAGGCCTCGTCCGCAAGCCTTCTGTAGCAAGCAAACTTGTTGCATCTCTTGCCTCCATTCCCCTCCCCGCCACAAACTCCGCCGCCCGCTCGATCGCCGACGGAGTCAAGGGTCTCGATTCCTACACCTGGAACACCATCATCAGAGGTCACTTGGCGGGGAATCAACCAAAAGAAGCGCTTTTGGTTTATTCCCATGTCAGAGGGAAGGGTCTGGAGGTGGATAGTTATACCCTTCAGTTTGCTATCAAGGCCTGCCGCCTGATGCCATTGGTTCTTGAAGGGAAGCAGTTACATAACCAGATTTTGAAACTGGGTTTTGGCTCCGAGATCATAATTCAAACTTCCCTTGTGAATTTGTATGGTTTTTTCGGTGAGCTTGAATGTATGCAGCAAGTGTTTGATGAAACGCCTCAGAGAGATTTAGTCATGTGGAATTCGGTTGTTGCTGCATATTCTCAGCACAATTTCCCTTACATGGCACTTGCAGTTGCCAGTGCCATGGCCCGTGAAGGTTTGAGACTAAATGGGTCGAGTGTCGTTAGCTTGCTTTCCGCTTGCTCGTTTTTGAAGGCGATAAGGAAAGGGAAGGAAGTTCATGGCTATGTGATTAGAGGACAGCTTGTCGATAATCATGATGTTTTTGTTTACAATGCTTTGATTAGTATGTATTCAAGATGCGGGGTTTTATCAAGTGCTCGTCGGATATTTCAAACGATGCCTATGAAAAATGTGGTTTCTTGGACTTCTATGATCAACTGTTATAGCGATAACGATCATCTGAAGGAGGCATTCTGGTTGTTTGAACAGATGGAGTCTGAGAAAATAAAACCAGATGAGATTACCATTTTGGGAGTTATTTCAATGTCCTCGAAGTTTCGAAGCTTCAAGATCGCCGAGTGGATTGACCGTTATGTCGAGAGAAACGGGTTTAGAAGTACAGGGAGCGTTGCCATGTTAAATGCACTGATGGACATGCATGCCAAATGCGGGAACATCAAGAAAGCTTGTGAAATTTTTGATGGCATGGAACAGAAATCGTTAATGTCTTGGACTACCATCATACACGGACTAGCGATGCACAGCGATGGAAAGCAAGCGCTGGCTATGTTCTCTCAGATGCAAAGAGAAGGGTGTAAACCAGATGGGGTTGTATTCCTCAACATATTGTCTGCCTGCAGCCACGCAGGAATGGTGGACGAGGCGCGGAATTGTTTCAATTCAATGGTAAACGATTACCACATGAAACCGCGGATGGAGCACTGCGGTTGCATGGTTGATCTACTATGTAGAGCTGGATTGGTGAGTGAGGCATTTGAGTTTGTTCAGACCATGCCGGATAAACCAGATACGATGATATGGCGAATGCTGCTCGGGGCATGTCAAGGCCAAGGAGATGGTAGTTTAGCAAGACGGATTTTGAGCCAGTTACGTGAGATAGGGCCGAAAAACAGCAGAGACTACGGACTGCTATCAAATTTGTATGCCGCCATGGATGAATGGGATAATGTGAAAGAGATAAGAAGGGAGATGAAGGAGAAGGGAGTAATAAAAGAGGATCCTGGGAGCAGTTCAATTGAGGTTTATTAAGAATATGCACATGAAAATTTGTAACATGTAAGCCCCATTGACTTATCAAATTTCATTTTTTTAATATAAGCAATATTGAGGAATGAAATCCAAACTTAAAACCTCAATCAGTTGATCAAAGATGCTAGGGTTGGCAGAAAAATTTAAAAGCACCTTTGAGTCGTAAAAGTGTTTTTTATAGGAAATTCTAATAAAAATTTCTATATGTTTATAATGTAAGCGCTTATTAACAGAAGTGATTCCTACATAAGCATTCTTAACAATGCATATTTTGATTCCAAATTTAATGCTAACTTTGACTAGTTCCTGCAAATTGAAGTGTGAGAAGGACATAACAGTCATAACGATACTAATAGCACTGTTTTGCCCTATCTTCAAAGTCATTCCTGTTCTTAAAAGCGCTTTTGAGATGTAGAAGTAAATTCTGGAGAAGCACTTGTTATTTGTTTCTTTGAATTTTTGTGAAAATTTTCTACATGTTTAAAATAAACGCACCTTTAACATAAGCGCTTACAAGCAGAAGTGTTTCATGCAGTCCCTTGATCTATCATGAATCTTGAATGAAGATGTATCCCGGTAATTGAAGAGCCACCTTTCTCTTTCTTTTAGTTCCGACAACTCTGGAAGAGGGTCTTGGGTTTAATTCGAGGTGGTTGGTAGTTGTGACAAATCTAGGTTGAGCCTCCGTTCCTCTTTGGTGTCTCAAAATTACATAGATAAAGGTGTCCATCATGAATAATAAGAAGAAAAAAAGGAGAGAGAGTGCTTCTGTCATGACATTATTAGCAAGAAATGGGCGTTGGAACAAGTCTTCCTTGAATTCTCGTATAACAAGATTTGAGTAGTTAAACCAAATTCAAGTATGACAAGGACATAACAGTCATAACGATACTAATAGCATTGTTTCAAAGCCATTCCTTTCCTTATACCAAAAGGCCTCGCAGGCCAAGTCCGAACCAAATTACCAAAAAGTACACACAATATAAATAATTCCAGGCATTTGCAAATCAACTAGTCCCACATCAAGCTTCTCTAAATATCTTCTTTCTTTATTCCCTTTAATTTTCTCTACTTCTTGTTGTTATTCTTCAAAGATGTCAAGCAACGGAGTCTTTACCAGCTGTGAAGTATGGCAGGAAGACAGTGAACTTGCCGATGACAGTTCCCCGACAAAACCCGAGTTCTTGATCGATATGTATGTTCAATATTCAAGGTACCCTCCAAGCTTCCACGAGTTCAAGGAGCAATGCCACATTCTAACAGAGAGAATAACATCCTGGTCTGTGATATCCAACATGCTTTCGCAGGCATCGGTTCCCTACCAAGTTCAGCCGTCCATGATCCAGGTGATTTCTACTCGCGCTCGTGAAATCGCCAGTCATCCTGAGAACATGAACCGCAAGACTATTCGGATGGTAGTGCATCTTACAATTGGTGATTATATGTTGCAGTTTGTGCGGACAAAAAGTACATCGATTGAGGAGTTGGAGAGAGTTAAAATCGAAGGCTGCGGGAAGCAATGTGTTATATGTTTGGAAGAGATGCAGTGTGGTTCTGAAGCGATTCGCATGCCTTGCTCGCACGAGTATCACGAGAGTTGCATAGTGAAATGGCTGAAGATGAGTCTCCTCTGTCCGCTGTGCCGGTTTGAGATGTCTGCCAATCCTCATGATAAATTATTTGTAGCTAGTTTTTAGAAATTCTTTGTACAAAAATGTGATCAAACTCTTATCAGATTATTAAACGGCAGATTACGTTCTTGATGCGTATAAAATTTTGCACTGCTGCAACACGTAATATTCTTTTCTTGGTTCTCCTTCTTAATCCTTTTCTTTTAGTACAAGTTGTTGAGAAAGTTTGGTGTCAAATTTTCTGGCTGAGTTTTCGTACCAGACAATTTGGTGCATGGTTGGTACCTTTCCCCTTGTTGGATGCTACCCAAATTTCACATCTTCGACTCAACCGAGTCATTAAACATTATAAAATTAACGGTCTAACAACATAACATACTTTCTGCAGGGCTTATTTATTAACTTAAGACCAGTTTTTGTGAAGACGTCTCTTAAACTACTTGATTTCTCACATGCTAGCTCGCTAAGCAGCTGTAAATCTATAAAGCATCACATGCAAGTAGGTCTCTCTGGGTTTCACGATCTGCGAAGGGAAATTCGGGTGATTCACAGCATCCGGGAAACCCTGCGTCTCCAAGCACACTGCGGCGTGCTTTCTGTACACAAACCCGCCCTTCCCATGCACATTGTCCAACATGTTGCTTGTATAGAACTGCAGCCCTGGCTTGTTGGTCCATAGTTCCAATTTTCGCCCTGACACGCTGTCATGCAACACTGCTGCCTTCCTCAAATGATTGGGACTCGAAGGGTCAAGCACATAGTTGATGTCATATCCATCCGGCAGCCCACTAATCTTGCTACCAATTTCTTGGGGCTCAAGGAAGTCGTAGGGTGTTCCTTTCACAGGGGCAATTTCACCAGTGGGGATGAGTTGGTCATTAACTGGTGTAACCTTGGACCCAAGAAGCTGGATCGTGTGCGAGAGGATGTCACCGCTGTTTTGGCCGCGGAGATTCCAGTAGGTGTGGTGTGCTAGGTTCACCGGAGTGGCCTTGTTATGAGCTTTGGCTTCCATTCTAATAGCGAGTTTGTTTGTGTCAATAATCATGTAAGTTACCGACACAGAAAGATCACCAGGAAATCCTGCAGTTTTAGCAGAAAATGTTACTAGTAGTTACCGTTTTGTTTGACAAAGCGATATTCTAAACTGCTTTGATCTACGAAAAGGAGAATTCTAACGTCGGCACACTGCCTCGACCAACTAGCTTAGCTACATATGCTGAAAGTATTACTCCTTGTCCAATCTATATTTTACCTTGTTCACCATCCAAGCTGTCATAGGTGAATGTTATGTGACTATCTTCTTTGTGACTTTTTACCATCCACACAACATCACTGAATCCCTTAAGGCCCCCTGAGATAAAATTACAAGGAAATTGAGTCAAAAATTAAGAAATTATTCTAAATTATGGCGAGAAGGATTCAAACTCAGACGCAAAGTAGTGGACACATTGTCGTGACCAACTGACCTAACTCACATTCTCGATTATGTACTTGACAATTAAATTTCCAAAAGAAAATTTGTGAACATGTATACCATGGAGAGTGTTATTCCCGTCATTAGCAACCAACTTATATTGGACGCCATTTAATTCAAACTGAGCTCCTCCAATTCTGTTTGCAACACGTCCAACAATGGCTCCAAAGTAGACTGAATCGTTCTGCAAATATTTATAAGAACTCCATTAACATCCAATGGCAACGATTTTAATCCCATCGTAACACGAAGAAGATGCAACGGATTCATGAACTAACCGCGTACTCGTTAAGCGATTCGAATCCAAGAACAATGTCGTCTAATTTTCCTGAAATACAACCAAAGAAATCACACAACGAACGCATTTAAAATTGTAAAATATTCAGTTTGAAGTCACGGTTTCGCGAACCGTTCTTATCGGGGAGAATAACGGAGAGCACAGTGGCACCATAGTTAGTGAGCTTCACGGAGAAATCTCCCTTCTTCAGTTCATAAATTCCAACGTTTTCATTTGCCTCAGAGCGATCAAAAACCAACGGAAGCAAGAGAAAACACAAAAACAAATATATCTTGGCCATTGAGGATGAAAAATAAACACTCTACAAAACCGAATAAGAAAAAAAACAAATTTCCACCAAGAAAGGGGTTGAATTTGGCTAATATATAGAGAAGAAAATTGAGATTAGATTATGCTAATTGTTTGGGTAATTAGAAGGATAAGGATGTGATCATATATATGTAGATAAAACTGCCAAGAAAATTAGGTAAATATGTTTGACTTTGTAATTCCAAATTTAACTTTAGTTGAGATTTCAAATTTTGGAATTTCGATTAATATGAATTACGAAACTACCAAATATACTATATTTGAAATTTATGTTGGGATGTAATTTATCTAAAGGGGATTATCCGGTCTTATTTTTCACCGTGTCATTAGGTATAGTCCAACGGTAATCCGCTCATTACGTAAGTGGGTTCAATATTGTTAGTTTTTACCATGTGCCACTAATATGAACCGGCCGACTCTCTCACCTATAAGCATCAAATCTGAAGACAACGGACGTCTAGATTTAGAATCCCATTTGAAGATTCAAACTGTTATAAGTTCGATTAATAGCATAGGGGTGTAAAAGACATTTAAAAATAATTAAAAAGAGCGTTACAAGCTTAAAAATAGGCTAATCCATCGTCACATAAAATGAGTTGCTTAGGTGGAACAAAAGTCAATAAACCTCAATTGATAAACAAAATATAAAGGATTGAATCTAATGATTAGTAGTGTGAATGGGCTTACATCTAATTATCTTTTATCACACATGAATATCTAAAATTAGATAAATTACATCCCAACATAAATTTCAAATATGTTATATATGGAAGTTTTGTAATTCATAGTAATAAAAAAAATTCCAAAATATTAAATTTTAAATGAAGTCAAAATTGGAAAGTCAAAGATACTTGCCTAATTTGCTTTGAAATTTGCTCCATAGATCTTACAAATCGAAATATAATCACATCTTTATCCTTATAATTATCCAAACTAATAGCATAATCTAATCTCAAAATTTTTTCCCTATATATTTACCAAATTCAACCGTTTTATGGTGGAGATTTTTTTTTTCTTTTTCCTTAATTATCAGTATAATTATGATGTTAAAAGCCCGAATAAGCAACCAAATTCAAAAACAAAAGGAATGCAAGAAACTTATTAAAAAAAATGGAGACAGAAGTTGCTAATATGGAGAGAGACTTTCTGTTCTTATAAATCTGCAATCCATCCAGACATACATTTCGACATACTTTTGTCACTGCAAAAGTGTGAACTGCCCAACTTTGCTCGGGAACAAAACAATGACTAACAATCGGAACACGAAATTCGTTGCTTTCTACCTGAAAACAAGGGAAGAAACGACGATATATTTTCTCCTTCTGCAAAAGGAGAAAGAATCGATGTATAACAGATACAAACTAATCAACTCATTACTTATTTATGTACCAGAAGCTACAGAAGAGATCCAAATGAATATTTCCAGAGTAAAAATATGACAATCATGTCAATTCACTGGAGGTTTGAGCCCCAAGTGCAACCTTGATGAAGACATCCTCCAATGTGGTGTCGGCTAGACCCCACGCGAAAACTGTGAACCTGCTCTTTGCGTTCTCAACTGCTTCAAACACATCTGTAATTCTGACCTCGTGTTTTGGCAACTCAAACTTCTGGGTTCCGGATAGATGGTATATCCTGTTAGCACTTGGGGAGAGACGCAGCACCAAGTTCTCCACCTCTTGCTCGTGATTCGAAGATGTTGTCATTGTGAACACATAAGATCCTCCATATCTTGCTTTCAGCTGAGTACACCATTATAGTAACAAGAATATTATGCAGAAAGTGTCTAGAAATCGATATCTATCTTATGCAGATGCTATGGCACTAAGTTAAGATACCTCTTTCGGGTTTCCTATGCACTGCAAGCTACCATCCACAAAAATTCCTAACCGATCACACAGAACCTCCGCCTCTTCCATGGAATGTGCTGAAGAATATGCAAATAAGATTTATGAGTAAACACAGAAGCAAAACCGGTCATTACGCGGGTTACTGAACACTACTCCATACAGTACTGAGCCATCATAGATTTTATAATTGGCAATACAGTAACTGGAGGGGAGGAAGGGGGAGAGAGAGTACTGGTTAGGATGATTGCCCGGTCTTGTTTTGCACGCTTCACAGCAGTCCATAAGTTGTTTCTTGAAGCTGGATCAAGTCCAGTACTGGGCTCATCCATGTAAACAACCTACAAGGAATTTGTAAAAGAATATGCAATAAGTAGAGCAGCATCTTGAGATAACAGATCTAACTTTCAAGCCAAAGTAGCTTTGATAGAGCACAAAGACGTACTTTGGGATCCCCTATAAGTGAAATTGCAACGCTAAGCCTTCTCTTCATGCCTCCACTATACTTTCCAGCTTGTTTGTCTGCAACCCCACCGTGAAATAGATTGACACTTTTCAAAGATTCTTCCACTGCCTTCAGCAACAAAATTGGCAAGTGAGACAAATCAATTAAACTAATAATAATTTTGGTGACTATGTCTATATAACTAGATATCTACTTACTTGCGTTAATACAGAACCTTTGAGGTTCTTAAGTCTTCCATAGAATAGCACATGCTCCCTACCTGTCAGGGTTTCCCATAACAGGCTAACAAATGTCCGGAAAAACAAGAAATTAATCAGGTTTTAAATCTTTATACGAAAACTTTGCCACAAGCATAAGGAAAAAGTTCCATCTTACTCATGCTGTGGACAAACACCCATGCTGGTGTATATTTCATCCATCTGAGTCCGGATGTCCAGACCCTGAACATATGCAGTGCCAGATGTTGACTTTGTGAGACCAATCATCTGCAGAAAGATAGATACACATAACTTTTTAAGTTTCGAAGAACAAAGAAAGCATAACATTGAACACTTTTTTGATGGACACTGGAATTTTTGTGTACGTAAGTTAAAGTTTAAAAAGAGTATACTCACCATACTGATAAAAGAGGTCTTCCCAGCACCATTAGGGCCAAGCATACCAAAGCACTCCCCTCGAGACAACGCAAGAGACAATCCTCTCACTGCAAATTTTTCCGGGTTTCCATCTCTTCCAGGATAAACCTTCTTGAGGTTGTCGCAGATGACTGAATGAGTTGTATCTGAATCCAGTAGCAATTTTTCAACCTTCTCCCTCTGGACATAAGGTGTTAGCGTTATCCAGGCTTACAACTCTAGCCTCAACTTAGTAAGATGAAAAAAATATAAAGAAACGACAGGCATGCATGAACAGTGCAACTTATAAGCATCAATAAGAATAAGGCAAAATATTATCTTTCCACCTAAATAAACCGAAAAGTTATTAGAACAATTTGTACCATTCATTGTACTGCATCACATATACTATACCAGCAATGAAGATTTATTGTTTAAGTGCAAGAAAAAGTTACCTCTTGACAGACATCAGGTTTCTCCATCTCAATAGAAACTTTAGATCCCTGCCTTTGCAAACTACGCATCCTAAGAGATGGCAGTTTCTTCTTCCTAAAGCGTTGGAAGCAAAATAAAGTACCTTTCCCAGTTCCTGATGATACAGCTTGATCTACGTAATATGCAAAAAGAAGCACCACAAACCACTCAACAACCATGATAATCAATACCTCTGTCATCCCATTCTTGCTATCACTCAAATCTCCCCACCGCATCCCATCAGTCCCCATGTAATTCCCGTTAAATGAATATTGTGCAAACTCATATAACCCACGATATAAAGAGAAGCCAGGATATAGTTCCAGAACGATGATCCAACCTCCTACAACAACGCAAAATGACCTTATAAGGAGCTGAGCTTTGAAAAGTACAAGATATGTTGCATGATATAAGTTTTCAACAGGAAATAGTTGCAGAAACAAACAAAACAAGGCGACAGATATTTTCATAAATTTTTTTCACTTACTAGGGAATGATGTATCTTGAACAAAAAATTGAAAAAGAAAGCCTCCTAAAAGCCCAGTTCCAAAGACAAATATGTAACCTATAACTGTTATGATCAAAAAACATGAGAAGCATGTCAATAAACTCATCTTATTAGATCAAAGTTGAGAATAACCCACTACTTTCCATATGAATATAAATAAACAACATCAAACCTGTAGCAGTCTTCACGTCTGAAAACATTGCAGCTACTAGAAAAGCCAGCGATATTTGCAGGTTTATATAGATGAAGTAAAATATAAATTGGATGCTGTAGGCATTCAGTGAGAAGAATTTTAACCCTGTAATGAAGTCAACTTCGTTAAAGGAATCGAAGTGAATCCATGCCGAGATAGTTGTTGAGTAGTTGTATCATTACCTATACCCGAGCCAAATATAACAAAGCACAGCATGTAGATTGAAGATACCGTAAGAAAATAAGTATAAGAAATCATCCAATAAGGCCCATCACCAAGCCCATGCATTTTCATCATGATTCTCAGTTTATGTTGCCTCTCGTATACCAGCGATGTCAAAACAACCTACATCAGAAAAGGGTAAGAAAGGGAAACTATAAGTATGTATACTCATACATCAAAATTTGTAAATAGCATCAAGATAAGCTTGAGCAAAGGAGGTGCATTTACAAATACATTAGAACAGAGTATAGAGAAATATCATTTCCACAATACATTGAATTTGAAATCAAAAGATGTAAAGCAAAATCCATGTCAACAAACAGGACTGTTAGATTTGAGAAAGTCCTAATACGGATGAAAGGAGCTTCTTGTACTTACCGGGAACAGCTGTAGAATGACCCACGTAAAGAAGAGTGTACCAAGAAGAGAAGAAAAATCCAGCCTCAGTTTGGTTTCAGGCTTGGGCATTTCTTTCACAAACTCAAACAGCATTTCAGTACCAAATCCTTGTACAAACTGAAGGTATGCATTGGATGCCTGTGAATACAAGTGTTAGCACTATTGTAATCTGTAGCAGAGAAGAAAACTCAAGAAGCAAAGAAGCTATAGGTACATACCAGATTCACTGAGCGTGGAAGCCGCATCAAAGCAATAGCACCTCTTCCCATGTCATTCTTAAATGTTGAATTGTACCATATGCTTACATTAAAATTGTTCCCGTTTGAGTTAGAGAAGTCATAGGCTGAAGGAAAAAAAAAAAACCCATCAGATTCGTGCCAACAGTGTTGTTCTTTAATTAAATCAATCAACACATCCAGATATATAAAGTCGATGACCTGAAAGTATTTCATTAATCTTCCTCTCTGAATTGCTCTTTTCGTAACCTTTATACAGCTCACTGTTTATCTCAGAAGAACTATCCCGCCACAAATGTAAACCTTGAACACATCTAACCTCTGGGTTTAAGAAAAAAAATCAAAGACAATGGTTTAAGGTGGCATGCAACAAAAAATTAAACTTTCAAGTGAATTCAACAATCAATGTTCACTCATATGAATGAAGCACAGATGTGCACCAGAAAGAATTAAAGCTCCCTAAGATATATTATAGATGATTTACCTTGTTGGATCTTGATGGATAATATGTTAATTGGAACAGAAAATGTAGAGTTTTGTGAGCATTGGCTCTGAACACTATATAGGGGAAGACCCGAAATGAAAGCCGGATCAAGGAAGTTGGAATAGTCAGGCGTCGATTCTGATCCCTGAAACATTTCATAAGAAGTGACTTCATAAGCAAAGTTGAAAATTTTTACAAGGACAAAGTAATGTATGATATTTGAGATGAAAAAAAGGAAATAGGACTTCAATATAGAAGGCAAAAGTAGCAGCTTAGAGAAAAGATAACTTACTAAAGCACTACGGGCTAAATAATCCAGATCAGATGAATTCAGAGTAGAAGAACTTCTGAACATACTCCCAGCCAAAACTACAAGAACGCAAAGAAAACGGTCAGCACTATTATACTAGAGCAAAAAAGAAAAGTCAGTCCAATTACAACAATTAATGATCTAATTAAGTCATAAAAGTCAGTAAAATAAAAAAATTGACATGATAAAACACACTTTCTGTGAGAGATTCAGAGGACAATACCTTCTCCGAGAGATTGATTTGTCCCCGTGAACAGTACAGTTACAGGACAGGATCCTGACCTCTTACATGCCACATTTGGCAAGTCTTTATGTGGAATAACATCAGACATAACAGCGCGATAGTCAGGAGCCGGCACTTGTAGCAATGGAGGCCATTGTGGAGGATCGGGAACCGGGCAACTGGGCCCTTGTGTTAAAGTTGAGTATTCCAGTCCACAAACTTTCTCACACTTGCCATCGCCATTTGTATCAACACAACTGCAACCACACCTGTTTTCGGGCTTATCCAGTTCATTGTTGACCAAATATTGGATGAGAACAAGCAATAGACACAGGAGAATTGGAAATGAAACTAGCCGAATATTCTGTTTGATATTTCTTTTCTGCATAAATGAACACATATATGGTATCAGTCTGAATCCAAGTTGAACAATACTCGTTTTTTAAATCTACTCAATTTTCTTCAACTTTGATTCCATGGTTGAGTGTTTTAGAGCGGAGAATCGGCATTCAAAGTTTAGGCTTTTAATTGTCATCAGATTTTATACAAAGCATTATTTGTAGAACTCACAAAACCAGAACGACCCAATTGACCATTGCTCATACACAAGAAAAATAGCTTATCAATAACAAAAATAAATAATCTGGCACAAATTAACCAATAATTTACAAAACTAAAACGAACCCAGAAAGTAAATATGTGGGACAAAGTAAGAGAATCTCCAACATACGTGCCAAAAATGGAAGATTCATATGAAAAAGAAAACAAAAGGGGAAAGGCAAAGAATGAAAACCCAGAATTCTGCATTCGAATTTTTAAATTATTCTGCAATTTTCCTCAGTTTTCAGACATCAAACTAAAACGATTCCCAGATGAGAAGAGAGAGAGAGAGAGAGAGAGAGAGAGAGACCTGGAAAGTTAGGTTCTTTCTGAGCAGAGCATTGGCCTGAGTCCAGAAGCTGGCAGGCCCATGGGATGTATCCGCCATTGAATTACGGCCACTGGTAAGCAAGAAATGTGACCGTTATTCTCAACTTCCAAAACAGTAATACCTCAGAATTCAAATTTCCCTCTAAAGATTAAAACTTTGTCATATCATTGCTGCAACTTTCTTCGCTCTGAGAATTTGCTGCGAATTTGCTCCGCTGCTGCTGCAGCAGATATGATATGGGCAATTGGAATTTGGGAAGGAAAAGGCTTTTTGTTATTACATGCCAAGCGGCATTATGTGGCTGCTGATCTATCCCTCGTTCAAATTACCATCCTGCCCTTTGCCGCGTTTATTACTCTGAATTTCTTTCATTTTTGTTATAATTTTAAAGGAAACTAATGAAAATGGTTTGAAAACTTTGAGTTTTAATGATAAGGACAAAATAAAGGGTAAAGTGAATAGTACCATGATTGACTTTTTAGTGTAAAAATGTGGTTTTTCGTTAAAGTGAACAGTAACGGGTGCTTTTCGTTAAAGTTCCCTAATTTTAATGCTTTATTACTTTTTGTTCGTTATTTTTTTCTCAATGAAAATAGGGTGGGCAATTGAGTTAGGCAACCTAACAGGCTAATCAAAATATGATCTCATATTCATCGGAAAAAATATTACTAAATCATAAATTAGTGATTAAACTTACGTTGTAATAGATTTGCTAAACCTATTAAACCGTAATATTAGTAACATTTTTTTTTGTTAAACAATAAGGGGTTGAGTCCACTCTCCGTATTACTAATTTGTTTTAAAGTGAAAAATGAGCAGCCCTTTGGAAGGAAGCATATGTTTGATCACACAAGGGAAGACTCGAGGGTACCCTCGTACCCTGGAGTTGAATACCTCATTCAATAATTGTTTTTTATCCAATCCAATAGAAAGGGTAAATCCCTTATAATACACTAGATTCGGCTCAGTTATTGATGGAGTGAATAGATTTGCCATTTCTTGAAATCTCTCTTCTAATTCAAAATCGTGATGTTGTTGGATATAAGTCAACAATCTGTGATTTAAATATAGATATGCTAATAAACAATAAATGCAAATATAAAAATTAACAGAGTATCAAGAAACAAAAATATAAAACAAATAACTTGAAAATCGAGGCTTGCGTACCGCAATGTCCTTGAAACAGAAATTTCGTCCCTACTCAGTGCTTGTAGTTCTACGGACGTCTGCTTCACCAGGATTCAACGATCTAAGTCAGAAATTCCAGCATCGGAAAATTGACTTCTGGCGAATATTAATGTGGTTCTCTCAGAAAGGATGTTTATGATTGCAGGAGAAGATTTATGATTTTTCTGTGTTCTAAATGCCATGCAGATGGATGTATATATAATGTGATTATACTTGTTCGCAACAGGTATGAGGAAGGGATGCATCTGTTGGGAGACATCTGCTGAAAAGGGTGTTTTTGTTTCTGCGTTTTCACAGTTCAGACTTCATCTGAAAAGATGAGTCTATTGGAAAAAATAAATAATTAATTAATTTAAATTCGAAATTAAAAATAATTAATTAATTCCGAAAATAATTAATTAATTTAATTATTAGAGCCCAAGAGCCCCAAGTCCCAAGTCCCAAGGCCCATCTTTTGACAATTAAATATATATTAATTATATATTAATTACCAATTAATTAGTACACCCCAAAGCCCAACCCCAAGGGTGAGCCCAATTTTAGTCTTCAGACCTATTACTCCAATCATTTTCTATAAAGGACAAAGCCTTATAAAGTGATAAAATCTTTTGAGAATGGCCAATGTGGGACAAAGAAATTTCTACTCAAATTTCCAACAGGTGTAACATGTATCCCCCTTGTTCCGGTCATGGAATAGATGAAATAAATTAAAAAATGGATTTTTGTTCAAGAATGAAATCTTATTGGAATTGTCCATATCCAATTCATCATTCGGAACCATATCACATCCCGGATCTGATGAAATATGATGACTTGAGACGGTAATTATCTTGAATATATTAACAATTTCTTTATTTCCCAATCGCTTGGAAGAGACAAAAGAAACATCTTGTTCTTTCTTCAACAATTTTTGATCTCTAGTGGACCTCTCAGTCGAACCTCCACTTAGTTTCACCCAAGCTTCATCCTAGTCATGGATAGATCACCCAGGTTCGGGTCCATAAGCAATGACAATTGCCCTATGAAGCCACGTTCCATTTTGTCACATGAGCTACAACAATGATTTTCAAGCTGATGAATGTGTTCGGTTTAATCTTTATGTTTTTTTTTTTTGAATGTATGAAATACGTATGAACGAGGGAATAAGGATAATTTTTTTTACTAAAATTGGAATTTGAAACAAATTAAAAGAAATTGATAAATTCTACTTAGACCACGGGGCACCTTTCGTGGTGAAGGAACTCCTCTGTTTTTAGCTGAACAAGCGACTTAATTTAGTTTCCGAAAAAAGACACCTTAACTTCCTTTGATTTCAATAATCCACGTATGTCTAACATTAATTCAACAGCTCAGCAAAGAAACTAGAAATCAGATCATTAGAACAGGAATCTCGTCTACTCTGTTTAAGAACATATATAATAATATGCTCCAAGAAATTGAAGCGTTAATTTATATATTCCATCTTCCTTAAGGTTCAAGTTAACGAACAAATCTTTAGGGACCATTTGGTATTTTTATTGGACTCAAATTTTAATTAATAAAAATGATAAACGTAGCTAAATTACTAGTATTTATTAGTTTCTAAAACAAAAAATTAAATTCAAGAAGAATGCAAAACACTCCCTTAATTTTTATGTATAAAATCATTTTTGCAGACATTACCCTTGTTTCTCAAACTAGATTATACAAATACAACAACAACAACAACAAAGCCTTTTCCCACTAAGTGGGGTCGGCTATATGAATCCTAGAACGCCATTGCGCTCGGTTTTGTGTCATGTCCTCCGTTAGATCCAAGTACTCTAAGTCTTTTCTTAGAGTCTCTTCCAAAGTTTTCCTAGGTCTTCCTCTACCCCTTCGGCCCTGAACCTCTGTCCCGTAGTCACATCTTCGAACCGGAGCGTCAGTCGGCCTTCTTTGCACATGTCCAAATCACCGGAGCCGATTTTCTCTCATCTTTCCTACAATTTCGGCTACTCCTACTTTACCTCGGATATCCTCATTCCCAATCTTATCCTTTCTCGTGTGCCCACACATCCCACGAAGCATCCTCATCTCCGCTACACCCATTTTGTGTACGTGTTGATGCTTCACCGCCCAACATTCTGTGCCATACAACATCGCTGGCCTTATTGCCGTCCTATAAAATTTTCCCTTGAGCTTCAGTGGCTTACGACGGTCACACAACACGCCGGATGCATTCTTACACTTCATCCATCCAGCTCGTATTCTATGGTTGAGATCTCCATCTAATTCTCCGTTCTCTTGCAAGATAGATCCTAGGTAGCGAAAACGGTCGCTTTTTGTGATCTTCGCTAGATTGCTCCGGTCATTAGTGTGGATAAGTATATAAATGGATAGAGATAGGAAAGCAAACACAAGATGTACGTGGTTCACCCAGATTGGCTACGTCCACGGAATAGAAGAGTTCTCATTAATTGTGAAGGGTTTACACAAGTACATAGGTTCAAGCTCTCCTTTAGTGAGTACAAGTGAATGATTTAGTACAAATGACATTAGGAAATATTGTGGGAGAATGATCTCGTAATCACGAAACTTCTAAGTATCGGAGTGTGGTGTCGTCTTGACTTGCCTTATCTGTCTCATAGGTAGATGTGACATCTTCTCTGGAAGTACTCTTCCTCCATCCAGGGGTGGTATCTTTAACTGATGGAGAAGCACAAGGTAATGTATCAATTTCACTTGAAGCTTACTTGTAGTTTCAGGCTTGGTCAAGCGCGATACAAACCATGTAGTAGGAGTCCCCCAAGTCGCCGAGCTAGGGGGTCTGCTGAAAGAGGTGACAGACAAGGTAAGCAATCAGAGCTCCGACTGATTGTTCACCTTCTCCCCATCTTGCAGCAGCATGAAGGATAAAGAGAAGAAAAATGAGAAGAGATGATATGAGATACTTTTGCTTTTGAAGAAGTAACTTTCCACAGGCTTATTCTTGAACTGAGCTGGAGGGTTTTCTGGTTTCCTCCAGAGTATAAGGCCGACTGAAGAATTTGAGGGTCAAAACAAGTCCATCAAATCTAGAGTACGTTCCACCCTGCTGATATGGGATACTTTTGCTTTTGACAGAGTAATGGATGTATCGGCACGTGTGCTGTTACGCTTGTCTCCACATGCTTCCTTGTATCCTTCGCACTTGCCCTATCTGTTCCTCAAGCAGATGCGGAATCTTCCCTGGAAACATAAGATGTTGAAGATGAGTACTCGAGAGCAATGCCAGGTAAGTAATCAGGTAAGGGGTTCCAGGCAGTCAGTTCCTGGCTGGAAGCTTGATTCCAAGTGCTGACTGATTGCTCTCTTTCTCCTTGTCTTGCAGGTAAAAACAAGGCCAAAGGAAAAGACAGGGAAAAAGCATGATATGGGATACTCTTGCTTTTAACCCTGATGATATGAGATATTCTTGCTCTAGTATAGCTTGTTTGCAGAGGTATTATCGGGGGGAAAGAAAGCTGAATATTTCGAAAGGCTTCGTTGGGAGTGCCCTCTCAGATATGATGAAGGGTTGAGCATTTTTGCAGGTCTGCCTGTCCGTTGGGGATGGAGGTCGACATATATAGGAGTCTCCCTAACAACAAGTAGTAATGCTATTCCTTTACCCTGCTTGGTCATAGCACGGTAGTGGGAGCTGCCAGTTTCACATGTTTTAACTCTGTCAGAGCACTTTGAAAAAGTGGTCTGTGGTATCTGGCTCTCGAGATTCGGAGAACGATGCCTCTTCGATTTTTGAGAAAGCAATCATGTTGGGGGTCTGACTCTCGAGATTCGGAGAGCAGTGTCTCTTCGATTTTTGAGGAAGTAATCATGTTGGGAGTCTGGCTCTCGAGATTCGAAGGGCGGTGCCTCTTCGATTTTGGAGCAAGCAATCTTGTTGGGAGTGTTGTCTCGAATGTGAGTAAAGGTTGGGCATGTTTGCTAGTCTACCTTGCCACGAAGCACAAAGGTTGACACACAGGGACTTTCCAATTATCCAGCAATGGTACTGTTCCTTTACCCTCTCTTCGATTTTGAGAAAGTAGTCATGTTGGGAGTCTGGCTCTCGAGATTCGGAGGACGGTGCCTCTTCGATTTTGGAGCAAGCAATCTTGTTGGGAGTGTTTTCTCGAATGTGAGTAAAGGTTGGGCATGTTTGCTAGTCTACCTTGCCACGAAGCACAGAGGTTGACACACAGGGACTTTCCAATTATCCAGCAGTGGTACTGTTCCTTTACCCTTGTGGGTAATAATATGGTAGCTAGACCTTCAAAATTTATGTGTCTAAACTTTATTAGTGCTGTTTCTTTGCTATTCTTTTACCTTTCTTGGTCAGAGCGATGTAGTGGGAGCTGCAAGCTTCACGTGCTCAACTTTGGCAAAGTTATATGTGGTACCCATGAGCTATTGTTGCGTGTGGGAAGTGGGTGATTGAACAGTAAGATTCATGTGCTTTCTACTTCACCAGAAGTCTTCGACAGAATGCCCATAATTTCTGCAAAGCTGAGTGTGCGTGTGACAGGTGCTGACAAGGCTAGAAAAGTAGGTGCCTCTTCGATTTCTGAGATTGGCCCTCGTGGTCTCTGAGCAGCCCAGCTTTTGAGAAAGTGAGCGCCTCTTCGATTGATTCGGAGAACGATGCCTCATCGATTTTTGAGAAAGCAATCATGCTGGGGGTCTGGCTCTCGAAGATTCGGGGAGCAGTGTCTCTTCGATTTTTGAGAAAGTAATCATGTTGGGAGTCTGGCTCTCGAGATTCGGAGGGCGGTGCCTCTTCGATTTTGGAGCAAGCAATCTTGTTGGGAGTGTTTTCTCGAATGTGAGTAAAGGTTGGGCATGTTTGCTAGTCTACCTTGCCACGAAGCTTCTCTTCGATTTTTAAGAAAGTAGTCATGTTGGGAGTCTGACTCTCCAGATTCGGAGGACGGTGCCTCTTCGATTTTGGAGCAAGCAATCTTATTGGGAGTGTTTTCTCGAATGTGAGTAAAGGTTGGGCATGTTTGCTAGTCTACCTTACCACGAAGCACAGAGGTTGACACACAGGGACTTTCCAATTATCCAGCAGTGGTACTGTTCCTTTACCCTTGTGGGTAATAATATGGTAGCTAGACCTTCAAAATTTATGGGTTTAAACTTTGTTAGTGCTGTTTATTTGCTATTCTTTTACCCTTCTTGGTCAGAGCGATGTAGTGGGAGCTGCAAGCTTCACGTGCTCAACTTTGGCAGAGAACTTTGGCAAAGTTTTCTGTGGTACCCATGAGCTATTGTTGCGTGTGGCAAGTGGGTGATTGAACAGTAAGATTCATGTGTTTTCTACTTCCCCAGAAGTCTTCGATAGAATGCCCATAATTTCCGCAAAGCTAAGTGTGCGTGTGACAGGTGCTGACAAGGCTGGAAAAGT
The DNA here is from genome assembly GCF_916048215.2 of Malus sylvestris. NCBI lineage: Eukaryota > Viridiplantae > Streptophyta > Magnoliopsida > Rosales > Rosaceae > Malus > Malus sylvestris. The sequence goes on along the minus strand of NC_062273.1, from coordinate 26,392,987 downwards.
AGGTGCCTCTTCGATTTCTGAGATCGGCCCTCGTGGTCTCTGGGGAGCCCAGCTTTTGAGAAAGCGAGCGCCTCTTCGATTTCTGAGATCGGCCTTTGTGGTCTTTGAGCAGCCCAACTTTTGAGAAAGCAAACGCCTCTTCGATTTCTGAGATCAACCCTCGTGATCTCTAAGCAGCCCAGCTTTTGAGAAAGCAAACGCCTCTTCGATTTCTGAGCAGGCGCCTCTTCGATTTCTGAAGCTCCGTCGAGTGCAGATTTTTATAGGGGCTGGCATTAAGTTCCAAAGCACACTTGAATCTCCACCAGTAGAAGCTTCATTCTTGCACTTCTAAGATCTTGATTTGTCCGACCTCTTCTCTCTTCAACACCTTTGAAAATGTCTGGCCCCTCCGACCGTCGTTTTGACTTGAACCTTGTTGAAGAGGCAGCCCCGCCTTCTCCAGACAACATATGGCGCCCATCCTTCGTCTCCCCTACTGGTCCTCTTACCGTTGGGGATTCCGTGATGAAGAATGATATGACCGCTGCGGTGGTGGCCAGGAACCTTCTCACTCCCAAAGATAACAGACTACTTTCCAAACGGTCTGATGAGTTAGCTGTTAAGGATTCGCTGGCTCTCAGTGTTCAGTGTGCAGGTTCTGTGTCTAATATGGCCCAACGCCTATTTGCTCGAACCCGCCAAGTTGAATCATTGGCGGCTGAAGTGATGAGTCTCAAACAGGAGATTAGAGGGTTCAAGCATGAGAATAAACAGTTGCACCGGCTCGCACATGACTATGCTACAAACATGAAGAGGAAGCTTGACCAGATGAAGGAAACTGATGGTCAGGTTTTACTTGATCATCAGAGATTTGTGGGTTTGTTCCAAAGGCATTTATTGCCTTCGTCTTCTGGGGCTGTACCGCGTAATGAAGCTCCAAATGATCAACCTCTGATGCCTCCTCCTTCTAGGGTTCTGTCCAGTACTGAGGCTCCAAATGATCCCCCTCCGGTGCCTTCTCTTTCTGGGGCTCTACCGACTGCTGAGACTTCTCCTAAGCAACCTTTGTGAAGGCTCCCTCTTGTGTGTTTATTTTGACTCATGTATATGTACATATTTGTAGCTTATCGGGGATATCAATAAATAAGCTTTCCTTCATTTCAACGTATTGTGTTAAATACACCAAAGCCTTATTCACTAAGTTCTTTGAATTTTCTTTTGTTGAAGCTTGTATGTTGAAGCTTTCTGAGTGGAGCATGTAGGTTGGGGTAGTGTTCCCTTAATTTTCCGAGTGAGGAAAACTTCTCGGTTGGAGACTTGGAAAATCCAAGTCACTGGGTGGGATCGGCTATATGAATCTTAGAACGCCATTGTGCTCGATCCTGTGTCATGTCCTTCGTTAGATCCAAGTACTCTAAGTCTTTTCTTAGAGTCTCTTCCAAAGTTTTCCTAGGTCTTCCTCTACCCTTTCGGCCCTGAACCTCTGTCCCATAGTCGCATCTTCTAATCGGAGCGTCAGTAGGCCTTCTTTGCACATGTCCAAACCACCGTAACCGATTTTCTCTCATCTTTCCTTCAATTTCGGCTACTCCTAATTTACCCCGGATATCCTCATTCCTAATCTTATCCTTTCTCGTGTGCCCACACATCCAACGAAGCATCCTCATCTCCGTTACACCCATTTTGTGTACGTGCTGATGTTTCACCGCCCAACATTCTGTGCCATACAGCATCGCCGGCCTTATTGCCGTCCTATAAAATTTTCCCTTGAGCTTCAGTGGCATACGGCGGTCACATAACACGCCGGATGCACTCTTCCACTTCATCCATCCAGCTTGTATTCTATGGTTGAGATCTCCATCTAATTCTCCGTTCTTTTGCAAGATAGATCCTAGGTAACGAAAACGGTCGCTCTTTGGTATTTCTTGATCTCCGATCCTCACCCCTAACTCGTTTTGGCCTCCATTTGCACTGAACTTGCACTCCATATATTCTGTCTTTGATCGGCTTAGGCGAAGACCTTTAGATTCCAACACTTCTCTCCAAAGGTTAAGCTTTGCATTTACCCCTTCCTGAGTTTCATCTATCAACACTATATCGTCTGCGAAAAGCATACACCAAGGAATATCATCTTGAATATGTCCTGTTAACTCATCCATTACCAACGCAAAAAGGTAAGGACTTAAGGATGAGCCTTGATGTAATCCTACAGTTATGGGAAAGCTTTCGGTTTGTCCTTTATGAGTTCTTACGGCAGTCTTTGCTCCTTCATACATATCCTTTATAGCTTGGATATATGCTACTCGTACTCCTTTCTTCTCTAAAATCCTCCAAAGAATGTCTCTTGGGACCCTATCATACGCTTTTTCCAAATCTATAAAGACCATGTGTAAATCCTTTTTCCCATCTCTATATCTTTCCATCAATCTTCGTAAGAGATAGATTGCCTCCATGGTTGAGCGCCCTGGCATGAACCCGAATTGGTTGTCCGAAACCCGTGTCTTTTGCCTCAATCTATGCTCAATGACTCTCTCCCAGAGCTTCATTGTATGACTCATTAGCTTAATACCCCTATAGTTCATGCAATTTTGTACGTCGCCCTTATTCTTGTAGATAGGCACCAAAGTGCTCGTTCGCCACTCATTTGGCATCTTCTTCGTTTTCAAAATCCTATTGAAAAGGTCAGTGAGCCATGTTATACCTGTCTCTCCCAAAAGTTTCCACACTTCGATTGGTATATCGTCTGGGCCTATTGCTTTTTTATGCTTCATCTTCTTCAAAGCTACAACCACTTCTTCCTTCCGGATTCGACGATAAAAAGAGTAGTTTCTACACTCTTCTGAGTTACTCAACTCCCCTAAAGAAGCACTCATTTCATGTCCTTCATTGAAAAGATTATGAAAATAACCTCTCCATCTGTCTTTAACCGCGTTCTCTGTAGCAAGAACCTTTCCATCCTCATCCTTGATGCACCTCACTTGGTTTAGGTCTCTTGTCTTCTTTTCCCTTGCTCTAGATAGTTTATAGATATCCAACTCTCCTTCTTTGGTATCTAGTCGTTTATACATATCGTCGTAAGCCGCTAACTTAGCTTCTCTGACAGCTTTCTTCGCCTCTTGCTTCGCTTTTCTATACCTTTCACCATTTTCATCGGTCCTCTCCTTGTATAAGGCTTTACAACATTCCTTCTTAGCCTTCACCTTTGTTTGTACCTCCTCATTCCACCACCAAGATTCCTTTTGGTGTGGGGCAAAGCCCTTGGACTCTCCTAATACCTCTTTTGCTACTTTTCGGATACAACTAGCCATGGAATCCCACATTTGGCTAGCTTCCCCCTCTCTATCCCACACACATTGGGTGATTACCTTCTCTTTGAAAATTGCTTGTTTTTCTTCTTTTAGATTCCACCATCTAGTCCTTGGGCACTTCCAAGTCTTGTTCTTTTGTCTTACTCTTTTGATATGTACATCCATCACCAACAAGCGATGTTGATTAGCCACGCTCTCTCCTGGTATAACTTTGCAATCCTTACAAGTTATACGATCCCCTTTCCTCATTAGAAGAAAATCTATTTGTGTTTTTGACGACCCACTCTTGTAGGTGATCACATGTTCTTCTCTCTTCTTAAAGAAGGTGTTGGCTAAGAAGAGATCATATGCCATTGCAAAATCCAAGATAGCTTCCCCATCCTCGTTTCTCTCCCCAAAACCATGGCCACCATGAAAACCTCCATAGTTGCCTGTCTCCCTGCCCACGTGTCCATTTAAATCTCCTCCTATAAATAACTTCTCCGTCTGAGCAATTCCTTGCACCAAGTCTCCAAGATCTTCCCAAAATTTCTCCTTCGAACTCGTATCCAACCCTACTTGAGGTGCGTACGCACTAATCACATTGATAAGTTCTTGTCCTATTACAATCTTGATTGCCATGATTCTATCTCCTACCCTCTTGACATCTACAACATCTTGTACCAAGGTCTTGTCCACGATGATGCCAACACCGTTTCTCGTTCTATTTGTGCCCGAATACCAAAGTTTAAACCCTGAGTTTTCTAGATCCTTTGCCTTACTACCAACCCACTTAGTTTCTTGTAGGCACATAATATTTATCCTTCTCCTCACCATAACTTCCACTACTTCCATAGATTTTCCCGTTAAGGTTCCTATATTCCACGTTCCTAAACGCATTTTGCTCTCTTGAACTCTACCCTTCTGTCCTAGCTTCTTCACCCTCCCCCGTCTAATAGGATCAAAGTACTTCTTTTGTGTGTCCCGGGTAAAGTTGATAGGAGCATATGCTCCCAAACAACTTTGAGTGGAGTCGTTCGAAAAGAAGTTAGTAAAAAACCACATAAAAGTTCCCCAATATTTCTCAAGAAGTGATTTTTACGCACCCTTTTTAACTCCACAAATACTCTCCAATATTTATGGTCATCAGATTAGTAAATCAAACGGAATCAACAACCATAATTAAACGCGGATGTGTACAAGTGTTCCCTGGCATTTTTTGAGTGTACAAGCTGTGCAAGAAACTCAAAGGCACAACAAAATACAGAATCAGTCAGTCACTTGCAAGCATTACAAATGATCAAGTTCGCAGCATGGAGCAGAGCATACACGAAAGGTGCAGATAAACCGATAATCCTCTATACAATACACGTTACGAATGGCCAGAAATCGCGTCGTAAGACTGAATAAACCAACCATGTCCGAGACTTAATGCATGAAACCTATGATGTACATTCACTCATCAAATATCACAAACGCGGACAAATCACGAGAGGCTCTTGGCTGATGACCACAGCCTTCTAAACTACAGACGACGTTACAGTTTAACAACACTTCGAATCACAAAATGCGTAAAATAAAGAACTGAGAAGAATGACTGACACTTTATATTGAAAATCACCTTATAGATCACCTCCTCCACTCCGTTTGGGTTACCTTTCCTGCAAAGTCAAACAAGAACCAAGGTGATTGGTACTAGAAACAAAATTCAACCCTTTATAAGGTAAATCATCGTGCACGTTGAGAACTCTAATAGAGAATTAAAAAGATGAACTTCCTTGTGAAGAACAATAAAGCAATGCATCAATGCATATGTATCGACGGGTTTGAAAGATTATGCCCCATCTTCCAGATCAATGTAGAATTGGAAAGCAAGAATCAGTCTATTAAGGATGCGAAAGCATACCAATTCCATCTCTTGAAGTTGCCCGAGGTTTGTCACTTTTGTTTCCTCCTTTGCCACCTGTTTGAACAAGTCGATGCATCCTTGGCGATTGTGAGCTGATGTTGGTATTAGTTGCTGATGGCAGAGAATGACGACGAGTAGAGTTATTTTTCTCAGTCACGTCTTGTGCCAACCTAGGGGAGCCTTGTGCTCTCAGCTTTGCCTTTGCAGATTCAGTTGCAGCCATATAACTTGGTACTGTTGGACTGCTTTGCAACCCATTCTCCGAACGTTCTTGTTTTGCTGGAGTAGAAACTTTCCTGATAGATTTCTGGTTGTCATTGGTTGTTAAATCTTCCTTGTGGCTCAAAACCCCGTTTGAGGATGAGATATTTTCATCCTGACCATTGCTCTCTGTTAAAATCTTCGACTCAATTGGAGCTTCAGCGCTAGGTGTATTCACATCTTTACTAGTGCTATCTGTCAAAGGCTTCAGATCTTCTGCAGCTTGATCAATAGATGATAGGTTAAATACCTCTTTTGGTGCCGATGGTTCAGGAGTTATTTCTGTATCAGGCCGACTGGATGAAATCCAGGTTAGCTCTTTCTTAAACTTCCCGACAGAGTTACCGGTGCCTTCAAGAACATCAGGAACCAAAGTGCTTGATGCCTTTTCCAAACTCTGTTTGATACCCTCAGCTTCACTTTCTGCCTGCACAGAGTTCTCTACAATGGGACTATGAACCTTCCTCAAATTACGCTTAACCTTTTCAAGCTCAACTTGTGGGTTTTCCTGCACTGCATCTGTAGGATGGCTAGGAACTTTCCTAAGGTTACGCTTGGGTTTCTCAAATTCAGAGGTTGCTTGCACTGAGACACTTTCAACATTTGCGGAAGAAAGCCTCCGGCTGTTGCGCTTTACCCTGCCTGTTTGAGCCTCCGGGTGCTTTCTCTGAGATTTTGAATCTAGAACTTTCCTTGGTTGGGGAACTGGTTTCCAAAAATGGGTTGCTGACCATCGTTCCAACCAGTTTGAAACTGAATTTGGATTCCCGGGTTCATATTGCAAACTCAGAGGCATCACAGTAGGTGAGAAAGCAAGAAGCTGAAAAGAGAAAACCAAACTGTTAGAACATCTCATACAAACCGGATAGGGACACAGAAACCGATATGACAAATTATGATTCAAATCTAGACCATTGTTACAATGTTGAACTTACCTTGAGAATGAAAACATTTGCTGACAGCTTTGCCATTTGAACTGAAGTATTAACTCCAACAGGATTCACTAGCTTGCCCTCCTGATAGACAATCTATATGAGGAATATAATTAAAAAGTGGCGCTAAGGAATCTAAAAAAATATCTAGCCTAATGATATTAGCAACAACGTGGCGGGTGAATGAACCTAGATGTCTTCGCATATTATCCAATAGCAGTTCCAAAGCTATTTGGGGATGGAGAAAAGAAGGGGACTGTGACATCCCTTGTTCAAAGATGACAGTAACAAATTGTAATTGATAAACGACCAAGTATTTGAGGCATTTTACCAGAGGCATCACACTGCATATCTTTTGCACTTCCAGCCCAACATCAGACTGTCTCACCCGTTTTCCACGAGCAAGTGCCTGACACTTGACAATGCCCGCCACACTGAACAGAGTAGTAACAGCTTGTCTCCGAACCAGGTGCCCCCGGATAAGTGCCTGTAACCTTATTATTCCTTTGAGGGCCCAAAATGCTCGGCGTGCCTTCAGATAATATACCAATTCATTCAGTAATTTGCGATCTCAACTAAAAAAAATTGATACAATAAGCATTAGACAAAACAAACAAATTTAATTCACTGACTTACTAGATAACCCCTAAAGGCAGCCTGCGCCTTTGTTGCAGCTTGCTCTTGCCTGATTCTCTCAGGATCATGCGCCACATCTTGTGGCGCGGATCCTTGTGTTTCTGTACTTTGAATTCCTGGACCTCCATCACTTAATACACTCGGAGTTTCCTTGTTCTCCAATTCTAAGTCTCGGTTGTTATCTATGGTGTTGGTGGTTTCATGAAAAGCCACAGGTGGATCTGAAGAATAATCAGCTCCGGTTGCCCTGGCAGCAATCACCACCTCTTTCTGATTTGTAATTTTCTATACACAACGGCGAAAGACATAAATATAGAATCTGTGTAAGTTATTACGTTAATTACATAAAGCGAAACTTATGAAATTGAAGAGATAGCTTAGATGCAAAGGGCAACCTATGAAAATTAAGGTGAAGTATGCCTTATGTCAATGTTAAAGGAAACGTTTGAGAATAATGTGTCAGCTCAATAACAATTGTTTTACCTCTCTTCCTTTAGGAATGCCAGCTTTCGAAGATTTCTTTCCAAACAGCACCGTTTTGATCCATTTGGCCGGTGATTTGCCCATCTCGCGAAGGCCAAGAGCCGGAAAAATCCTGAATTGCAAATTGAGTAAACGAAATCAAACCGAATTGATGTCATTCACTCCGACGACAAAAAGAATACAAATAACGAAGCAACGCAATCTCGCAGTTTCCAAAAACCAAACATGATTTCAATATCTGCCCAGTTCTTCCATATGAATCAAAATACACACCACAAGAGCAACACACGGACAGATCCTCAAAACATTTCGCTTACGATCTCAACCGACACCCCCAACCTTCAAACTGAAATTCAATAAAACCTTGAAGAAAGACAATCCCCAACGTCCCATTCCTCATTGAGATCTTCAACTAATGCACTAAACGTTACACTCAACATCCATTAATGGCAGCATCAATGCAATCACTTAAAGTCAATTGAGATTACAGGAAATCTAAAGCTCCATTAACCTACATTAATCAAGATAACATCTCCACAACAATTATCATTAACCAAAAACTCCAGACAACACCACTAAGCAAATCACACCACTTTCACTTAAATCTAACTAAAAACTCCAACAACCCACAAGATGTTACAACTCAATTAACTTGCTAATTGTATAAGGCTGAGTTAAACCAGATCTGAAACTTACCTCACAAATGTGGACCTTCAAAACCCCAAATCTACAATTCCTGAAGGAAAAAAAAAAAAACAGAAACCCAATATTTTTCAGGCTAAATAAGCAAAACCCAGAAAAAAAGATTTGAGCTTTCTGCAACAGAATGCAAAAAAGATTGAAGATTTGCACAGAAATAGATAGAACAAGGAAGGAAAAAAAAAATGTACCATGAGTGAGAGAGAGTGTGCAGAAAACCCAGAAAAAAATGTGTAAAGTATAAAAAAATACGAAAAAGCTTCAACCTCTGCTTTCTACTCTCTGTACCTTGTAGTTCAAAAATTGGGTGACTACCAAAACAAAAATCAACTGCGGTTAGGTCCAGGATAACAAAATGAGATCGTTTATGATTGGCCAATTGAACCGGATATTTTCAGATTGCTTTTGCATGATGGTTGGATTTGGAGTTGCATTGTAATCCGACAGTCACAAATGTAAGATTACCATGGGGATGGTTGTAGAGGATTATAGGGTAGGAATGAAAGACGAAGCGTTGCCAGTCCCGAGTGTGCAGTTACACAGTTGCTTCGAAAACAAGGGTGCCAGAGTCGTTATATATTCCCAAGAATGGTGAAATGACGATTTTGTCCTTCCAAGTAAATCGAATCGGAGGCGCGGTTGCGCGCGTGATTTAATAGCGTCCGTTAGATTAGGCGGCGGAGGTCAAACGGAGTCAGGAGTGTGATGACTTGCTGCTCTCCCCTCTGTTGCAAGACAACCCTTTCCATTTTTCATTGCGGTCACCAACAACGAGAAAATATAAGTAAAAAATAAAAATAAAAACTATAAAGAAGGGAAAATTAGACCAGAAATCTCTTTCACCTTCGATTGTTTTCCTCCTACCTTGTTTTATACATGTTTGTTGTAACTAATAGATAGATCCATACCAAGGGCATATCTCGCTTTGAAACAATCTTATGACGGTGATTTTTACACGCTGTTTTTTTTCCGTATGTGTATCTTTTTAGCAGAGGCGTACAAACAAGAAAAGAGACTGCAAAAGTCATTTCCTTTATTTAGCATGCAATGATAATTGGAGAGAAAAATATTTGGCTTAGACCACAATTAGACAGTCATAAGTATATATCAAACTTGCTATCTAGATAAGTCGAATACAGTGTCTAAAATATCGATATCAGTTGCTTTCGACGAAAATTATGAAAATTTGCAATGGATTGGTATATTAACTCATTCAGATTTAGTCGAAATCAGAGAAAATTTCTCAAAAAATAAAAAATCAAATCAAATCAAAAGTTTGAAGTCTGCAGTGGGTTCCAGCAAAACTTCTGTAGTAAAACGGTAAATATTGTCGATGTTCATTGATTTTCCTATATCTCGCCGATACAAGGTGAAGTTCGCATTTTAACCACTATTTTCATATTGATTTTTTATTTTTCGGATATCTCTACAAAAATATCAACAATTTCGTAGTGTTTTTTTTTTAAATTTTTTTTTAACAAGCGATATTATTTACATTAAATGGTAGAGAATTGGCTTAGCCTTACAATGAGCTAGCAATAATGTGATTCAAATTCGCCTTTGGATAAAAATCGAATCTAAGACCTTTTACTTACAAGTAAAGATAAATACTACTAAACCATAATACTAAGTATCAATTTCGTAAATATTTTAAACACTGAGCGAATATGAAACATTCGCTTACAAATGTACAAAAATACACTAAACCATAGTACTATAGAAATCATTTACATCTAATAGGTTTGTTGAAATATTAATTTTTTTTTTGTGGCCTTTGGGGTGTACTATTTACAATCGCATACCACAAGATATACATGTATAGGACATGTCATCCACCAACCCAACCATGAAATTGAATGCCATCGCTACCACAATGGTAAAGGCAATGCCCTACCAAATCATGTATATGGTTATGACCAAGTTGTCAATCCAACCAACAAACATAAATAGTAAATAACCAGGATCACTGATTGGTTACAATTTCATGTTCTTATCCATGATCATTAATAATGCTGACACATATTTTATTGTTTTTAAGTTTCAATAACAATTGAATTTTTATGTAGATAAATTTTTTCAGTAAAAACTTCATGTTGTCAGACTTGTAGGATCTTCCAATAGGACCAACTCTTATGATTGGGTTAAAGCTTGAATTTTTAGCTCATAAAATTCATATTTGATCTCATTCATCGAATTTAATGTATTTATAAATTTGATTTAAATCTAGACAGTTGAATCAATCAATTATCCAACCAAGTGGGACATCGGATAAAAAAATAGTCATTGGTCTTTTTGCAAGTGGCCAATATTGTGAACTTATGAGTCCCACATTTAGGTCCTAGCTACTATCCTTGACTCATTTTCTAGGCTAAATTTGGCCCAAAAATAACTCTAAACATCTTTTAACTCAATTATTGGAGAAGCTTTGAGGGGTTTGAAACTTAAATTTTGATTTTTAAGCAAGCCATTGGAGTTGGTCTAAGTGGGGATGGACCAATCAAAGGGGATTCGTGCGTGATCACACCTATTTCGTGTTTGGCCCAATGGGCCGGAGAGTCTCGCGCCATCATGCATGTCCAAGCCCATTCCAAAAGCAAGTCCGACCCAAAAGACAAGGAAAACTAAAAACGATCTATGAGATCTCGTGATTATGTCTGTTCATCGTATATTATATGGTCAGTTTTCATTCATTAGGTACTATTTATATTTAATTTTAAATTTTAAATTTTAAATAATTTCTGACCGTACGATGTAATGAACGGATAAAATCACAGGATCCTCCGAATCAACCCAAGGAAAACAACATTTATTTATTTATTTTTTGACCGGGAGACAAAAGGAAAAAGTTGAAAAAACGCCCTCCGTCTATCTCTTCCAAATTCTCAACCGCAAAAGCAGTTTTAACGGCTCGCGATTTGAAATTCGAAATTTCGAATTTTATCTCCTAAAATTATAAAATCAACGGGCCCCGTGCGGCGCCGGCCGTTACCTTCATCATCACACGCGTGAGTCGTCCACGCGTCCACATCAGATCGTAGATCCCATCCGCTCCGAAGTCCGCTGACCAAACAATATTCTGACGTGGAGAATGTTCAGGACATGGGCGCATAAGAACGCGAGTAGTGGAGATTCCGTCGTTAAGGCGCGTGTGGCAGAATTTGAGTTTGCCTTGTGGGTATTCCTACAGTTTTCCCGCCCAAACAATTAACTCAAAAAATAAAAAGGAAAAAAAAGGGAAATTGAATATAAAAGCCGGTGTCTGATTCATTGCTGCTTACACAAGTGAAGGAAAGAAGAAGAATTTCGAGAAATCAATCGATTAATCGATCGAATGGAGGAGCCCCAATCTGCTCAATCTGCCCAGTCTGGTAAAATTCAAAATCTTTGGGGGTTTGTTTTGTGGATTTTATGAAAATTGTTGTGAAATTGGGGTGTGGGTGTTGGTTGTTTCAGGAAAGCTTCTTCGGTATGCTCTCCGTTCGGGGACTAAATCGAAGGAGGAGAAGCCGCCGGTGGCGGCCGCTGAACCCTCCCCTAACAATTCTGCCGCCAAGAGGTATGATTTGATGATGGCGATGTGATAGGGCTGATGTTTTATATGATTCCACTTGTAATTTTGAATCTGGTAATGGGGATGGTTTCGAGTACATGTTTTGAGGATAGCAGTAAGCGAATTGATCGAATTGGAGGTGAAAAATCAAATTTTGGGGGAAATTGGAGGCATGTAAGATGTCCTAATTCACATAAATTGAACAATTTGATGGTATATTAGCAAATGGTAATTGATTTTTTAGGGGAAACAGAAGCAAACTTTTGTTGCGGAGAATTGGTGGTACTGCTTGAGCAATGCTGAGTTTGTACTGTGTTTTGCAATTTTCGAGGATAGCAGTAAGCAAAGTCATTTAATTGATCAATTTGGGGGTGAAAAATCAAATTTTGGGGGGAATTTTAGGCATGTAAGGTGTCCCCAATTCACATAAATTGAAAATTTTGATGGTATATTAGCAAATGTTAATTGATTTTAGGGAAACAGAATCAAACTTTTGTTGCCGATAATTGGTGGTACTGCTGAGTTTATACTGTGTTTTGCAATCTTTGGCAGTCTATCTCTGCGAAATTGCTGATAGGTTTTGTCACTTGAGAAAAGAGTTACGAGTTATGTTTTTCGGGTTTTGGGGTTACAAAAGTCACTTGTTAAGCTATAGATTAGTCCCAATTCCCTTGTGATTTTTCACCATGGTTGTGTATTTTCTGCATAAGCAGACTGGTTTTGCTTAGAAACACACGTCCGATAATTGGTTGAGGTTTATGTGAGATGTTAACTATGTTTTAGGGAAAGGCCTGCATCAAATATGAGTAAAAGTGTGGGGGTTCTTGATCTCTCTGGCAAAGACAAGCCTGCCAAGCCGACCCGAAGGTTTTCAATTCCTTCCAAGCCGCCCACTACTCCGGCTCCGAAACTTGGTGGCAACATCACTCAGATTTCCGAGGCTAGATCAAGGAGGTCTGTGAGAAGTGACTCCCCTGCTTCTTCTGATGTTTCTAGACCAACAAGCCGGAAGAAGTTTAATGTTCTGGCCTCACCATCTTACTGGCTGCAGCAGATTAAGCTGTCTGAGGCTGCTGGCAAGCACTTGATTTCACTCGGGTTTTTCAAACTAGCCTTGGAGGCTGAATGTGAGGTACAACTTGTGTGTCCCATTGTTTCAATTTCCCATTTCACCTGCTTTTGGGTTGAACATTTGACTTCTTATCCACTATAAATTATATGTCAATGTGAGATGAACTGACTTTGTTGTCGTTTTTAAAAATTTTCAGTCTCTTCAACTGCGTTATGAGCTCAAATCTTATGTTGATCGCTACGAGCTTAGTGACCTTGAAGACCCTCTGAAGGAATTACTGGAGAGCAAAAGTGTTGCAGTAAATGAGCAGGCTCAGGTCTCCGAAACCTGTTCTCAGGTGCTCGAAGAGGGGACTCGATCTTCTGATGATGATGCCAAGAGCTGCTCTTCTACAATGGCAAGTGGGAAACTGAAACCCAAGTCATTGAACATTAAAGCTGCTCAAGTTTCTCCAGAGAAGGCCACAGCCAAGAAGGAGATTGCCTCAAAAAGCACTCCGGCAGCCAGGACCAGGTCATCTTCGGTGAAGAGTACTTCGAATTCAGGACCTGTATCTGACAATGGAGCTCGCGTGTCTACTGTGAAGAAACCCCAGAAGCCAAACGTGCAAGATTCTAACAAAGTAAAGGACAGGAAGAAGAAGCAGGGGAATCAAACTGCTTGTGAACAAGGTTAGTGCTTCGAGTGTGTCCTATGTGTAATCATCTTTCCTTGTTACTTTGGTGTGCATTATTTGATGGTTCAACGTTGCCGCAGACTCAATTAACCCTGCCGCAGAAGGACTTCAGGAGAACAAAGAAAACCAGGTGAATTTAATTTTGTTTTTTCACTACGATTTCGCATAATCAGTTAGCCTTGTTTGTTACACTACGATTTGATTTGCTCTAACACTGACAGTATCTTTATCTGTCTGCTGTAGGATGCCCCCTCGACGGAAGCTGCGACTGAAGTGTAAACATACAGAAAATGTCGATGTCATTCTCATTTTCTTGTTGGGTTTGTATTCATTTTGTTCATTGTGAGGGTTTCCTGTGTAAAGATTTCGGAGGCTCAAAGTTTTTCGGTCTACAAGCTAAACAGTAGTATTTGTCTGCCGTTGGATTAAAACCGGGCTTTGTTTGGTTATTGCGATACAGTTTGCAGGTGATGTCTTGTGCTGAACCAAAGTATTTGTTGGTCAAGTCTGTACTATTTTCTGGCATAATCTTATATTTTTTAGCTTAGGTATAGTCTGTGATTTATGTTCTGGATTGAATTGCAAATGAGAATGTCATGATTCAAAAGAAATTAGAACCGATTTTAAGAAAATTAAATTAAAAAACTGAAGAAATGAAGCTCAGAAAAACAAAAGTTGTTACAAAATCGCGTCTTCTTCTTTTATTACTGATTATCAACGTGTAATCATGCATAAAACAGTACAATTAATTCAGGTTTCAAGCCATGCTTGGCATAAACCAGACCGGACGCGGCCAAACATACATGAATCCACTCAAATCACATCCGAGCGGCTCAACTTTTCTGTCTTCCATGCTAAAGACTCCCAAATCGTGGCCAACCATCAAGCTATCTTCCATGTCCAAACTATCGTCAGTGAAATAGATGCTGTTGGGTTTTATTAGCCCCTTGAAATCTTGAGCTTTAATGGCAGAAGTGTGGTTATGCCCCACGAAAATTGTCCACTCCCCTAAGCCATTGATGGGTTCCCATTCGCTTTCAAACTGATCATACCTGTAAGCCTCGAAGTCATAAGTCTCATGGCCGTAACGAGGGTTGTCCTGCACAAATCTTATCAGCATCACGAGCTCTCCACCAATGCCGACAAGATAAACTTTGCCTCCTTTGAAGGTAAAAGGGGGAGCGATTTCATCAACGACCGACGAAAAACAGCCATCGTCATCAAGATCGCACACAACGAGCTTTCCAATCTCAGTAGTGGCAAGCAACTCCTCCCCCTTAAACAAAATAATGTCTTCATAGTTATTCCCTGCATCTTGTAGCACTGTCCATGTCTTGTCCCTCGCTTTGTAGCATACGAGCCTTCGCTTCTCTCCGAAAATCGCCAACACTTTGTAATCAAACGGATAGCGGGAAGGGTCTGCGGATAGCACAGCTTTGTGAAGAACACGTGAAGGGTCTTGATCGTAAAACGGAGAGGAGCAGAGCTGTGGGAGAGCGATTTGGGCGCGGTTGAGAGGGTTGAGGAGGGCGACAGACGACGTGGTTTCATCGCGCAAGATTAGCCACCCCGATGACGAGCCACACACAGTCTTTTCGAAAGCCTCGGGCAGTACGAGACAGTGGGTTTGGTGGGTGTAAAGGCTGAAGAAACACTTCAGGTTTTGGTTTTCGTAAGCTTCAGCGCCGTCATGAACGCCGTGGTGGTGGTGACGGTGGTGGTCGGGCAGCATGAGCCATGGGAAGTCGAGAGGGAGAGGATTGTGGGCAAGGTCGACCAACATGTTGGGTCGTGAATGAATATTAGGGTTTGATTTCTGGAGATGACACAGCTACGTACAAGCTACGTAATGGAAGTTCTGAATAATGATGGAACGAGTCTGAAGATATATATATATATATATATAGACACACACACACAGTGGAGTTCCCAAATAGCTTGGACTAGGAGAGTAAGTGACCGCTCTATTAAGTTTTGATTACTTGTTTGGGAAGTTCATCAGATATTAACAGTAGAACTTACTCTATAAGTTTGGAAAGTCCAAAATATACTTTTATAGTGAATCGTAGATTTTTACAATATAGTCCTAAATATTCTTTGTAATTATAGACCGACATAAAAAGATTTTTACAATCAATAATCCACTAGAGCGGGTGGGTAGAAGAGGTTTTCTCCATTTGAATAAATAATTTCGCTTTTTAGAAAATAAATCACAACTTATATTAAATAGTTTCGCTTTTAATTGCATCAGGGTTTTTTTTGCATAAAAGCCCTACATCTATTGATTGCACTGTCACACATCAGATTAAGCGGGCACAATTCGATGCTATTGGTGGTGGACCGCAGCCGTTATCTTTAAAACTCTTTAACTTTTTTGTCCAATCTAGCTATTGAACTGTTTTTTGTATAATATTTATAATTTCAAAATACAATGTAAAAGATTCGAAAATTTGTGTCCTCAATTAAAATCACGTAAACTTAAGGGTGGAGTAAAGGTCTCTGAATTCCTTCCACCAAATCCACCTAATCACTTAATCCGAGTCTTTAAAATTTGATCAAACGGCTAAAGTTATTATAACTTTTAAATGGACTCCATGTTTTTAACAGTTTGATCAAATTTCAAAGATCCGGACTAATTGATTAGGTGGATTTGGTGAAAGAAATCCGGAGAGGATCTCTTTCCAAAGGTGGAGGGTGTAAAAATGCACTTAATTCAAAAAAATAGAAATAAAACAAAGAAAACTTGGACTTCCCGTCAACTGAGCCCTAATTTATACTGATTATATGAGAAATTAAATTTTCTAAACATATAGTTAAAACTTAATTAACCTAGCTGATTAATTTTCTTTTCTTTCTTTCTTCTGTTTATAAATTAATTTTCTTTTAGTCGCTTCTTAATTTCTTCTGAATCATGATATTCTCTTCTGCAAACCAATCCATAACACAAATCACAGACTATGGTGCAGAAAAAAAAAAAATTCACAAACGCTTCAGATAAAAATAAATGACAAACTTTGCTTGAGCTAAAAGATAAACGATCATGCCAGGCAACGCTAACGCTTCATGTTCGTGCATGACAGATGATTCCGAAAGTCTTTAAATTGGAATTGGAATGCTTGTTCCAATCCGACCCAACGAAGAAAAATAATTGCTGGTATTGCAGTAAACCACTATTTTTTCATTTCAAATTCCGACCCAAGTTCATAACAAACCAATGCAAATGATACACAACACTATATTACATGAGCTTCACCAGTGGTAACTAGCAAGACATGTTCTTAAAAGACACAGCAAATCCTAAAGCGTCATGATTAGGGAAGAAAACATTGAAAATACAGGATAAATGTTGATAAGTTTGCACAATGATGCTCAGAGTAACAATGCTACTCATAAGATACCTTCGAACAAATTCGGACTGTCCTACAAGCTCTCCCATGATGGAGTTAGTCTGCTGTCCAACTCTGTTCCACGATTTCCCTCACTCTTCGGTTGTACTCACGCTTGTTCTCGCTAAACATGCGAGCAGCTTCTGAATTTGCAGGAGAGTTTGGGTTCGGATCACATAGTAGTGACTGCAATAAGCATATGCAAACAGTTAGGATCTTCTCAACGTATACACCGCTGTTTATATTTGTAGGGTACTACTATATCCTTCCTTGAGACACTAAGGTGCAGAAACAAAATTTTAACATCCCAAAGACGATCTCATTTTAGTTATAAGCTATATAGACGCTTCTTGCCACATGTATACCTGGCTACGTGCTTTTTGAATTCATAAATATAACCAAGGAAACAACAATGCTATGCACACAATCAAACATACCTGGATAGACGTGAGGATAGCTGCCACGTCATATATAGGACTCCACTGATTCTGTAAAATATCCAAACAAATACTTCCATCCGCGTAAACTGACCAAATTTGAAAGAAAATTTGAATTTAGAAACCACAGGAGAAATGTTTAACAATTAACACAAAGCAAATGCTCATGTCAAATATATGTGTGCTCCAACTTACTATTTGGATGAAACATTCTAGAAACAAATCGGACTGTTGGTGGTTTGTTCGGATAATCCTCGGTAAACTGAAGAGTCAACTTAAACGTGCCTGCATAGCTCCAAGCAAAGTTATTTGATGTATATATCAACATAATTAAGCTTATTTAGCAGAAATATGCATATAATTGTCACGTCAATGAGAAAAACGGCACACTACACAAACAAAGGAGGAAATTTATTAGTTATATCTTTTATTCCGGTTCTAGTTTTCAGCTTTTATTATTGGAAAGTAAAAAATTTTAAGAACTTGGTGAAATAAATAATACATCCGACTGCAACTAAATAATTCATCGAGATGAAAGCATAAACTCATTAAAAACAAAAGAAACAGAAATAGTGATTCCCCGCTATTTAACTAGAGCATAACATAGGTTCTGTACAGGTTGTTTGTCTCCAACCCTGAATATAAAATGGTGAATAAAATATCCCATAAGAACATAATCAAAAGTTCAGTGCAAGGATTAACTGACCTCCATCCCAAGGAGTATCATCGGGACTGCAATCCAAACCAGACAAGAAACGAGAAATTGCTTATCCAACCGTACTTAAACATACCGAAAAAATGAATATTAATGTTGCATAATAGAAGAGGAAACAACAGTAGATTTCTTATATGCATTGCATTTTTCCAACTTACCCAAATATAACAGCATTCCACAGCATTATATTGTTATCATGGGGAGCCCCACTAATCCCTGCAGGCGGGTCCTGTTGCAGCCTCTTGAAGTCTCTCATCAGCCTCTTCCTTGCAGGAGTTGACATCGCTAATTTGCTACCACCTACATATCATCAACCCATTTTAAAAAACCGTATTTTAGATTAACTATGCATTGAATGAAACCAATTTCATCTTGTTTTCCAACGCCTGCCAAAACATCAAAAACCACTTTTCTACACCGCATTGCAGACAACAGATATTGGGGCAACTCCATTTGCGCAACGGAAATACATAATTACCAACACAAATACTTTAAATTACGCCATAGATAGCTCAGCTGAGCTAAGTATAGACAAATTCATAGCTCAAGACCTGAAATCAAGCTCAAAAACTGGAAATTTCACTTCAATTAAGCAGCTATTCAGATGTTTATAAATATGCATGACAACAAAAAGAAGCATCCTTTCTTCACTAATTCAACACCAACAAAAACACCGTAAATTCATATTCAGGTTACAAATACTCAGGGTACCAAAAAGCCAATAAAGCTAGACAATTTGACCCCAATCCAACGCAAAAATTGAATCTTTCTGTTTATACATGCGCTACCCGCCTAAAATATCAATCAAATATTACAGTAAAATGGAAAATAAATTAAAACAACAGAAATTGAACACAATTTGGGGAAACTTAGAGGAAGATTATCTCACCTGGAGCTCCGAATCTCCAAGAGGTCCCGATCCGAGCAGGCTCCGAATTGGGTTGCTGAAGATGGTAATCAAAGAAGGGGTTTCCGAGGCGGGTTTGATCAGATCGAAGCCGAAGCCATTAGGTTTGGTGGGGAGAGGAACACAGAGCTACTGTGAGAGAGAGAGAGGGTGGAGTTTTGTTTTGTAATTAGCTTTATTATATCAAATATCAAGTGAATAAGAATTTGGGAATTTTGTGGTGCGGTTGGGGTCGGTCTACTCAGCACTGTCCCTACATGCTAGCTGCCCTTCTCTTTCTTTATCAGCTTTTCTCCTCAAATTGTGAAAGGAGGAATATTGTCTCCCTACCCTTTTTCTTTTTCATTTTTGTGGTGTTTCTAATTCTCTGAGAGGCTCAAGAGCTACCATTCTCATATCATAATCCATCTTTGGGTTGTCATATGATTTGGCTATAAATATCAAACCTTGCATTCGAGTCAGAGGAGCATTTGTTCTTGCACGTAAAGTTCTGAGTTTGAATTTTGATGATGATACTAGTGTATGGACAATTGTCAACCATTAATGCATGTAAAGTTCATTATAAAATAAGACACATTTTAACAGCGTAACATTAACGGTAACACTGACACATGATTTATATGAATAACTTATTAGAACAAACATAGAATCCAGCATCATGTAATATGAGTCACAACCATAACACAAACCATAATTCACAACCCTTATATATGGAGAACATACATATAGATGCTTCAGTTCATGATGATGCCATGATCAATACCAGCAACAAAGAACAACAAACCTTCATCCTCTCCCTAAAAAAACAAATGACTCAAACTAATAATAGGTCTTAGTTCAAAATTGAGCGTTATATTTGTGAGAACGTAGGCCAATATATATAAAACACAATCCTACGAAACTAAATTCGTTTCCATAATAAATTCAGTTTCTTGTTCTTTTAATCCTAGAACAACATGGATTAATAATCCATTCTTATCAAGTCTTCCTATCCAAACTTGAAACCAATAACCGATTCTCCATTCTGATACTGATGCTTATTCTTACACAACTATCAACCCTCGATCGATGTGCATTACATTCGTATTAAGGAAAGACAAGTATTAATTGACAATTCATTATCAAATATCATACTTGTACATAAACAACAGTCTCACCGACGTGCATGATATTCATAGAAAGACATTGTATTCATGAACCAGGAATACAATGTATGGTTTGCTCTTTACAAATTATAATCACACTGTATTCATGACACACCAACCATGCGTAGCTAAAAATGTTGTCATTTCCTCTTGCTCCTTTATTGTCTCCCTTACAAGTCATGAGCTAGCTGAAAATGGATGCAGATCATATCAGGCAAAGAACTTACGGTGGGGCTTGGTTGGGTTTTAATTTCACCTTTCGCCAATTTTTCTTTTCACCTCGTTTTCATTATGCCACTTTCACATTAAGCGCCGCAGAGCTTTTATCTAGCGTAACTAAAGAATATATCCATATAACAATTTTTGTAACTGTTATTGTTTGAGGCAAAAGGTGGATGGCCCCTCGCATAGCTCTCCAGGGGTGAATGGCACTTTTGGTGATGTTGTCTGACAGGCTCTTGTTGCTTGGTGTGCTGCAATATAAGTTAGTAGTTAGTTTGAAAGGTGCATTTATGAGGTTTTTGGTGTAGGCCTTGAGGGTCACAATCAAGATTAACAAAGTGCTAGGCATGCCACTATTATCTCAGTGTAACAAATGTTGAAATAGATGTGCTTTGAGCGATTACTTGCGGCCCAAGTTACTCAAACTTCTTGTTATCAAAGGATTGTCACAGATGGGTTAAGTCTGTATTAAGTTCTTTTTCTTGCCTTGTAAACAAAGATTTTTAGTTCATAATCTTGTATGTTCGAAACGAAGGGAGTTCAGAGCTCTTTAAACCATTTCCTCAAATCCAGTTTGTTCTTAATGAAAGTAGGTTTATTAAGTTAACCAGATCTTGATGCAAATGAGACTCTTAAGTGGAAAACATATGGAAATAACTTTAATACATGCTGAAAAGTACATTAAGCAACAGATCCATTAATTTAAGGTGCAGGCAAAGAGACTCGAGCAAGATTTCACCTTGTCGGGTAAGGTTGAACCTCTTACAGCCACTTCTCTTTGAGTTTACAGGGGTTGTATGCTAAAAGGGATGGATGGTAAGCAGGTTTTACAAGAGGGAATCGATACTATGACACTAGGGAAGGTAGCAGAGCTTTTAAACTAGACAAAAGATAGCTTTTATAAGGGAACTATTGCTAAAATGACTGAATCTAGGTTGATTTCAGCTTTTTGGATGCAAATTTGGCTTGAGAGCAGAGTTTGTATGTTGTTTATTTGATTGGTTGAGTGTCCTTATCTCTATTGTCTTTCCTTCCTTTTATAAGCGATTTGGCTCGATTGTTAGAGCTTTGCTCTTGCCCAAGGGCTCCTAGGGGCAGTGAGTCATCATGTATTTACACCTTTATGCCATTAGAAAGTGCTTTTTGGTTGGTAGTGAGCTGGTCTCTATCAGTTGTCACTTCAGTCATAGGCACATGGCCTATGCCTTGGCTGAGAGGGCTTTAGTTTGTCTCTGGGCTCGATGCTGGGCTTCGGGCAAGTCCTCATTTAATTTGGCATCCTTGGGCATTCCTTCATTCAAACCCAATATTCAAATATTAACCCAAACAGTTATCATCTCAATGAAAAATTGCTACTAATTCTTGTAAAAAAAAAAAAAAAAAACAAACAAAACGTACACCAAAGTGATAGAGATGTATTTGGTCACGCAAATGAATATAACCACGAGCTGGTGCCCTATTGGTAAAGCGCGGATTACGAGACTTCCTTAAAACTAAAAACTGGAGGTCTCAGGTTTAAAATCTGCTGCTGGTTTGGAAACCAGACTTGTGGCCAGAGGGAGGCTGAAAATGCCTCTGTGAGTCTTCCCAGCCCCCAGAAAGGGTGGATAACCATGGCTTACCACAAGTTGTCCCCTTTTAAAAAAAAATATCAAAGCTTAAGTCAGCTAATCCCGTTTTCAATCCTTCTCATGTATATCCACGTCCAGGAATAAAGACAATTTACCGTCATACAATCACCACTATGTATCTTAAAAAAAACAGACTAATACACAAAAATTCAAACTCAATTTAATTACCTTGTTTGAATTAATTAGGGTTAATCTCAATTTACTACCCTAAAATTTCTTGGTTTTCAACATTTAGTACATGAATTTTTTTTTGTCTCAGTCTAGTACCTAAAGTCATAGTCATATTTATGGAACACTTTCATATATCCATTAAGTTTTCCATCCAAACATCCGTTAACTGATGACGTGGTGTCTGATGAGTAGATTTTATATTATATATTTTACCCTAATCTTAATATATTTTGGTTAATATTTTGGAAGAATTTTGATACTTTGAATTGTATTTTCAATATAGGACTTTCGACTTCCTCTGGAGCAAACAGGACCAAATGGACGAATTTTGGAGTAATTCCAGTTGAAGGACGTTTGTGAGTCACTTAGCTTGATCGTACCAAAATTTGGGATTTTTCCACCAAGCGGTGATTTTCTGGCGATAAAATAAAGAAGCAGTGCGCAGTGCTGGAAAATGACGTTTTTTGGCTTAAATTGCGTTTTTGGAGCCCAAGATGACCTCGGATAGGTTCGTGGCCTTCTGGAAAAGTGTTCAGAATATTCCAAACATTAAATCCAGCTATATTGGGCCAGTTTTGGAGCAGCTTATGGGCCAAAACGTGGCTGTTCAGATTTTAGACGAATTTTTTATTATTTAATTTAGGGTTATGTTTCCTAGGGTTTTAGGGAGTGGCTTGGCAAATATATTGCTTAGCCGTCTACAGTTTGAGACTACGCTTTATTTTATGCAATAGGGGAGACAGAGAGAAGTGCTAGGGTTTTGAAGATTTTCTACTTGAAGGTGTTTTCAATCCTTTTCTTAATAGATATTTCTATGATTTCAATTATGAATATGCGGAACTAATTTCTATTGCTAGGGCGAAGCCTTGAGCCTTAGCATGAATATGTGGTTTTTATTTAATTGCTTATGATTGATTGCATGCGTACTTTGAATTGTTAATCACCGGGATAAAAACTATCTAATTGTCTTAATGCCTGATCACCATTAGGATCTTTAGAAAAGTAATTTGATGCAATTTTGATCGGAAGGTTCCCTGAAATTGACGCTGGCTTCTTGTGATTAATAATTGTAATTTCTCTTAGGATGAATATCACGTTTTAAGGATTGCATGGTTTTTCAAAGGATTTTCATAAAGCATAATGAGTCTTTCATGTTTAGATTTGATCCGAACGTCCGGACGGGTTGCATGTTAGATATACGTTCTATGTTGGAGGTTCCAAGTAGAATATGAATTAGGAAAATATAACCTTCAAAGTGGCATGTGTAGATCATAAGTAATTAGTAAAAATTCATAGGATTGCTAGGTGATGGTGGAACCCTAGTGCTTTCTTAATTTGATTTTCTCAAAACTGTTTTCTTCTCTCTAGTCCTAATATTGCAGATTGTTTATTTTAATTCATTAAATTCGTTTTTATTTTAATTAGGTTATAAAATCAATCACTTCAATTTCTATTTTACAATAATTAAATGGAATCTGATTAGTTCGAATTATTTAATAATTCCTGTGGAGATGACCTTGCGAAATCCGTTTATACTACAATAACCTTGTGATTCTTGCAAGTAAAATAGGAGATTTAAACACATGAGTAGTAAAAATCCTATCAGTGTCTATATGGACAATGAATGAAGGCCACGTGTTACTATGGGCCCACGTGGTAATTATAATTTTTTTTTCTAGGCTACCTCCTCACCCCAACCCCTTCCATCCCTTCTCTGCTTTGCACCCAAACCATCTGCACCCACTCTCCCCGCACACCCACCTCTCCTACCTCACGTCACCCCCCGCTCTCTCCCTTCTCTCAACTGCGCCCACCCAACCATGTATACCCGACCCACCTCCACCTTCTTCACCTCCATCCTTTGCAAAACCCCTAATCCCCAATTGCTCGCACGAAAATTAATTCATCATCGTCTCCACCTTGTCGTAACAAATCCAAAAGCTTAAACAACTTCCTCTCTCGATGCTCTTCGTCATCTTCGCCGCCGTCAAACCCCAATGGGCGCTTGCCGTTTGTTGGATTGGAGGAGCTCCAATTCCATTTCAAGTCATCATCTCCATCGACACCGACGTCATCAGCATGTTCATTCAAGCCACAAGACCACCGCCCAAGAAGCAGCAGAAAATGGCGACGGAGCGAGGTAACGATATGTTGTCATCCGCCTTGTGGTCTGCTGCGGCAGCTTCGCAGGTCTCAGCGGAGGTGAAGAGGGTGGGTGGGTGCAGATGGTTTGGGTGTAGAAAAGAGAAGGGATGGAAAGGGTTGGGGGTGAGGAGACAGCCCCGAAAAAAACTATTTTTTTTTAATTACCATGTGGGCCCATAGTGATACGTGCCCAGTCATTATCTATATAAGTACCACGTCATCAGATAATAGATGTTTTGATGGAAAACTTAACGAATGTATGAAAGTATTCCAGAAATATGATTTTAGGTACTAAATTGGGATGAAAAAAATTTCATGTGGTAAATGTTGAAAATAAAAAAAATTTAGGGTAGTAAACTGAGATTAATCAAATTAATTAACTGTTTACAAATTATTAAACATTATTATTCAATTAAAAAACTATAAACTCTTGTGGTCTCTAGTATCATGTAGATGCACACTTGGGGGCACTTGAAAATGGCAATGAAGGTGGCAGAAACATCAAGCTCCCGAGCTGCGAATTCGCTGGGAGTTGTTTTGTTCAAATAGCTTGATGCACATCCAATGCTACTGTTATTCCCTATCTGTGACTGAAGGAATGGAGAAAGCAGTAGTACTTACTGGAAAGTGGTCACTCCATTTGAATTTCTGAGCCAAACTGATACTACTGTCTCCACCATCTGCTTGCTTAAGATGACCTAGGGTTCCAGTAATGCCAGTTGTCCCAACAGTACTGTTGTTGCCAATGATTGATGTAAGGGCGGCGGCTAAGGCGGATTGGAAACTAGGGTCAGCTGTGATTGCCTTGGTTGCAGCTGCAATAGAGTCTGGTCGAAACTGATGCGGAACTCCTTGATGGGGATTAGGGTTAGGGTTAATATTCTTCTGCATGTAGTTTTGGTACATGCTGTTTTGCAGGGGCTGCTGCCTGATTCCAAGACTACTTAGTGGTGCAATTTGATTCTTGTTACTGATATTATATGGAGGTAAGGGGGTCCTCCAAGAAATGTTGGTGTTGGACTCAGAATTTGATCCAAAGTTGTGGCTGGTGGAAGGGTAAAGTTGACGGGAAGAACTTGATGAAGAAGAGAATTTGTTGAGATGGGACAAGGAATTGGATGTTGATGAAGGGTTTGAAGTGAGGTCTAAGGTGATTGTTGGGAGAGAAGATGAGAGTGAAGAGTTGGGTGTGTAGAATCTGGATTTTGAGTTATCAGAAAGGTAGAAATTGTAACCATGAAGATCGTGCGCAGCGGTAGTTGATGGGTTCAGGCTGCCAGAGCTTGAAGATGATGAACCGGATAATAGCATGGAAGCAGCGGCAGAGGTAGTGGAAGCCATAGCTGTGGCTGACATCGGAAGTGGGTGATTGTGTGTTCCTTCATAGGTGGTGATTAAGATGGATATGTCCTCTGCAAACCTTTGTACCTAAATTAATTACAAATCAAGAAATTAGCGTACAATATATTTTTAGATACCATATAGTGAATCATATTATGTGACAGGTGATGTGTCAAACACCGACACAGATAGGTGCATGCATTTACCTGTTTTCTTACTGGACACGAAGGTGCAATGGTGCAACGGTAGTAAGCACGAGGGCATGGATTTCCTTTTGCAATCTTTTGCCCATATTTCCTCCATTGGCATCCATCATTCATCTGCGTCCAAGTACAATTATGCTTAGTAAATAAAATCTCATGGTTACAATTAACCAATCTTTAGTAAATTCCATTTTTGCATGCATATGAACTACTTAATTTCATTAATATGTGTGTAAACTAACCGTTGGGGTGTCACATCTGGCTCTCACTGAAACCCTAGCTTTCTTGGCTGGGCTCTGTTGCGCAACTTCATCTTCTATAGCACTTGATCTTATTGTCTTGAGAACTTTTTTTGGTTGCCAAGTCTTACCAGCTTCTTCCTTGGGCACTTCTTCAAGGCTGCTTCCAGGGCTTGGATTTGCCAAGGGCACTTGATCAGTTGTAGCACTTGATTTAGCTGCTAATTCATATTTGCAGTCTAGCCCCAATGACAAGCTCTCTCCATCTGACTCATTTTCTACATTCCCTTGACTAGTGCTAGGGTTTTTATCATTCTTTTGATTCCATTTAGGTTTTCCAGAAAATGATCCGAGGCTGAGTGACACAAGCTCGGATTCCTCGTCTTGGTTATATTTCTTAATAGTACTTGGAATTGCAATGTCCTTGGACTTGTTTGCTTTTTGTTGAATGTCATAGAACTGCATTTGAAGTGTCTGGTAGTCCACCGTTATCCGGTCCAAGTACTTCTTCAGCCTTTGGTTTTCTTCTCTAACTTCACCCATTTCCGCTCTAGCAGATTCAAGCTGATAATCCTATAAAATATTTGAGAAATAAACTCGGAAAATTTAGTTCTCTCTAGCCTTTAATTGATTTTCTTTATATATATATATATATATATGATAATAAACAAAGTGAACATAAGTACCTGTTCCTTTAGGCTTGATGAAGTAGATGCCACTGAATGATCAGGTTCCGCCGAGGACCCCTTTATATTACTTGTGGTCGACATCTGTTCAATTAGTATCATACATAGTTTATTAAAATTCATTGATGATATTTAAGTTCAATTGAAAGATTGAAGAATAATTAAACCTGCAATGTTCGTTACATGTTAAATTGTAATAGTTAATAATAACCGGACACCGTTGCTTCCTTTTTTCTTTTTCTTTTTTGTTACATCAAAGGCGGTTTCGAACTCTAAATTTAGCCACCACTAGGCTAACCCTATTAACATTGTTGCTTTCTTCTTATTACATGATCATTCCTAAACTGAATCAAAGGTTTTATACTTAAAACAAACAAAAGCATGCAACTCTAGGCATCCATAAGTCATACATCCCTGACTTCAAACCGCTAGATGGCCAAATTAGCTCTGGTTTATGCACCGCCCATTCCAATACTTCACTATTAAATAATGAAAGAAAATTGTGGATGTTGATTGATGGTGCATGTACCCTAATTTCAGGACCTCTAATAATGAAAAATATTTATCTGCTCACGATTTAATTACCTTTCAAATATAGTTAATCAATTAAGTTGCGCAAGCATGTAAATCCAAAAACTTGGGGAGAATTCAGATCAGTGAGAGATGGATTTAAATCCAATGGATATATATGACGAGAGATATTTAATTATACACGTTTTATTTACTTGAAATTCAAAAGAACTAGAAAAAAAAAAGATAATACAAGAAATCATGCTAACATTAAAAACTTTATTGATTTCTTTGGAAAAAAAACAATTGATTTCAAGAAAAAAGGGATAATATTTCCTTCAAGTTCAAAGGTACTTAACATATATAAAGTTAAAATCCATAACAAATAATGGCCATGTAAACCTTTGTTATAGATCTAAACTCATACCATAATCTTTTTCTTTGTGTAGGAACAAGATAAAAATAGCTTGTAATCCTTCAAAAATTGCATAATTAATTCTCCCAAAATCACAAGCTCAATCTCCATACACACACACACACACACACATAGATACATATACATACATACATATACATACATACATACATATATATATATATATATACAAGATTTCTTGAATTTCTGATAGATATGGAAAGAAAACAGAAACAAATTTTAGATGCAATATTATTATTATTACTATTATTATTTATTAATTTCACTTACTTTGAGAACAATTATGTCTTCTTTGTAACCAGCTTCTTGATCATCAGCGATACTACTAGATTCAAGTACTATTCTTTCCTCTTCCATTTCTGATCCTCCATGGCTATTAGACTTTCCGGAAGCAGCCTCCATTGTTTTCTTCAGTTTTCTCTCCTTTTGCTATCCTCTTTTCGCTAATTCGATATTCTGAGGGCCTCCTCAATCTCTACTCTGCTTATATAGACAGCGTGCAGTATTTGACTCAACCCTTTAAAAGTTTGAAATTATTAAATCATATATCAGATGAGATAGCTTATATAACTATTATAAAATAAGCTAATAACTTAAATGACCACGGCACACAAAATGTCAACTGCACCCGTTCTCCAATTGCAGCAAAAGAAATACACACTACAACGATATATTTACACTGAGACGAAAATTTGGACTATGCTATACGTCGAGTCAGTTATAATTTGATTCCTGTTTTCTCATCACATACGAGAGTGAAACCAAAAACCTCTTTACTTAAAAGTCGAGATGAATATTACTAAACTGTAATGCTAAGTGATACTACAAACAATTTCATTATAATCTTGTTAAAAAGGAAGAAAACAAAGAAGAAGAATTCAACATCAACGTTTGAGATACATGCTACGAGACAAAGGGTAAGCTAGGGAATTTGTAGACTAAATTTGTAAACTAAATAACGTATCACCAATAAGCAATAAGTACATCAACACTTAAGTAATCCAATCATAATCAACTTTTATGTCATTTAATTTACCAATTTAATCTCCCAAGCAGTAGCTAGAGACAAAACTTTGAATAGTTTGAAGGCTTTGAAGTTTCGTATGTTACAAAAGTCACATGGAGATCGGTTCATGGTCAAACTTTAATTGTCTATAGATTTAATTCAGGGGTGCGGTATTAGGGTTTTGTATCTACTGAGAAAAGTTAAGATTTAGGTCAACTATGGGTGTTAATTACAAGTATTATGGTCAGTTCAAGAATTTTTCTTCTTGGATTCATTTGTCTATGCATTTGACCTTAACGTAAATACCATGTGATTAATTCATGTTGGAATTGGAATTAGATGTAGCTCTCCAAAGTCATATGATGAAGGATGACTAGAGGTGATCAGAGATTGATATTATGCCTTGAATAAGTCAATGTTTGTGTACAATTTTCAAAGGATTAAATAAAACTAGGATTACTTTTGGTGCATTGTCATTTGACAAATTATGCTAGTATTTTATTTGGATAACAATTCTACAAATTAGTAAATAAAATGGGAAATTTGGTGTTTCAAAACTTTGACAAATTATGGGATTTTTTATTTTTATTTTTATTATTTTACAAAAAAGGGACCAGCTAGTGTTCACCACCCTTCCGGGGGATTAAATGAATAGAACGATCGAAGAATATACTACATTTTCTACATATCATAGCAAATCCGTCGAAACCCATTAAATTACTTGGCAAAGCAATATGAAGCAGGTCTTCAACCCCATTTTGCCAAAATTAAATAGGATACTACGTGCATTCCCTCTATAGGGGATGGACTATTCTCCACTTACAAATAACGTATTTTTACTGTATAAATTTTATAATCAGAACCGTTTAATATCTTAATCTTCATTTGAAGATCTTTGCTACAAAAATCATTCGAACTGGATATCATACCATCGCAATGTATCAAATAAATGAATGGTGTAGATACCAAGTAACATTTATGATAAACCGTTGATTTATTTCATACATTTAGATTACTAAATGATTCAATGATTTGTTTATAGAGATGATCTTCAAATGGAAATCAGAAGATTGAACATTCCCATTATGAAAGTTTACGGTGAGATATGTTATAAATAAGTGGATGAATGAACTCATCTTCTAAGGGTGAATGCAAGCATTATTCCATAAAATATTGAATATTAATATGCAAGCAGTCCACTTGTAAGCGCAAGAAAAATACACACACACACATAAATTTAAACCTAATTTGTTATTGATTAAGTTATGAAACTCTCAATAATACCACAACAATTGTACTTAATTATCAATACCACCTTATTAGTTACCATACAAGGGCCGTGTTGCATATGCTGTTCCCTTGGTGTTTCAATTAGATTGGTTAAACTTAACCCGCCTTTATAAATTGTTTTACCCTGTGTGATTTGTCAAACTGAGTTTTGAGAGAAACTGTGTTGCCAACAGACAAGGAATTGTGTTAGTATGTGTGAGTGTAGTTGCGTATTTAACTAAATTTAAAATCAGCCACTTAGTACTATGCGTAAACCATTGTGTATCAGATGCTAGAGAGAGAGAGAGAGAGATAGAAGAGAGAAGAGAGAGAGATTTAGCTAAGAAGATTATATTTTTCATTAAGCTAATATATGATTTTATACAGCTGCAATATATTCATTTCTTACTCAGCAAGTTATTGTAACTAACTCTAACAACATTCCCTAACTAACTCAGCTGATCTTTGACAGGTGGCACACTCTATAGTCATTGGATTACTATCCTAAACACTATGGTCTAGTAATATTCCTCTTCACTAGTAAGTGAGAGGTCTTAAGTTTGATTATCGTCAAAGAGGAATTTGAACCACATTATTGCTAGCCTATTGTGAGGCTGCGCCCACCCCTTCCCGTTAGTGTAGATAATATCGTTTATTCAAAAAAAAAAAAAAAACTAAATTCAAAATCAAATTATTCTGCCGAGTGGGACGCTGAGGACCTTACATCTTTGTTCAATGTAAATACGAGAATAGAAATTAGAAGTTTAAATCGTTCCATTGATAGAGAGCAAGCATACAAATAATCTCTGAAATAGAAAAACACAGATTTGTAATATATACTATACATGCAACTAAATAAGAATAAGTACACTTAAAGTGAGAGAAGAGAAGAGAATTTAAAATCAAGCTATCTCAGGTCAGATAATTGCCATATCAGACTGGAGACATGAAATCTTCTTATTACTTGTTAACAAGATAGTATTAATATACAGACGCGGGATTAATCAAATAGTAAGTAATGCCGTTCAATATCTTTTCCCATTTATATGATGAAGTATATTCATATCTATATATAATTAAAACTAAAGGTGAGTTTTGCTTCCTAGTTGTTCATGCAATTACATGCACATTTCCGTGTAAGTTGAATTCCAACTTAATATCTCTTTTACCATTACAAAGGTCAACCCCAACACAGTAAGGCTCTCTGCTTTGTAAGGGTTGGGAAGAACATCTATCATACATAGTTTTACCTTTACTTTGCGAAGAGACTGTTTCCACGACTCGAACCGGAGAAAATATTAGGGTTTAAAAGTTTAGAGCAAGTACTTAAGTAACTTTTAATCTGTTCAGATTACTAGAATTGATCCTCATAATGTATAATTTTACCTCTTATTTGTTGAATATATCATTCTAAAATAGTTAGTTAGACAGTTGAGAATGTGGCTATATAAACTGTAGTCTCATAGTTGTAAAGAGATTAATTCAGTATCAATACAATCAATTGTTTCTCTCTCTAAACTCTCTCTCTCTCTCAAACTCTCTGTTCATCCATTTCTCTTAATCTTCCTTCTTGATTTTCCTTTCAATTCCCAAACACTACAATGTAGTTAACATGGTATCAGAGCCACCAGGCTTACGCCATTGATTCTGGTGGTTCCGTATTTTCTTTTAGATTTCTTTGTCTAGTTTTATTTTCTCTTCAGATTTTCTTGAATTTTTCGTCTACGTTCTTTGGTGTTTTCTTCTTTTCTCTGATCCCCGAATCGGAGACGGAAGCAGAATCAATTTCTTACTCAGTTATTGTGGATGGAACATAATCATCATACTTTCCTTCAACGGAATCGGAAACTTGCCCAGAAGGAGGAAGCGCAGCGCTCTCGTTAGAGTAATCGAGCAAAGGTGGATCTCCAATCATCAGCTCCTCAACGAGTTCCTGTACAAATTCAGTGTTATCGATCAACCATGGAACATAATCATCACAATTTGGTATTTCCTCTTGTTTCCATGGATCCGACATTTTCGGAGAAATTGGCCGATATTCTTGCTCGGAACCGGAGATTTTCCCAGAAATTGGTGCTTCGGTCATTGACATTTCCCCAGAAATTGGTGCTGCTTCGCCGGAATCAGAGATATTCCCATAAATGGTTCCTTCAACTTCATTGGAACCGATCACTGACATTGGGTTTTCATCGGAATCGGTGTTTTCCTTAGAAGTTGACGCTACTTCGCTGGACCTGGAGGTTTCCTTAGAAGTTGTTGCTGATTCGCCGGAATCGGAGTTCTCCTCAGAAGTTGGTGCTTCTTCGCCAGATTCATGGTTTTCCTCAGAATCTTGTGCTTCTTGTTCGCTGCAGTCCAGAATCAAGTTGCATCGTTGGTGTTTGATGAATTGCTGCAGTAAGTTTTTTGTTCTTCCGCTGACATTGTTGAAGATTTATGGTGCTTCTCTGTGATTTGGTATATTTTCAAGATTCAAGTTCTCAGGTTTTGTTTTCGATTACTGGTTCTCTTTCCAGCATATCAACTGTTTGTGTAATTGTCTCAATGAAGAATTTTGTGTTAATTCGTGTATTACGGCCGATTGCCAAGAGTGTCTTAGTTCAAGATTCTTTTCTAGTTCGGGTACAGATTCAAGGTTCGCAGAATTGTCAGGTTCGAAGAATTGTCGGGTTCGTTCATATCTTGCAGTCCATGTGTTTGATGGAGTATCGCAGTCAAAGTTTTTTGCTTCACGATTATTTGCTCTGGGTTTGTTGATTTTTTGTGCGAAAGAAAACAAGGCCGATGCCATCTTTCTGCACTCTTGATTTGGGATATAAGGCCAAAGCCATTATCTCTGTGTAAGTTGTTTGTTTCCTCCACAAGGCCGATAGCCGGAGTGAAAAGTTTTGTCTCAGATATTGTGTGTTACTCCTTAAAGGCCGATAGCCGGAGTAAAGTTGTTGAAACGTCTTGTTTGTTGTTCTTGTGTGCACCTCCATTAAGGCCGATTGCCGGAGTGCATTTCTTGTTGACATATTGTTAAGTAATTCAGGGTTGATAACATTTGAAGCAGAGAAGATACTCATTTGAAGCAGAGAACTTGCTGATGTCTGACAAAAGTACTTTGAATACTGCTTTCAGCTTTTGGACGATTGGCGTACCTAAACATGGGACATTGGGTTATTTTTACTTGGCTCCATTGATTGGTTTGCTTCAATCTCAAACTGGGAAGTCCCATTTGAGATTGAGGGGGGATGTTGAATATATCATTCTAAAATAGTTAGTTAGACAGTTGAGAATGTGGCTATATAAACTGTAGTCTCATAGTTGTAAAGAGATTAATTCAGTATCAATACAATCAATTGTTTCTCTCTCTAAACTCTCTCTCTCTCTCAAACTCTCTGTTCATCCATTTCTCTTAATCTTCCTTCTTGATTTTCCTTTCAATTCCCAAACACTACAATGTAGTTAACATTATTAACTTAATGCAAATTATCATTCAATTAATTGGTAAAGATTATAGATCGAGGAAGCCCTGATCAGTTTATTAATTACCCAGAGATCAGAGTCGACAGCCTAGGCAGAGATTATATGGTAAGATTATAGCAGTACTGTTCATGCTAATTATGTTACTAATTAATCATGTAGATTATTAATGCCTTAAAACTAAGTTAACATGCTTTATGAGTTTTTAATCAAGGTAGATTTTACTCGTTTAATTTTCGGATAAATAAAGACCCTAATTAAGTCAACGAATTATTTAGATGACTGAGATATGCCTACATGAACCAACCAACCAAATAACTAAATAACAATGCATGCTTATATATGTATATGGATCTTACATATATGTTGTTTATCAGAGTCAATTGTTCGAAAGCTTCCCACTAGATATTGTTTTAATTGAAGTGGAATCTAGCAAGAAAAAGAAATATAGAAGCAGGTGGTGTAAGCTCTCAAATGTCAATGGGTGGTATATACAACGCAAAACCCACCGATCCCAATATTTTAAGAACTATTTCTTTCTGCATGGATAAAAAATAAAGGTTTCAAGCAATAATGTTCAAAAGGTTGATCGACACTAGAGTTTTCACAATTAAAGAACTTCTCGTCAAACATCCGACTTGAAGAATAAAGATGTCTCGCTGACAAAATTTTCTCTTCAAGATAGATCATGCACGCCACATATTTTGACGGAAGTGCAACGTTCCTTAGGTACCGTTTGGTACGCAGATGAGACAGAATGGGACGGAACGGGATGAAATGAAATAGAAGTTTCATGCTATGTTTGGTGTACGCTCAGTCTAGAATGGAACAAAGGATTAAATGACAATCGTACTCACCCACTCCGACGAGTTCGACCTTACCTGAGCCACCGCCGACGAGTTCAACGTCATCCCTCACATCTTCCACCCAATCCTCGCCGTCTCATCCCTTGAGGGACGGCGTCGGCCACGTCCTGCAAGTGGGTGGTCTTGAGGTTTTTGAGGCATAGGGCGACGGTCTCGTCGTGGGACTAGCAGGGAAGAAGGAGGCGGCGGGAGGAAGGTGGGGTTTGGTTCGGATGGGTTTACCGGGATTGGGTTAGCCTGGGTTTGTGTTGGAGGAGGAGGAGGAGGGTACAGGAGAGAGGGAGGGTAGATAGTGAAATTAATGAAAAAGATGAGGGGTGTTATTGTTTAAAAAGTTATAATTTGGTGTTCCATGGGCTGGAACAAGTCGTTCCAGGGGGAGGGTGGCACAGAAAATTGACTAAAATCCATTATACAGGTCAACGCATCCCAAGCAAATTGGCACACCAAACGTGGGGGGAGTGTGTCCCGTCCCATTTCGTTCGGTCCCATTCCATGTACCAAACAGTACCTTAACTTTCAAACGTGAGATTTATGTTCTCAACACTTTTGCTTTTGTGTGAAGTTATTTAAGATTAATATGTGGATATTACACATAAGGCGACGTGAGTCGGTGAGCTCAACACGTTAGCTAGGTAACGTTATGATATTATGAAAAAAAATGTTCTATTATAAAATTATTAACAAAATACGAGAAGTGGTTTAACTCTTTAGAAGTACATACGAAGTCCCTTCATTCCCTGATATGAACAATTATTGTAAAATTAATCAGCTGATGAGCATATTCAAGTTTACATTACTATGGTATGTCTAGAAGTCATCACCAAAGAAAAGGAGAAAAAAAAAGCTAAGATCGTCAGTAGAGGTGACTGCCGACCATTGACCATGGCTTGAACCTTGATCCGATGGCTCTCAAGGAACCTTCTATGGAACATATATTTCCACTTCAAAATCAGTCCAAAATGTTAAAGCCAACATAGGTTCAAAAATACATTCCACCATCCAATCGTTTTTCTTCTTAATAGAGAAAAAATATTGTGTTATATAAGAACTACGTAATATAACTAATACACCAACTAGAGTATGAATGAACATGTATCTATCGTACATTATTAACTCATATTCTAATATAATATAGCTATATCACTTTAATCGTATTTCAATCTCACATATTTGCTACTTGCAAAGGAATATCAAATGTCCAAAAAAATTAGATAAGAATAAAAAAAAAACTAAACATAAGGAATCGTGGGCCTAATTTTTTTTTTGGTCAAAAGGTAACATTTTATTACCAACACATCATACGTACAAGACCAGATGCTCAAAAACACACGAAGCACAAAACAACATGAGAACCTCCAAAACAACAATAAAAGAAAAGCTCAACCCAAAAATTAAGCCCAACACAGCAAAACACACTAGCAAACCCTAAACACCTAGATCATCTTCCGTTGCCGAAGCACTTGCAGTACTTGCCACCGACCACGAACAAGTTCTGTTGTAAACGCCAAAGATAAGAACTAGCCAAGCCCCTGAAATAAAAAAAAAAAAGAACCAAATTTCATCGTCCTCTAACAAACAACCCACGGCTCGCAATCGCAGCCACCAAGAGAAGGAAAGAAAAGTACTCCCGTCAGGTAGATTCGTGGAATATATTGATTGTTAAAGGTCAAGCATTGACTGATGGTCTCGAAGCTACTATCGCAGGCTTTCAATATATAAAAGTTGATTGAGGATGATTCCAAATTGCTCATAGATGGTCTCCATCCCTTGGTCTCTTTGAACTTTGGCTTTGAATATTCAAAAGCAGGCGTGTTGCCTTTATTTCTAAGGAAAATTAATGAGGATAATTTGAAAATTTTGAATTTTAAGGACAAAATAAAGGAAAATTAATGAGAATAATTTGAAAATTTAGTGTAAAAATATGTTTTTTTCATTAAAGTGAACAATATCGGGAGTTTTTGTCTGATCAACATTTATAATTTGATTCTCTTCCTATCGAGGCTTGTTTAGACACACATGTAAAGTATATATATATTTTTTAATTTTTAGTCGTTAGGTCAAATAAATTGAAGAAAATTAAATGACGAAAATTAATAAAGAGTGTGCAAAAAATAAAAATGAATGTATGAATAAGACCATCTTTGTGTCCTTCACATGCTAATCCTTCCCCACGGAATTGAATCCACTTTGAACCTGATGCCCAGAGCCTAGGGATTAAAGAATCTGAGTCTTTGATTTGTGTAGTTTGTGTGAAGTAGGTCAGTAGAATGAATTAATGAGAATCGTCTAATTCAATTTGTGTGGCCCATATTCTTTTATTCCTAAGCTCTAGACTATTGAGAATATTGATATTCATTCATTGTAATAATGATGAGTTGCATGAGGGTATTTATATTTACCCTTCACTAAAGTAAAAGAGGTAAAAGTAAAATCTATACAATAGTAACTTTCCTAGTAACAACCTAACTAACATTTTTTTTAGTACATCAATATTTTTACACTAAGGGGGGAGTTTGGTTGAGCCACACAATGTGCAGCCTAATTTAGTATCGAATTCGTCATTCACAAGATTTAAACCTAAAACCTCTCACAACCTAACTAGGGGTGGGCACTTGAACCCGAAAACCGAAACCGAAACATGAACCAAATCGAACCGCACCAAACGATTTGGTTTTGCGGTTTCAAAACGATTTCCGTTTGAAATCGAACCAATTGAAGGAAAACCGGTTTGGTTTCAGTTCCGGCTATCTGAAACAGAACCGAAATCAAAACTACATAACTTTATTAAATGTTAAATTATAATTGGTTATTTCATTGAGCCATACATTTAGTATGGACTCAACCACATCATAACATGGCCACATAATCTCTATCTTTTCATTCTTCTAGTATGTACTGCTTAACTTTATTCATCTAAAATCTAACTCTCTCTCCCTCCGCTTTATTCAAGCTCCTAGCCTCTAGAGTTCAGAGTGCTAATATGGTAAAAACTATGATTTATAACTTGTTTTAGTTAAATTTACTTATATATTTGAGAATAATTTTAGGGTTAGGTTTAGGGTTGGGTTTAAATCAAAAGGGGATTTGGTTTTTTGTTGGTTAGTCTTCGATTTTTCTTAGATTATGAACTCATAATTGGGTAAGGAAGTGAGGCTATGAGGCTAACTACAATAAATAATGCTGTATTTGGGCTATCGAAAGACTTGTTTTTATTGTCAAAAGTCAAAAGGGGATTTGATTTTTTGTTGGTTAGTCTTCGATTTTTCTTAGTTCATGAACTCATAATTGGGTAAGGAAGTGAGGCTATGAGGCTGACTACAATAAATAATGCTGCATTTGGGCTATCGAAGGACTTGTTTTTATTGTCAAAAGTCAAAACTTGTTACTTGTTTATTAAATCTGTTGTAGCTTTCAATTCAAACTATTTGTTTGTTCATCTTCAAATATTTATGGTAATCTAGTCAGAAATTAGTTGTGACTCTTATAAGATGGGACACACATGCTTGTGATTAATCTAAGCTCCCGTTGAATGTTCAAATTGCCAAAAGTGTGTCTTAAAGGGGAGGAGGATTTTCTCCCCTCCTAATCTCTCTCCCATTCCCTTTCCTCCTATTTGAACGATCACGGTTAAGCCACGTCAATATCTTATATTGATTTTTTATAAAGATAATAAGACAAAAAGCAATGTGTGAGAGAAGGGGAGGGAAGGGGATGAGAATATGAGGGGAGAGAATCCTACTTCCTTGAAAAGCAAAGAAAAAGTAAAGAAAATAATAAGAAAATTTATCAGATGATAGAGTGTAGAAAAAGCTACACATAATTTATGGTACAAGGCAACACAGCCAGGATATGCAAATATTTCCTTCAACTGTTGTTAATTGTTGTTGTTGCTTACTTTTATTTTATGTTTCAGTCAAGTTTTGAAGAATCCAGCAAACATAGTTGGGTTGCTCACTCTTCTACAGGTGACTCCCCTGAGAAGCCAGAGGATGAGACGATAGAAAGTGTGCTAAAAAGGAAAAGGAAAGATAAAAGTTTGAAACTTGAATGATGCAAAGTAATAATGTATGTTGTATGCATGCCTGATTGTAATTGAAGCATGCTTGATTGAATTTTAATATTGTATGCATGTTTGAACAATGCAGTAATAGAAGACATGCAAAATGAAAAACAAACAGTAAATGTTGCTCATAGAAGATAATGGAAGTGTGTATCAAAGGAAAATGAAATGAAATACAACTAGGTAATCATAATAGTTTTTTCAAACAATGAAACCGTACCAAAACCGTTTAAAACCAAACCTAACCGAACCAAATGGTTTGGTTTCATTTCGGTTTTAGCCTTAAAATCGCATCCAACCAAACGGCAAAAACTTGCGATTTTAGTTTTTGTTTCACTCAAAATCGCACCAAACCGAGCCGCGCCTAACTAACATTTAACTTGTGGTTGTTACCACTACAACTTACTGTTGTAACTTTATCTTCATAGAGACACTAAGGTTCAACGTGGATCCAATTCCCATCCCCATAACCTAGACTTTAAAATTAGGATTTTGTGCCATTGGGATGTGAAAAACTGAAGTGGCAGCCTGGCAGGTGGCAGCAGTAGTTACAGATTACAATCATAAATATAGGAACAGAAAAACCAAAGACTGCGGCGCGAGAGTGAGTCAGTGACAGCTTCAACTCGACCTCTAACTTATCCGTTTACATTTACATTTGCTTTTATAGGGAGGACCCAAAAACTCAAATTTCGTTCACTTCTGCATCCGCCACCATGAACAGGATTCTGGTTTCAAGAGAACTCAGAGCCAGAGCCCCGCAAACTGCCTTGAGCTGGTTCAGTTCACTCAACCTCTCAAGGTGTGATTCTCTGTTTACTGGATGAATTGCTGGGTTTTGGTTCGTGGGTTTTGTTGTAAACGTCAAAAATATATCTGGGTTGGCGTTGCTTTGTAGATTTTATGTGATTTAGGATATTGGGTTTTGTTATTTTGCTGATATCGGCCGTTGGATGCAAAAAAAGTTGCAATCTTTTGCGTTAGATTATCAAATATTTTGATTTGTTTTTGGATGATGAGGAAGTTGATTTGTTTAGGCTGGTTAAACGATGCCGATTAGTTCTGTAGACTCAGATAACTGGAAAAATGATGTCTTTTCAGCATCATCATTCACCAACGGTTTCTTTTGGTCTGCAGTTATGAAATGAGACCAAATTTTAATGGTTGATTTCGTCTTGGTTTCGATTATGATTTGATCGATTTTCCCGTTGCATCTACCTTTGGAAAATGCATTTTGCTTTTAATTCAAGACATACTGTACCTGTAAATTTATGTAATTGTTGATGAAAAGAGAGGAATATCTGTATCTGATGATGTTTCTGCAGTAGCATTTGTTATCATTGAAAAGAAATGCTGGGAGATTGGTTTTAGGCCACCATTATTTCCTGCCGTATAATTGAAGAATTTGACAATTTTTTGTATGTCTTAGTGTAATGGCTTTTCTGGCGATAATCTTAACAGTTTCGGTTTCCCTGTTTTATGGCAGATCTATTCACGGTGTACCCTTTGCAACTGTTGAAGTGGAAGAGATATCGGGATCACAGCCTGCTGAAGTTCTCAACTTGGGTATGTTCTCACATTTTAGCAGTACCTGTCATTTACCAGCGGAAATTGGTTCCCATGAAAAGTGCTCTGCACTCGGAACAGTAATTGGTCTTGGAGTTATAACTGGAGACTAAAAACTTGAACGATTATGACCTGATTCGTTAAGTGTATTTCCTTACATCAACTTTTTTGATAGTATTTTCTATGTTATCTTTTTATACAATGGTGTATGGACCTCTTGTTAAAACTGACCGGGAAAAAAAAAAATCAAGTATTGAAAAAGAAATGTCGTATTTTTTCAGTGCAGGGTAAATGGAAAAACACTGATAGATGGAACACAATTTTGGATCCTTTAAATGGGGAGCCATTCATTAGAGTCTGCGAAGTTGATGAAACAGGAATTCAGGTATGCCTGCAGATTGTATAGTACAAGTATCCTCTTTTGCTTTTTTTGCAAATTTATCATTTCCTTTGTTGAGTGCATGTATGTTGAGCACCTGAGCACCCATCTCGGTTAATACTATAGGCACTTTTCGAAGTGCCTACTTTCTTTCCATCCTGTTCTATTTTGATTTCCCTTTGTAATGCAATGTAGTAATTAACTTAAACCGTTATTTGTTCCATGTCATTGATATGTACAGTAACTAATGTTTTTTGGACTGCTGGATTGCTATTGCAGCCATTTGTGGAGAGCTTGTCCAAGTGCCCGAAACATGGTCTTCACAATCCGTTCAAAGCACCAGAGAGGTTTGTGTTTATTATTATTTCTGTGCCTTCATTTATCTTTAGACATCATCGCTTTCTCTAGATTACTCGCATAGATTCATGTAATGGTAGAGGATAGCAAGATTTTCATTTACTTTTCCCTTTTGAAGAACTCGACAGCGATATTCTAAAAAAGTTGAAACAAAAATTACAACTGATATACCAGTTTTTGCAGGTATCTTATGTTGGGGGACATATCTGCAAAGGCAGGTCACATGCTTTCCTTGCCAAAGGTAACAACTGTACAGCAGAAAGACAATTTTCTTCTTTTGACCTCCTTCTGTTGGATTATGATGATGCAGTTCAACCATTTTACATGATATATTATAGTTTTATGAACAATTTTAATATTGTATGGCTGTCAGGTTTCTGATTTCTTCACAAGATTAATACAAAGGGTTGCTCCAAAGAGTTACCAGCAGGCTTCCGGTGAAGTTTATGTTACTCAAAAATTTCTGGAGAATTTCTCTGCTGATCAGGTACGCACTAGAAACAAACATCAGCACAGTTCACGTTTATGTTTTCAGCGTATACTTGAGAGAGAAAAGGGCCCACATAGTATAGTAGTAGAGTTAACATTTCATTTATTTACTCTCGGTTTAAGCACAGTACAATGCCATTTCTGTGACCAAATTCACATAAAATCCTTTTTCCAGTTTCGTTACTATCTTGTTTAACACATGTGGCAGGTCCGCTTCCTTGCAAGGTCTTTCGGGGTGCCTGGAAATCATCTTGGACAGCAAAGTCATGGTTTCCGTTGGCCTTATGGTCCTGTAAGCATTACCTCTGAACATACTCAGTTTTTGTTTGTAACTCAAAATCTTGAGCTCTCCAAACAAATTTCGTTATGTTCATAATTGGATATAATAAAAGACTCTTTTTGCAGGTTGCAATCATTACTCCCTTTAATTTTCCACTAGAAATTCCTGTACTTCAGTTGATGGGTGCACTTTATATGGGTAACAAACCAGTCCTCAAAGTCGATAGCAAGGTATGCAGGGCTAAATTTCTGGGTATAATGCAATCGTTTAATCTATTTGGAACCCTTTTCAGTTAGCTTTTGGATTCTTTTTTGGTCATGCAGCTCATTGTGATCT
The DNA here is from genome assembly GCF_916048215.2 of Malus sylvestris. Classification (NCBI taxonomy): domain Eukaryota; kingdom Viridiplantae; phylum Streptophyta; class Magnoliopsida; order Rosales; family Rosaceae; genus Malus; species Malus sylvestris. Next base: position 26,351,247 of record NC_062273.1, on the reverse strand, counting down.
CGTCTCGTTGTGGATAATTTAACTGGTGAGGAAACATTTTCTTTGTAGGTATGCATTGTCATGGAGCAAATGATGAGGCTGCTTCATTACTGTGGGCTACCGACAGAGGATGTTGACTTCATAAATTCTGATGGGAAGACAATGAACAAGCTACTATTGGAGGTTCGTTCAATTTGCAGAGTTAAATTGTCTGCTACTGTACATTGATCTATAAAAGACACTGCTCATAGCTTTCATCTGCATATTTGCAGTTCCTAGAGGTTATGTTACTAACTTACATGTCGATTGAAATAACATTTTACTTATTTTGCGTCAACAGGGCAATCCACGAATGACCCTTTTCACAGGTAGCTCAAGAGTGGCAGATAAGTTGGCTGGTGACCTGAAGGGTCGTGTTAAGTTGGAAGATGCAGGATTTGACTGGAAGATCTTAGGGCCTGACGTTCAGGAGGTTTCTTACAGCAATCTTATGTTTTTAGACAATACAACTCTTTCTTTGTAGAGTCACATGCGTTATTGATTTATCTTGTTTCTTTTCTATATGGCAGGAAGACTACGTTGCATGGGTCTGTGATCAGGATGCATATGCGTGCAGTGGTCAGAAATGCTCTGCACAATCGATGCTCTTCATGCATGAGGTAAAGATTCTCCGATTTCAAACCTTCTGAAATCTGTATACATTCGTTCTTGTTGAGAAATTTTGAGTTCAACGAAATTGTCAACATTTTTGTTATCCTTTTTTGTTGATGTTTTATATTCTTATGCAGAACTGGTCTAAGACGTCAATTCTATCCAAAATGAAAGATCTGGCTGAGAGAAGGAACTTAGAAGACTTAACGATTGGCCCTGTCCTTACAGTACGTACACTGCTTGTCCTGTTCGAACTAATTTCAGTCAATTAACAAAATATCTCCTTACACGCGTATGTTGTTGATCCAGTTCACAACTGAAGCAATGCTAGAACACAAGAATAAATTGCTTCAGATACCAGGTTCAAAGCTACTCTTTGGGGGCGAACCTTTGACGGATCATTCCATTCCACCTGTATATGGTGCTATAAAACCTACAGCCGTTTATGTTCCACTTGAAGAAATACTGAAGGAAAAGAATTATGAACTCGTAACAAGAGAAATTTTTGGGCCATTTCAGGTAACAAAGAAAAGACTTGCTACCAAAGTTTTTCTTCTATCCTTTTTATTTTTATTTGTTTCATTAGGTACTTCTTCACAGCTAGAAGGTAACTGACTTATGTTAATATATTTTCACCCAGATTGTCACCGACTATAAGAACGATCAACTCCCACTGGTGTTGGATGCTCTAGAGAGGATGCATGCACATTTAACAGCTGCTGTTGTTTCAAACGATCCACTGTTTCTACAGGCAAGACTTAACCTTTGTCTCTATATCTATTCGATCACAGATTTTTCTTATCCCAAATCAACCGCGCAATTTCCATTTTCCTTATTCCGAAAGTCTATTTTTGCAGGAAGTTATTGGGAACACGGTAAATGGAACTACTTATGCTGGACTGAGAGCAAGAACAACCGGAGCTCCACAGAATCACTGGTGAGTACAAAATCTCTTGTACTTTGAGCACTTCACGAGAAGATATCCGAGCGCTTATATACGTCAAACAATGATCTGTGACAGGTTTGGACCGGCTGGAGACCCGAGAGGAGCTGGCATTGGGACCCCAGAAGCAATAAAGCTGGTGTGGTCTTGCCATAGAGAGATCATCTATGATGTTGGTCCACTGCCAAAGCAATGGCAAACGCCACCTTCTACCTGAGAGCGCCATTAGGACTCGATGAGAAGAACGCGGCGCCTTCAGTTCAGTGTGAACAAGCATGTAGTTGTAGGTTCAGTTGCATCACTGATGAAGGACATAGCAGCTACCGCTGACCCTTTCGACATCTTCTCTAGTTAGAAATAAAACGAAGGGGATTTTCTTCTTTGAGTCCTTCTAGTTAGTTAATTGTCCCCTTGCCTTCTTTCCTTTCTGTGATATATGCCTGATGGGGAAAGAGAGGGAGTGATAATCTATGGTAGTAGAGGAATGATGTGGTAATTTTATTTTGGGGCATTTAGATATGGGCACAAAAAATAAACACGGTTTTAGGTTAAGTCAAGTATTATCTTTTCTTCATTTTTATTTCTTTTGTGCTCATTTTATATATTTTTAAAATATTAGAGATAAATTAATATCTTTTAATTTCATGAATTTTCTAATTTCAATAAATCTACTTAATATCTTTTAACAAAAAACTAATATACAAACACAAATCCAGACATATATACAGCCCTAATTCAAATAAAAAATATATAAATGTATATTATAGGGGCATTTTGATACAGGCGCCTCGTTTTTTAATTTTTTAGACTAAACATACACTCCTTTTGAAAATTTGATCAAACATTTTCCTAAAATTTTGGTTATTAATTTCAGTTCCTATTATCCCTATTATCCCTATATTTATGCATTTATTATCCATCTCTTGGGCATTTCGTTTTTTTTTCTTCCTATTATCCCTATATTTATGCATTTATTATCCATCTCTATGCATTTTTTTATTGTTTTTTTTATAATATTTACTTTTTTTTTGTGTGAATATAGTAGAATATTTATAAAAAAAAATTGTCAAATTTTATTATTTAGAAGACCCAACACATAGTAAAGATTTGTTTGATTATATACCTACGTCTAGTTACCTATAATATGGACACATTTAGTTTTATAGTGGATTTGATTTTTTGTATTTCTTGGTACATTTGGAATGTAAATATACCAAAAGGGTTATCTGATAGAGGCATTTGGTTTTGTGGTACATTTGAGATTTTGTTCATTTGGTCTTTTGGTACAATAGGAATCTAAACGTACCAACAGGATTACCTAACAATTGGCACATTTGGTTTTATGGTACATTTGAAATTTTAGTACATTTGGTTTCTCTGTATATTTGAAATCTAAACGTATCAAAAAGGTTATATAACAATGGGTACATTTGGTTTTATGGTACATTTGAATTTTTGGTACATTTGGTTTCTTGGTACATTTGAAATCTAAACGTACCAAAAGTCGATATTTTTTATGTACCATAAGTTTTAAGTATATTTTTAATATATCTATGCATGAAAAAAATATGTATTGAAGATTTTTTATTGATACAATTTTAATAGAAAGAGTATTGTTTTTTAAATACTGATAATAAGGAAATGAATAATTAGTTAATTAATTTTTTATTTTATTTTATTAAAAAAATGTCATTTAATGCGCAGAAGGGGATTGAGGAAATTAAATTCCTATATAGGCAATTAGTTGCTAAGCTACCTTATGCCTATATATAAATGCATTTAAATTAATGACATGGAAATTAAATAAATAGAAAATTATTGAGGTGGCAATTAATTGAAGCACCTTAATCAAATCTTTAAAAGGGATGAATGTTTAATCTAAAAACTATAGAAAATAAGTAGGGCATTCTAATTTTCCCTATATTATATCTATAAACGAGACATAAAACCTAACTAAAAGGTGCAAAAAACGTAATATACTTATAAGTGAGATATAGTAATCTGTGATACGTTGATTATAAAAAAAATTGTCATATAAGTAGATAAATATATTTAACCTGTAATATAGGTTGATTATAAAAATTAAAAATAATCTATAAATGGGGTTTATAGCAGGAAGAAAAAGAAATAACAAGAAATAAAAAAGAAATAAATCTTATCATTAAAGAGGGAGTAATTCATAATAAATAATTCAAATTTAAGAGTTTGAATTTATTTTAATAAACTGGACAATTTTTAATATTAGCTCAAAAAATTGGACATATATCAAGGTTTATTTCACTCATATAAATGGTGGATGATGATATATAATTGTCATTAATTTAATATCTAATTTTGCCAGACGCTTTTTATGATGGCATAACTTTGTTGTGACATTGAACAATAAAATGTCTTTCCAAATATAATCATCTGTTAAACAAAAACAAAAACAAAAAAAAAACAAAAAAATTAACAAAAAGTTTTGACAAAAAAAAAAGGTAAATGGGCATAAAGGCCCAAAATTGGTATAGATCCATTTTGTTTCAGGCCCAATACCAAAAAACTGGCCCAATATTGGCTAAAACCCTAATCCCTCTTTCGTGCCCGCGAACTAAAACCCTTCCTCCCTCAGCAGTCGGCACCTGTAACTTTTTCCCAATCTCTGTACTTTCCGCCGCCGACGACGCCACACTTGGTAAGCTCTGTGATTCCTCCGCCATGTCGTTGCTCGAAGTCATTGCGAGAGCCTCGGCAAAATCCAAAACCCAATCCGCCCCATCAGACTACCCCATCGTTCTTGACCCGGAACCCATTTTTGAGAATTTGAAACCCAAATTCGACGATCCAAATGCCTCGGCAGCTGCAATCCCAATCGACGGATGGAAGATCTCACAAACGGACTCCGAGCTCATCGATTCGGGCAAGAAGTTCTTCACCAAGCTCCAAAAGAAGCTCAAAAACCAGACCAATTTCACCAAAGTTGAGTTCTTGGGAATCCTAAATCCGTTTCTAGAGAACATTTGGGAGAAAAGGAAAGCTGGGGAATCGATTGGGGTCGATTCGTCGAATGATGGGTATTCCCGGGTTTTGATTGAGAAAGTTGGGAATTTGATTGGCAAGGATGTTGCTGGTTTGGTTTTGGATTCCTGTGTTGTTTTAGAGATTTGGGATTTGGTAGGTGCTTTGATTGCAAATGGGGTTTTCCCCAATTCTTGTTATCAGCATTTGGTTCCGAAACTCGTTTCAAAGAGGAGGTCGGAACTGCTTTGTCTTTGTGTTAAGCATGCTTCTGATCTCGGGTCATCGGAGTTGCTGCTCATCTTGAAGTACTTCCTTGATCCGCCTAAAGACAGTTATACTAGCTCCATGGATGTGAGGAAGGAATGGGAGAGCCGGGCATTGGCCGCGGCTCAGAAGGCCGGAGATCAGAGTCTCACAGACAAGAAATTAAGAGTTGCGAAAGATGCTGCAGTTTTGCTCATGGTAGCGTATGATGGGTTCTCTTCTGCAGAACTCTGCCTGCATTATCCGTTGGCTTCGAAGAACCTCGATGAGGTGATGTTTTCGGCCGCGATTAGTAAGCTGAGTGGGAAGGAGATGAAGAGCTTGCTGCGGTATTTGGGTAAGTGGCTGAAGAAGTATGAGAGGTTTACTCAGGCATCATCAGCGTCGGGCTTGAAGGCTTGTGATTGGGTTCCTAAGCTTGAAGATGTTGCGAAATGTATCGGAATGGTGCTGGACGAGAATTATTCTGCATTGGTGTTGCATCCGGAGTTTCACGAAGAGCTGAGATCGATAAACGAAGCAGTTTCTTCCTTGACCTTGGAAGCAAGGCTTTGCTGTTCTGTGGCCAATGTAGCTGGTAAACTGATGGCTGAAATTTGAGTGCAAAACTAACTTCCATCACCATGTGTCATCTTCTTTCTGAATTGTTTTTGTGACATTGTAATTTTTCTTACAGAAATTGCAGCATCTATAAAGTTCTAAGTTTCGAATGTTCATAATTCTTCTGTTTTATCCTTAAAGAATCAATGAATTTGTGTATGGCTACAGAGATACATGGGATTTATACCAGACGAACACCTGATAAGCAACAAAAACCGAAATAGGGTCGCCTACGTGTTCTTGTACTCATTTCTCGACCTTGCGTGAGCATGTCATACCCACGAGGCCGAAGATCGCCCACATCGAAGATTTCTTGTGGGTCATCGAAGATTTCTTGTGGGTTGTGGCATTTGCTTCTGTCTTCGGCACACAAATTTAGGTTGCCAAAATTGATTTCATGGAAAGACCAAAGAAGCTGACTCGCTTTGCCATCAAATACCTTCTGTAAGTGCGTAAACTCGGCCTGCTAAAGGAGGCGGCGATGCTGATACAGCTTGTTCAATATCCTGGTAAAACACAAGCATGAACATCAATAGCTTAATGACAAATATACAAAGCAGCTATGAACATCAATAGCATGAAAATGATAGATTGACGAAGGCAGGCAGTAACGAATCTAATCACTCTGGAGAGAAACCTCAGATAGATGTATGTGTCCGTAGTCTCTGGCATGCTCCACTTTAACCGAGTCATCTAAGAATGTGCTCTGCATGAAAGATAGGAAACAAGTTATAAGAATAACACATTATACACTAACCATTTATAATAGCCTCACACACGCTATGAACTTTAAGCGAGTGATTCACCTCCACAACGAGAATCTTTGCCTTCAGCACATCAATATTACTACCGTCAGTTATGAAGTCCGACATGGTATCTCCTGTAAAAGCAACTTGAGGTTCTGTAAAAGTGTTTGTAATCTGCAAATAAGATAACCCCAAAAGGAGAAATGCAATCAAGAGAGGAAAAACGATAAGTAATAGTCAATGAAGTTAAAAGGCAATCACGTAGCTTAAAGGAGAAACTAAATAGAAAAAGCGATCTAGGATTTTAAAGACACACCTCAACACCTGATGATTTTAAGGTTTTAATTTCATTCCCAGAAAGGCCAATGTACTCCTGCTTAAGTTTTTGTTTTACGGAATATACTACATAGCCCTGTCATATATCATGCAAAGCGAGTTAGTACCTCGATAAATCTCAACAAAAGCTATCGCTCAAAGTCTTGATAGAATTCCGAAAGAGAGAATACTACAAATATACAAATAAATGCGATACCTGACTTGGTATTCCATGGTAAGTCCTAAAGGCTTTTACGTTGAGATCCCTTCTCATAGAGAATTCTTCTCCTGCAAACATACAGTACATAAGACAACATTGAATCTGCAAGTAGAAAGCACGAGAAGAAAAATTGTCATCTGATGGATGAATTTGATTAGCAATCAATGATTACCAACATCCAAGCCAATAAGGTTATGCTTCAGCTCCGATTGGTCCATTTTTCTGTGCACTTCAAAAAGTTGTTCCACGAGTTCTTTTATACACTTTGGAACAATGATCGTCGGGGGCTTCATACTGTATAATCCACGGGTTGCAACATACATGGGCAGTCCTCCCTATCATATGGATATAAAATCATGAGTAGAAGTGCAGCAACACTGACCATGGACAGACAGTATCATATCAATCAACAAAAATGGTCCATCCAAAAACGACCCTAAGGAAAATCAAATGATGCAAACATAAACCTTTTTTTAGTCCTTTTTCCCTCTTTTCTTGCGTTTCTGGGATGTGGGAGGTTCTAAGCGTAGTTCAAGATATTTGGAACTCCGCCTGAATTTCTATTTGTTTCCATACCCACCCCCTCAACGCAAAACCAAAATATCCCTTCTTCAACCAATTAACAACACAATGCCCTGTAACCATCAAATATCTTCGGCTTTCTGCTAACGAATTTTCCAATACATGCTACAACAACAACAACAACAAAGCCTTTTCCCACTAAGTGGGGTCGGCTATATGAATCCTAGAACGCCATTGCGCTCGGTTTTGTGTCATGTCCTCCGTTAGATCCAAGTACTCTAAGTCTTTTCTTAGAGTCTCTTCCAAAGTTGTCCTAGGTCTTCCTCTACCCCTTCGGCCCTGAACCTCTGTCCCGTAGTCACATCTTCGAACCGGAGCGTCAGTCGGCCTTCTTTGCACATGTTCAAAATCACCGGAGCCGATTTTCTCTCATCTTTCCTACAATTTCGGCTACTCCTACTTTACCTCGGATATCCTCATTCCCAATCTTATCCTTTCTTGTGTGCCCACACATCCCACGAAGCATCCTCATCTCCGCTACACCCATTTTGTGTACGTGTTGATGCTTCACCACCCAACATTCTGTGCCATACAACATCGCTAGCCTTATTGCCGTCCTATAAAATTTTCCCTTGAGCTTCAGTGGCCTACGACGGTCATACAACACGCCGGATGCATTCTTTCCATCCAGCTCGTATTCTATGGTTGAGATCTCCATCTAATTCTCCGTTCTCTTGCAAGATAGATCCTAGGTAGCGAAAACGATCGCTTTTTGTGATCTTCGCTAGATTGCTCCGGTCATTAGTGTGGATAAGTATATAAATGGATAGAGATAGGAAAGCAAACACAAGATGTACGTGGTTCACCCAGATTGGCTACGTCCACGGAATAGAAGAGTTCTCATTAATTGTGAAGGGTTTACACAAGTACATAGGTTCAAGCTCTCATTTAGTGATTACAAGTGAATGATTTAGTACAAATGACATTAGGAAATATTGTGGGAGAATGATCTCGTAATCACGAAACTTCTAAGTATCGGAGTGTGGTGTCGTCTTGACTTGCCTTATCTGTCTCATAGGTAGATGTGGCATCTTCTCTGGAAGTACTCTTCCTCCATCCAGGGGTGGTATCTTTAACTGGTGGAGATGCACAAGGTAATGTATCAATTTCACTTGAAGCTTACTTGTAGTTTCAGGCTTGGTCAAGCGCGATACAAACCATGTAGTAGGAGTCCCCCAAGTCGCCGAGCTAGGGGGTCTGCTGAAAGAGGTGACAGACAAGGTAAGCAATCAGAGCTCCGACTGATTGTTCACCTTCTCCCCATCTTGCAGCAGCATGAAGGATAAAGAGAAGAAAAATGAGAAGAGATGATATGAGATACTTTTGCTTTTGAAGAAGTAACTTTCCACAGGCTTATTCTTGAACTGAGCTGGAGGGTTTTCTGGTTTCCTCCAGAGTATAAGGCCGACTGAAGAATTTGAGGGTCAAAACAAGTCCATCAAATCTAGAGTACGTTCCACCCTGCTGATATGGGATACTTTTGCTTTTGACAGAGTAATGAATGTATCGGCACGTGTGCTGTTACGCTTGTCTCCACATGCTTCCTTGTATCCTTCGCACTTGCCCTATCTGTTCCTCAAGCAGATGCGGAATCTTCCCTGGAAACATAAGATGTTGAAGATGAGTACTCGAGAGCAATGCCAGGTAAGTAATCAGGTAAGGGGTTCCAGGCAGTCAGTTCCTGGCTGGAAGCTTGATTCCAAGTGCTGACTGATTGTTCTCTTTCTCCTTGTCTTGCAGGTAAAAACAAGGCCAAAAGAAAAGGCAGGGAAAAAGCATGATATGGGATACTCTTGCTTTTAACCCTGATGATATGAGATATTCTTGCTCTAGTATAGCTTGTTTGCAGAGGTATTATCGGGGGGAAAGAAAGCTGAATATTTCGAAAGGCTTCGTTGGGAGTGCCCTCTCAGATATGATGAAGGGTTGAGCATTTTTGCAGGTCTGCCTGTCCGTTGGGGATGGAGGTCGACATATATAGGAGTCTCCCTAACAACAAGTAGTAATGCTATTCCTTTACCCTGCTTGGTCATAGCACGGTAGTGGGAGCTGCCAGTTTCACATGTTTTAACTCTGTCAGAGCACTTTGAAAAAGTGGTCTGTGGTATCTGGCTCTCGAGATTCGGAGAACGATGCCTCTTCGATTTTTGAGAAAGCAATCATGCTGGGGGTATGACTCTCGAGATTCGGAGAGCAGTGTCTCTTCGATTTTTGAGGAAGTAATCATGTTGGGAGTCTGGCTCTCGAGATTCGGAGGGTGGTGCCTCTTCGATTTTGGAGCAAGCAATCTTGTTGGGAGTGTTGTCTCGAATGTGAGTAAAGGTTGGGCATGTTTGCTAGTCTACCTTGCCACGAAGCACAAAGGTTGACACACAGGGACTTTCCAATTATCCAGCAATGGTACTGTTCCTTTACCCTCTCTTCGATTTTGAGAAAGTAGTCATGTTGGGAGTCTGGCTCTCGAGATTCGGAGGACGGTGCCTCTTCGATTTTGGAGCAAGCAATCTTATTGGGAGTGTTTTCTCGAATGTGAGTAAAGGTTGGGCATGTTTGCTAGTCTACCTTGCCACGAAGCACAGAGGTTGACACACAGGGACTTTCCAATTATCCAGCAGTGGTACTGTTCCTTTACAGTTGTGGGTAATAATATGGTAGCTAGACCTTCAAAATTTATGTGTCTAAACTTTTGTTAGTGCTGTTTCTTTGCTATTCTTTTACCTTTCTTGGTCAGAGCGATGTAGTGGGAGCTGCAAGCTTCACGTGCTCAACTTTGGCAGAGAACTTTGGCAAAGTTATTTGTGGTACCCATGAGCTATTGTTGCGTGTGGGAAGTGGGTGATTGAACAGTAAGATTCATGTGCTTTCTACTTCACCAGAAGTCTTCGACAGAATGCCCATAATTTCTGCAAAGCTGAGTGTGCGTGTGACAGGTGTTGACAAGGCTAGAAAAGTAGGTGCCTCTTCGATTTCTGAGATCGGCCCTCGTGGTCTCTGAGCAGCCCAGCTTTTGAGAAAGCGAGCGCCTCTTCGATTGATTCGGAGAACGATGCCTCATCGATTTTTGAGAAAGCAATCATGCTGGGGGTCTGGCTCTCAAGATTCGGGGAGTAGTGTCTCTTCGATTTTTGAGAAAGTAATCATGTTGGGAGTCTGGCTCTCGAGATTCGGAGGGCGGTGCCTCTTCGATTTTGGAGCAAGCAATCTTGTTGGGAGTGTTTTCTCGAATGTGAGTAAAGGTTGGGCATGTTTGCTAGTCTACCTTGCCACGAAGCACAGAGGTTGACACACAGGGACTTTCCAATTATCCAGCAATGGTACTGTTCCTTTACCCTCTCTTCGATTTTTAAGAAAGTAGTCATGTTGGGAGTCTGGCTCTCGAGATTCGGAGGACGGTGCCTCTTCGATTTTGGAGCAAGCAATCTTATTGGGAGTGTTTTCTCGAATGTGAGTAAAGGTTGGGCATGTTTGCTAGTCTACCTTGCCACGAAGCACAGAGGTTGACACACAGGGACTTTCCAATTATCCAGCAGTGGTACTGTTCCTTTACCCTTGTGGGTAATAATATGGTAGCTAGACCTTCAAAATTTATGGGTCTAAACTTTGTTAGTGCTGTTTCTTTGCTATTCTTTTACCCTTCTTGGTCAGAGCGATGTAGTGGGAGCTGCAAGCTTCACGTGCTCAACTTTGGCAGAGAACTTTGGCAAAGTTATCTGTGGTACCCATGAGCTATTGTTGCGTGTGGGAAGTGGGTGATTGAACAGTAAGATTCATGTGTTTTCTACTTCCCCAGAAGTCTTTGACAGAATGCCCATAATTTCCGCAAAACTGAGTGTGCGTGTGACAGGTGCTGACAAGGCTGGAAAAGGCTGGAAAAGTAGGTGCCTCTTCGATTTCTGATATCGGCCCTCGTGGTCTCTGGGGAGCCCAGCTTTTGAGAAAGCGAGCGCCTCTTCGATTTTTGAGATCGGCCTTCGTGGTCTTTGAGCAGCCCAACTTTTGAGAAAGCAAACGCCTCTTCGATTTCTGAGATCAACCCTCGTGATCTCTAAGCAGCCCAGCTTTTGAGAAAGCAAACGCTTCTTCGATTTCTGAGCAGGCGCCTCTTCGATTTCTGAGCAGGCGCCTCTTCGATTTCTGAAGCTTCGTCGAGTGCAAATTTTTATAGGGGCTGGCATTAAGTTCCAAAGCACACTTGAATCTCCACCAGTAGAAGCTTCATTCTTGCACTTCTAAGATCTTGATTTGTCCGACCTCTTCTCTCTTCAACACCTTTGAAAATGTCTGGCCCCTCCGACCGTCGTTTTGACTTGAACCTTGTTGAAGAGGCAGCCCCGCCTTCTCCAGACAACATATGGCGCCCATCCTTCGTCTCCCCTACTGGTCCTCTTACCGTTGGGGATTCCGTGATGAAGAATGATATGACCGCTACGGTGGTGGCCAGGAACCTTTTCACTCCCAAAGATAACAGACTACTTTCCAAACGGTCTGATGAGTTAGCTGTTAAGGATTCGCTGGCTCTCAGTGTTCAGTGTGCAGGTTCTGTGTCTAATATGGCCCAACGCCTATTTGCTCGAACCCGCCAAGTTGAATCATTGGAGGCTGAAGTGATGAGTCTCAAACAGGAGATTAGAGGGCTCAAGCATGAGAATAAACAGTTGCACCGGCTCGCACATGACTATGCTACAAACATGAAGAGGAAGCTTGACCAGATGAAGGAAACTGATGGTCAGGTTTTACTTGATCATCAGAGATTTGTGGGTTTGTTCCAAAGGCATTTATTGCCTTCGTCTTCTGGGGCTGTACCGCGTAATGAAGCTCCAAATGATCAACCTCTGATGCCTCCTCCTTCTAGGGTTCTGTCCAGTACTGAGGCTCCAAATGATCCCCCTCCGGTGCCTTCTCTTTCTGGGGCTCTACCGACTGCTGAGACTTCTCCTAAGCAACCTTTGTGAAGGCTCCCTCTTGTGTGCTTATTTTGACTCATGTATATGTACATATTTGTAGCTTATCGGGGATATCAATAAATAAGTTTTCCTTCATTTCAACGTATTGTGTTAAATACACCAAAGCCTTCTTCGCTAAGTTCTTTGAATTTTCTTTTGTTAAAGCTTGTATGTTGAAGCTTTCTGAGTGGAGCATGTAGGTTGGGGTAGTGTTCTCTTAATTTCCCGAATGAGGAAAACTTCTCGGTTGGAGACTTGGAAAATCCAAGTCACTGAGTGGGATCGGCTATATGAATCTTAGAACGCCATTGTGCTCGATCATGTGTCATGTCCTTCGTTAGATCCAAGTACTCTAAGTCTTTTCTTAGAGTCTCTTCCAAAGTTTTCCTAGGTCTTCCTCTACCCCTTCGGCCCTGAACCTCTGTCCCATAGTCGCATCTTCTAATCGGAACGTCAGTAGGCCTTCTTTGCACATGTCCAAACCACCGTAACCGATTTTCTCTCATCTTTCCTTCAATTTCGGCTACTCCTACTTTACCCCGGATATCCTCATTCCTAATCTTATCCTTTCTCGTGTGCCCACACATCCAACGAAGCATCCTCATCTCCGCTACACCCATTTTGTGTACGTGTTGATGTTTCACCGCCCAACATTCTGTGCCATACAGCATCGCCGGCCTTATTGCCGTCCTATAAAATTTTCCCTTGAGCTTCAGTGGCATACGGCGGTCACACAACACGCCGGATGCACTCTTCCACTTCATCCATCCAGCTTGTATTCTATGGTTGAGATCTCCATCTAATTCTCCGTTCTTTTGCAAGATAGATCCTAGGTAACGAAAACGGTCGCTCTTTGGTATTTCTTGATCTCCGATCCTCACCCCTAACTCGTTTTGGCCTCCATTTGCACTGAACTTGCACTCCATATATTCTGTCTTTGATCGGCTTAGGCGAAGACCTTTAGATTCCAACACTTCTCTCCAAAGGTTAAGCTTTGCATTTACCCCTTCCTGAGTTTCATCTATCAACACTATATCGTCTGCGAAAAGCATACACCAAGGAATATCATCTTGAATATGTCGTGTTAACTCATCCATTACCAACGCAAAAAGGTAAGGACTTAAGGATGAGCCTTGATGTAATCCTACAGTTATGGGAAAGCTTTCGGTTTGTCCTTCATGAGTTCTTACGGCAGTCTTTGCTCCTTCATACATATCCTTTATAGCTTGGATATATGCTACTCGTACTCCTTTCTTCTCTAAAATCCTCCAAAGAATGTCTCTTGGGACCCTATCATACGCTTTTTCCAAATCTATAAAGACCATGTGTAAATCCTTTTTCCCATCTCTATATCTTTCCATCAATCTTCGTAAGAGATAGATTGCCTCCATGGTTGAGCGCCCTGGCATGAACCCGAATTGGTTGTCCGAAACCCGTGTCTCTTGCCTCAATCTATGCTCAATGACTCTCTCCCAGAGCTTCATTGTATGACTCATTAGCTTAATACCCCTATAGTTCATGCAATTTTGTACGTCGCCCTTATTCTTGTAGATAGGCACCAAAGTGCTCATTCGCCACTCATTTGGCATCTTCTTCGTTTTCAAAATCCTATTGAAAAGGTCAGTGAGCCATGTTATACCTGTCTCTCCCAAAAGTTTCCACACTTCGATTGGTATATCGTCTGGGCCTATTGCTTTTTTATGCTTCATCTTCTTCAAAGCTACAACCACTTCTTCCTTCCGGATTCGACGATAAAAAGAGTAGTTTCTACACTCTTCTGAGTTACTCAACTCCCCTAAAGAAGCACTCATTTCATGTCCTTCATTGAAAAGATTATGAAAATAACCTCTCCATCTGTCTTTAACCGCGTTCTCTGTAGCAAGAACCTTTCCATCCTCATCCTTGATGCACCTCACTTGGTTTAGGTCCCTTGTCTTCTTTTCCCTTGCTCTAGATAGTTTATAGATATCCAACTCTCCTTCTTTGGTATCTAGTCGTTTATACATATCGTCGTAAGCCGCTAACTTAGCTTCTCTGACAGCTTTCTTCGCCTCTTGCTTCGCTTTTCTATACCTTTCACCATTTTCATCAGTCCTCTCCTTGTATAAGGCTTTACAACATTCCTTCTTAGCCTTCACCTTTGTTTGTACCTCCTCATTCCACCACCAAGATTCCTTTTGGTGTGGGGCAAAGCCCTTGGACTCTCCTAATACCTCTTTTGCTACTTTTCGGATACAACTAGCCATGGAATCCCACATTTGGCTAGCTTCCCCCTCTCTATCCCACACACATTGGGTGATTACCTTCTCTTTGAAAATGGCTTGTTTTTCTTCTTTTAGATTCCACCATCTAGTCCTTGGGCACTTCCAAGTCTTGTTCTTTTGTCTTACTCTTTTGATATGTACATCCATCACCAACAAGCGATGTTGATTAGCCACGCTCTCTCCTGGTATAACTTTGCAATCCTTACAAGTTATACGATCCCCTTTCCTCATTAGAAGAAAATCTATTTGTGTTTTTGACGACCCACTCTTGTAGGTGATCACATGTTCTTCTCTCTTCTTAAAGAAGGTGTTGGCTAAGAAGAGATCATATGCCATTGCAAAATCCAAGATAGCTTCCCCATCCTCGTTTCTCTCCCAAAAACCATGGCCACCATGAAAACCTCCATAGTTGCCTGTCTCCCTGCCCACGTGTCCATTTAAATCTCCTCCTATAAATAACTTCTCCGTCTGAGCAATTCCTTGCACCAAGTCTCCAAGATCTTCCCAAAATTTCTCCTTCGAACTCGTATCCAACCCTACTTGAGGTGCGTACGCACTAATCACATTGATAAGTTCTTGTCCTATTACAATCTTGATTGCCATGATTCTATCTCCTACCCTCTTGACATCTACAACATCTTGTACCAAGGTCTTGTCCACGATGATGCCAACACCGTTTCTCGTTCTATTTGTGCCCGAATACCAAAGTTTAAACCCTGAGTTTTCTAGATCCTTTGCCTTACTACCAACCCACTTCGTTTCTTGTAGGCACATAATATTTATCCTTCTCCTCACCATAACTTCCACTACTTCCATAGATTTTCCCGTTAAGGTTCCTATATTCCACGTTCCTAAACGCATTTTGCTCTCTTGAACTCTACCCTTCTGTCCTAGCTTCTTCACCCTCCCCCGTCTAATAGGATCAAAGTACTTCTTTTGTGTGTCCCGGGTAAAGTTGATAGGAGCATATGCTCCCAAACAACTTTGAGTGGAGTCGTTCGAAAAGAAGTTTCTATGGCCCCCTTGCTCATTTAACACTGCATCCGGGTGCCGATGGAGATACAGCGACCCTTGCTCACTTATCACTGTGCTCAGGCCACACAGCGCGCCACTTACGGGTGACGCCCTAGCTTTAGCGCGATTTTGTTCTGGATTCATTTTCATAAGGATTCGACGTGATCATGGAGTGCCGGCTGTCGACTACCTGACGCCCTCCCCCTCCTCCTTTATCCGGGCTTGGGACCGGCCATGTAAGACATAGGCGGAGTTTTCCAATACATGCTAATTCTTTAAAAATTTCCATTATATTTTATCAAGTATTTAAGATAGTTTAAGCTTTGAAAATTCCATTAAACTCCTCAAATTCGAAAACAACCACGCTGTATATTCACTTGGCAGCATTACCAATCTCTCATTTACCAAATACTTGCTCAATACAATATATAACACCAAATCGACAAAGAAGCGCAAAATCATGTCACTTTTATCATACTTCAATGGCTAAAGGGAGTTAATTTTAGATAGAAAAGCTAAAATCTTTCACCATCACAAGTACCTATAAAAAATTCCCAACACCAGCAAGTCAATGGAAAACCAAATTCATCATCCATCAAGTAAAAAAATAAAACAAAAACAGGTAATTAGCAAAACCCAAATTGCAAATTATTAAAACAAGTGCATACAATGTGATCCATGTGGGCATGGGAGATGAAAGGAATTCCTGGGAGATAGCACGCTGCGGGCAGCGACCAATATCAAAGGAAAGGTTGAGAGTTGGGAAGATTATGCAGGTTTCATGGCCGCCAATGGACAAACCTTCAATTGGGTACCCTTCAATGGTCAATCCCCTGGCTTTTTTGGGAGCTAAGTCGGGTTCTGAATTGGGTTTCGGGTCTTTGCTTCTACTTCCGGTCATTGATAAGAAGAAGAAGGATCAGAAGATGGGGGATTTTTAGAAGGTGAGGAGAGGAACGAAGTTGTCAGAACTCCGACGGGGTCCGTGAATTTACAACTGAAAGGAGAGAACTTGATCCGTCTCTGTTTCTGCTGCTACAAAATTAGTCCACCCCTTTGATTCTTCCACCGAATTTATTGTTTCCATTGCGAAGACCCCCTCCTGACTCCCTCAACCTGGCAGCTCATGTTTGGGGTGAAAAGTTTGGGATTTCATTTTTGTTTTGTGGGTTTTCTCCACTCTAGATGGTTCAACATGAATTTGATTTTAACTTATTCCAACTCCTTCTTAATTTAATTCTTCGTGAGATTATGGATCAGTATACGAACCATCATATGACTACAAATTTTTCATGTGTTTGTGGCCATGAACATCAGCCATGATCGGTGTGTGCGGGGGTATATGTATGTTGCGTTTACCGTTTGTGACAGAGTGTACTAATGATGATTGTACGATTGTGCTTGTGATAACCATGTAGGAGTTTTACTCCAAATCAATTTCTTGTCACTAGAGTAATGTACTCAATTGACACTTTTTATAATTTATTCGTGTTAATTAATGAAATCCTAATTGTATATTGTGAAAGCAAAAACCCTCCTTAATCTGACTATTTGGTTTGTTTAATTCGATATTTGGATTGAAGAGTACCTATTCTTGTTATCCAATCTTAATTCGATATTTTAGGGTTTTAGGGTTATGCACTTGTGTCCCTTGTGCCGATCCGCTAAACTCAATAATTTCCTTCTTAATTTATTGGATACAAAATCATTTTCAAAAAGTAAATAGAAGTTAAAACGACATAAGATTCTTTAATTGCAAAAGCAAAGTGTATACTATTGGTTTTCTATATATAACGATATATTATACTAAATTAATTACGAACTTCTATTCATGATATACGAACTTCAGAGCATTCATTTACAAGTGAAGTTTAAGCATGAGGCATTGGGTATCGGCACAAGGGACACAAGTGACTAGTCTTCAACCACTGACCAATACAATCTTCATGATAAAAGTGTAAGCAAGGCAAGCGAGTAACTTGAACACCATCCTCAAAGTCCTCCATGCAGATAACACACGATGTTTGCTGCTGCTCTCTCGTACCTTCTTCACCAAATATCACTTTCTCCAAATTCTCAACGGACGATTCGTCTGCAGGAATAGGTCTGGCCTCGTACGTTTGCATCGATGACATTGCAACCCTATCGGCCAGCGACGTAATGGGATCACTACCAACAGAGGGCATCGGCAAATTCATATCAATTATGCCCACAACAATAGGCAGCATGGTGGTGTTGTTAGCATTGCCCAAGTTCGAACGCGATAATCCAGCAAGTTTGTGGAATACTTCTTCAGTAATTGCTGGATGTTCGTGTTCAGGAACGAGCATGCTGGAAAGCACGTTACCCACGAGCGCTCTAGTAGAATCAGACAATAGCGTAGTACGATCGACATTAATGGTTTCTTGCGTTACAAGGGTTAGTTGCATAACTATTACTGAAGCAAGATCAATACCATCTTCATTAATCAAAGATCCTGCGAGTGCGAGTAACTTGTAAAATTTAAAGTTGATCGGAAGCACATCTGGTGGAAGCTGGGGTTGGTTAATGTAGGGGTTTCTTCTTTGGCGGACTAGGGTTTCAAAGTGTCTGTATATCGACATGCTTCTAAGTAAGAATTAATAGTAATGTTGGACAATAAAATGGGAAAATATAGAGGGGTTGTGTGAGCTATATGGATGACAAAGTATGTATATATATATATATATATATATATATATATATATATATCCCACGTAGTCCTAAATCGACTGGGACAAGGATTATTTTTATTTTTTTCACAGTCGAAATGGTACAAGGACTAGGAATTGTTAGAAATTCGAGTAAAATGGACGCACCTTGTATAATTAGATTAAAACATCTTAACTATAACCTAATTTCCCTTTTTTTTTTTTGTTAAGATCAGGCATATCTTCTGGCTTTTTGTTTTTAAATTTGTTAATTTTATCACAAGCGTCATATGAATTATTAATTAATTAATTCAAAATCCTCAAAGTTTGCATTATTGGAATATTAATGATCCTTTCATTGTGTTTTTGTTACACATTCCTTGTGCTATGCAACATCCTATCTATATATGAGGTTTGGGATTAGGATGAGTATTATCTTGACATGCCATTTGCTTAGCTCTACAACCCAAATATGGAAAAGTAAATAAATAAAAGAGGATTAATTACATTGCATTTTTATTAACTAACGCGTACCATAATCTACAACCCAAATATGGAAAAAGTAAATAAATAGAAAAAGAAACTTTTGGAGAAAATACCTAAAAATAAAAAAGGAAACTTGCTACTCAAGTCTCAAGCATCTAAATTTCCTTCTCCAACTAGTACTAACATTACTCGCTTTAGGCTCAGTAGCACCGTCCCTTAGACCTTACAAATAATGTTGCAAGTTCCTTCATTTTTTCACTAACCTAAAACCATGTCAACCAGTATTAGACACTATCGTAGCCATGTCAGGCAGACAACTCAGCCCATCATCAACTTATCCCGGTTTCCAGACAACGCGCTTTCGATCAAGTTCAATTTTTTTAAGAGCGAAATCCATTGGAATATTGCTGCTGGTCAAGATGACGATGATGATCTTTACAACTCTCTTCAAGAACAATATATTCAACTCGAAACCGAAGAACTGCTAGTTTTGGTCCACCGGAGCGAAATATTATCTGATGATGAATGTCACAGAACAAGTTATAAAACCCTCTTGATTGTGGCTCTTTCAAGCATGGATGTCCCAGAGAGTGAGCACCCCTCGATTATTTGGAAGATTTTTAGGGTGGTTAAATCAGCGGTCTGTAGGGTTCCTATTCTTGTGGACATATGATGTGACTTGTAATGTTAGTGACGATAACAGTGACATGGTTGATGAGGCTACAAGGGAATCCATGGATGGGCGATTGAGAATTTGGAGAAAGTGAGAATCTCTAATGATTTGGATGCTATGAGACACAAGTCATGCGTGATTTGTCTGGAGGGCTTTGGTCATGACTCTGAAGCAGCTGGTGTTGATGATCATCAAGTTCTTCGCTTGCCATGCTCCCACGTTTATCATGGAGATTGTATTGTTCAGTGGCTAGAGACAAGTCACTTGTGTCCTTTGTGTCGATATGCAATGCCTCGTAAGCATTGATTAATTTGTAACTGGATTTGTATATTATTATTCACTATTTGAGTGGATTCTGGACAAAACCCTAATTAGACTGAGCAAAATTAAGCCTGCAGTCTGCATTTTTAGTTATCTACGCAGTCCCTCTTACTTTGCATCATGTAAATTGTGTTCAAAATTGGCCATATATACAATACCTCTGCCCCTTTTTAGCTGGGGTTCAAACATGTTGACCGAGAGTTACTACTATCGTACTACTACAACAATCCTCCTCCTCAAACCGCCATCGACATCTTCCAATTCCCATACGCGACGTCGCTCCAACCATACTGCGGCTCCTTACGGTAATCGAGAGCCGTTGGATTAACATTAACGCGCAAAAACAACATGAAGATCATGATGTAGCAAAGGACGTTAGTTCATGGACGGCCAAACCTAGTATCTGCGGCTTCTCCTAGCTGCAACTTGATTACCTGCAGGCCTTGTTAACTGTGTGCTATTTGCATAGAGGATTTCACTTTTCAACCCGGAGATTAAGGTTTAGGGTTTAGGAGATAGAACTAGCTAATGGTGGGATGTGTGATCGGAACATGAAGTGGTACACCACATGTCATTATACAAATTGTAGGATATGTGTGTTAAAAAGTTAATAACTTAAAAAATAAAATTTCTTACCGTTTATATAAATACACGTGGTGTACCACTCGTGTTCCGATCACACATCCCACCATTAGCTAGTTCTATCTCCTAAACCCTAAACCTTAATCTCCGGTTTGAAAAGTGAAATCCTCTATGCAAATAGCACACGGTTAACAAGGCCTGCAGGCAATCAAGTTGCAGCTAGGAGAAGCCGCATATACTAGGTTTGGCCGTCCATGAACTAACGTCCTTTGCTACATCCAAGATTCTAAAAAATGCTAGGCGCTAGTCGGGCGATAGGTTGGGGCCTAATGCTTAGACGGCTATACGGGTACCTATGCAAACTAGGCAGATTTAAGTAAATTTATTATATTTTGTGTAAGTAAGTGTCTGTTTATAATTTATATATATATATATATATATAAGCTACAAAATAGAATGACATATATATTATGAAGTATTGAAACATAATGAAAATATGGGGAACAAACATATAATGTGCACTTTTGAAGATTAGAGTTGGCTTCATACTTGCCCTCTAACCGACTTCAGGCCTACCAAAACCCGATGAATATTGATGAATACCTTGGGTGCTGCCCCTTGCATACATTAACATGTCTGTAGTATGCATTTTCAAATTACTTCAGACCTACCAAGACTCGATGTAATGACGATATGCATGCTATTTCTAGTATAAAAAAAATTTGCGCGATGCTATTCTTACTGACTCCCCTAATATTATTTCCTGGATCCGCCACTGATAATGTGTGTTCATTTAAGTATTCAACAAGTCTCTTACAATTTAGTGAAAAAAAAATAATATGCAAAATGAAATTTACCTATTTTCTGTCTATATGACTTGCAACCTAGACGGGTTTGGGTGGGCGCTTCAGTAGGTCTAGGCGCATTTTCTTAATTTTTGAACGCCTAGACATTAATCGGGATGATGGCCAACCGCCTAGCGTTTAGGTGGGAATTTTTAGAACAGTGGCTACGTCATGATCTTCATGTTGTTTTTGCGCGTTAATGTTAATCCAACGGTTCTCGATTGCCGTAAGGAGCCGCAGTATGGTTGGAGCGACGTCGCGCATGGGAATTGGAAGATGTCCTTGTGTTGATACAAACTCCGACAAAATTTGTTTACCAAAAAAAAAAAAAAACAATAAAAACTCCCACAAAATTTTGGGCCTTCGCTGATTAACCATTAGGGTCGACGTTTGTTCACAAAACTTTGGGCATATAATTAAAAGAAAACTAATGAGAATAGTTTGAAAATTTTGAGTTTTAATGATAAGGATAAAATAAATAGTAAAGTGAATAGTACCAGGATTGACTTTTTAGTGTAAAAATGTGATTTTTCGTTAAAGTGAACAGTACCGGGTGCTTTTCGTTAAAATTCCCTATAATTAACAACCCCCATTTAATTTAGAATCCATTTGGTTCGTGAATTATAATTAGAGTCGACTAACATAAACTTTGAAGATCACTAAGGACTTATTTAATTTGTCTCTTATTATACTAAATGATAAATTTTGATTATCATAAATATTTTAAGCCAAACGACAAAATTTACGGTTAAAAATTAAAAGAAGCCGGACAAATTCTCTTCAGATCTCGCAGAATTTAGATTCTCTTTAGATCTCACAATATGAAGCCTGACAAATTAGAAATCCGAATCATTTAAAAGAAGGAGAGAAATATCTAGACTCTTAAATTATGTGAGATGGGGTAATAAAATTGACTAATAAAAATAATAAAATTTGAAATAAGTGATCCGAATTTCTCGATCCAGATCCAGTTCCAAATTGTGACATGCGGATAGGATCTCTATATTCTACAAACGCGAGGGTTTCATGGGGAACGGCTTCTCAGTTCTCACGTGCTGTTTCCATTAGAAAACGTCGCACGTGTTCGAGACAAAAACGGCGGTTGTACCGGAATTCTTTTTACCGCTTTACCTCTCCCTCTAACAAGCAGCTGCAAGTCCGAACCAATTTTTCAGCTTTATGTTTCTTCTGGAATATTCAGGCGATGCTTCTTCTCCTCTCTTCTCCGTTGACTGATTCGAGCCCTGACATCCCCAAATTCGCATAATCAAAACCCTAATTTTCAATTCTTTTCAGCTGGGCCACAGTTTCCGACGATCCTCAAATCAGAGCTCGTCATGGACCCTCAGCACCAACAATGGCGGCCTAGGCCTCCAATCCCAGGTACCCTCTGCCCTATTTGCTCATTTTCTCACTTCCCCTTTTGCCCTCCGCATCCGAACTTCAATCAAAACCCGATCTTCCCTAACTGTTCGGGTCACCCTTTCCAAAGACCCGGTTTTGACTCGTATATGGGTACTCAGAGCCCGTTCGTGGGTAATCCGAATGGGTTTGAAAATCCCAGGCCTTGGCAGAGAATCCCTAATTTTGACGTAGACCGATATGGGAAATTTCCGTACAGAAACGGTTTGACGCCGCCGCCGCAAGGTCCGCCACCGTATGAATATGGTGGCAATGCGTACGTTAGTGAAGGTGATAGGAACTTCAAAAGGCAGAGGGTCGATGGTTTGGGTTTAAAGACCGAGTTTAACCCGAACAATGCGAGCTTTTCATCAGATAATGAGCGGAGATTGAAGCTGATTCATGATCACGGTGGGGCGGGTTCAGTTTCGGATTGTAATACCATCCCGAATGGCGAAACAAATAAGTATGCAGATCAAAGTAAAGATTCTAGGCCTGTGAATGAATCACAACATTCCCATGTGAATGTACCATACTATGATCATACCAATCAGCTACCACAACCCTATGGAATGCAGCGGCATGCTGTGAGACAGCCACTTGGGCAGCAACATATGCCTGGAGTTGCTCCACATGGCACTCCAATTACGAATGAAAACGGAGGCTACTTTTCGCCCCCTGCTAGTGGTAGATTTGTTTCTGAAAATGCAGGTCATATGCGGGCTTCTCGGTCATTCAGTGGGCAGCCTTCTCTTCCCACCACTTCACCACCTCCTCTTCCAATGGATCCGCCATCAAAATCGCCGCCTTCATTGTTTCCGGTTTCCTATGGTTCCTCACCAATGATGTCTTCAGCCTATCCACCATATCCTGAATCCCACTCTCCGGCGCAGCCTTATTTTCATAGTAAGCCATTTTCACATGCTTCTACTGGCTATATTATGGAGGTATAGTTGCTTCCTTGTATGCTTTTATGGTTTATCTTGCATTGTTGTTGGGTTGCAATTTTCTATTAGGCTTCTAGCCTTCTAATGAAAACTTTTTTTTTTTTTTAATTTTCCTTTTGTAATTCCGAAGCAATCTCATGCTGCTCATCAAATATCATCAAAGCAGTACATAGGAGAGGGGTATCCATTTCCACGAAAGCAGTCATATTTGGATAAGCCAAAAGTTATTGATGCTACACACTTATTTAAGCAGCCACATAGAGTCACTCGTCCAGATCATTTTGTGATAATCCTAAGAGGGCTTCCAGGTACCAAATTTTGTATTTGTAATATGTGCAGGTGGTGTTTATTCATTTTTCATAAGTGCACATTGCTTTTCTTAAGTCCCTAAAATGTTAACTTTAATCATAGTGGTCTGCCAGTCTAATAGAGAAGCAAATAATATTTAGATTAGTGCTTGATCAATTTTCAAACTTATCCCTTCAAAATTGAGCTGAAAACTACAGAACCCCACCCATCCCACTTACTTTCATAGTTTTTTTTTTTCACCTTCGACCATATTCTGGAAATCTGTTAATGTATTTGATATCAGGTAGTGGAAAGAGCTACTTAGCAAAGATGTTGCGCGACCTAGAGGTTGAAATTGGTGGTAATGCTCCACGAATCCATTCCATGGATGATTATTTTATGACAGAAGTAGAAAAGGTTTTTTTTTTTCTTGTCTCTTCTTTTGCCTCCTATTATTTTCTCAGGGTTGTCTTTAGTGTTCTTTGGGCACTTGAGAGAATTTTAACTGAAGTGTTATGTTTCATACTAAAGGTTGAGGAAAGTGATGTTTCAAAATCTTCAAGTTCAGCTAGAGGCAAGAAGCGAGTGGTGAAGAAGGTGATGGAGTATTGTTATGAACCTGAAATGGAGGAGGTAAAACAGTTCAAAATATTCAAAACTTATAGAAATTTGGTTTGATTTGAATGTCTTTCATGTTGAAATTCTTGGCCTTTTTAAGTTTTACGATTATGTTACTTGATTAAAATTTACAAGGTTTGGGAGGTGGTTGTGTAAATTCTGTTGCGTCAGGCAAAATTAGCCCTGGGACTTTGTCTTGGTCACTGCTGAATAAAAAGGCTGCTATAGAATTTGATTGCATCAACCTTTCCTGCTTTGACATCTAGAATAAAAATAGTCAGCTTGTTTTTTGTAGTTTAGGCAATACTTTTCAAGTGATCAAACAGAAAAAAAAATATTTGCAGTTTCATTTGTTAATCCAGTAAACTACCACTTCAATTTTTGATACGTTTAATCTTTCTGTGTGCAAACAGTCAATTTTAGCATTTAGTTGTCTTAAATCCTTGTGGAACTTCTTTAGTTTGGGGACCTGGGGTTGGGCATTGGGTGGTAGATGTCGGTTATTTATTTACCTCTTGTATTATTTTCTTCTTAATTTTTTTTCTTTTGGAGCCAATTATGATTTTGACATGCCTAGGGATAGAATGATTTAAGAATTCTATATTCCATTCATATAAAAATGGTATCAAACCCTTGATGCTGTCATGTCTTCTCCACAGGCTTATAGGTCGAGTATGCTGAAGGCATTTAAGAAGACCCTTGAGGAGGGTGTTTTCACCTTCATAATTGGTATGCCTTCCCTTCTTATTTTGCTGACCAAGGACAGAAAACATCAAACTTTATATCTCTACTTTGCCCCTTTTCTTCTTTGCTATGTAGCTATTTATAAAGGCTTGGAAATTTCTGAGATTTCCAGATGGAATTACTTGCGAATTTTGTGTAAAATATGGTGACAGTTTTTTGGTCAAATGATGCTTAGGCAGTGTGTACTTTGATTTCAGTAGCTCACACTGGCTGGTGGTAAGCGATCAGCTCTGAGACATGTGTCTCCTCTAAAACATGGGTGCATAAGTGACCTTCCTGAAGTGTTGTTTAGATAGGAATCAGGATTTCAAAATTGTTTTTCGTTATCTTAAAAATTTTCTAGTCCTGAGGCATTAAAATGATAAGATTACCATACTGGCTTGCCAGGACATTTAGTAAGCAAAATAATCTAGTATCATTGTAGAACAAGAGATGATGCAGTGCCAATGCACTGCCTTCATTTTAACTAACTACAGATGCAGTTTTGTACGGAAATTGACCCTTTTGTTGGTGGTATGTGTGCTTCGTCTTAGTGGATGACCGCAATCTGCGGGTAGCTGATTTTGCTCAGTTTTGGGCAATTGCAAAGGTATAAACTCATTTCTCTCTTTCTCACAACCTCTGCCATGTGTTCTGTAAGTGTCAACTATTTTTGTCACTCAGCATTTTCATGAGAAACCCAGTAGTGGCTTCATCTTTCATAGACCTTATCCAATGTAGATTAGAGAGCTAGCGAGAAGTTTGCTAGTGTGCCAATATCCTAGATTAGTAATTCTGTGATGCTGTAGTATGTGATTTTATGTTTTAGTTTTACATTTTTTTAAGTAGGTGGATGAGATGAGGTATTTTGATGCCCTGTCTAAACAAGCGCCAGTTCTCCAACCTGTATTGTTTTGGGCTTTATAACCTATTTGAATTGTGCCAACTACGGAGACTGTGTTTAGTCATGGGGCTAATTACATGTGGCTGTAGTTTGGACTTCCAGAGTTGGGTTTCTTATGGCCTTACCTACTTACTAGGTTGTAAGGTGGGGATTTAGGTATACTCACTTTGGTTTTCATTTATTTGGTCTTGTTGTCAAGGTTAGCGGTGCTTTTTTTTTTTTCAATGGCACCATGCACGAAATTTCGTGTAATTTTCCATCTGGAAGCAATTTTCCTCTTGTACTACTAATATTTGCACGATTGGTTATTTTTCTTATATTCAATGGGGGCTGAGTTAT
Organism: Malus sylvestris; assembly: GCF_916048215.2. Taxonomy (NCBI): domain Eukaryota; kingdom Viridiplantae; phylum Streptophyta; class Magnoliopsida; order Rosales; family Rosaceae; genus Malus; species Malus sylvestris. The sequence continues at coordinate 26,324,930 of NC_062273.1, read as the reverse complement.
GGCCCAAAAAATCATAATAATGGTGGTTGATCATATAATAGTGACTTCTGGATTGTCTATTTTCTGGTTCACTCATTGTTCTTTGTTTTCTTTTCAGAGTTCGGGGTATGAAGTTTATATACTAGAAGCTCCATATAAGGATCCTGTGGTGAGTATCGTATGTGTGTGTTTTATGATAATTCTCTTTCTTGAAAGCACCGTTAACATTAGACATAAAGTTGGAAGGTTTTATTTTATTTTATTTTTTTTCATATATATTTTTGTTAATTTCAGGGTTGCGGAGCTAGGAATGTGCACGGCTTTACCCAAGATGACATACAGAAGATGGCTGGACAATGGGAGGAAGCTCCAACCCTATACTTGCAATTGGACACCAAGGTTTGTTGTCATTTAAATTTAGCTCTCACTTTAGGTTAGGATGGAGGAGTTCAAAGCAAACATCAGTTGTAGGTGTAAAATGTTGAACATGGAGGTCGAGTTAATGCTTTTTCATTGATCAGTTGTAGGATGACCAGTAGTTTTTGGCTAGAAAGTTAGGATGGGCATTAACTTGTGAAAGTAAAAGAAACTGTTTTCTTTTGGGCCCATGAGAGCTATACACCTTCACCTCCTTCCCTTTTGGGGTCCGAAACTGCTTGAGGATTCAAAGCCAGGAATTAATAAGGGGAGGTACCACTACAAGGGCCAGTGAAAGTAACACAAACCTGGAATTATGTTATCACTTATATTTGCTTATGGGCTTTTGTTTGACATTGTGTATTGCTGGCTTGACAGTCATTATTCCATGGAGATGGCTTGAAGGAAAGTGACATTCAAGAAGTAAGTTAAATCACATTTGACTCTTTTGATTTTCTTTTATTTTGAACAAGAAGAGTTCTCTGGCATCAGATATGCCTGTATTCCTAAGGCGAAAAGAAATGTGTATATATACGTGTACCAAACATATTACCACATAGTATTGACCATGTTGACCATTCTGTGGAGTCAACATGATCAACAGTGTTGTGGTTGTCCTGTGTTCACGTTGTGTGGTTGGAACACCCTGTGGATATATATCAACTTGATTGCTTACTCATTAGAGAACTTAGAATTGTACCACCAATCATTGATTAAACTCTAATGGCTGGTTACTAAATCCCAATAGACTTCTTTTGGTAGATAAATGTCAGTTGATTTTAATCCAATGGATAGTTAGTTGAGTTACTGTGCTCGCTGATGACTAGGAGATCATTACTGCATATTTTGGATCCAGATCTATTTTCATTTTGGTTTGATATGAAGCCATATGATATCTACCAGGTGGACATGGATACAGAAGATGCATATAATGATGGTTCACCGGGATTGGAAGAAAGAAAGCCTGAAAAGATCATAGCACCCCCTGCTGAAGATGATGCTCATATTGGTATTTTTGGCTTATAATTCTTTCGTATTAGTAATTATGTGAGGGGTGATTTGAGTTAATCAGGTTTAGTAAATCTTAATCTTTAGGCTCTTCGCACGGTGGGAAGAGCTTGGACGCTGAAGAAGACCATCCAACTGCGGAAGTGAAAGAACTAGGTAGGAGTAAATGGTCAGAAATATTATATGATGATGATAGTGAAAAAGCTGAAGGTGTGAAGGGTAAGTTTAATACTCTTTCTGGACTGATTAACGCTTATCGCAAGGAAGCAAAATCCGTGTGCTGGAGTGACCAGGTATGTATTTTCTGGTCCTATCACTCAACTGATGTATATGCTTAGTTGATATATGTGTGTGTGTGTGTATTTTAAATCATGACTTGTCGTTTTATAGTTACTTTCAGTGCAAGAATTGATTGTTAACTTACCTTTAGAAGAAAGATATTGCTGTTATAGTGGTGTTTATGTATACATATTTCTTAGTCGTTGCAACCTTGCTCTTCCTTCCTCCAGGTTGGCTATACTGGGTTTTCAATAGCAGCAGCAAAGAAGGCGAATGTCGTGTCTTTGGTCATTGGACCAGGTTCTGGATACAACTTGGTTAGTGTTACTTCGCTATCATAAAACCACTACATTATGCCTTTCATGATATAAATTATAAAGTTGGACATAGTAATTAGATGTAGCTTCGTCGTTGTTATAGTACCTTCTTTTCTGCCGGGCTAGTTGTTGAGATACAAGGTTCACCCTTCGTTTAGAGTACGGTTCTTGTGGTATTCGTGCATGCACCATCTATGTGTTGTATCTATTCCTTCATAGGGCCAGCAAAATGGTCTCATTAGCTTTTTAACTACCGACACCTGCAGAAGTCCAACCCGTTACCCGAAGAAGAGAACTCTACTACCCATGGTAGGCTTAGCAGTGGTGAATCAAAGAAGCAGAAGGCATTCCAAGAGCAACTTCGTGCAGAGCGCGACTCTTTCAAAGCAGTTTTTGACAGGAGGCGGCAGCGGATTGGTGGACTTGGTTTGGGGGAAGAGTAGGTCTTACGAGTTAGGATTCTTCCCCTCAAAGTGTTGTTGGAATATCATTTTTTGTTAATAGATGAATTTATTTGTGTTGTTTGTTGTATATTGGCACTTGAATGAGGTGGATTAAAATTCCCTATGATTGTGTAGTATTAGGGCTTGTTTAGAATCGCTTTTAAAATTGTTAAAAGCGCTTTTGCGAAAAATGTTTTTGGAACCCAAGAACATTTGCATTTTTACTAAGGATTAGTCCCAAAAATGTTTTCAGTTGTTTTAAAAGCATTTTTAAACGAGTCTTTATTAGGTTAGACAGAATGTTGTGTAATTCCGTGAAAAATTTATACAATTATTATCCACGCCCCATCGCACCCTCTATGGTGTGAATAATTGAGGTTGATTGGATATAAATGAATCAGAAGTATTATTATATATATTTCTTAATTACAAAGATCCTATTGTTTTGAGGGAATATACACAAATGAAATTGATTGCAAACTTCTAATCAAAATTGTAATATGATGAACATTAAAGCGTAAATAATTATTCAAATGTGAGTTAGGTCAGTTGGTCGGAAGCATTGTGTTTGTCTTTTGCACAAAGTTTGAATTTTCCTCCTTGTCAAAACATTGTGATTTCTAATTTGCTTATAATTTTGTAAGCCGATTCTATTGGTGTATATTTTCCGTCTTTATTTGTCGTAATATAAAAAAGAGGCGAACTTTTTCTATTCCTAAGACTGGATCAGAAACACGCTCTCACGTGTGACGTTTCCCACCATGTCTCTCTATAAAAGCGTTGGAGGAGAGCACCATCACCTATTGGCAGCTGAGACGAAACCTCCCTCTCCTCCTTCCTCTCATGGCCACTGCTGCAGCCGCTGCCGCTGCTCGGCCATGTTTAATGGATCCCGAAGCAGCTGCCAAATGCAGCATCACAGTTTCGAGCAGGCAAGCCATTCATTTCTCTCACCATGTAAACCTACTTCATCCCTTTTTTTTTTCCATCACATTCATACATGCGTCCTGATGCTGCGGGATGATATTGTGGTGTTATCTTAAGTCAATGACGCACTGCCATGCGAAAAATTTAGGCACCGTTGAAACGCGGTCGTTTCTGGCGGTTCCAACACCTTCATTGGCTCTGGACCGGCTCAGCTCCGCCATTTCAGAACTGAATTCAAACCCGCCTCCGTTTTCCTCCGGAATTATACGTCTCCAGGTAAGCCATGTTAAAAATGCTCAATGCCATTCAAACTCAATTCTTACTTGCTCCTGTTCTGTGAGATCTTCTCTCATCTGTTATTGCCTAGTAGGTCAAAAAAGGTTTGTTTTCAGAGCAATGGGCTTGTGCCACGTGGTTGGGTGGCATTGGACAGCATGGGCTTTTACATCCCTGTTTCCTTATCCTGCACTGCGTAGCACACGACGAAATTAAAAAGAAATTTTCTCATAACATCCGGTGATAACGTACATGTAACTGGAACGCTAAGATGACAGTATCTAAAGACTATCACGTGCCACCATGTGCTTTACCTTTCTTATCTGATATCGCGTAATAGGCTTGGGATACTGGCACCTTAATTAGACTCCTAGTTGCATGTAAATCTCTAATCATTAAAAGTCCATTTATGTTAATTACTACTAACTTATGTACTAGTTTGCACAAAGGCTAGGGAGTGCTAATACAAAGTAGCATTGTGCTTGAAGGTGCCAATCCAGCAGCAAATTGAAGCAATCGACTGGCTTTACGCCCAAGACCAATTCCTTCCACGCTGCTTCTTTTCCGGTAGAGGCCAAACCAGCAACTCTTGTAATCTTTACATTGATAGCACCAATGGGAATGACCAGCAAAAATCGAAGAACAATTTGGTCAGCGTTGCCGGCGTGGGGTCTGCAGTTTTCTTTCAGGATCTGCATCCCTTCTCGTACAGGCATTGGAAGTCCTTAAAGAGGTAAAACAACAAAACATATTGCAACAAGTTCAATGTCATTTCCATTTATATACATATTTATAGTTACACTTTCAACTGTAGCTGTAGCGAAATCCATACGTACAACATATTGGTAACATATCGATAACATATCAATGGTTATATCCGTATTGTTAATATATACAACATATCAATAGTTGATATCTGAAGGTATCAACTACAGTTACAGTTGACCGTGATCCCCCTTATTGAGGCTGATTTTGTAAGAACTACGCTTTTTTTCTTTCGAAATCCGTTAGATAAACTCAAGTCTAGTCTAATTGTCTCGTCTTGTGACTGAAGGTTCCTCTCTACAGAATGTCCGCTTATTCGCGCTTATGGGGCAATCCGTTTCGATGCAAGAGCCTACATATCCTCCGAATGGGAGGCATTTTGTTACTTTTATTTTATGGTTCCTCAGGTAGAATGATTATTTGCTTTCGTGCAGTTGTTTCGAGCCATAAATCGTGTTTGAATTCTCGTAAGTATTTATACCATCTGCTGCTAGATACTGAATGACAGGTTGAGTTTGATGAGCTTGAAGAAGGTTGAATGCTAGCAACAACCATTGCTTGGGACAGCGCTCTTTCGTGGACTTTGGGAGATGCAGTTGATGCACTTAAAGCTACATTGCACCAGGTTCAGATATTTGGATTGAGTTAAATCTGCTTCGTTTAGTATTTATCGAAGGTATTCATGTTTCATGTGGTATAAATTCTGGTGATTATGCAGATATCTTCGGTTGTTTTAAAGCTTCAAAGACATGTTCCTTCGACACTAATGTTAAGGAACAATAACATCCCGTGCAAGACGTATTGGGATCTTGCTGTTAATAGAACTTTGCAGAAAATAAGAAGCGACTCAGCACTTATTAAGGTACTGGACGCAGATGGTAGTATTGCATAGCTGCAGGAAAGAAGCAAAGGTGTGTCTCAATGCTGTTAATAGAGCTTTTCGGTTTGTCAAGCTTGTTTTCAGTATTGAGACGCACCTTTGCTTCACATTTCTCTCTCCCTCCCTCATTAACGAATCATCTTGTGTTGGGGAATTCAGGTGGTACTCGCGCGTAGCAGCAGAGTAATAACAGCTACCAATATCGATCCCATAGCATGGTTGGCGTGCTTACAGGTAATTTTTCATCTTCAAGCTATTATCCGGTCAATTTTTCTCCATATAATTCAGTTAACAAAGTTATTATTATTACATCTGAGCTACACTTCTTCAGGTTGAAGGTGAAAATGCTTATCTGTTTTGTCTTCAGCCGCCTAATGCACCGGCATTTATTGGAAACACGGTAATTGTCTCGAAAAGTATAAATTTCATTCACTACAACATCTATTATCTTCTATGATCATTGTGAAAGTTGTTTGAGTTTTTATTTTGATGGTCCTTGTAAATAGCCAGAGCAACTGTTTCACAGAAAATGGCTTGGCATTACCAGCGAGGCTCTGGCTGGAACCCGAGCCAGAGGTGAATCGATGCCTGAAGATCTTCAAATAGAACTTGAATTACTTTCCAGGTTTAACTCGACCCTTCGTAATCATTTTGTGATGTTATACTTCATTCCGCTGCTACAAATAGTCTTGCAAGCATCCAACCTCAGCGTCTAAGCGAGCATGGAATCCATGGGAATTTCTCTTACACCCATAATTTTAATTTCAACTAGTAAAAGCCAACAACATTCGTTTTGCAGTCCAAAAGACCACCTTGAGTTTACCATTGTACAAGAAAGCATACAAAGAAAATTAGAGGCAAGTTTACTATTGGGTATTTCTATGTCTAAAATTTTGTTGTTGATCTTGTTTAGTGGGGAATAAATCAGTGAAAATGTTGAAATCTATCAACTGAAAATAAGAATCGCGGTACTTACTTTCTTGTTTTGCAGAACGTATGTGACAGTGTCCAAGTTGAACCAAAGAAAGCAATCCGTAAATTCCCTCGAGTCCAACATTTATATGCCAAATTGGCTAGCAGGTTAAGAAGTGAAGATTATGAGGTAACTACATTGAATTGTTCTACTTATGTTCTGCAACTCACTAGCTTTATTTCTGAAGGATATGTTCAATTTCATCCTGTAGTCCTTGTCGAATTGAAGTTTCCAGGCTATCCGGCTTCTTTTCAGTTTGACATATTGTCTTCTCTTCACCCAAGTCCAGCAGTTTGTGGATTTCCAACAGAGGAGGCACGGGTTTTAATTGCGGAAACAGGTTCATCTTACTACTACTTTGTTTTTGCTGTCTATGCGCTCATAATCCTTTGGCTCTATACACTTGATTCATCTAGCTGTTTTGGTCCAAATAGAACATTTTCCTGAAGACAGATTCTTTCTATTCACAAAATGCTTTCAGAAGTATTCGACCGAGGGATGTATGCTGGGCCGGTTGGTTGGTTTGGTGGAGGAGAGAGTGAGTTTGCCGTTGGCATTAGGTCAGCATTAGTCAAAAAGGTAAACCAAGTGTATTCTTTTGCTTCTACTCTTTTACATAGGCATGTCTTCACTAGCACGTCGAGCTCGTAGCACTGACCCTTCTGGATTCTACGGTCTCGGCGCAATGATCTATGCTGGAACCGGGGTTGTGGAAGGAAGTAATGCATCGTTAGAATGGGATGAACTCGAACTCAAGATTTCTCAGGTTTGTGTGCATTCAAATTTGCATCGCTGTGTATCAATAAGCATTGAGCATGAGACTATATGCTTCAATAAACTTTTACATGTTTTGATCAATGCTGCAGTTCACCAAGTTGCTTAAACTTGAAGTGCCTCTAGAGATTAAAAGCTGATATACCGCAAGGGCTGTCAACCGAAAAGGTCAGTGCAGTTCCGAAGTTTTTAGTTGGGATTCTTTGATGGCGATATTTTTCTTATTTGATGCTTCTTTGGATGATTTCCCCAATGACAAGCGTAAAACAGATTTGATTAGTAAACATAAAGTTGAAAATCAAATAACCTTTGGAGTCGGGTCTTCTTTTCGCACTATTATGGATACAAAAGTAATGGAAAATTCGGACAATTGTCAACTGTTCCTATCGGAAATAGGATTTCACCACAAATGAGACGGTAAATTGCAGAATATATCACTGTACCTCGATTAGAAAGAACAGATTAAATCAACTGCAATCAGAAATTTATCCATTGCAAAATTTACATTTCTGTGTATACACCTCATAGTTACCTTCACAAATCTATCATATATTTTTCTCTTCCACCCCCAGCCCTCGCAAGAACACGATAAAAGGACAGTGTTTTCTCTATTTACTCTTCACTGTCTACCGCTACAAAAACATCTGGGTTTTCAACAGGGTTCAGTTTGAGATTCATACATTTATATGCATATTTGTTATGTTTGTTCAACATATACTCTAGCATGCCTTCCCTTTAATGCATTTTAGAGGACCTGCAAAGCGCGTGAGCCTAGTCACGAATGTCCCAGGCTTTGCCTTGATCATATCCGCCTTTGGGAGATTCCTGATTGGGCTTCCGGATTCAACAAAGAATGCTCCATTCATCATAAGATCGTTCTCTGATCTCCAATTCCATGATTTCCACTCATTCTCGGCTCCACTTGTCCTCTTCGTCACCTAGATAACAATAAGATTAGGATTGACAATTTGTTTTCAGGGAACAAGTAGTGCTATTTGTTCATAGTAGTATATGTACCTCTTTACTGGCATTATTGGACGGGGCAATGAACCGGTTGCCCTGGCTAATTATGGTAGGATGTTGGCTTCCACCAATAGCGTACATAATCCAATGCGTGTAGTCATTGTTTACAACATGGAAAAACCCCCATCGGCACCTTGGCATACGCTGAATTAACCCCTGACCGAAATGGTTGAAAGCCAGAGTTATCTGCATCACTTCATCCTGAGAGTTGCTATCACTTGAACCAAATAACATCACCTACATCATGAATCAAAACGACACATATTAGTTCGTAAAAAGCATTTTTTTTCACAAAGGGTTGGTCTCGATTTGTATGTAATAGATGGATTTTTACATCATTATGATTGGTGAAGTGACAGTTGGATATGGTGATGGCTGTAGACCCCTGGATGGCATCAACGAGTCCATCTGCGCAATTTGACCCGGAGACATGGTCTATCCAAACATTTGAGGCTCCATACATTGATATACCGTCACCATCACTGCGTGTGCGTTGTCCATAGTGATTCACCGAGTCCCTAATCATGCCACCATTTCCTGGCTTGGTATCATGAATGTGGAGATTATGGATGATCACATTATTCACAAACTGTAGTGTAATTTGTGCACCATCCTCAATGTGCACATTTGCACCTCGTGCGTCAATTGTCTTGTCACTCGTCACCATAAGCTCTTCTCTTAGCTTTATTCTCATGTCTCGAGCGAATATGATCCAAAGTGGCCCAGTTTGTATCACAGCGTGGCGTAGTGTCCCTGGTTTTGGGTTCACCATGTCATTGTCAGAGTTATCAGTCACCACATAGATTTTTCCAGCCTTGCCTCCTGTTGTCTTGTGCCCAAATCCTTTGGCGCAATCAGCGAGCTTCTTGCGATTTGTTTCCCAGTTTGGGTCACATCTCCAGCAACGATCAATAGGGTTTGTAGCCAGGCATGGACCCTTGTACTTCTGTTTCAAGTTCCTTCTCGTTTTATTCGCGGCATCAAACGTGCTGCTTCCATTGAATAAAAGCTTTGTAAATGAACAATTTCAAAACCGAAAAATCAAAGTTCTTTACAAATTAAAGTACACGATGAAACATTCAACATTGGTGGTGGTTAAAAATGTTGGTTGCTTGTGTGACAAGGAACTTACTCGTGGACTTCCTTGTTGAAACTTTCAGTGACTTGTGCAGGATTTTTATTGTAGGCTTCGTTGGCGGCTTGCTTCGCTTCTTTTGCTCGACCTTGCCAGTGCGCGTCGAAATCCGCAATGTTGGCCCTCACCGTTGCCGGAATTGTGATTGTAATAATAAAAATACATAAAATAAACACATTTAGCGTGTAATTAGCTTCCATTGCTCAGTTATTCACCTTTATTTCCTCACCTTATCATTTGTTCAATTTTGTTTTAGAGAATCTTTTTTTTTTCCTATATTACGGGTGTGAAACCAGACCTACCAGACTGCTAGGGTTCGAAGTAACGGCTTTAATTTTCAGGGCAGGGTAGGGCAAGTTTCCATGGCTAATTAGTTTTCTTGGAAGTGAATTAATTTAAAGTTTCAGAATTGCAGTGGGAGATGGGTTATATATGCAGAGCTAGATTAACTAAATGAAGCGAAGAAATGCGAATGAGAAGTGGGGAGGGAAGAGAGGGGAGCCCCTCTCCCCTTTCAACGGTCGAAATTCCTATCTGCCTTCTAATTTCTTATGCTTATTGGATGAGCTTCGGTTATTTTCTTTTCTTTTTCTTTCCCTTCTAATTTTATACAATTTCTCTTGACCACTCCTCGAGAGTGATACTAATAGCCAACATCCAAAAAAGAAAAATGGTAGAAAAGGATAAAACCTTCATAAACGTTGTCGATTCCATTTCTTTTAATTATCAGATTAACTTGTATATTGTCTATAATGCTATGAAAAAATGTGGAAGAAATGATTCGATTGAACACTTGAATGTGGTAGCTATATTTTTTATTTATTTATGGAAAACAATAATTTTAATGAAAACCAGAATTTGATACTTAATATACATTTGTGGAAGAAAGAAAGAGAAAGGTATGCTTAATTAATTATTTTTAGAGTAAACTTGATATAAGTCTAATAGTGAATCATTTTTGGGTTTAGTACACTTTGTTGTATTAAGTTCACCCGCTGATTATCCGCATTAGCTTATTTTTATTATCTTTTTATTAGATTGTGATATATATCCCTTTTATTTATAGATTATTTTTTATTTAATTTTGAGATTAATATAATAAATAAATTTTGTTTCTCCTTATTTCTGCTCTTTATATGTATCTCAAATTTTCTTCTACCTCATCACAAGTTAATTGTGTTAACTAATCAATATTGTAAGTACTATATATATATATATGTATCATATATGATGACATATAAATTTTGTTTAACTATTTTTAATTGAAAGTGATTAGATATTCACATTTAAATATTTGAATTAAAATTTTGAGTATTCTTAAAAAAAATTAAAATTTTGAGTAAAGATGCATAAATCAAGAAATTTAATTAAAATTGAAAATTAGAATTGGACTAAATTTAATAACAACTCAAAGTTTTGGACCTGGATCAAAGTACTATTTTTTAAGAGAATTTTCATGAAAATGCCTTGGACTAAGTTTATCTTAATAAAAAACTATGCTATAACTTTATTTAATGAAAAAGACTTAATTTTTAGTGAAAAGCTCTTAAATTATAATAAAAAGGACAAAAAACTTAAATCTTAATGAAAAAGACATAATTTTAATATTAAAAAAAAAACTGACGCACTGACCTATGCGCCCCTCTCACACAAACGGTTTATAAAACTTACTACACTGTTTATGAAATTTAATGGTACTATATTATTTATGAAAATTAACGGTACTACATTGTTTATGAAACTTAATGGTACGTCAATGTTTATGAAACTTAACGATACTATTCTATTTATGAAACTTAACGATAGATGCTTGTCCTAGATTTTCAAGTTCTTTCACCATAATGCAATAAAAAGATTTAAAAAAAAAACATAATAGAGATCAACGTCCACGCTGTTAAACTCAAGCATGGCTAATAGCTCAATACCATTACTAGAAAAATTGGTGATGAGTCCAACGATGTTGTCAATGATGTTGCCCCAACCCTACCCCCAACCATCCTAACCCACACCTGATCGACTCCCTTCTAACCATACCACCCCATATCTGGTTTTGAATTGAACGAAACCTACTTTAATTTGAAATTTTAATTTTAGAGTAATAAAATATGCTTGGATTATATCAAAGGGTTATGCAACAGTAGGATTGGTTGGGTGCTCCTTGCACACGCCCTTAGTTAGGTTTTTTTTTCTTCTTTTTTTTTTCTTTCTCTTGTCTTTATCATTAAAAAAGTTAGATGATGGTTTTTTATTAAAATTCAAAAATTTGACACCCTTTTTATTAATTTTCTTTTATTTTTTATTTTTTATATTTTATAATTCTAAGTGATACATCTAATCCTCAAACTTGTGTATCAAAGTAAAACACATATTATAACCAAGGAAGAAAATATCGATAATATCGGCAAAATATCGCCGATATTATCGTTTTTTTAGAGATCCGAAATTTTTTTAACTATCCAAATGATTTTCGTCAAAATATCGCAATATTATCGATAATATCACGATATTTTCAATATTTTTGATAATATCGCGACATAATACTAAAATATACTTAAATATGTTGAGAAAACTCAACACATACTTCACTTGATCATAGCCCAAAGGCCGAACAAGCTTGGATTTTCTCAGCAGGGGGATGTGGATTTTATAGGAAAATTTGCTTGCTCACTGCCCTCACATGGGCGATGTGGGACTCCCCAATGGGAGAGAAAATCAGAATTTTCGGTCGAAAATTTACACCCACTTTAAACAGCCATAACTTTGTCAAAACTCAACTAAATCAAGCAAGAAAAAAACGAAAGTTGTAGCCCTCGAAGAGACGAAGAGAATGGTACCTCACACGACGTCTGAATCGTCGTGGTTTGGCCGGAAAATTCCTCGAAAGTCACTGAGGTCGCCGGAAATTGGGTAAGATTCAAATGAGTATAACTTTTTCAATACTCAACGAAATTGAGTGAAACAAAAAGGAAAGTTGTAATACTCGACGAGACGAAGAGATTGATACCTTGAAAGCCGGCCAAATCGCCGTGGTTTGGCCGGAAATTGTCTCGAAAGCCACTGAGGTCGCCGGAAACTGGGTAAGATTCAAATGAGTATAACTTTTTCAATAAGCAACGAAATTGAGTGAAACAAAAAGGAAAGTTGTAGCCCTCGAAGAGACGAAGAGAATGGTACCTCAAAAAACGTCTGACTCGTTGTGGTTTGGCCGGAAATTGCCTCTAAAGCCACTGAGGTCGCCGGAAACTGGGTAAGATTCAAATGAGTATAACTTTTTCAATACTCAACGAAATTGAGTGAAACAAAAAGGAAAGTTGTACTACTCGACGAGACGAAGAGATTGATACCTTGCACGCTGGCCAAAATTCAATTCTTTTACTTTATATAAACTTGAAAAAACATAATCGGCATCCAAATTAAAGTTTAGTCTTATTCAATGTATTGATTTTCAATCGTTAATTGATATACTATAATTTGGAACTTCAACGCCTAGACGCATGCTTATGTGTAAGAAATTTAAAGTGTCAAATTCGGCACATTATTCTTCATCATTTTATTCACTTCCCTTTTTTTTTTTTTAATATCCTAAATAAAACCTCCAAATATTGTACTAATTAATTATATATAAATGATTATGGTGTGTTTAAACTTCTTTCATTAATTACTACATATTTTCTATACTCACAATGTTTGCCAGCTCGCTATATAATCAACTTAAATCAGTTAAATCCATCATGCAATGCATTTCCTTCCAATTTTTTGTGATAAACTAATAGATAATTGACTAAATAAACATCCTACAAAGTTTCATTAAAAATTTCCAAGTTTTTCTTACAATTTCCGTGGTTTCCTTGTAATTTTTATCGATATCGATATTATCCCGATATTTCCATCGATATTTCCGTGTTTTCGGACTACCGATATTTCCGATATTACCGATATTTTCTTCCTTGATTATAACCAACTTAACTAGCGAGCCTAGGACCATGCCTGAAGCCTACAGGTACGATTAACTTTGGTTTAATAAAAATGAAAATTTATTTTTCCAGATTAGATACGTGTAGACAGATCTGAAAATTCTTAGATCTATCTAATATTCAAATTATAGACCACCGCCGCAAAGACAGAAAGAGATCTGGGTGGGAGTTTGGACGCAAGGAAAGCAAGGAACAAGCTACCTCCCGAAACTTGACATGCCGTCCAACCCAAAACACGCATCATCGATCCATGCAGAAATATTAAGTTTGGAATAACCAAGATCGAATGTCTGCCTCCATCTTCATTTCCCACAAGGAAAAACTCTAACTCGTATTCTTCCTCTATATAATCATTGTGCTATTTCCATATCTATATACAAAGCATTACACTGATCATTTTAATTAAGACACAAAGCAAGCTCTTAATTAAGTTGTTGTTATAAGTGCAGTTTGTATTAGTTGATCGTTGATATGGCAAATATCAGAGGATCAATGAGCGCTTTGGAAGAGAGATTACGGCCATCGACACCCACACGCATGCGCGAAAAGATTGTTCCTTCATCAGACTGGACGGAGGACTCCAATTGTCATTACCTTCTCGTTGATCTTCCAGGTACTGCAATATTACAGCATCTAATAGTTTTCTTAATGTTGTAATCCCGATCAAATGCGCACTCTAGTAGTAGTTATTAGGTTTTAATTTGTTCGCACTTTCGACATCATCATCACTTTATGGTTTTGTCAAGTTCTAGGTGTTGGCAACACAACTCGATTCGGATGTCTAGGTGGACATTCCAGATCGAGGTGTGTCAGTAATTGGTATCAGAGCATTTCATTTCGTTAAGAACAAATGCATGTGTTCATGCTCTAATAATTGTATTCGAAGTGCATAAAATAGCCACTACTAACAAGTAGTCACGTTAGTCACATAATTATAGGAAATAACAAATATGCATTCGCATAAATTTATGGTGCTTAATTATATCACCTTGTCTTAGATTTTAAAAAGGAGGAGGTGAGGGTTGAGGTGAATATCTCAACCGGCCATATAACAATCAGCGGAAAAAGGCAAGTGAACGAAAGGATATCCCAGTATTTTGAGCAGATTATCACCCTTCCGCAACACTCAGATGTCGATAAGATCACCGGAAAATTTGACGGTGAGATTCTATATGTCACCGTACCAAAGGTGGCAGCAGCGGTTGAAGAACAGAAGAAAGAACCAGAAATAGAGAATGAAAATGTCCAAGGCAGCATCGCTGCTGCCACGGAACCTCCTCAAGTAGGGAAGAATGAAACTGTGGAAGGCTTAAGACCCAAAGATGAAGGAGTGCACTCAAAGAAAGCCGATGGCACAAAGTATGGAGAGATTAAAAAATTATTAGGAAATGAACACATATTTTTTTCTCCAGAAAATATAAAGAAATGGGAGGAGAAAGGTGGGAATATCGTAAGGAATGCAATGGAGATGTTGAGCAAAAACAAAGGGCTAGTTGTAACTGCTGTGGTTGCATTTTCATTAGGGATGCTAGTTAATCGTAGGTGAATAAGCTGGAGAATGAGATGATTAAGGCTAATTATAATTCTTAATTAAGTTGCTTATACTTTCTCTATATCTCTTGTTTATAATCATAGCGAATGGTCGCTGATATTAAATGTACAGAGTAAGAACTTCAACGATTAAGATGTAAATTGGTTTTACTATGTTCTTTTACTCTTGAGCTTTACTAACATATTTTGTTCGGAATTCAAGGGTGTGTTTGTTTGCACTCACTATCATTCATTAAACTGGACTAGACTAAGTGGGAGTCTAGTCTTGTGTTTGATACAAATTGGGACAAGTTTTAATGACACTCGCCCCGACTAAACAGGACTAAGTAGTTCGCTAGGGGGTCTTAACGAGACCCCCCGAAATCGACCGGACTGCTAAGCCCAACTCCTCCTGCTTCGTTCCTCCTCGCTTCGCCCTCCCATCAACTTGTTACTCACAAGATGTGGAACCCAGGTCCCATATACAAACTCTGCCCTGCTTCGCCCCTATCATCTACCATTTTCAAACCCAAATCCCACAAAATTGGAAACAAAAGGCAAAAATTTCTGCAATATTTCCATTTTCAAAACTAGATCCAAATCCAAAATTCAGAACAAAAAAGCGAAAAAAAAAAACAAAATCACTGTGCGTCTGAAACGCTCAGCAACTCTGCTCACACTCCACCTAGTCCAGACTCCCTGATCGCAGACCTTTGCTATTGACGCTGGAGAAGCAGACCCATGAATACCTAGATGACCCAGACTCTGAATGGGTTCTGATTTGCCAATTGGGTCCCAGAAAAATTAGGAAGAAAAGAGAGAGATGAGCATAGAGAAATAGGAAGAAAAAGATGGAGATGAAGAGAGAGAGAGGGGCGAAGAAGAAAGAGGAAGAAACAGAGGGAGAGGGACGGAGCAAACTTGGAAAGAAATGGGGAGATTAGCGGAAAAGAATCAGGAATGGGGATAGGTGGTTTCTAGAATGAAAAAAAAAGATAGTTATAGTAATAAAATATTACTAAATATGTATTAAATAATATAAAATATTAATAAAATAGGAATTAAAAATATATTTGTTATTATCCAGCTTTTTAGTCCAACACTGCACCAAACACTTCACTAATTTAGTCTAGCTTAGTCTAATCTAAGCCAGTCCAACTTAGTCCCTAAAGCTAATCCAGTCCGAGTTAGTCCGGTGCAACAAACGCACCCCAAAAGTTTTGATTTCGCACCTGTTAAATGTAACCGGGCGTTTAATATAAGGGGCAATGGTCAATGCCCTTTGTCGTGAAACTTTTATGAGCGTGACGGTCATACTTTCCATAATGTTAATCCGCTTCTTCGATCGGTTTTAAGTTGGATGCAAAATATCCTTGTGGATCTAAGTAGGCAGACAGGAAAGGAATGCAGCAGGATCCGATTCGTTGAGCAGGCAGCAAAAGTCACAAAGATGGAGTATGATTCTCTCTTCTTCTATTCTTATCCGTTTTCCTCCCCTCCTTTCACACTTTGTTTTTTGCCTTTTTGTTCGTATAAAAATATCAATATAAAATATTGACGTGATTTAATCATAACCGTTCAAGTAGAAAGTGAGGGAATGAGAAAGAGATTAGAATGGAAGATAATCCTCTTTCCACAAAGATGAGCACATCACCTTGATGCGTGATTGAGAAGCTTCTTTGAGATTCGTGCCCAAAAGTTCTTGTCACTCATATTATTCTAGGGATATATTTGTTCACCACTTTCAATTGATAATAATGTTTACCACTCTATTTATTATTGTTAGATAAGTCTAAATTCTAGTAGATAGCCACAAATCTCAATATTCAACCGCATCCAATAAAGATAAATAGTGTGGTGAGCATTACTACTACTTGAAAATGGTGAACAAAAATACAATCTATTATCACCCTAAATGCCTAAAAATCATATCTAAAACTTGGTTACAATCTTTTAACCAAGAGTAAAATTGGCTGGATATTAAAGAAACAACAAGACATATATTAATTTTAATCACAGAAGTTTTATTTTCTTTTATTAAAGAGCGTTTGTTTTTAACATTTGAGGAAATTAAATGAGCAAAGTTTTCAAGTCAATACATTCTAATGGAGCTTGTTTGGGTCCTTATCATGTTTACTTGTATGCAAATTACAATTTGACACATGTACAAAACTTATTAAATTTATACAAAAAATTCATGTCAAACTGTGATTTGTTTGCAACTAGAAATAACTATTATTGTATAAAATAGTAAAGTATTTTTCTATATTTCAATTTCAGTAAACTAAAATTTCAGGAACCATGTTCGCTGCTGAAAGAACAACATTTGTTATTGAAATGCAATCACAAATGGACAAGTGTCCAATTATATTTTTCAATTTTAATTATTTAGACACGTGACTATTTGCAATTGACCTTTTTAGTAGCACTTGTTGCTCTTCTTCGAACAACGAAGCATGGTTTTTGAAATTTTATTTGGAAGTAAGCACTTTTCAAAATGTTCCTGCTTTTCCACTAGAAGGATACTTTGGCTTTGGAATTGGAATCATGTGCCTTATCCACACTACTACTACCATGCATGGCATATATCCACCAATGACCATGAGACCACACACCCACCCAGGTTGATATGCTCAATTCGATACAACTGTTAATATTGAATTCATTACACTGTTATGTAGTATTATTAATTTATATCATTGTCGTTTATTGTTATGCTAGAAACATCGGTTTTATGTTTTCCTTTTTTCCATGTGGTGATCCCAAATTCGTTTGGACTGAATGTATTTT
This sequence comes from Malus sylvestris, assembly GCF_916048215.2. Classification (NCBI taxonomy): domain Eukaryota; kingdom Viridiplantae; phylum Streptophyta; class Magnoliopsida; order Rosales; family Rosaceae; genus Malus; species Malus sylvestris. The sequence continues at coordinate 26,307,440 of NC_062273.1, read as the reverse complement.
TAATTGGTATGCAAGGCTCGTCTTAAACAAAAGCATGCATAAAAAAAAATACATTATAAAAATAGGGGAAAAAACAAAGAAAATAAAGAGGGGGATGTAGAGTGAGAATGGAATCTAATCTCTCCCCCACCCCAACCCAACCAAAAAAACATTCGCTTCTCTCCATTACCATTTACCTCTTAACAATGGCACATTCAAGATTCGAATTTTGAGTGGTCTCAAGGTTAAAGGTCTAAAATTTTTAGATAAAAATAAAGTGCAAAGAGGGCAAAAAAAATTTCCGTTTATTTATTGAGGCATTTCATCAAATACTTGATGAGTGATATTTAAAGAATTGTCTAGTGTTTTCCACGCAACATGTCAAGATACTAGCATGTATTACATCAATCACTTGATAGGTACATAAAAATTCGTATAAAACGTTCGGAGAGTCTTTAAAAGATCTTTACATCTGTATCTTCTGAACTACGAATAGTCCTGAGACCACCTAAATCCTAGTGTGCATTTGCCTCTGCCCCTCAACCAAATCTACTAACAAGGCCTGCAACGGATATCCGGCTTTCACAAGCGAATACGGTCGACCCGGATGAGCTTGATGAGGAATTCGACACTGTACCAAGCTAGGGTTTGTAGCCAGGCATGGACCCTTGTACTTCTGTTTCAAGTTACTTCTCGTTTTATTCGCGGCATCAAACGTGCTGCTTCCATTGAATAAAAGCTTTGTAAATGAACAATTTCAAAACCGAAAAATCAAAGTTCTTTACAAATTAAAGTACACGATGAAACATTCAACATTGGTGGTGGTTAAAAATGTTGGTTGCTTGTGTGACAAGGAACTTACTCGTGGACTTCCTTGTTGAAACTTTCAGTGACTTGTGCAGGATTTTTATTGTAGGCTTCGTTGGCGGCTTGCTTCGCTTCTTTTGCTCGACCTTGCCAGTGCGCGTCGAAATCCGCAATGTTGGCCCTCACCGTTGCCGGAATTGTGATTGTAATAATAAAAATACATAAAATAAACACATTTAGCTTGTAATTAGCTTCCATTGCTCAGTTATTCACCTTTATTTCCTCACCTTATCATTTGTTCAATTTTGTTTTAGAGAATCTTTTTTTTTTCCTATATTACGGGTGTGAAACCAGACCTACCAGACTGCTAGGGTTCGAAGTAACGGCTTTAATTTTCAGGGCAGGGTAGGGCAAGTTTCCATGGCTAATTAGTTTTCTTGGAAGTGAATTAATTTAAAGTTTCAGAATTGCAGTGGGAGATGGGTTATATATGCAGAGCTAGATTAACTAAATGAAGCGAAGAAATGCGAATGAGAAGTGGGGAGGGAAGAGAGGGGAGCCCCTCTCCCCTTTCAACGGTCGAAATTCCTATCTGCCTTCTAATTTCTTATGCTTATTGGATGAGCTTCGGTTATTTTCTTTTCTTTTTCTTTCCCTTCTAATTTTATACAATTTCTCTTGACCACTCCTCGAGAGTGATACTAATAGCCAACATCCAAAAAAGAAAAATGGTAGAAAAGGATAAAACCTTCATAAACGTTGTCGATTCCATTTCTTTTAATTATCAGATTAACTTGTATATTGTCTATAATGCTACGAAAAAATGTGGAGGAAATGATTCGATTGAACACTTGAATGTGGTAGCTATATTTTTTTTTTTTATGGAAAACAATAATTTTAATGAAAACCAGAATTTGATACTTAATATACATTTGTGGAAGTAAGAAAGAGAAAGGTATGCTTAATTGATTATTTTTAGAGTAAACTTGATATAAGTCTAATAGTGAATCATTTTTGGGTTTAGTAAACTTTGTTGTATTACGTCCACCCACTGATTATCCTCATTAGCTTATTTTTATTATCTTTTTATTAGATTGTGATATATATCCCTTTATTCATAGATTATTTTTATTTAATTTTGAGATTAATATAATAAATAAATTTTGTTTCTCCTTATTCCTGCTCTTTATATGTATCTCAATTTTTCTTCTACCTCATCACAAGTTAATTGTGTTAACTAATCAATATTGTAAGTACTATATATATATATTTATATATGATGACATATAAATTTTGTTTAACTATTTTTAATTGAAAGTGATTAGATTTTCACATTTAAATATTTAAATTAAAATTTTGAGTATTCTTAAAAAAAATTAAAATTTTGAGTAAAGATGCATAAATCAAGAAATTTAATTAAAATTGAAAATTAGAATTGGACTAAATTTAATAACAACTCAAAGTTTTGGACCTGGATCAAAGTACTATTTTTTTAAGAGAATTTTCATGAAAATGGTTTGGACTAAATTTATCTTAATAAAAAAACTATGCTATAACTTTATTTAATGAAAAAGACTTACTTTTTAGTGAAAAACTCTTAAATTATAATAAAAAGGACAAAAAAAACTTAAATCTTAATGAAAAAGACATAATTTTAATATTAAAAAAAAATTGACCCGCGGACCTGCCTGCCCTCCTCACACAAACGGTTAATGAAACTTACTACATTGTTTATGAAACTTAATGGTACTACATTGTTTATGAAACTTAACAGTACTACACTGTTTATGAAACTTAACGGTACGCCACTCTTTATGAAACTTAACGATAGTACACTATTTATGAAACTTAACGGTAGATGCACATCCTAGATTTTCAAGTTCTTTCACCATAATGCAAAAAAAAGATTAAAAAAAAACATAATAGAGATCAACGTCCACACTGTTAAAGTCAGGCATGGCTAATAGCTCAATACCATTACTAGAAAAATGGATGATGAGTCCAACGATGTTGTCAATGATGTTGCCCCACCCCTACCCCCAACCATCCTAACCCACGTCTGATCAACTCCCTCCCAACCATACCACCCCAGATTTGGTTTTGAATTGAACGGGACCTACTTTAATTTGAAATTTTAATTTTAGAGTAATAAAACATGCTTGGATTATGTCAAAGGGTTATGCAATAGTAGGATTGGTTGGGTGCTCTTTGCACGCGCCTATAGTTAGGTTTTTTTTTTCCTTTCTTTCTCTTGTCCTTATGTTTAGGCCCAAAATAATAGTTTGGGCCGAGTAGAGAATCATTCTCGGCCCGGAAGGCCTTGCGGCATGGATCGTTCAGTACGTGGGCCCCCAAACCTAGGTCGGCTAGGTCAGGACGTAGGATAAGTCGTTTCCTGATGCAATAAGGAGTCTCGGCAGGATTAATAACCAGAGAGCGAATCCGGCTCAATAAAGGACTAGGTTCACAGTCATAATGAAAGTAGGATTGGTCGAGTCAGTGTTTGATTGGGAGAAGAAGTCCTAGTCCGAATGGGGTTTTAACTCGACCATGGGGGGAGCCGTTGCTATAAATAGAAGAGGTTGTGCATCATTCGAGGTCCCCTGCAATTCAATACAAAACTGCCCTGCGCAAACTCTTTCAACAACTTGAGATTTTTTCCTTCTTTTTTCGCTGACACATCTTCCTTTGGCATCAACAGCACTGTGGAAGCAACCGGTGATATCTTAAGTCAGCATAGATAGCTCTGTCATCGTAGAATCAGTCGCTCTCGCAGTATCTTCCGTTGGCATCAACAGCATACTCTGACGAATAACATCACGGTGACTGAATCCGACAACGACGACTTGTGAACTTCGTAAGAATAGCAACCTTGTCTTCAGGTTCGAGAACCCAAGAGGCCGAGACGCGTTCCTTCCTCGGTCGCAGTCGCAAGACGTAGAAGTCAGCCGCGCACTCGACGCAACATCAACAAATTTTACTCATCGGCCGAGCTCGGCCGACGAGTTGGCACGCCCCGCATTCACCAAAGGACGTAGTTAGCTTATAGATTACTCGGCCTGCGCGCCACGTAGGCTTGGTAGTTTTTAGGGTCAACACCTTATCATTAAATAAAGTTATATATAATGGTTTTTGGTTAAAACTCAGAATTTTGAAGCCCTTTTCATTAATTTTATTTTTTTAATTTTTTTTTGTTTTATAATTCTAAGTGATACATCTAATCCTCAAACTTGAATATCAAAGTAAAACGCATATTATAACCAACTTAACTAGCGAGCCTAGGACCATGCCTGAAGCCTGCAGGTACGGTTAACTTTGGTTTAATAAAAATGAAAATTTATTTTTCCAGATTAGATACGTGTAGACAGATCTAAAAATTCTTAGGTCTATCTAATATTCAAAATATAGACCACCGCCGCAAAGACAGAAAGAGATCTGGGTGGGAGTTTGGACGCAACGAAAGCAAGGAACAAGCTACCTCCCGAAACTTGACATGCCGTCCAACCCAAAACACGCATCATCGATCCATGCAGAAATATTAAGTTTGGAATAACCAAGATCGAATGTCTGCCTCCATGTTCATTTCCCACAAGGAAAAACTCTAACTCGTATTCTTCCTATATATAATCATTGTGCTATTTCCATATCTATATACAAAGCATTACACTGATCATTTTAATTAAGACACAAAGCAAGCTCTTAATTAAGTTGTTGTTATAAGTGCAGTTTGTATTAGTTGATCGTTGATATGGCAAATATCAGAGGATCAATGAGCGCTTTGGAAGAGAGATTACGGCCATCGACACCCACACGCATGCGCGAAAAGATTGTTCCTTCATCAGACTGGACGGAGGACTCCAATTGTCATTACCTTCTCGTTGATCTTCCAGGTACTGCAATATTACAGCATCTAATAGTTTTCTTAATGTTGTAAACCTGCTCAAATGCGCACTCTAGTAGTAGTTATTAGGTTTTAATTTGTTCGCACTTTCGACATCATCATTACTTTATGGTTTTGTCAAGTTCTAGGTGTCGGCAACACAACTTGATTCGGATGTCTAGGTGGACATTCCAGATCGAGGTGTGTCAGTAATTGGTATCAGAGCATTTCATTTCGCTAAGAACAAATGCATGTGTTCATGCTCTAATAATTGTATTCGAAGTGCATAAAATAGCCACTACTAACAAGTAGTCACGTTAGTCACATAATTATAGGAAATAACAGATATGCATTCACATAAATTTATGGTGCTTAATTATATCACCTTGTCTTAGATTTTAAAAAGGAGGAGGTGAGGGTTGAGGTGAATATCTCAGCCGGCCATATAACAATCGGAGGAGAAAGGCAAGTGAACGAAAGGATATCCCAGTATTTTGAGCAGATTTTCACCCTTCCGCAACACTCAGATGTCAATAAGATCATCGGAAAATTTGACGGTGAGATTCTATATGTCACCGTACCAAAGGTGGCAGCAGCGGTTGAAGAACAGAAGAAAGAACCTGAAATAGAGAATGAAAATGTCCTAGGCAGCACCGCTGCTGCCACGGAACCTCCTCAAGTAGAGAAGAATGAAACTGTGGAAGGCTTAAGAGTTAAGACCCAAAGATGAAGGAGAGCACTCACAGAAAGTCGATGGCACAAAGTATGGAGAGATTAAAAAATTATTAGGAAATGAACACATATTTTTTTCTCCAGAAAATATAAGGAAATGGGAGGACAAAGGTGGGAATATCGTAAGGAATGCAATGGAGATGTTGAGCAAAAACAAAGGGATAGTTGTAACTGCTGTGGTTGCATTTTCATTAGGGATGCTAGTTAATCGTAAGTTCTAATAAGCTGGAGAATGAGATGATTAAGGCTAATTATAATTGTTAATTAAGTTGCTTATACTTTCTCTATATCTCTTGTTTATAATCATAGCGAATGGTCGCTGATATTAAATGTACAGAGTAAGAACTTCAACGAATAAGATGTAAATTGGTTTACTATCTTCTTTTACTTTTGAGCTTTACGATCATATTTGTTCGGAATCCAAAAGTTTTGATTTCGCACCTGCTAAATGTAACCGGGCGTTTAATATAAGGGGCGGTGGTCAATGCCCTTTGTCGTGAAACTTTTATGAGCGTGACGGTCATACTTTCCGTAATGTTAATCCGCTTCTTCGATCGGTTTTATAGTTGGATGCAAAATATCCTTGTGGATCCAAGTAGGCAGACAGGCAAGGAATGCGGAGGCAGATTGTCTGCTCTCCCACTTCCCGTGCCCTCCTATTTGTGTGGTCACGGTTAAATCACGTTAACATTTTATATTATTTTTTTATAGAGATAATAAGACAAAAATGAATAGTAATATAAAAATGTTGACGTGACTTAACCGTGACTACACAAACAGAAGGGCACAGGAAGTGGGAGGGGATTAGATTCATTGAGCAGGCAGCAAAAGTCTCAAAGATGGAATATGATTCTCTCCTCTTATTCTCATCCCTTTTCCTCCCCTCCTTTCACACTTTGTTTTTTGTCTTTTTGTCCGTATAATCAATATAAGATATTGACATGACTTAATCATAACCGTTTAAGTAGAAAATGAGAGAATGAAATAGATATTAGGAGGGAAGAGAATCCTCTTTCCACAAAGATAAGCACATCACCTTGATGCGGGATTGAGAAGCTTCTTTGAGATGCGTGCCCAAAAGTTCTTGTCACTCGTATTATTCCAGGGATATTTTTGTTCACCAATTTCAATTGATAATAGGGGTGTGATATCCACACACCTCTTTTTACTTCTCACACACATTTCTAATTTTCGGCCATTGGATCAGATGAAATGAAGAAGATCAACGGACATAAATTAACAAGGGGTATGTGAGAAGTAAAAAGGGGTGTGTGGATAGCAGACCCCTTGATAATAATGCATACCACTCTATTTATTATTATTAGATAAGTTTAAATTTTAATGGACAAATCTCAATATTCAAACGCATCCAACAAAGATAAATAATATGGTGAGCATTATTACTACTTAAAAATGGTGAACAAAAATACAATCTATTATCACCCTAAATACCTAAAAATCATATCTAAAATTGGTTACAATCTTTTAACCAAGAGTAAAATTGGTTGGATATTAAAGAGACAATAAGACATATATAAATTTTAATCACGGAAGTTTTATTTTCTTTTTATTAAAGAGCGTTTTGTTTAACATTTGAGGAAATTAAATGAGCAAAGTTCTCAAGTCAATACATTCTAATGGAGCTTGTTTGGGTCCTTATCATGTTTACTTGTATGCAAATTACAATTTGACACATGTACAAAACTTATTAAATTTATACAAAAAATTCATGTCAAACTGTAATTTGTTTGCAACTAGAAATAACTAGTATTGTATAAAATAGTAAAGTAATTTTCTATATTTCAATTTCAGTAAACTAAAATTTCAGGAACCATGTTCGCTGCTGAAAGAGCAACATTTGTTATTGAAATGCAATCACAAATGGACAAGTGTCCAATTATATTTTTCAATTTTAATTATTTAGACACGTGACTATTTGCAATTAACTTTTAGTAGCACTTGCCAGGACCGGCCCAGGCCCAGTGCCACAGGGGCAACTGTCCAGGCCCCAAATTGAAGGTGGCACAAAAAAAAACCCAAATAACTAAGTGTGTGTGTATATATATATATATATATATATATATATATATATATATATAAGTCCAAAGCCCAAATAAGGGCTGGAGGGCAAGAGCCCAAGAAAGTTTTAAAAAAGGGCACAGGTTTTGTGACACGCCCCGATCCCGATGTCCTAGGGACAAATGGATGGTCATGTGCTGGCCGACACCCGAAGGGTGACGAAAGCCATTTATTGAGTGCAAATGCTGACAACAAGGGATAGATAAGACTTATAAATATAAGAGAATAAAGAATATGTATTTAAGGAACGTGTTCAGAGCACACATCTAATCTAGAACATTAAAAGAATTAATATAAAAATTGAATGAACACAGAAGTGGGTCCTACACCGAGAGGACTCGAAGATACCGATGCGGAAGTGCCTGGATGCCGGGATTGTATGCCTCGATCCTAAATCCTGAAGGGGGCGCAAAACAAACATGAGTGGACCAATTTGATATAAATATAACAAAACAGTTATCAATGTACTAACCCCCAAGTTTTATGAAAACACATATATAATGATAAACATAGGTTTTCCGAAACCTAGCATGATGTGCAGTGTCTCAAATCATAACTTGTATATATAATAATCACTAGTGAATTGTCCGATAACCCCCAGGCCCCATGCCGGCTCCCCATCTCTGAGTAGACAGTCAGAGGAAAATACACTTCAGGCCCCATGCCGGCTCCCCGTCTCTGTGCTAAATAGCCAGAGGAAACACACTCCAGGCCCTATGCCAACACCAAACCGTCGCCCAGGACGGACCGAAATTTATCCCTACGTCCCGTAGCGGAAAGGACCACTAGGTAAGTACGAAACCATTGAACATATATATATTGAAAAACAACTTCATAGTATAAAGTCATCTATCATCTATACTATAAAGAGGTGTTCGAAACATGTTCTAAATATCATATCGTCATCCATCAGATATTCTATAAGAACATGGATTATAGGAAAAATAGTAATAATTTAAAGTAGCCTCAATAAGCATGTTATCTCACAAAACGTTTCATAAAACGTAATCATCAAATCATGCTTTTCATGTATGCATTTCTACTATAAAACATGCATTTTAGAAGGGGTCCACTCACAGTACTTAGCCGCCGAAGAGCCATGCAAACTAACGAACAAGAAAACGTCACCAATATTGCCCCTAAGCACATAAAGGGTCCAATTAATAAAACTATATAATAGCGATTGAATTTGGGAAAACGGACGTTGGAAACGGATCCAGAACGTCGAATTACCCTAAGAAGGGTTTGAATTAAATAAAATAGGGAATTTGGAATTGGATGGGTTTAGGGTTTTAAAGGATTTGGGTTATAAAGGGTTTAGGGTGAAAATGGGTGGTTTGGGCCTAAGCCCAAACACACACACGCACCACACAAACACACATGCACGGCATGCACATGCATGCAAGCATGCATATACACACACGTACGCATGCACTTAAACACACACACACACACACAAACCACAAAGGCCTTAAGGCCTCACACAAGGACCGGGCTTTAAGCCCTTTCACTCAATAAATGGCTTTCGTCACCCTTCGGGTGTCGGCCAGCACGTGATCATCTCTTTGTCCCTAGGACATCGGGATCGGGGCGTGTCATTTTGGGACCACTCGGTCCGTGTGTTGGGATTTGGGGACTCGGTCCAAGTTTTGGGAATTACAGCCAAAAAAAAAAAATCAGACATTAGACTATTAGAGGGACCACTTGGTTCCCATTTTACAACCCTTTCCCAATTACAGCCAATTACAGCCAATTACAACCCTTTCCCATTTTACAACCCTTTCCAATTACAGCCAATTACAACCCTTTCCCGTTTTACAACCCATTTTACAACCCTTTCCCACTCGGTCCCCATTACAGCCAAAAGATCAACAGCAAGCTGTTGCACGCAGGCAGACAGCAATCACAGAACATTGGGCATTGGCTGCTCAAGTGCAAGAGCATTCACTCACCACCAACCCCTTTGAGTTTTGAGGTAAATTAATTTTTAAAATTTGAATTATCAATTCATAATCTAATATAAAATTTTGCAAGTGATATAGAATTATATGATAATTGATGTATAGAATTGTTGTTGATGAATTGAATTCTTGACTAATTTAATTATTTCATTTCATTTCAAACCCAATTTTTAGGTTCAATTTTTATAATATGTTAAACTTTGTGTTAATGTTTTTATAATATATAATATGTGTTGGAATGATAATTTTGATAGAATATTTTTGTTATATCATGTGTAGGTAATTTTTGCAAACAAATTATCGAAGCCATGTCTTTTAGGAAACAACTCTCTGGTAATATGAAAAGGAAAAAAAAAGGTAAAGGATAACGAAATTGCCGAAAGTTTAAGAGGATCTGTTAATAAATTTTTCTCTACAAATAATGAGTCAGTTAAAAATTTGAGAGAAAATGATGTTGGTGAAGAGTCACAAAATGTTGTTGGGGAGTCTCATGATCATGAAAATGGTAGTGATTTAGAAGAAAATGTTGGTGATGAGTCTCAAGACCATGAAAATGGTGGTGATGTGGATTTAAATGTTGATGATGATTATATTGGTTGTATATGATTGTATTTTTGATTGTCGGGGTTTAGGTACTATGTCCCCCCGTTGTATATTTTCTCAAGTAATATAATTTGGGCGTGAGGGCCTAACCCCCTAGCTTCGACTGGGTTCTAGCCCTTGTTAAATTTTTTTTTTTAACATATGTTTCCGTATTAAAAAGGGCACATTTTGAGCTTTTGCACTGGGCACCCAAAAACTCAGGACCGGCCCTGGCACTTGCTGCTCTTCTTTGAATAACGAAGCATGGTTTCTGAAATTTTATTTGGAAGTAAACACTTTTCAAAATGTTCCTGCTTTTCCACTAAAAGGATACTTTGGCTTTGGAATTGGAATCATGTGCCTTATCCACACTACTACTACCATGCATGGCATATATCCACCAATGACCATGAGACCACACACCCACTCAGGTTGATATGCTCAATTCGATACAACTGTTAATATTGAATTCGTTACACTATTACGTAGTGTTATTAATTTATATCATTGTCGTTTATTGTTATGCTAGAAACATCGGTTTTATGTTTTCCTTTTTTCCATTGTGGTGATCCCAAATTCGTTTGGACTGAATGTATTTTTAATTGGTATGCAAGGCTCGTCTTAAACAAAAGCATGCATAAAAAAAAATACATTATAAAAATAGGGGGAAAAACAGAGAAAATAAAGAGGGGGATGTAAAGTGAGAATGGAATCTAATCTCTCCCCCACCCCAAACCTACCAAAAAACATTCGCTTCTCTCCATTACCATTTACCTCTTAACAATGGCACATTCAAGATTTGAATTTTGAGTGGTCTCAGGGTTAAAGGTCTAAAATTTTTAGATAAAAACAGAGTGCAAAGAGGGCAAAAAAAATTTCTGTTTATTTATTAAGGCATTTCGTCAAATACTTGATGAGTGATATTTATAGAAATGTCGAGTGTTTTCAACGCAACATGTCAAGATACTAGCATGTATTACATCAATCACTTGATAGATACAGAAAAATTTGTATAAAACATTCGGAGAGTCCTTAAAAGACATTTACATTTGTATCTTCTGAACTACGAATAGTCGTGAGACCACCCAAATCCTAGTGTGCATTTGCCTCTGCTCCTCAACCAAATCTACTAACAAGGCCTGCAACGGATATCCGGCTTTCACAAGCGAATACGGTCGACCCGGATGAGCTTGATGAGGGATTCGACAGTGTACCAAGCTAGGGTCCGATACGACCCGGATGCTGGCAGCCCGGGTCCAGACCGTTTGGGTGATTTTGCAACCCAAGGAGAAAGGGCCCAAGCATTGGTGAGTTGGAGGGACCCAAGGCCACACAGTTGTTCATTGGAGTGTGCCTGGCAATCATTGTGGTTTTATCTGCAGTGCCACCAGAAATGGTTGCCGTGGCCTTGGGATTTTACTACTTCCGCCACCCCATGTTCCGGGAGCCTATGCAGCCGGCGAGCCTGAACTTCTTCCGGCGGTTGTCGAGCTTGTCCGACCGGTTAATGTAGTGGAAGGGAGGAAGCGAACTATATATATAAGAGCATTTTTTTAGGTGCCACATTATTGAGGGTGTGACAAATTACAAAGCCAAACAACTGTGCTAAGTTGAAAAGAGTGGTCTATTTTAAAATTAATATCTTAAAATTTGATCTACACGTGAAGATGCTCGTGTATAATTTGAAAGATGAGTATTAAAATTATTGGTCTATTTTTATTTTCATGTAAGTATTTGAGTGGCAGTAATATTTCTCGTTAAAATGATTGTTTGCTAGCCAGTGATAATTAGGAGGACGATTTTGTTGCGTTGAAATTAATAAACTGCATGAGAGGGCGAGAGTTGGAGGATAGATTCTTAGGCTTGCTCTTCCTCCTCTCAATCATCTTCAAAATTCACCACATTTTCGATTTTGATCGGAGGAAGCTCCCGGTTTGCAACATTTGTTGTGTTTAATATGGGAAAGACGACTTTGTTAGAAAAACATGACAGCTCTAAAAAGGAAAAAGGCAACGGTGAGAAGGATGAGAATGAGAAGACGGAAAAACACGAGGATGGAGAAGATGAAACATAATAGAAAAAGAATGAAGACAAGAAGACCAAGGAACGTGAAGGTTAGGAGGAGGATAGAGATGGTGATCCTGAAAAGGAGGAGAAGAAAACGAAGTCTCAAAGGTAAAACCTAGCTAGCTAGCTGGCATTGGTGGCAAAGAAACAAGGAAATTGCCTAGTGCCCGTTCTATTGAGACTTTTTTGCAATAAGACTTGGAGATGCTTCAAATTTGTAAGGAAGTTTAGTGTTTTATATAGAGCAGTGGTAGCTACAATTTTTTTTATATTCTACACATCCTTCTTAATTTCTGATCGCCGAACATAAAGAATTAAAAATAATCAATAAAACATATATTAATAGGGATGTGTGCGAAATATTATAAAGGGTGTGCGGATAGTACCACCATTTATATATGTGAAACATTGTACACCTAATTTTTGTTTTTGTAAACTTCCATGTAACTAGAAATTTATATTTAACAATTTGCACTATTTTTAAAGTTGTCACTTATTCAGTTTTAATATAGGGAACTTGATTTAGTTATGATATAAAAAATTGTTATTGACACTTCATAGCGTCATTAAACAAATTTATTTATTTGTTTATTACAGAATACTACATAATGATTCCACTTAAATGTCAATTGTTGGATGCGCACGAACCTGAACCAAACTGGTCACGAGCTAATGTGATTTAACCCAAATGGTCCGGTGGGTTAGCTAAATTTCACTGCATTTCTCAAGCTGGTTTAGAGAGCTACTCTTCTAAAGTACTCATTTTGAGGATATGCGAAGTATTTTTTTAGATAAGCCATCATATTAATACTATTAAGCTACTAGCTTAAATAATTTTTGTTACACAGAAACAAAAAATAAGTAAAAAAATAAATAAGAAAAGAAAAGAATGTTTCATGTCATGTCGAATTTCTTTCATTTGCAAAACAGTCTCCTCATCGAATATCTAAACCCTGCAAACTCAATTGCATAAAATCCTAATAACTTTACACATCTAATTTCTTCCAATCTTTTATAATAATATTCAAACCCAATTAGTTACAAAGCACGAAACAAATTGAGATTGTGTGGTTTCGAGAATTGGGATCCCATTCTTCTTGAACGTGTGAACCCTTTTTCATATGAAATTTTGAGATTTTTTTTTTAATTTAATCACCTTGCAAAATTCTTCTCTTTCAGTGTAACAAAGATTATTGAAATTAATAGCTTAATCTACCATAAAATTAATCTGATGACTTGTATGAAAAAGGTCCTCATAGGTCATCAAAATGAGAACCTTAGAAGAGCGGTTCTATATAGGTATTATCAAAGTTTATAATTGAAGTGGTCCTCGTACACACGAAGTCTTATTATCTAATTTGTAATGACCTGAGTTTCAACTATTTCCCCGCTCTTCCTTTCCGTTTTGAAGTCAACATCTTTGAAGCGTCATCATTTGGATAACGACCTTTCATAGCAAACGATCCACCACAGAGAATTTCCACTCTTGTCACAACATAGTACTTTTATGTATTACTTTCTCACCAGCAAGGAAACTTCCTCACTAAATCCCCATGCAAAGCACCCCACATTATATAATTTTACTCTGCACACCCAGTTCAGTAACAAGCAATGAGTAACACTTCGGGTGTGCGCTACAACATTGGCAAGGATGCCAGAGGTTCAATTTACTCTGCACACCCAGTTCTTCCTTCTTCTCTTTGCCTCCTCTTTCCCTTTCTATCAATCCTAAACATTTTCTTGTATTTTTTATCAGATCTTCTCTACAAGGACTATGTTCATGAACTGCCAATTCGGTTTGAATCCAAAGACTTCAACTGGATCAGTGACATCTCGTGCAAAGGTTAGTCTGACTGATCTCTGTGATTTGCTTCTTCTGTCAAAGTATGAAACTGCGTTGAAACTCATTTTTTCGCGACGGTTTGATGTGCAGTTAATTTGATTGCTCCTGGACTCAGCACCCTTTTCAGTTTTAACGTGCCGGATTATGGCCAGGTAAAAATTTCCCATCATTTTCTGTCAGGATTGTTATTAGCACTCTAAAGTAGTCATCCTGCGATTCTCCGTGCTTTTCCATTTGAACTATTTTTCACCTTGATGTTGCTCTAGAATCTAGATCAATAGTCTTTAATGTTGTGACAGATGGAACTGCAATACGAAAATGGTGTTGCCGAGATTGCTGGAGGAATCGGGTTGAAAAGAAATCCGCTGAAAATGTGTGAACCGGTTGCACTCTTTTCTGCAGTGATAGGAGGCAGTTCTGTGTGCTCCATTGGAACCGACCTTGCCTTCGACATATCTGCGGGAGCATTAGCAAAATTCAGTGCCGGTTTCAGCTTGAACAGTGACTTTGTTTCTGCTTCCTTATCCTTGTGAGCAATCCTGTGAGAGCTTGGAGAAGAGAGAATGTTTACAAATTATATACACACACACACACATATACACACACGCGCACACACAAACACACATGCACACACAAAAGCAGCATATGTAACTTTTTGAATATGCAGGGACAAGCTTGACACTGTAAAAGCTTCATGCTTCACCATGGTCAACCCCCTGAGCAACACAGCCCTTGGAGCAGAGTTGAAGCACCGGTTTTCAACCAACGATAGTGCCCTTGCTGTTGGTGCCCAGCACGCGTTTTTTCCATCTACACTGGCGAAGGCTCGAGTTAGCACACACGGGAATGTTGGCGTTCTTATACGGCAAGGGTTTTGGCAGAAATTGTTCCTGTCTATGTCCGGAGAAGTGGATTTTATGGGCGTACAGAGAAGTCCAAGATTTGGACTCTCTCTTTCTGTTAGGCTGTGAAATAATCTAATTTGTAAGCAAAGTCAAATGATCAGATTGCGAAAAAGAGTAAAATTGCGATATGTTTCTATGAAGAAATTCATGCACTAAACAAATAAAAACGCTTTTAGAGTCGTCTGTAAAAGGTGAAACTGTACATGATTCAAGTTAATACACGAAGAATACTCTTATTGTATAAGATCATTATACGCTCACCAGAAATTGTAAATGCTCACATATAATATTAAACAATTAAACCACAAAAAGAAAACTAAAAACAAATAAAGCACGCCGCAATGACCCAAAAGAAGTTCCTGCAGATGAGCAACAAAAAGCTTGTAGAAGAACCCTACTACTGGTGAGAACCCTGAAGAAGTCCATCACGAATCTGAGAAGCAACATCGCGTACAGCACCAGGTCCATGGGGAATAAACACGGCAGAGGATTTAGAGGCAGCGCCAATTTCCTTCATGGTGTCAAAATACTGCGTGACAAGGACCATGTCCATGACATCCTTTGAGGTTGTCCCTGGAACATTGACGGAAAACCCCAGCACACTATCTCTCAAACCATCTACAATTGCTTGACGCTGGCGAGCTATACCCAGCCCAGAGAGATACTTTGACTCAGCCTCACCCTCAGCTCGTTTAATTTGCAAAATCTTCTCAGCCTCTGCCTTTTCATTAGCTGCCACCCTCATTCTTGCAGCTAAAAAATAGAGAAAATACAGTAAAACAATTGAAACCGAACATATCACATATGTAGAACAATAAAATACGTTAAAGGAACTGCATAATCATCGAGAATAAGACTCATACCAGCATTGATTTCATTCATTGCCCGTTTCACATGCTCATCTGGTTCTATGTCAACAATGAGCGTTTGTACAATCTCATAACCATAAGCAGACATAGCCTGCAGCACGAAAAGCAACTTGGTTAAAATCAAGTTGTATTTAGAGACCACAGTATTCTATGACTTTTGCTTTGCCACATTACTTTTTCGAGCTCATTTTCCACCGCTTTTGCAATTTCATTCTTTTGCTCAAAAGCAGCATCCAGATTCAGCTTTGGAACACTAGCTCTAATCACTGCGGAAATGGAAAAGGAAAATTCAGTTAGCTATAAATACTTCTGATTAAAAAAACTAATATACGTGTATCCAAAAGTTGCATATATCTGATTTATTAAGAGGGATATTTAGTTTATACCATCAAAGACATAGGCCTGGATTTGAGACCTTGTGTTGCTGAGTTTGTAGAAAGCATCATCTGCTTTGTTTGCTAGAGCACGATATTGAATAGATGCAACGACGTTAACAAATACGTTGTCCTGAAAAGTATATTACAAAATATTTCAAGTTTCACATATAAAGAACTTGAAATAAAAAAACATGCAATGAGACAGCAAATTCAGTTTCTTGTCCGAAAAAACTTTGGAGAATGAAAGTGTCCAATATTCAACTAGAAGAAATGCAATGAGCACAAATGCTACGGATTAAGTCATCTCCACTAATGAAAGTTGACACACCTTTGTCTTGGTCTCACAGCGCACGTCCAATTGCTGCAAACGAAGAGAGAGATGGCCAGCAAGCTGATGCCCAAGAAACCAAGGCAGGTAATGACATCCTGGCTCAAGAACTTCCACAAACTTTCCAAATCTCTCCCTTATAGCTACTGTGGATTGATCAACTTGTACACAACAGAATAAATTACCCATGTTCTCTTCACTACTGTACCTCCAAGAAAGATATACGCAAGTCAGGAATTTGCTGGAAACAAACAATTTATAGGAAAGGAAAAAGGATTATACAGTAACAATCATGATTTCAGATTTTCAACAGCGTTAGAAATCTTCGTATAAGAAGAACAAAAATCATGAAAAATTACTAGATATTGGTAATATAGTTGCCTGGTCGAAGTTAATAAAATTTCAACACAAGAATACTGTTCAATCAAATAGCGGGTATAAAGAAGAAAAAAAAAAGTATCAAGCTTCCTGCGTAATTAATCTAAGATTCGGATAGATATAAATTAATATAAAGTTGTTGTAACGATTTCCTCAAACAAATTTACTTTCAGAAGAATCAAGCAACATTATAAAAAAGTAAAACGAGAGGAAGTCAATCAATATAAATTAAAGATATCCAATCCCACTTTACAGAAAATTCTTTCTAGCTGATTATTCAAGGCTTTTGAGTTTTTTATACTTCACAATACCTAATTAAACAAGTAGCAGAAGTATACAAGAAACTACATAGATCACAAGTTCAAGACCAATAATCCATATCAAGAACCCACTAACTTCAAAGTCATCAAAGACAATAATACTAGTGTTTCTCTCTCTACGTGATTAGGCATGAGCTAGAGAGATTTAAAACTCATAAGTCAAGCAAAAGAGACAACAGAACTGAGGCATGATTGAAACATGGACATAATTCAAGTTGATCTTTCATAACACCATCCTAGATTCCAAGTAGGTTGTATAAAAAAGATGTTTTAGATGCAAAACACATTTTAAAATACCGAGAACAAGAACACAGACACCCCCAAAACTATTTGTTCACCTTGAGAGAGAGAGAGAGAGAGAGAAAGGAGAGACTACTAACAGAGGAGAACAACAAGAGAGGAAGGGAAGAAGGAAGAAAGATAGGAATGAGATGACCCAAACAAGGTAAGAATGTAAGATATATATAGACTCTGACAGTATAGACTTCTAAATCTCAAGTTTCAGGTTATACCACTCTGGCACAAATACAATGAAAACTTACAAAATCAATGAATTAGATACCGATAATTCGCCACTAGGTATATAACGAAGAACACTTAATACTATGAGCTGTAACAACAACTTCACACAATTAAATCCCAAACAAAATAAAAATTAACATTTAAAAATTGCAAATTCCTACATAAAACAAACTAGTTTACTGCAGAACAAGCCTCAGAAACATCGTAAAAGGTGTTTAAATAGCAAACATTGGCAGCAGTACATAGTATTCATCAAGATACAACCAAGAGATAACTTAGTATACAAAATCAAAGAACAAGAACAGACGCACATGTATCAAATGAATACATTCCACTCCCCCATCATTCATTGTCAGTGTCACAGCTAAGATCTAACACTCTTTGACCTTATTAACCACGAAAACGACATATGGACTGCATTTGTTTCTCCATCTTTTTTTTTTTATAATTAATGCAATATTTTAAACTACATGAGAGATATTCAAACTCGGGTACACACTGTCACGACCAACTAGCCTAACCCACATTGCACATTTCACATTTGTTTCATAGGCTTCACATATATACAGAAAAATTGAAACTTTCACCTTATATCAATTATTACTATTCCGTTGATTACATTTCCAAAACCCATGTTGCAATTCAATAACAAAACAGTAATGTTATTCTTACCATGTTTTTATACCACATTTATATACCACCTTATGTGGACAGCTACATCATTTAAATTAATCAGCATTTAATTTAAATTAAAAACCATTTAATAAATCAATAATTAAAAAAAAAACTAGAATTAAATAGTGATTGTGGCATACAAGGAGTCTTCTCCTTCCTTCCCCATTCAGTCCTGCTTTTTCTCTTGTTTCTTCTTCTACGCCAATTCTTTCACGCCATATTTTTTCACTCCAGTTTTTTTCATGTTAGTGTGGACTACCACAATCTCAACTAATTCTCATATGCCAAAGGTTCATCGACGCTCCCCTATTTGGATTATTGGTAAGCATTTACCATTATTTTTCAATGAATTTATATTTTTTCAGTCTGTTTATTCCTCTTCTTTCTCTCAATCTCCATTGGACTATTTACCTAAACCTTTGTTCGTAGAAAAATGACACTGGGGGTTGAAGATTTAACACTCTGAGTCATTAAGGACTCTTATCTTGTTCCTACCTATAATCAAATTAAAGGAATCTCAGACCATCTCCAAATGAGATATTCAAATTTTGAACATAAATTTTAAATTTTAACAGCTTATGTGGCACTTTGACATCTTTTAAAGTTTTGTTCTCCAACCGAGATGTCAAATTAAATTATTATTTTATTATTTTATAAAATAAATTATTAAACTAATTAAAATTTAATAAATAACATTTAAAGTTTAATCAGTAATTTGTTCACCTTCCTTGATTGAAAAAAAGAAAAAAGTAGGAAAATTGCATCGGTCAACTCAACATTAATTATAATAAATGATAAAACTAATTAAAATTTAATAAAATACATTTAATAATTAATAAAAAAACATTTGAAGCTGCAGTCAAATTTGACAGCAACCTCTTTTGCTGCCAATTCATATCATCGCCACATAGGATTTGACACTTCAGTTGGAGAATATTAGTGTGGTTTTTTTTTACTGTTATAGCTGATATGTAGATTTTGGCATCTCCTTTGAAGATGCTCTCAAGTATGTGTCGTCAGGAAACCTTCATCCCTCATCACAACACCACTAAAGTCAACTCTGATCAAGACCTGAAGAAGAATTTATCTTGCTACACAATGGGGATTGAGAGAAAGAAGAAGAAATAAAGGTCGTACCCAGTGCACAAGGCTCCCGCTTTACGCAGGGTCTGGGAGAGGTGAATGTCGGCTAGCCTTACCCCCATTTATGGAGAGGCTGCTCCCAAGTCTCGAACCCGAGACCTACCGATCATGGGGGAAGGCACTTGCCATCGCACCAAGTGCGACCTCTAACTTAATCCTTTGTCAAAAAAAAAAAATTATATATATATAGCCTAAGCTTAGGGGTATATTCAATTAAAATTTTGAATGATTTTAATTCTTTTAATGAATTTAAGTGTATTCAATCAGAATTTTAAGTAATTCTCTAAAATTCAATATGTATTCAATCAATATTTTAAAATAGTTTATTAAAATCCTTTGAAATTCAGATGTATTCAATTATAATTTTAAATAAGTTTATAACATTTCAAGTGTATTCATTTAGAATTTGATTTTAAAGAATTTGAAAAAAGTTGAGGAATTGGAGAGATTTCGTAGTGTATTTTAAGCATCCACAAATCTCATATATTCCAATGAGATTTCTAAGAAATTGAATCAAAATTTTAAATAAAATCTTTATAAAGCAATTAAACTCCACAAAATTTCATGAATTTATAAATCTATAAATCTCTCAAATCCTCAATTGAATACACTTATCTATCTGAACAATCTATAAATCTCTCAAATCCTCAATTGAATACACTTATCTATCTGAACTTATGTGGCATGTAGATGTAGTAATTAGTAAAATGATTGTAGTTGTCTTATTTAATCAAATGCAAGTTACGAATTTAGAGGTTAATATTTAGTAATTTAGTTTGAAGGTTTTTTATTTGATTATTTATTAAAGTAATTTATTCTCCATAAGGGGTAAACATATTAGATCATGTAACCCGTTAATTATAACGGATCGAGTTTGAGTTTGAAGTTAAAAACTCATTAACAAATTTGATATAAAAATAACATAAATACAACAAACACGATCTATTTATCATCCTAATTTTCCCATCTTTTTTGGAAATAATTTCTTGTAATTAATTGGGACATGGAATTTGGAAAGATAAAGCTATCACATTTCGTCAATTTGATTGGCAGGTACACAGTGACGTTAGATTACCAGATACAAACCTTCCCCTTCTTACTTCCCCTCTCTCTTTCTCTGTCATCCCACGTGTCAGTCCAGCACACACAGACAATCAAACACACAGGGAGCCAGAGCTTCGATACACATCATCAATGGCGGTCACTGCTGCAGCATCTTCAGCTACCTGTAATCTCAACCACACCAGAAACTTCCTCTCCTCCAAACCCCACTTCAATTCCATCTCTGGCGCTCCCCGCACCTTCCCCGCCAAATCTCGATCATCAACAATCGTTTCCATGGCGCCCCAAAAGAAGGTAATTACGTCCACTCTTGCTCTGTAATACGAATTTCTGTTTGGCTGCCAAGAAAGTATTTTTATTTAAAATTACGAATACCATTTTGTTTTTTGGTTAATTTACAAAACCCTTTTGTTTGTTTGCTGAGAAAATGTGAATTTCGTAAATTTCCAGGTGAACAAGCTCGACAGCGGCTGGGAGAAGAAGTGGTACGGAGCGGGAATCTTCTACGAAGGGGCGGAGGAAGTGGAAGTCGACGTCTTCAAGAAGCTGGAGAAGCGGAAGGTCCTCAGCAACGTCGAGAAGGCGGGGCTTTTGTCCAAGGCGGAGGAGCTCGGGGTCACCCTGTCGTCGATTGAAAAATTGGGGCTGTTTTCCAAGGCGGAGGAGCTCGGGCTGCTCAGCCTGCTCGAGAAGGTGGCTGGATTCTCCCCCGCTGCGTTGGCCTCGGCGGCTCTGCCCATTTTGGTGGCAGCTGTGGTGGCAGTCGTGGTTATACCGGATGACTCGGCAGCGCTGGTGGCAGCGCAGGCTGTGGTGGCTGGTGTGCTTGGGGCCGGCGCTGCTGGTTTGTTAGTTGGGTCAGTTGTGTTGGATGGTTTGCAAGAAGCTGATTAAGTTTTTCACTTGTTTTTGTTTTTCAAATTTTCTCCTTTTGGTAGGATAAAATTGAGAATTATGTACGTGATATACTAAATTAGAGAAATGGATTGATAACTGTTCTGAAATTGTTCGTTTCGCGTCGAGGTAAATACAAATGAATCAGTGCTTGTGTTGTTTTTGTATGAAATGAATGTAAGTTTTGGTGAAATTCTTACTGAAAGCTTGATATTTATGGTGGATGCTTGTTGCACTGAGAATGTGGAGAATTGAACAATGCAGCAGCAGCCTAGCACTATCCTGAATTGCTGCAGCGGAGAGCATTGAGGACGCGAACAAAGGCGGTTTGTTTTGCTTATGCAGGTTCAGGCTTTGCAAATTTAAATTGTTTTGGCCTAATAGTTGCAGTTGGACTCGCGGCAGGAAAACCAGTAGCAGCTATAGTCCGATGAGTGAGACTGAAGGCATAATAGTAGTTGAAGAATGCATATGTTTGCAGTCTGCACAATTTGCCCGTCTCTGCTGCTGGTGTGGACTTGTTGCTGCTCGTTGAAATGCAGGTAACTGGTGTTTATTTCTCCAACCAATTCATTGAAAACTCAGCGTATTTTTGCGAAATACTTGCTCACCCTCAGAGTGAAGGAATCGGAGTGATCGTTCCTGACACTTCCGGATTCTATCTTATTGGTTTATGTTTTGGTGGATATAATTAATTCATTAACAACCACGTCATATGATTTATAAAATTTGGTTTAAAAATTTGGTCTGTTTAGCATTACTTGATCGAAAAATTAGGAGAGATGTAAATCTGTTGCGTCCGAGTAAGAAAATGCTTGGTGCCCAAATAAGCATCTTTTCTATGTCAATCTGTTTAGTCAGTAGTTCTCTTATTTTCTTCTCCAACTCAACCAAATTCGTTGAAAAATAAAATAAATCAGTCCACTTCTTAATTGAAATTGATGAAGAAACCAGGGCAAGTAGAACTCATCTCGGTTGTCTGGTCTCACAATCCTCTAATCACACTCGAGCTCATCTGCAACCTAAGGGCCAATGGCTTAGACAGGAATGCTGGATACGGCGGCATTTTGGCTCCACCAGAACCACCGCAAAACGCTAGCGCAGTGTCGTGACCATCGCAGGGTTCTCTATGATATTGTAGAAGGCCCTGACAACATAGACGCAAAGAAAACGAGGAAGAGGATATTGACATATGCATTTGATTATGACATTTCTACAGAAGAAAGCCGAGCAGCAGCAGGAAAGAGGAGCTGTTGAATTCATGAAAGCCAGAAGACGGCGGAAGCCCTTTGTTTTTATTGGGTTAGAGGAAACAGCTGCGTACTTTGTGTTTAGAATTTCAGTTCTCTTCAACATTTCATCACATAATTAGTGCTAATAACCCAGATTTTAAAAGACGCTAGGAGCTAGTCGGGCAGTGGGCTAGGGCCTAATGCTTAGACGGGTGCCTAGGTGGACTAAGCGGAGTTAAGTAAATTTATTATATTTCGTGTAAATAAATGTCTATTTATACTTAAAATATATATAATTTCATCATAAACTACAAAATAGAATGATATATATATATATATATATATTATGAAATATTTGAACCAGTGGCAGATCTACAGTGGGACCTGGAAGGTCCCAGGACCCCTCGGCGATTCTAAATCTTTGCTAGAAATTTTTTAGGGACCCTCGTACTCAAACATGAGGTCTATACAGTGTGTTCTGTATTTTCTGAGTTTTGCTGATTCTGTTCTTGCCAAGACCAAAAGGAGGAAGAAGATGATTAAATGAGTTTCTCTCTCATCCTTTCATTCCCACATGACCACCCTCAAACTTTCCCATTTAATTATTTTTTAATTGGTCCAATCACGTTTGGACAGCTAACATCAAGCTGATCTTTCCAAAAAAGAAAATGGGTTGTTTGTCCCTAGGTGTATTTTTGCTAATTGGTGTGGCTCCCCTCTTTATGCTTCCAGTGCCTCATTTTGCTTTCTACACCCACATATTTAACACACTTATTTGTCTTAAAATTCAATATAATCTCTAAAAATATTATGTAAATTAATATGAACTTGTAATTATTTGAACTTTTATCTTATACCTTAAATTCACCAAAATACTAAAGGTATATAATAAATTTACTTAAATCCGTCTAGTCTGTCTAAACCAAGCGCGGAGAAGAAAGAAAATAAGACCCTTTTTAACAATTGGTACATGTTTGGATTTTTTTTTTTGTTTTTGTTAAATGTGTAGCTTAGAAATAAAAAATATGAAGAGATTTTTCAAGCCAAAGCCAATAGCATCATCCATTTGTTCATTGAGAAAGATGGTTGAGTAACAGC
The DNA here is from genome assembly GCF_916048215.2 of Malus sylvestris. NCBI lineage: Eukaryota > Viridiplantae > Streptophyta > Magnoliopsida > Rosales > Rosaceae > Malus > Malus sylvestris. Next base: position 26,283,707 of record NC_062273.1, on the reverse strand, counting down.
TTAGTTGTTTACATTGAGAAAAATGTTTTTTCATGTATTGGTAATGAAGCTATCATAAAACATTTTCAGAATATGAAACCCCGTCGTGGACGCTCAAATTAGGATTTTATAGTTTGTAATGTTGTTTTGCGTATGATTTTTTTTAATGAAATGTATTATATTTAACTTTTCAATGTTAATTTTGTCTATAAATTTTTTTACCTTTATTAATGGAACCCCCCCCCCCCCCCCCGAATTTAAAATCCTGAATCCGCCATTGATTTGAACATAATGAAAGCATGGGGACCAAATATATAGTATATGTTTATTTAAGTATGCAACAAGCTTCTTACAATTTATTAAAAAAATAAAATGCAAAATTAAAGTTATATATTGTTTGTCTAATTGAGTCGCAATCTAGGCGGGTGCCTCAACAGGTCTAGGCGCCATTTCTTAATTTTCAAACACCTAGACATTAATCGGGACGATGGCCAGTCACCTAGCGTCTAGACGGCGTTAGGCGGGGATTTTTAGAACAATGCTAATAATAATATGTATCAATGTGACACTAATAATAAGTTGCTTAAATTTTACATTGTTTTGACCAAACATTTATGCCTTTTCAAACTTTAATTAATGCACTAAACCCAAACTTCTGTTGGTGTTCCGTTAAACAAACTCACTGGACTATCACATGAAAGGGTCAAATTCTTCATTTCAATCCAAATTACATCGAATGCAATGAACATCTAGTATAGCTTAGGTTTAACTGAAATTGACGTGGAAAGGAAAGGTCTTCACTTTTAGGGGAAACCCTCAGCTACTTTCAGTACAAGGCGATGATCTTAAATCCAAGTGCAGGTTTATGAGGAGGATGGACAATGAGGGCTGGCACCGTAACGCTAATTTTCAAAAGGTATTTGATGTGATTTTGGAAGTGGCAGTGAATGCGAACATGAAGCCAGAGCAAATGATCAAGAAGTTGTATGTGTTCACCAGTGACCAAGACTTCGATGATGCTTCCGGCCGTAGCTGGACCGATTAGGAGGCTATACAGAGAAATTTTAAGGAGAAAGGGTACGGGGATGTGGTTCCACAGTGTTTTGGGACCTAAGATGCGACGAGAATGTTGGGGTGACCGCTATGAGTGGGAACTCCGAGGACTTTGTCGAGTGCTTCTTGGACATTGACGGGGATGTTGACCGCGAACAGGTCATGAAAGCTGCCATCTCCGGTGAGCGGTATCAAAATCTGGCTGTTGTGGACTGATCTCTACATGATTTATTGCTCTCGTGGCTTGGTAACGGTTGTTGAGTAGTTCTGTTATGGGGTGTGATATTCACACACTTTTTTTACTTCTCACACACCCTTCTAATTTTTAACCGTCGGATCAAATGAATTGAAGAAGATCAGATGATAGAAATTAACAAAGGGTGTGTCAGAAGTAAAAATGGGTGTGTGTATAGCACACCCCTTCTGTTATTTGAGGTTTTTCGATCCACAACCCGTTTGTCTATTAGATTTCCGTTTTTCTGAAGAAAAAGAAAACTTGAATTTCATTTTACGGTATGATTACGGACCCAAAATAAGATTTTGATTTTTTAATCTGAGGATATTATCTTGTTTGATCAAATTAGTTGGTGCTCAAGTAAGCAGCTTCTGTACTATAACATGCCTTACTCGGTCTGTCACATTTGGTAATCAAATTCTCCAACAAATTAGTTGGAAATTTTATTTACTGGAAATCACTCAACAGTGGGACACAAGTTCAATTGATTTGATAAAGAAACCAGCGCAAGTTCACATCTTTTCGATTCTCAAAGCAAGCCGAAACCTTGAGAGATAGTACATTTGCAATATTGAATCATAAATATATTGATACCACTCACACATATACATATATTATATGATAGGTCATGGAACTCTGTTTAATTCTTGAGGATTTGATTTTGATTTTCCTTCGAGTGATCTTCAGACCCCATTGATCTGTATTCGTAGCGGCTCGCCCATAGGAGATAGTACAGAAAGTTGAGTCCACTTAAGACACACATCAACCAGTAGAACCTCTCAAGGTGATAGTGATTCAAGTTGTTGCCAACTAGCCACGGTGTGTGCCTATATTTGCCCGTGATGCCGTTGACTATGGACACGAGCACGGAGCTGAGGTAGTATCCAATGGCGAGTGAGGTCCAAGAGAGTGCCGTGGCCAATGATCTCATGCTCATTGGAGCTTCTGTGAAGAAAAACTCCATCATGCCGGCCAATGTGAAAAGATCCGCAGAGCCGAGAAACAAGTACTGCAAAGCCACCCAAAGGAATGTGATGGGCAGAGGTTCGGTGGAGTCTAATAGACCGTGTTTAGTTGCGACGTTCTTCCGCTTGATTTCCACCAGAGCAGCCACCGCCATGGCAATGATTGAAAACACTAGTCCAGTTCCAATTCTTTGTAAATGAGTGATCCCCATTTCAGTGTTGGTTAATTTTCTCGCAAATGGGAGGATTGCGTGGTTGTAGATGGGGGCAAGGATCATGATGAAGAGGACAGGGAAGACCGGGAGAGAAGCGGGTGGAACCTTAAAGGTTCCGAGATTAGTATTCATTGTGGCAGCTTGTTGCACCGAGAACGTGGAGAGTTGAGCAAGGCAGCAGTTTAACATTACCGTAGACATTAGTATAGGGAGAATTCTTAGCACTATTTTAACCTCTTCAACTTGCTTTACAGTACATTGCAGCATTGGATGGACAGGCCTAGTAGTCACTGCTAAGTTAAGGAACTTGAGGCTTTCGGTTGGAGTTTGACACGTCTGCTCGTCTCCCTCAATAGGCTCATTCATACAAGATGGGGTCACAAGCATATTCGTGACAGTGTTGCTCGGTTTTCTAGCTTTGCAGGCATTCCAAATTGCTGCAGCTAGAACCTGTTGGATAAAACAATGCAGCTTTGTTTAGCAACAATCAGACGATGCAAATTGAAATTGTTTTATCTAAAGACCTGTTTTGCACATGTGGATTAAACCAGTTAGTCAAGTTCCAAAAAAACTATAGTAAATTAGAATATCGCCCTGTCAAAAAGATATAACGATTTTTCTCAGAATTTATACCTTGAAAATGGTTGTAATTGGACTTCCTGAAGGAATTTTAGTCCTGTATTTCGGAGATCCGAGGAGGAAGAGTGGTATGGAGATGAGTATTGTTGCGGTCGAAATCCCTAAACCCCATTGCCAGCCTTTGTTGTCTTCGATCCACACTACGAAAGTAGTAGCAACAAGAGCGCCACAAGAGAGACAGAAAACATAGTAGTTGAAGAATGCAGATCTCTGCTTCCTGCCTTGTTGTGTTGTCTCGTCGAACTGCTCAGCCCCGTGTGGTGGAAGAGAGCCTTTTATTCCTCCAACTCCGAGCGCCACCAGATAGAGGCCTGCAAATAACATCGCTGTTCTTGCGCCATGAGCTTCTTGGCATGGACTTTTGGTGCTCACTGAAACGCAGGGTGGTGGTTTTAGTGATGGTATCTGAGCTTGGATTGTGAGAATCAGTAGGCCCTGCTCCATCAGTCGAAATTAGTAATGAGTCTAGTCTCATCTGTGTATAAAGATATCGTTATACAACAAAACAATACCGATAATGGTCTTTGTATTTAATATGTATTATGCTTAAGTTGAAAAATTAATTTCTTAATGTTGGACAAATAGCATTATACGCGGCTACGTTGATATTTGAATCGTGAGTCCCACATCGCCAACAAGGATTTTCTTACATAACCCTTGCTGCTGATCTGTGACAGCAATTTAAAACGAAATGCTTTCGAGCGCAATTATTGAGGATGGTTTAGTATGAAACTGTTAAAACCCGATTTTATGAAGTGATGGATGGCAGAGGGAGTTAGGATCCGAATGTTTGTTGGAAACTTACCATGAATTCTATAGCAGCACTTATCAAATAGATGCAATAGGTGGTGAAAAAAGCGTCGGCTAGAAAGCCGCCAAGGAGAGCAAGGAGGAAGGCCGTGCCCATGAAATCAGTTACAATGTTGGCAGAAGTGGATGGAGTAAAATGCATGAATTTAGAAAGATATAGCACAAGGTTGCTTGCATTGGCCAGGAAAGCAAGGTTCTCCAGTATCTCCACCACTAAAGTATGCAACACAACAAAGTTAGAAATATTCATGCCACATTCTCCATCCATATATTTAAAATATGCAACTTATCAAAAGTTGACAAAATGTTCTTGCGGATTCAGTGATCTAAGGCTCACTTACTAACCTAAGACGAAGGAAGCAGCAATCATGCCGCCATGACAGCCTCGTTTGGCAGGTCGGTTCCTCCAATCTACGTAGCCTACCCATATGTCCAAATGGCGCGCCTCATCCTACAATCATAGCCGAAACAAAGTCAGTATATAACAGTAAATAAACCGAGGACTAAGTTAAAAAACTTCACTTGAAACTCACCATCTCGTTTTCAAAGCTTCTTGGACTTTTTTCGGAAAGGAAAGGGGAAGGGTTACTGGACTGCGTGGACACGAAAAAACACTAGTACGTTGGCAGTGATAGAAGGGGGCCATATTTATAGACTGGGAAAGTGGTGGTAGAACTATAGGAGAAAGGTCTAGACTTCAGGAAAAGGACTACTCATTCTCCCCAACCTTTTGAACCTTTAAACGATAGAGTTGGCAGCTTCTACCCCTCAAAAATTCGAGAAAAAAAGGGAAAGTGAATGTAAAACGGGAGCCAAATATACTCCCCCAGTCCAAATACTAAAGTAATATTGATCTTCTAATATGTTCTGAATTGACATAAACATTGCTGCTTTGAAGCTGATTCACATAATATGCTCAGTATACAAGTGTAAGAAGCTGATTGTAAAAACGGGAGATAGAGATGATGTGCAAATTAATTGGGAGTCAAGTGTGGAGCTAGGTGATTTGTCTGACCAAAACATGCATCCTGTTCTTGTCAAGATATGTAATGATATATCATATATCACAAGATGGAGTACAAAACTAAATGCAAGTGGGATAGACAAAATAAATGAGGGTCTTAATCTCATGATGTTGTTCTTGAAGGTCTAGAAGATAAAGCCATACTGTAGCTTTTCAGGGCATGCCCTACATCCACGCCATTCAAAATCGCTTACCCTAATGAAGAACAATTGCTTAGTGTATGATCGTCACGCTGATATGTGTAATTATTAATTCACGTGTTATAATATGAGTGAACAACGATGCTAATATTTAATTAACTTGGGATATAGCTCAAATTAGTAGATACATGTGTTAAAAATTATAATGAATGGATTAATACCACCATGTTGTGCATGTACAGAGACCACTGTTCTAAAAATCCCCACCTAGGCGCTAGACGGTTGGTCATTGCTCCGATTAATGCCTAGGCATTTAAAAATTAAGAAAATGCGCCTAGACCGCCTAGGCACCCACCTAGACCTCCCAGACCCGCCTAGACACCTGTCTATGTTGCAACTCACTTAGATAGAAAATAGATAACTTTCCTTTTGCATTTTATTGTTTCCAATAAATTGTAAGAGACTTATTGAACACTTATATAAACACACATTATATGTTTGCTTCTCATATTTTCATCATGTTCAAATACTTCATAATATATATGTCATTCTATTTTCTAGTTTATGATGAAATTATATATATTTTTAAGTATAAACAAACACTTATTTACACGAAATACAATAGATTTACTTAAATCAGCCTAGCTCGCCTAGGCTCTACCTAGCCGTCTAGGCGCTAGGCCCCAGCCCGCTGCCTGACTAATGCCTAGCATCTTTTAAAACCTTGACAGAGACAACTAAAGCTCAATGGGGCATCCCCCCACCACACACATACAAACAAACTCGGAGACAGAATTCTACATACTTCTAAGTTTAAAGAAGAGATATATGTACAACATTACTCACAAATATATACACATATGAAATATAATTAACTGACCTTTAAGTTGTATATTTACTTGTATTTCCCAAGTGAAGATTTTAGCAAACTAAGGAAGATATGTAACATATTTGATAACTTTAGAGTAATACTATAGTAGCAACATATTTCATGAATATATGATGAGTCAAGTAATGTGTTTGAACGACTAACTATACTAACCAAAGTTTAAGAAAAGTATTGACATTCTAGTGTTATTGCTTGTTAAACCGTATTTTATTATTCAAAGTCGACTCATGAAGTAAAAAAAAAAAAAATTGGATCCGTCCTCAGCGTGCCAATCGGTGTGACAGATGAGGCCATTGTGTCTTAAACTAATCTCCAAGGATCAATTCTTTATCTACTCCCAAATCATGGAAAACCTTTTGCTTAATTTCTTAGGTCGAATTTAACAAGGCTATCCAAATTTCCCCATCAAAGTTCATGTGATTTCTTCTGGCATTGAGCTTTCAGAGCTGGACTGAGATGCTTCTCCTTTCGACTAGAGTCGTCTGACTGGTACTATATATTACGTACTGGTGTGGCCATATCATTCTATGTACGTAGTTGCCCGGTAGCTTAGGTTTCCTTTCTGAGCCACCTGTATGCCTGATCATGAAAATATGTGTGGCTATAATTTTTCAGAGACAAATTGGGTGGCTATTAGGGTTTCTCAATTGGGTGTGGTCCTAGCAGTCCACTATTTAATTACTCCCATGCATTGATATTGCCAATACATCTAGGGTTCCCCTTGTCGAACTTGAAAAATGCTTATTAAAATCAATAAAAGTATATGGGGATATCTTATTAAAATGAAAAAAGAAGTTACACTTAGTCGGAGAACACAAACTTTACCTCTAAAAAGTGAAAGATACAAAACAACAACGACAATAACAACAATAAAGCATTTTCTCACTAAATGAGGTTGACTGTATGAATCCTAGAACTCTACTCTGCTCAAATTTGTATTGGAATATGATTATGATAACATGGTTTTCACAATATGTGTAATCATATGTGAAGGCACACCATAACATTGGTGTACTAATATACATATGATTGTAGTGATATAAGTTAATTAATTAATAAAGAAAATAATATAATTAATTAATTAATTCTAAAAGGATATGAACAGTTGTATTTCAACGTGAAAAGTTATAACTTCCCCTGAAGAATATAACTCCTCCAGAAAGGTTACTTCCATCTCTATATACTTGTTAAATCCCTTTCTGTCAGTTTTTATTCAATTCAATATTCACTCTCTGTTAATATCCTTCACACCATATTGTGATCGATAGAGTAAGCGACATCAGTTTCCGATCCTGTGAATTACCCGATTTCAATCAATTTGAGCCAAGTTTTCCGTTAGCTCCAAGTACTCAATCTCTTTTCTTTGAGTCTTTTCCAAGTCTTCATAGGTTTTATTCTACTTATTTTGCCCTAAGCCTCTATCTCATAAACGCATATTCTGACTGGAGCATCTGTCACATAAACGCATCCTCTAAAAAACGAAAGATACAAGAAAAAATTAAAATAAAAACACAGGCTAACAATAAGCATTTCATCTTTATACCCTTTGCTTTTGGTGTAAGGCATAAATATCTTCCTTAAGTGTATATTTCCATATGCCAATTTTCAGTAGATGATGTTAGGAATCTGATTTGAGTTGTTTCACTTTATTTTTCGGTAGGGGTCTGATCAACAAGCTTTTATGAAGCTAATTGTGGGAGTGTTAGGTTTGCTTTTTGAATGAGAGTTACAACACATATTCATCATCTCAACATCACCGCGAAGGGGTATAATCATCTGATTATTATTCTTAATTTTCATAGAATGTAGGTTTTCCCGGGTAGCGTTTCGTCAAGGAGAACATTAGTATGCTAATCTTAATCACCTAAATATGTCAAGATTATTCCTCACCGCCCACCCGCTAATTAAAGGAATATGACTGTTCATATTACTAATCATAATGTACGTAATTAGGCGGTGTAAATGGAATATGACTAATATGAACAGTAAATGGAATTTGACTAATCATATTATCTGTATGTTTTAACTGGGTTTTATATGTTACGGAAGTTGTATTGGTAAAAAATTTTATCCGGCTACATCATCTGTTTCGACTTCTTTGACTACTTGCTATAGTGTGAAAGAGGAAGCGAGAGCATCAACCTGCTGGTGTGGATCAAATCTCTGGTTTCATATGTTATACGCAACAGAAAGTTAGATTTGCTAATCTCCCTTAATATTGCAAGCTCAAACTTAACCTAAGTATTGTAAAGCAGTGGAAAAGAGAGAATGCTTATGAAAATGAGTGGCAAAAAGATTGCTAAAACTAGAAGTATATGTTAAAAGTTTCCTGCATTTATATCCTGCAAATATTCTCGTCTGTCATTACTCTAATAACCTAGTAACTAGAAGCATATACAGCAGAATCCCTGTTTAGAATATTAACACCAGCATCAACAACATGTGACATGGGAACTTCTAGACGACCGAATGGGGACTCCAACAACTCCAATACCATCTAGAAAATTCCTCAAACCATTTCGGCTTGGCGGGACCTAGATGGCCGGTGGATCACCACCGGTCCGCCATTTAACCGGGGATCCAACCGAACTTTTGTGTCAATTCAATGTCCCAAATATTGAACAAATAGAAAGTGCAGTAGCCACAAACATTGGCCATGAAAAGTTTCTGTTTTGTAGTAAACTCTTCTATCTACAGCCACCAAATCTTATAGTGGTTGTTTAAGGAAGTGCCTTGTTTCACCTGAAGTTTCCCTAGCCAATAGAGACTGACCTAAATGCTGGGAACAATGGGAAATGGGTTCGGATAGTGAGGTGAAGAACTACTACAAATAGCAACCATTAAGGCAGTAGACTGTTGTAGTGGTTAAGTTTGCCCTAAAAATAGAAGGGTTGAAAGAAATACTCAAAATGCATATCCTATGTTGGCCAACATGAGAAGGTTGAGAAGAACTGCTGCATATTCCTTATGTTCTCCATTGAACATGTTCTTTGCTTTGATTTTGAAACAATACGAAATTGAAAATTCCTTCAATCCACACAAGTTGGAGGTGCCACTTCCAATCTAGTTTGAACTTTTTTGCATAGTTGGTCAATTAGGCCATTTCCAATGGAGTATGATTCTCTTCGCTCTTTTTTTTTTCCCTCCCCTTCCCTCCTCTCTTATTTAAACTGTCACGGTTAAGCCATTTCAACATCTTATATTAATTTTTCATAAAAAGAGAAAGATAAAATAGAGAATGTGAAATAAAGGAATGAAATCCTAGTCCATTTCCGATAGTTTGGCTAAGTGTAGCACCCTATGCCATTTTTAGCCTACTACATATGAATGTTTTGATGAATACTGCAGTGCTATATTTTTTATATTCAGTGATGCAGGGCTTAATAATATGAATTTTTTGTGGTGGGATTCGTTGCATTTTTCTCTTTCTTCCTATGGTGTGCCTTATTTTCTGATTATTTTGCACGTGATGGGCCACAATAAGATCAACAGAGATATGAGGATAGAGAGAGAAACGGAAGAGAGAAGAGAGATATGATGATATTTGCATCACACCAGATCCGCGCCTCCCAGTTGCTCCGTGGTGAGCCGAGCCAACACCAACAGTGGCTCGGGCCTCCAACCAAACTACATTTAGCTTGGTCACCAGCTCTTGAGCTTGGAATCTTTTTTCAAGATTCCATTTAGCCCACATTAGAGATGGGTTTTTGTCAAAAAATGGACTACAATGAGCCATTAGGCCAACCATAGAAGACGACCTAGCAAACACGGGTTAGACTAGTTAGGCTAAAACAGTGTGTCCGCTCACTTGCATCTAAACTTACATTTTTTATCCTGTATATTAGAGTATTTTATAGGGAACTTTAACGAAAAACTTCAAGCACTATTCATTTTAACGAAAAATCATACTTTTACACTAAAAAATCAATTATGGTACTATTCACTTTACCCTTATCGTTAAAACTCAAAGTTTTCAAACTTTTTTCATTAATTTCCCTTATTTTATAATAAGTTTGAGGTTGTTGAGCCATCAAAAGAAAGGGATTGCTTTAGTGGGTTTGCATTAGAATTGCTCATGTACTTGGAGAAAGCAAAAGAACCAAATCACTTTCCACTTGTTGCAAATCTAAATGAGAACCCAGAATTGGGTTCCAAAAGCAGAACTGGATTAAGATTGGGGATTGGATCTTTTACACAGTGCGTCGTATATGGGCTTAAGCTCATTGTGGAAAGCTCCCAAAACTCAGAACAAATTATGGGCTTACGTACAAAGTGTAAGACAAATTATTGGACTAAAGAATTTAACCCAAGTTTAGAATTTTTTGTTACGGAAATAATTTTCGCACTCTTTCTTCTTCGCATACTTTTGATTTGATTATTTATGCCTCTTAATTCTCATTTCACTTATTCAATTTAAAGTCAATTAATAAGTAAGGATGTATAAGTGATAAAATGGACGTGTGAAATTACTTCCGTTTCTTTACATAAACGATACTAAAAGACGGAAAAATCAGACACAAGATCTTGTAATTGTCTAAGATCGAGACATTCACAAACACGAAGGGGACCTAGCAACTTACTTATTTCGAATGGTACTGAAATTCCAATTCCAAACTATCGTATTACAATTCCTCTTCCTCCTAATTTCATATGTTTACTAACATAAACAAATTACAAAATATATATAACACACATTCCAATCTTTAATCTCATTCTCAGTTCACGTTTTTCATATTCCTAACATCCACGATTCACGAATCCCTCCATTCTAACTACATCACTAGAATTTTGTTTTGGCATATTGGCTAAAGTGGCACCGAGCGAATATAAAATCTGTATGAAGGGACATGGCTGGCCCCACGTCACGTAGACGTGGCCCAATGGTGGCCTGCCATGTTGAATCGTGAGCGCCGTGAGTTGGTTAAAGTGGCACTGAGCGGTCAGAGTCAGAGAGAATCGGCACTGAGTCATCTGTTTCTAACTCGCTCCTTCTGAATTCTCAAAGCGATTGCTTCGACTCGATTCCTTTGTTTCTGTGTTCTCCATCGTTTTCATCTTCCAATTAGAGCACATTTACCATTATGCCCCTCCACATTTACCATTATGCCCTCCACTGCGTGTTCCACGCTCGCATTCTGCCATTTTCTTGTGGAAAATGTTTAGAATATTTTAGCATGTTGTTTGCACGTCTTTCTAAAGAAAATAAAATAAAATTTTGTGCATACGCATCTATTTTCACTTATCACGCACTTCTCTCAAATTTTATTCGTCAAATCGTAAAAATTGAAAAATATCAAAGAAAAAAAATTAACTGAAATATAGCACTGCTATGAACAAGTCTCCCTCCCCTAGCTAGCTCACTATGATTTGGGAGAAAAATGAACAATTTTCTTTTCCAAAGAATATGGTACTTGAAGAATATGGCGCTTGAAAGATACTCTCTTAAAGTGAGATTCTCCAACTGTTACTTTACAATTTAACGTTAATTTTCGTGTAAACATTAGAAATATTATGCAAAAAATATGAGATGACAAAGTATCTATGGAAAGTTTCGCTTTAAAAAAGTCTTTTTAGCATTTCTCTTTTCTAGTAGCACCGTGATTTGCCAGTTATTGCATTAGGATCTAAATGAATACATTCCTTTAATGAGAAAATACAATATTTTCTCGATATTCAAATAAACTTCTTTAATATAGTTCAATAAATATAAAAATGTTTTGCAACCTAAATTTTTCCACAAGAGTGAAGTCATATTGTGAGACATGCAACAATAAAAAAAATTGTGTTCATATTGTGAGCCATATTGATTTACGTCACCAATATTTTGGCACGATACTTATTGATTTTTTAATCCAAAAATCATATCTAATAGGGTGAGTCAATTTCAAGAGTATATGTGTTAAAACTTGTGAAATATGTATACAATCAGGCTCTTTAAATGAAGGAATATTCATTTTTTTTTCAAAAAAAAAAAGGGATTAATTGTGGGACTCACTCTATATCAACTTTTAACTATCTGAACCGTTTATTTTATAAGTCTCGACTCATAGATCATTCTTGAAAAATTCAATTCAATCCAAAATCATTTACCTATTTAATTATCACTATCAAATTTCAATGTTTTTAGAACATATTGTTCGTAAATTTCTTTGAATTTTAATTAAATGCTTCAAATATTTCTGATTTAACTATATTTTGTAAAGATAATCTATAAGATATAACTTAAAAAATAAACAGTTTGGATCGTTGAAGTTCAATATGGTGCGAACGTGCAACTAAAACTCTGGTTATACAATTGATGCTTTATAACGAAGGGCAGGATAGTAATCTACCCCATCTTTGTCCTCTCCTCGAACAGGGACCCCTAATGGCTTTTACTATATTTATCACCATCAGGTTACGCTTCTGAGAAAGAGAGAAGGAAACTCTCTCTCTCTCTCTCTCTCTCTGCCTCCCTCCCTCCCCCTCCCTCTCTGAAACTTCCCAATTTGCATAGCTCTTCTTCTGCTCCACTGTTTCACCATCACCTTCAAATTCAAAGTCCCATAAGTTCTCCTTCTTCTGAGTGATGGGTGTGTGCAGCCGCTGTTCCCACACTTCCCACATCACAGAAATCATCATCACCAGCTTCTTCCGCCACAAAGCGTGATTCTTTCCAACCCAGAGCTTAGGATCATTCTACTTCTCAAACACCAAGCTGTGATGTTCTCTACAGAAACTTAACAAACGCCTAGTATACAAAACTAATTCGTCGGAGTGTTGACTGTAAACATGGCCGGCGGGAGGGTCAACGGCGGCCGAAATTCGTCCGTCCTCAGTGCTTTGCTTCAGAACCAGAGGAGTTCTGAGCCTCTTGATTCTCTGTTCCTTTCTGGGTCATCAAATTCTTCCTCTGCTTCTTTTCTGGGTACTATTTCACTCTCTCTTTGTGTACTCTCTCTGTGATTTTTATTATTAGGGTTGATTTATCACTAATTTTTTAGTGTTTCTGATCTGGGTTTTCTGATTTTTCCTTAAATATATGATCTTTTGGCATATATGAATATGTTAGATATGCAGGTTGCTGCTTAACTTGTGTTTGAATTAAGCAAAGATTGAAATTTGCACATAGTCTAGGCCCCTGTTCATCTTTCTGTTTATAATTATGTTAATGATCTCGGAATTCGGAATCGTAGAATAATTAGCAGCCAAAACAAGCACACTCTTCGTGATCGGTGCCGAGAATGCTCGTCAATTTTAGATAATCCATATGATTTGTAGTGGAAAATTGTGTGGCAAGATGTTGTTCATGTGTGTGGTAGAATTTTGGAAGATGGTATTCTAATTAACAGATAATATCTTGTTCAGGTTCAAGATCGATGTTGAGTTTCGAAGATGTACGCGGAGGAAGTGGATCAAATAGGTCATTGTTCCACCAGTATGAGCACGAAGATAACGGGGAAGATGACTTGGGTGAGTATCTCCATCAACCTGGGAAGAAGAGGCGGCTAACCGCTGATCAAGTCCAGTTTCTCGAAAAAAGCTTTGATGTGGAAAACAAGCTGGAACCAGAGAGGAAAGTCCTGCTTGCAAAGGACCTTGGCTTGCAGCCTCGGCAGGTTGCGATATGGTTCCAGAACCGCCGGGCGAGGTGGAAGACAAAACACCTTGAGAAGGATTATGAGGTGCTGCAAGCCAACTACAATAATCTCAAGGCTAACTGTGAAAGCCTTTCGAAAGAGAATGATAAACTGAAGGCCGAGGTAGCGATTAATATATCTGCCTTAGTTTTTCCGTTTGTAGTATTTTGCTCTCGAATTTGACTTGATATGTTTGAATTGGTCATCAGGTTCTTATCCTCTCAGACAAGCTGCAACTCAAAGAGAAGGAGAGGGAAAATTCAGAACTATCTGATACCAACCAATTATCTCAAGAACTGCCGCAGAAGCCAATTGCTGACTCGGCCTCCGAAGTCGCAGTATCAAAAGTCTCAGCTGTGGCCTCTAAGCAGGAAGATCATAGTTCAGGCAGGAGTGATATATTTGATTCAGACAGCCCACATTACACGGATGGAGTTCACTCTTCACTCTTAGAGCCTGGTGATTCTTCGTATGTTTTCGAACCTGAGCAGTCTGACCTTTCCCAAGATGAAGAAGATAACTTCAGCAAAAGCCTGCTGCCTCCATACATCTTCCCAAAGCTTGAAGATGTTGATTACTCCGATACGCCTGCAAATTCCTGTCATTTCGGATTCCCGATGGAAGATCATGCCTTTTGGTCCTGGTCTTACTGAGTTTCTTCTGCAAAATTCGAATTCCCGGGTTATTATCTTCTTGTTTAAAGTATGGCATGGAAGTGAAAATAAGTCCAAGCAAAATGGCGCACCCCGATCCAGATGTGGTGGTGGGAGCTAGGTTTCAAATGCAAAAGATGGTGGATTTTGCCCCATTTGTAATCTTTTTTTTATTTCATGGGGATCTTAATTAGTGTTTAATGGACCATTTTTGTATGCAATTCATGTAATTAAATAAAATTATCTTGTTAATGTAACTTGACGGAAAAGCCTCTCATTTCATCTTCTTATTTGAAAAATGGGTAAATTACATTTTCATACCTCAGATTTGGAGTTTATTTCAATCTCATACAATATCTTCAAAAAATTTCACTTTCATACCTTATGTACTATTTTATTTTAAAATAATACATCCGTTACATTTTCCATCCATTGATCTGTTAAATGTTGACGTGGCTGCCATATATATGCCACGTGGCTGCCAAATGTCTGTCATGTGGCAAAAAAAAATTAATTTTTTAAATTTTTTTAAAAACCTAAATCTTCTAAATATAAATAATAATTAAAAAAAAAAAGCTGAAATAAAGCACCCTGTCAACCAAAACCCAGAAACACATAACCCCCCAAAATCAGAAACCCAAAAAGAACCCCCACCCGCCCGCGACCCTCCTTGTGCACCCCCCAACCCGTGGCCCTCCCTCCCTCCGCACCAACCTTCGCACCCACCCTCTTCCCTTCTCTACACACCCCCACTCCTTAAATCTGGCGATGGCGAGACGGGATTTGGAGGGTTTTTTTTTTTTTTTTTTTTTTTTTCTGGTTTGCAGGGAAGAAGAAGAAGAAGATGGGGGAGATGGGTTTGGGGGTTGCGGGAAGAAGAGAGGAGAGATGAGGATGAGGGGGATAAGATTTTTTTTTAGGGGGGGGGGAAGCGAGGTGAGGTCGTGCGGGAGGGGGGAGCGAGGTGAGGTCGCCGCGGGGGGGGGGGTCGTGCGGGAGGGGGGAGCGAGGTGAGGTCGCCGCGGGGGGGGAAGGAGGCTGAGGTCGCGCGATGTATTATTTTGAAATAAAATAGTACTTAAGGTATGAAAGTGAAATGTTTTGAAGATGTTGTATGAGGTTGTAATAAACCTCAAAACCTGAGGGCTACTGTGTAATTTACCCTTGAAAAATTCATGAAACAAGTTCTAAACACGAGCCCTTACTAGTTCCTCTTTATGCTTCTATCCCGATGTCGCTTGCCGTTTCTTGCACACCAAGGAACTTTTGAAGTTAAAAATGAGCTGCAGAATGTTTAACCAGAAGAGGGACGTGCAGATGATTGGTCTGTGTGTATGTATATATGTATGTATACCTATTGAAATGTATATAATGTTGCTAGCGATAAAATCTGGTTGCACAGATTTCTTGTGAACCTCAGCGAAGCAAAGCATCCATCTTTCTTTCTTTCATTCATATTGTGGGGGTCAACTTCATGATGGCGAGTCATCCATGTTATTTTCTCTCTTTTTATTCGTCCACTTTTTCTTTTCTTTCCTTTCTTTGGTGGAGGCCAAAAGGCATAGGAGAAAATTTTCTGTTGGGGTGCCCTGCCAAGTCCGTCCATCCAAGACACAAATAAGGAAAAATAAACCCTTCGTCATTGGTGGATCTCCTTGTGCGTGTCTTTGAGGTATCGTGACAGAGCAGCTCGACTGAAGTTTTTTCTTCCACATATAGAACTCAAGAAGTTGCTAACCATAAAGTTCATAATTCTTCATCCTTTCCATATAATCACTAATCAGTCCTCCACTCTTGGTTTCGTTTGGGTTTAGATTCTTGGGAATATGGCTACCAAAACCGGTGATATAAGATCATGACATCGATTAGAAAGGGTCCCATTAAACAAAAAGAGAGACAATTTGGCACACAACCCCATCAAATGATAGTGATGTTCTTGCTTCTATCATGTTGAGAATAATTTTTCTTTTTTACGCTGGAACACATGTAAACATCATGTGTCATTATATAACTGGAAGAAAGTTTTATTTTTAAATTAGTAATTTTTTAATACAAGTATCTCATCATTTGTTTAATGATACGTACCACATCGTATTACGGATACACTTGAAAAATATCTCCATGTTGAGAACTATGATCTTGGCCAAATTGGCAATAAGGTTAAGTGTGTTGGAGGAACTTCTCTTGCGTGATTTCTTTAGCAAATTTGATCATACTTTTCGAGTTAGCAACGAGCACCCTAGTGGTGCTTTTGTTTATTGGGAACTACAGCTTGTGCCACCAAAAATAGGGGTGTGCAATGTCCACCAACTTATCCTTTTTGCTTGGGCAATGAAAGGGATTGGTTGAAAGACCACATGCATTTCAAATCCAGGCAGAAAGTTTTTACAGTTTCTTTAGATACATTAGGGAGGCACATCATTTTCCTTCGTGTTCGATAAATTTCCTATGAGTAATGTGATCATCTTGTGATCAACAAGTTCTAGGCCGAAAAAAGTGAATGTGATACCAATATATTTAGCTCATATATGTATCATATTTTTACAGTAGGTCAGAAAATTTGAGTGATACAAATTTATTGAACTCATGAGTTCAGAATATTAGACTCCTAAGTTCAATATATCAAACTCGAGATGCTACCAATATAATGAACTCACACTAGTGTAGCAGTAATTTTATAGAAATCAAATATCTGATTCTTATAATAGGTATCACGCTCACCTTAACCAGTGTGAAGGGCCTAAGGTCATCAGTAGATGTGTGAATAATTTTATTTTGAAACTTAATAATGCAAAATCTTATGATTTTCAACCTTAGCGCAAAGGAAATTCTCCTTCATTGCCAATTAAGAGAGAAAACTTGTGTAGGATGCTCGAGCCACGTCATATGTTTACAAATCTCACAAATATATGAGATCTCCTCTATTAAAACATGAGATCTCCTATATTTTGATCTCACATTCGAGTTTGTTCAAATCATTGTTCATTTAGAAAACTGTCTTATTCGGGCGGCCATAACTAAATATAAGTTTCCCATATTCAAACCATAGGAATTGGAATTCATTAAGAAATCAAAAGGAAGCCAACTTTTGATGCAATCATATCCTTATAAGCCTAATGTATGTTCTTTAGCTAATATTTAGCCAAGTCGAGAATGCGGTTGCTTCCTCTTCTCAATTCATGACAGAATTAGAAACTTGAAGAAGCAATTTGATAATCATTGCAAAACATCTCTGTCACGCGTCGTTTAACTTCTCTTTCATACTCAAAAGTTTAATAGTAAAATCTGCAACAATCCTGCTCTTCTAAAGTTCTCATTTTGAGGATCTGTGAGGACCAAAATCATATTAATTAGTCACAAAATTATATTAGTATATATATCTCAAGGCTTATAATATTTAACAACTTAATAAACCAAGACAAACTTAAAATTCATGAACGATTAGTAATATCATTTTCTTGTTTTGATTTATTAAGTTGTAATTTTTTTTAACATTTGGCTCTAAACTAACATAATCTTGTGACTAATATGCATTTGGTCTTCAGGTCCTCAAAATAAAGATCGTAGGAGAGCAGGACTCATATCTCTGATATCGAATATGACCATTGAAATTGCTACCAATTCACCATTGGCAATTGGACTCCTTATTTAAAAAATAAATAATGCTATAGAGATTAAATTTTTTAAATCAAATAATGTGGTTGTTGATGATTAGATTATTACATAAGCGTTCATTAACGTGCTTTTTCGTATTAGTGACACATCATTTGATTTACAAATTTGGTTTAAAATTTAGTCTCCCTAACATTACCCTTAAAAAATATATTTGACATAACTCGAGTGATTTAACATAGTACATAAGTCCCTTTAATCCATGATTTAGCAAGAGGTTTCCATAGGCTGATTTCTTTTTCTTTATTTTTTTAATTTGGCAAAATTTCCCTTGGGGTTTTGGAGTGTTCTCATTTTTAATTAAAGCTTGTGTTTGATTGAAAACTAATAAAAAATCAAAAGGATTGTAACTCAAGTCATCTCATTAAATTATATAAAAATGAATATTATGCATGCAAAATTTTATAGGCTACAATTGTAAGAAACGTTTGCTCACCTCACCTACCCCATCTAAAAAGATAATATATTTTTACATATACATATATTTATATATATATATATATATATATATATATATATATTATTTATGTATTTGCAAATTTTAGTTAGAATGAAAGTCCATTTAATCGGCACAAAGAGGGCTTTAAAGTATAATGTGTTCGAGTCAACTAAAGAGCTTCGGTTTGAGACATAAATTCGTAAAATTTGCATGAATTCACAGTGCAAGCTATCTCCTATTATGGAAACATTTTTTAGTGTGCCAAAAATACGTTTTGCCTCAATGACAGCTTTTTCACTTACATGGTAATCATTTCATCAAGAGTCTAACCATACCCACTACAATTAAACAAAACAATTAGTTACGGAACTTGTATAACCAAATTCAAAAATTATACTTCTCTCATATCACATAGATCATATGATTTATATTAGAATATCGATCGCTCCATGGTTAGAACACTGTGTGCAGGATTAAAAGTCATTTCTCATTATCTCCATCTTCGATCCATACACATATATCGGGTAGTCTTTTTCTTTCATTTTTTTTGGTCGATCAGTATTTTTCTTATTAAAGGTACAAGTGTAATACGGTTAGAAATATAATTAATAAGTTTGTTAATATTTGATTAAAATAGTTATAATTTCTCTTATAAAAACAGAGTATAATATTCATTTCGTCAATCAATACAAATCCTTCTCTCCCTCTCCTTTTGATTTTATCTTCAATTCCGAAAAATTTCAATGTAGTCAACATTTCTTTCAACAATGCAACATAAAGCATATTTGTAAGAGAAGATTTTGTCACTTACATTCCCATATCTTACGGCACTAAAAAAAATGAGCCATATATAGCTTGCCAAGTGCCCCTCGTTCTCGAATCACGAGGCGGTTTCGGAGACTTTCCACCGACCATCAAAACCCTGGCTGCTTGGGTTTTGACGTGTCGTGCACACGTGTACAGCTGCGATGCTCGGATCTCGTCCAAAGCATCACGTTAAAAGACAGCGTCTCCCTCAGAATCTTCCAGCTCGTTGGACACCACCCGACGTCGAAGCCTTCCTATACGTGGCGTAATATGCACGGCCCTGATTGGATGATGATCAATTCAAAAGTTAAGTGGGTCCCACCACCTGCAATTTTTAAGAGATGGAGTGGAAGGAAGTATGAAGTGGGCCCGGTGGGGCCCAGGAAGCAGAGGATATGGAGTGGACGCATCTGTCCATGTACGATGGTCTCCCATCAGTTTTATGTCACCGTGTAGGGTTGCTTTCTATGGTCCATTTCTCACGTGCCTATAGGCCCCGGATTAGGATTATCTCATATTTTCTTTCTATTCCATTCTATCATCCCTTCTCACATTTTTTATTTCATATTTCTATAAAAAATTAATATAAGATATTGACGTAACTTAACCGTGATCGTTCAAATAGGAAGAAAGGAAAAAGAAGGGAAAAAAAAAGGAAGAGAATCCTTCTCTATAGGCACCCGCCCTACTTCTTCTTGCACCTTTAAAAAAAAAAATATTTTCACTTACCACTTTCAATTGATGATAATGCTTAACATCATATCTATCATCAATTTTGAATTTAAATTTTGAGATCTGTTTATTAAATAGACACAAATTAAACTCATCCAATAGAGTTTGATCATTATGAGTCAGACTCACTAAAGTTTGCTCAATTTTTTGTTTTTATCGTTAAGGTGGATAATTGAACTAAAAATTTCTTTCTTTATCATTAATCGAATCATTGTTCCAGACTCATAATTCTATTTTATCATCAAAGAATGTCATTTGGATTTAGTAAATTTGTTTGTGGACTAATGAATTAGATTGACTAAGAGAGCTATAAAGCTAGGGTGGCTTTTGATCCTTTTTTGTTCTTTCTCTTACTCAATCTCATACGTACATATAGAAGGTTGGGAAAGTTGTATTCGATCAAAGTTTTAAATCTCTTTCGACAAGTGTATTTTTAAAACTAAGTTGATGTTCAGCTTTACCTTTGCTCTTTAGATTTGACTAAATTGGAAATGAATTGTGTTATATAAGAGTTTGTTTTAATTCTCTTTAGTTTACATCAAAAATATGTTATTTGTACTTAAACATATTGCGTCTACATTTTTTGTAAATATAAAAACAAGATATTTATTTAGACGTGCCGATAAAATTACCCTTTATCTGTTTCATATCCACTAAACTTTTAGGAGTGAGTTTCATTCTTAACAACAACAACAATCAAAAAATAAAAAATAAAATAAAATAAACCTACGTAGGAGGGAGCATTGGAAGTTGTTAGATGATGATAGTTTTCTTGTTAGCCTCCATTTTAACCCCAAAATTCCATGATCATGTTGTGGGCACAACTCTATTGCATGCAAGAAAACACTGATGAAGTTGAGATATTTTTCAGTTTGTCGGGAACATGGTTCTATACATCAAGTGTCATAATACAAGTGATTGTAATTTTTTTTTCAAGTATCCAACCATTTATATTATGATACGCGATGTGTCGGTGTATCGGACTGTGTTTCCAAAATATTGGAAAATCTCTCCATGAAGTTACAATCTTTGATCAATTTGATGAATTGTATGTATTAACCATTGATGTTAAGCCCCAAAATCAATATTTGATATTGGACTAATTAAAGCAAAATAAATTTACTCTCATGGAGTCATGGACCATATGGCAAGTAGATACTTCCTCACATCAATTTAAGAACCTTAGAACCATCAATGCACTACTTTTAGGATTTAGGACCACAATCTTGGTGTAGAGGAGAATAAATTTAGATCACGTTTTACAATAGAACTACAATATAATTGTGGGCAACATACTCCTACAAGTTGAGATATTTTTCAATGTACCAGGAACACAATCCTATACACCAAGTGTCGTAATACAAGTGGTTGTAATTTTTTTTTTCAAGTATCCAACCATTTATATTATGATACACGCTGTATTGGTGTCCCAGACCATGTTTCTAGCACATTGAAAAATCTCTCCATGAAATTACAATCTTTGATCAATTTGATGAATTGTATGTATTAACCATTGATGTTAAGCCCCAAAATCAGTATTTGATATTGGACTAATTAAAGCAAAATAAATTTACTCTCATGGAGTCATGGACCATATGGCAAGTAGATATTTCCTCACATCAATTTAAGAACCTTAGAACCATCAATGCACTACTTTTAGGATTTAGGACCACAATCTTGGTGTAGAGGAGAATAATTTAGATCACGTTTTACAATAGAACTACAATATAATTGTGGGCAACAAACTCCTTTGGACTTAATTTCATGTGTCCCTAAGGAGATTCGGGTGCGCAGTTGAACCCAAGACTTACTGACCTTTAGTTGTATTCGAGTTTTGCTTTTCATTTCTATATGGGTGCATTTCCTTCAATATTGAACTTGAGATGAAGGAATGTACGATGTCTCCAACTATGTGAGTAGCCAAGCATGTGTTTGCTTCCAGATGATCAAAATTTGAAGTTTTCCTTCAAGTATAACACTATTTCTTGCTGCAGAAACATCGAGATAATTAGTGAGATCAGCCATTGCATACTAAAAGTGTTGAAATGTGTTCAGAACAAATAAGCAAACAAGTTTTGCAATTTGCTAGGATTAATTAGTGTAAGAGTGCTTACAATCAAGCAAAGAAGAACGCATCCGGCGGTGCCCGGGAACAAAGCATACCAGAAACTCAAGTTATGGAACTTCGCTCCATCGATGAAGAGTAAAGGCAAGCTTGCAGCTGCAAATTGAACACAGAATAAGTTGTGCACCTGATTTAAGTAGCAGAAAAAAGAGATTA
Organism: Malus sylvestris; assembly: GCF_916048215.2. Taxonomy (NCBI): domain Eukaryota; kingdom Viridiplantae; phylum Streptophyta; class Magnoliopsida; order Rosales; family Rosaceae; genus Malus; species Malus sylvestris. The sequence goes on along the minus strand of NC_062273.1, from coordinate 26,261,555 downwards.
ATGAGAATTTTGTGTTGGATAGGAGGTAGCAGGAATTACCAGGTGGATGTGTGGAACGTGTGCAAATCATGAAAGCAACGGATGCAGCTAGGGCAACGCTCCTAGCAAGCCATCCTGGGCCAAACGTGGAAAATGTCAGTACACCAATTGCTGCACGACCTATTTGTGCCATGAACATATTGTACTTCTGCAAAACCACAGGGGAGAATTAGTGTGTTATTTCAATACGCTATATATGCTTTTGATTATCTTAAATTTAATTGGGGAATGACACAAAAATTGAAATTCCCCCTTTTGACGAATAGCAAATTTGTTTAACCATCAAATCTAAGTCAAACAAATCTAACTCTGTTGGTCATTTTTCGGCCAAGATGAATTTAAGTTCGACTCTTTCATATGACTTTGTAATATACGTTTAACCCTTTATTTGACCTAGGTATATAGGTCTTTTCACATACAAAAAGACTAAGCGTAAGGAAGATGGGGTATTTGAATTTTCAACAGAGGATCTCATGTATAAAGATAAACAATCTTAATTACTTGACCTGCAAATTCTTACCAGAGTTGTATAGATTGGCAAACTCATGTACAAAACATCTATGACTCATTGACATTTCCCCCATTAAATATTCAACTTCCTAAATGAACAGGCCAGAACAATTAAAAGTTTGGATCAAAATAAGTCCTAATAAGGAACTTCAAGAAAATCTGGACTTAATTTTGCTATCTTCCATTTTCATCATGTTGGGTCCATACTGTTGGAAATTTAAATAGTTTGAGTAGACATTTCATTGTCCCACATTGGCCATTCCCAAAATTTTTTATCACTTTATAAGGCTTTGTCCTTTTTAGAAAGTGATTGGAGTAATATGCCTGGAGACTAAAATTGGGCTCACCCTTGGGGCTGGGCTTTGGGGTGCATTAATTAATTGGTAATTAATATATAATTAATTATAAAGAATATATAAAGAATATTAATTAATTATCAAAAGATGGTTCTTGGGCTTGGGCTCTAATAATTAAATTATTTAATTAATTATTTTTTAAAATTCGAATTTGAAGTCTGAGAGTTATTTCTGAACACAGAGCAAAGCACCCCTTGAAGAGAAGTCTCCCAACAGTCACACCCTATTCTCATACCTGTTGCAAACAAGCATCCATCTGCTATATATACATCCATCTGCATGGCATTTAGTAGACAGAAAATAATCAACTTCATCTTCTACATTCCTAAACCTTCTTACTGAGAGAACCACACTAAATTCGCCAGAAGTTAAATTTTCCGGTGCTGGAATTTTAACTTGATCGTTGAATCCTGGTGAAGCAGACGTCCGAAAAACTACAAGCACAGAGTAGGGACGAAATTTCTGTTTCAAGGACATTGCGGTACGCAAGCCTCGATCTTTAAGTTGTTTGTTTTTATAATTCGTATTCTAGTTAATATTTTGTTAATTCCTATTGCATTTATTATTTATTAGCATGTATAAATTATCACAGATTGTTGACATACATCCAACACATACAGCTGGAGTTGTGCCAATTGTATACATGTACTCGTGTCTACCATTGACTCACTACTCAAACAAGGCAGTCTAGGCTTGAAGGAGAACAAAGCAACTTATGGCTCATATTCACCAAATAGATTATAAAAGAACAAAGAGCATTCATGGATAATTTTGGGAAAAATTTGTGTGTCACCGGAAATATGTCGTGCACATGTTACTATAACATTTTATAAGTCACGTGATAAGCGTTATAAACTTGAAAATATATCTTTAATGTAATTATATCACTACATAAATCATGTGATGAGTGATACAGAAACATAAATATATCAGCAGTTTATATGCAAGAATCTCTCCTGATTTAAACCTCAGAAAGTAGAACAAGTTTAATACCCGAGCACCAGGAGAGGATGGAGTGGCAAAGAGGACTGCAGAAACTGCCCCTAAAGGTGCAATTGTAATTGACATTCCTTTTTGTGCTAATATCTGATCCATCCTCCCCAATATTGCCATTGCTGCAAAAGCCCCTATTTTTCACCAAATGCTCATCATTAATGCATCTAAACACATGATTAATAGGTATTATTATTTATAATATTAATCTCTATGATTCTAATTACCTGCAGAAGGCCAGGTAATGTCACTGAGAGAAGGAGCAGCCGAGCCCTTCTCAGGCTTCCAGCTGTCCCATAGTGGTGAAGCCAAATTGCTTGAAGCCACAATCCCATAAATTTGATTTCTTCTTTTGATGTTTACTATGCTTCTGCTGTTGACATGTCCTAAACCAAGAAGTGCTTTTGTGGGAGGGGTAGAAGTGCTTTCGGGATGAAGAAGATGGTGATGAAATCTAGAAGTCCTCATCAGCTGCATGCCCATTATTTCTATTGGATGTTTCTTTCTCTTCCAATTGCTCCAGAGATGGATATGAATATGATTTTCTTTAGGAAGATGAAAAGGTCAGAGAGAATATATCTGACCGTTGGGAGTTCGAAAACCAGATATTTCGAATCAAGTGGTCTTTTGGTGAAGTCGAAAGGCCATTTTTGTTGGCATTTGCCACACAACTGACAACTCCATATATACAGACAACATTTCTAAGAAGAAAAATTATATATAACCCTGTAGAAGGGGAGTTGAGGATTCTCATGAATATTGGCACTTGAAAATAAGAAAAATAAAAAGACTTAGCACAAAGATGCACTTCGAGCTTTTAAAAACCTATTGCAGTGTTTCAATTCCTTCATCTTTGATTGTAATTAAGCAAAAAAAGACTTGTAATTCAACTAGTTAAGAATATTTTCTAATGCACTTGAAATCTCGATTTTAATTCTCCTCCCTAACATAGCTTGTACACACAAAAAAAGGTGATTAACCAAAGCACTATGATTAATTACTCATTGGGGCATGATTCCTCTTTCATGTGTTATGAGTTGAATATGCATTATTAGAGCATTTTTAATGTGCTCTCTAGATGAGATTTAGAAGTTTAGAAAAATTCAACTCCAACTATGCTCTCTATGATAGCAAAACCTTAAGAACGTGTGCTCCTAATGACTCAACATTAATGACTATTATTTTTACAATATAGGTTTACTTGGTAGTGTTTTTAAAATGATTAAAAACGATTTTTGGGTTCCAAAAAGACCTTATTAAACACTAGTTATGTGCTTCTAGCAGAAAACACTTCAAATGCTTTCTAAATTCACTTGCATTTTTACTGAGAATTGGTTTGAAAAAAATTTCATTAAAAGCTTTTAGTCATTTTAAAAGCATTTTTAAATGAGCCCTTATTCTGTTGGTTCTTTCTTGTTATGATCCCTTAAACAAGGTTAAAATAGAAATTTTATAAAGAGCTTGGTATTCCTCAGTGAAAGGTCTTAGGTACGACTCACAAAGATAACAAAGGTGTATATTATTTATGTTGAGTTCGATAACTAATTATTGATTGATTCATTGTTTGGCCTAGCACAATACCACTTCCGCTCAAAGTAGAATATCGTTGTATCAAAATAAATAGATAAATAAATAAAGTAAATCTAAGTTACTTTATAATGTTTTTATTTTTAATTAAATTTAATTAAAAATAAAAAAACATGATTGAAAATACTTTTACATTAGAAAGGAAAGAAATTTGTTACAACCACTCAAGGGAAGCCCATTCTTTTCTATGCAAATAAGAAAAAAGAAACCCATTCAACAAAACCAAACACAGATACAAATACAAAGCCCATTTTTTATCCTAACACTCATGCAGATCATAAGAGCACTTCCAATGTTAGAAGGCCCCTTAGGGCAACTGCTTATTAAATCACCTCCAATAAATAGCAACTGTCTTTAATAAACAGTAATTGTCTTTTGCATCTCCATCCCTAAACTGAATAGTCATGACAATAGGCAATAAAATATTATTATTTTTTTATTTTACAAAATAATAAAAAATAATTTTATTTGTAATTTCAGATAAGATTTTTAATCGGTCTTGTTGCACCACGTATCATTAAATAAGAAATTACAAACCAAAGTATTTGAGAAAATATAAAATTGTAGTGTAAGGTGGAAGATAATGATAAGATATTTATAGAAAAATTAAATCAATTTTTTTTTAAATTTTCTGATTTTTTAATTAATTTTTTACATTTATTTATTTTTAACATTATTATTATTATTATTCATTTTAATTTTTTAAATTATTTTTATAATGTGGATGACGTCATCCTTGCATCAACACCCTCAGACGCTCGGGCGTTGATTCCTACCTCCCCTCTCCCATGGGCCTGCCCCTAGCCCAATTGCCCGTATGAACTGGAGTAAGGAAGGCTGGCTATTGAGTTTTTTTGGTCCCCTGTCCACTGGGCTATACCCTCCGGTGGACTTGCACTAATGGGGAATCCAAGAAGTGCATAATCATGCAGAAAATAAAGCCACCATCCACCATCATATCATGTCCAGTCACAAGCTCAGAATCTTCACAAGCAAGAAACAGCTCCGCCTCTGCCACATGCCTCGCCGTCAGCACGACCCCCTTTAAGGACGCAAACTTCTCACACACCTGCCTCACTACCTCCACTTGATTCCCTCGCGCGTTGCAAGTCAACGGCGTGCATGGCTGGCGCGTTCGGCGAGACGCAGTTCACTCTAATCCCATGCACTCCGAGCTGCAGGCTCGCCGAACGAACCAACCCTAGTACCGCGCGCTTCGCCATGCAGTAATCCGTACGAATCTGCATGCCGTGGCTCGCCAGTCGCCACCACACTTGTTGTGCACACAATGCTCCCCCTCACGTGCCTCTACCATGACACACGCTGCATGTTTGACACAGGAGGCCATGCCACGTAAGTTCACGTTGAACATCAAAAGCTGAAAAGTCAAGGTGAAGAACGTGAAGAAATGTAAGGTTCTATTATAAAATCAATTGGCACTATAAAAAGTAACTTAATTACTTATAAGCACACGTAAGTTTTACCCTTCTATCAATGGAGGATCCATTCTCAACATGGTGGTGAGACCAAAAATGAGAGAGAATGGACATAGCATTTTGTGTCGATCTCTACAGACGACACCAAATGTTGATGCACTACATCAATGAAACTTTATAATAATATGAAATAACTATTTAAGCTATTAAAGTCATTTCCACTCTCTCCATTTTTATAACAAAACCCTAAAAGCACAAACATGTTTATTTTTTACGAATGAAACATAAAATCGAGCTTTAGTTCCCTTTTTATTCTTTGGTTTAGGCATTCAAGAAATTATTTGGTAATGCAGCATTTCAAATGTTTCTTCGCTGGTTTAAACTGAAGCAATGCCATTAGACATATATAACCTTTTGGAAGGGATTTGGAATTGGGTTATAATCTTTCATAAAAGGGCGCACGTCGGTTGGCAGTTTTAAACAAACAAATGTGTTCCCTTTACAAATCTGAAAAAAACGAACATGAAAGCCATTTAAACAAATGACCTGACCTTAAGAATAGTCCCTACTGTTTGTGCTTCAGGGCTTTTGGACTCCAACGTTGATTGTTCAAGAAAATTTGAAAGCATACTCGGATGTATAAATTAGACGGCATGTTGGAGATTTTATATAACAATTAATCTATCTTTCTTGTCTCTAAAATTCAGATTATTCTATTGTTTTGAAACTGAGAACAGTGTGATGCTGGATGTCTATGAGAGTGTGAAATGTCGAGGTAGTATTGAAAAATAAGAAAAATAAATGAGATGCGTTAATATACTTTTTAAAAAAAAAAGTAAATATAAAGTGGATTAAATATGTTGAAAAAATAAGTTGAAAGTATGTTGAATGTAGTATAAGGTGTGAATAAAACAAACCGTCAAATTATACAACTTGATGAATAAAAGTATTATAACCCTGTATTGTACCCTCTGCCTTGCAACTTGTTAATATTTAATCATGCACTTACACCAAATAGTATAATCTTATTATACACTTTCCTATCTTCAATTTGATATAGTATGGGTCGAATTTGGTTAAGAAACGATTGAGTTACGAAGCTTTGAAAATTGCCCAAACTTTTGGCCAAGAGCTCCGGGACACTTAACGGAGTTTTTAAATGACCAACATAATGGATGGTGGACAATCTCAGGGACCATTTTGGCTACAAAGCCTTTTTTTTTAATTTTTTACAAATGATATTATCTACACTAATGAGGTGGGTAGCAATAATGTGTTTAAAATTCGCCTTTGGCGAGAATCGAACCTAATACCTCTCACTTACAAGTGAAGAGGAATACCACTAGACCGTAGTACTCAGTGATTGTTTTAAAATCGTCAATTTGTTGTATAAGCATAGTTTAGAATTTTTAAAAGAGATGTCATATTTATGTTAAAATTTTATTTGATGGTTGATATGGCCAATTGATATAGATGTTAGATCTTCTTCGTTTCTAATAGATGTGTCAAATGTTTATTTAAAAGAGCATACACTATAGTATATGAAGATAAGCAAAAATGCTTCCTTATTTTATTAATATATTGGACCCCATAGTTATATTAATTATTAAAAAATAATTAAAAATTGAATTTAGTTTTCATCCTATTAGTTGTCAATGGCCCTCATGCATTAAAAAAACAGTTAAATTGAAGAAATTTGACTCTATCTTTGTTTGTTGTGAAAAAAAAAACACAGTTAAAAAGTAAAGAGTCAAATGACTCAGTTGCCGCATCAAAAATAGTATCGCCCTTTGAAAAATAATGCCTTTTGATCCTAATTGACGTATTTGCATCACCTTTGGAGATATCTTCAATTTAGTTGACTTTTATGAAGACGACTTAATTTGTGATTTAAAAACGATTGGCTCTGCAAGAGACGTGTACCTTAAATAATTAAGAATTTACCCTTGCACGCGAAGTTACGTATTCGAGTCTTCCATTCCAATTATATAAAAGAAAACACAAATGAACGGTTGTGTTTTCCCATGTGTGGTCGTTTGCCTAACATTGGAAATAAAATAGAAAATAAAAGAAAACCATGACATGTAGAATAAAGAAAGGAAAGCTTGCAGCTCTTTGCAAATGTTTGCATGGGAATCTTTTTTCTTCTTTTGGGTTTGTGCCATCCAAGCAGAAATTGGATACCATGGTTTGTCTGATACATATAATTTAATTTACATTCTTTACCCCAGGGAGGGGCAGGGACAACAGCACAAACTCAATAGAACATGAATGAGCATTCTGTAATCCTGCAGTCATTAGGCATTTTAGCCTAATGATCAGTAATGATCTGAATGAGACTCGTAGAAATCGCTCGGGCACGGTGACATGACCTCTGGCTCTAGCAACTGCAATACCTGGTTCATTGATGGCCGGTCATCAGGGTTTGCATCGGTGCACCTTGCCGCGATTTCAAGAATTGCTTCCACAGTTTCAGCATCTGCATCTTTGCACCTTTTGTCTACTACTTCATGCAGCCTGTTTTCTCTCAATTGGGTGTTCATCTGCATATTAATGAAAGAGTTATTCAGATCGATACTGTGGTCTGACAACATTGTCTTACGTGAAAAATATGAATGCATCTGTCATAGTAATTTTAGGAAGGAAAGGAGCTTACCCAACCAACAACATTTAAGCCTCGTTTTACAAACGTAGGATCAGTAGGTCTTTTTCCGGTCACAAGCTCTAGCAATAGAACTCCGAAGCTATACACATCTGTCTTCTGAGTGGCTCTCCCACTTTGCAGATACTCTGCAATAACCAAAAACCAATTGATTAGCATTTCTATAAATTTCATATTTCAATATTACAGCGAGCGATTAGTCAGTCATCTCATATTTTGATCAAGCAGGTTTTAACTTTTAGGGCAGAGATAATTCATTCAGCATTCATTTAGTTGTGTGATAAACATTCACTAAATGGTAAATCATGGTAAGGATGTCCGACATAGGTGACTGTATATCAAAATCTATAACGATTGAACCGTGTGATCACCATAATCTAGCTCTACTATATTTACTTACAGCGGAAACAGGGTTACGAAATGCATACAAGACCATAATATGGGACAAACCTGGAGCCAGATAGCCAAAGGTGCCAGCCACCACTGTCGTAATATGGGCATCCTCATCCACCAAAAGCTTTGCAAGGCCAAAGTCAGAGACATGGGGATCCAAGTTTTCATTTAGAAGAATGTTGCTCGATTTTATGTCACGGTGTACTATCTTCGGAGAGCAGTCATGGTGCAGGTATGCTATGCCTCGAGCAGAACCCAGGGCAATTTTCAAACGAGCATTCCAGTTCAAAGGCCGCTCTTCCACCCAATGCTCTAAAGGAGATAAAGACATTACGGAAAAAAAAAAGCAAATGAAATAATCATTCGATTCAAGCTAGTCTATCCCCAAAAAAGCATTCATTTCTAGCACATTCTGAGAGGTGACACTTACCATGCAAGAAATCATCTAAACTGCCCATAGCTAGATAATCATATATGAGAAGCTTTGAAACAGGGAGCCTGCAGTAGCCTCGCAGGTTAACTAGGTTTATGTGCTTAATGCTACCCAAGATCTCTAACTCCCTCTCAAAAACTTGATCACATCCTTCCCGACTTCTATCAATTCTTTTAACAGCAAAAGTACCACAATCATTCATAACCATTCTGTATACAGTGCCAAATCCTCCTGATCCTACAACATCCTCTTCATCGAGCGACTCTAGCTTTTCAATGATTTCACTTGAAGGGTAGGGCATATCACCATGGAAAGTAATGAGTTTTGTACCTGTCAAATGTTCAAATTTTTGTTAGCAACCATAATAAAGTTTGAGTTTATAACTGTATGAAGTCCAGAAAACATCGAGCTTACTTGATTCTTGATTTACTTGCTTTTTAACTTCAGTGTATTTTTTAGCCACTCTTTCCTTTTTCGAAAGAAACCGAACCCAAAGGAAGGTAAGGAGAGTGAAAAACGCAAAGCCCAAGGCAGACATTGCACCAATAAGCACTCCTTTGATGTAATGAGAAGATCGTCTAGAGGGCACTGGAATATCCACAGTGAATTCAATAAATTAGCATAAGCACATTGCTACTTTTTATATAAGAATTTGGTTAGATGTGATTTACAAAATTCCAGAACTGCATTTTAGAAAACTTGTCGTTCGACTAGAAAGCTGATGAAAAGGGATCGAGAACTTGCCTGCTGCTTCATCACTTACAGCATTCTTTGGTAGCACTGCAGGAAATCCCAATGAGGTCCGACAGGGCTTGTGCACTTGTTGGCCACAAAGATCTAGATTGCCAACAAACCTATATGAATGTTCAAGGAAATTTCAGAACAAGATGACAAATGCTTCAGACAGGAAGAAGAGAGAAGGTATTGAAGGTCCTATCTGTACTGCATATAGTGCACAATTGGTGCTATATAATTACTGAAAAGTTAGTGGAAACATCTTTATTCGTGAATTAATTTATCGACCAGTTCAAAACCTTTACAGACAAATCAGTCAAAATGGGCAATTGGCTCACATAAGTATAATGCATGCCTAAATCTTAGTTCAAAAAGCACAATTACACTAGGCTATGAGTGTTTGTTTAGCTTAAGCCGCACAAACATACATACATACACGTATAATTAAAGACTCAGTCTCTAGGGATTTAACAGTGAGTGTGTGTGTGTGTGTGTGTTCGATTCGATTAGGCCATTTTCACTCAACATGAAAGTGTCGAGAGAGACAGTGAGTACTTACGAATCGTTCCCAAAAGTGCTTAGAATTCCAATGTCTGGGATTTCACCGCTTAAGAAGTTGGTGGACAAGTTCCTATGACATACATAGGCAATAATGCTATTCAGACACCAATCCAATTAAAAAACTACGTAGAATACCATTTGGTACTTTGTTATAGCTTACAAAAAGTGTAATTTTGAGAGGCGGCCGATAGATGAAGGTATAGCACCTCTTAATAAATTGCTTGATAAATCCCTACAATTTCATTGTAAAGTTCATCAACACAGGAGTGTAAAGTATTTAAATCAGTCAGTTGCAATTACTATGGTGATAATTCAAATTCCAATTTCCCAATACAAGCTATTGATAATTAAGCACGCAAGACTCCGTAAACAGAAAAGATAAGAACAAAGAAATTCTTACAGTATGGTGAGAGAAGAAAGGTTTCCGATATCTGATGGAATACCTCCTTGAAGGTAGTTAGCCCTCAAGTACCTAACAGATTGAAGATAAAGTATGCAATGCTCAATGCTAGAGTCAATATAAATAGAAGGCAAAGTGACACCTGAAATATATTTCACAACTCAAAGAAGAAACAGAAAAGAGAGCAAAGCCGTTTCGGTTTTCGACTTACAGAGCCCTAAGCTCAGCACAATTGGTAATTTCATTAGGAATGTTTCCATGTAAGCTGTTTTGGTGAAGTGCCCTGGTTTACATTGAAAAAGCACAATCAGAAGAAAATCAAAATTGGAGGACTTCTCAGCTGAGTTTTTACTAATTCAGTATTGGACTCACAGTCTCTGTAATCTACTGAGTTTACCAATGCTGGGAGATATAGTCCCTCCCAGTTGCATGTAAGGCAAGTTACTGCAAAAACCCAATTCAAAATATATGAAAAGCACTTTGAAAACAAGCAGATTAAATCAAAAGCAGTTTGAGTAAATTGAAAAGTAGGGTTTGAAGACTTACATAGAGCTGACTCTAAGGTCCTGAGGATGGCAAGTAATGCCAGTCCAATTACAGGGTGATTCATCAGAATCCTGCCAGTCACTGAGAATGTTTCTGCTGTCATTCAAAGTGCTTTTGATTTCCAACAATGCCAAACCTGAAGCAAAATAATTACCAAAAAACACAAGAAACAAGATTAATAATTTCATATATAAACCCCAAATATAATACTTGAGGAAATGCAGAAAGAATGTAAATTATCAGTAAAGATTTGATTTTTATATGTTTGCCATTAATGACCAAAGAAAATCAGAACTTCCGGCTCAACAAAATGCAACTAATTGACTAGTAAAGTAAATGTCCATCATAAATAAAGAAAAGATGAAAATTTTAACACAATGCCTCCATTTTTCATCGACGAAATGTCCAAAAACTAGAGACATTAGAACAGAAAAAAAAAATTAAAAAAAAACCAATAAAACAGAGAAGTGGAGGGTTTTGCTTACCATCTTGGCTGATAAGAGCAAGAGAGCAATGGGAGGAGAAGATTGCAACTGAAATCATTGAGAAAATCCAAACCAAACCCTTCTGCATCTTCTTGTTTCTGAGCTCAGCCACTTCACTCACTGTGCTCAAAGTTTCAAGCTTTGGGAAGCAGAGAGAGACAGAGAGAGAGTAAGGGGAGATAAACTATGATGAAGCAAGCTGTGGTGCTTGGTGGGGTACTACCATTACCAATACACTAATAATAATTTTGAAGCACGGAGAGCGAGAGAGCGAGAGAGAGGGAGAGAGAGAGATTGCTTTTTCCTATTAGAGCAGAGTGAAGGGCAGACTTTCGAAAATGAGTAATGAAAGTTGTGCAGAAAGAGGCCGTTGTCCACGAATTCAAAAAATTGATCATAAGAGTTCACAACCCTAGTTGAGAGTGAATTTCACGTGAAAAAAAAAAAGATATTGCATATATTTTTTATATTGTTAATTAATTTTTTTTATAAATTATTAATTAATTTTATGATAGAACTTTATTTTTATCATAATGTCAAAGTAGGTTACTTGTATATTTGTCACTAAAATTTTGGTGTTCTTTTACTTCGGTCATTGAATTATTTTCTCATCTTATTTCTAGACTTTTTAGATTGATATAATTAGTCATTTATTGTGCACACTACTAGAACTTTTTAAATTGATAGAATTGGTCATTTGTTGTGCACACGACTAGGCAAGTGCAGTGACGGATGCCTCGGATTTTGGGTGAAATTGCACAACTTTTAGACATTTTTGTTTGAGCATTCTTTAAAATGGGGACCGACAACAAAAGTGAAAATTATAATTTATACCTAAATAGTCGAATTGGATTTGGCGGTTTATTAATTTGTTTTGCCAATGAGTGCCAACCCCACAAGTGACCTACTTATGCTAATTTTGTAATAGACGTTATTGATAGTCATCATTAGACATACTTGAAAAGTTTAAGACAATTTTAAGATGAAACAAAAAATAATAATTGAGGATCAAAGTGAGAACCGTGAAACATTTTTGGGACACATTTATAACTAACTCAAAAGATAAATAAGGAAGGCTTTGATAATTCAACTTCATTGTATATAGGATTAAGTACCTAATACTCTTAATTTTTTAGTGTCATTTCAAATTGGTCTCAACCTTTTTAAACATTTCAACAAATATCAAATTGGTCTCATATCCGTTAAGCCCCAATTAATTTTTCGTTAAATGTACAATTGGCAATAATGAGTCCCACTCCAAACTCACTAATTGATTCAACTTCCAATTCTTCTTTGTAGCCAGTGAAGATGGTAGCGGTCGTATCATGACAGTCAATACCATTTCAGCAACCTCCATGACCTTCTATTGATTTGGAGACAAAGTAAGCCCTAGTTAATTTAACATAAATTAATTGGGACTTAATGGATGTAACATTTTTAATAAGTTGAGTACTTATTTAGAATGTTTAAAAATGTTGAGACCAATTTAAAATGACATTAAAAGATTGAAGAGTTTTCAATACTTAATCCTTATATATAAGAACGAAGCCAATATTGTCCTTAATCAACAATTACCATTCATGGTTAGAATAAAAACAACTCCAAATTATAATCAATCTTGTTTTATGAGTTCATAGCATTAACCCCATTTATCATAAAAGGGATACCATGAAGTTGAAAAGAACAAACCAAAAGTTCCAACCATCTTATCAGATTCTAGAAGAAAAAATCACGAAACTGCATCCAAGTATCATTTGGGGCCGAGACAGTTCCTAAACTAATTGATTACAATAACTAATAGAGAGTTCAATTTTCTTTTGTTTAATTAATTTTTTTTTTTTGCGTTCAAAGGAACCTAGTTAGGCATGGTCGTGGGAAATAAGGGAGGACAACAAACTATGAAGCCTTATCAATGGAATTTGTTGAGAAAATGGATTGATAAATTTTGTTAACGGTGTTATCAACTCCATCAACTGATGTTGCATCTGGATTGATCAATTTCCATCTGAAAAATTCAAGTACATAAAGTTCAGCTCATTCGAAAATACATATCGATATATTTAATAAGGATGTAACAAGATTGCTCCTTACTTGTATCCTATTGACAATTACACCACATGCATGCATGTACAATAAAAAAGCATTAATGACCATATATATCCATGGAATATGATGGTGTGCCTATAAGAAACTGTCCGTGCCTAATAACTCAACGGATACATGTAGTCCAAGAAACAAGAAGACGTGTCCGTAAGAAACTATTTATGCCTAATAACTCAACGGACACATAGTCCTTTTAAAAGCTCTCAATTGATTTTTGTGGTGAAATTAGTTAAGATAATTAAGGACCTGACCAACATGGTGAAAGACAATTCCATGAATGTTGAATGGTATCTAGGAGATGTCCAGTTCCAAACTTACAAATAGTTTCTTAATATACAGATTATTTATGATCTTTTTTGTTTTATGTGTACCAAATTTAGATCACTCTATCCTAAATTACCACTAGTTAATAGTGCTTCGAACTCGATTTTAGATCAAATTCACCACTAGTTTGAGGAAGCAATATCCAAAGCTCATTCCACCACCACAAGAGCAACCCCAATAGTGGCAAGCCTCCCCAAACCAAGGCCACCCCCACTCCCATAGAGATATCCACGTATGTCCCTTGACCCTGTCTAGCTACAGAATATGTGAATCAATCCCCCCGGCTCTTATCCTCGCTTAAGGCCAGTGCCATACTCGACTATATAGTTGTGGTTGATTCCGAGTTGATTTTTCGTCTGACCAGGCTGAGCAAATAGACAAAGGAATACCAAACCCACTGAAAATGCTTTCATGTCGCGTCCTATTATATGATTTGATTCCCTAATGAGATAATGAGCACTAACCTGCAGGTATTGTCCTTATTATTACTTTTGTCGGAAAGAGATCTTCTTCGGATCTCTTCCACCTAATCCATCAAATTCGGGAATTCGGGTTATTGAAATTTGATCAAACAACTACAAACGAGGACTCACTTTCAAAGTTATAATAACGTTAACCATTGGATCAAATTTCAATGGTCTGGATCCCCCAACATGGTGGATTATGAGGAAAGGATCCCGAGAGGATCCCTTTCCACTTTTGTCCCTATAGGATGTGATGGATTGCAACTTTAAAACAAAATTCATGACAATCTATTCTGTTTAATGCTCATTTTCAAAAGATTGGATATTGACTCCTTAAGATTGAAGTGGAATACCTTCTCAATTTACTTCGAGACCGATTCACAAAATCTCATGTTTATGATCATAACCGTTTATACTGTAAATCAATATGTACGTAAAGATCATTTCTACAAAATTCAATTAATAAGATAATTTAGTCAATCAATTGTCGCAATAGATAACGGTTCATAATGTTATTACTAAATATGTCCATCTATTTTTATATAGTTGAAGACAAAATGATTTTATATTTGAATGATTTTTTGCAGAAATAATTTTTAAAGAGTGGTTTATAATATTACTTGCATCCTATGAACCACCCAGGCTTATATTAATGAATAACACCAGATGGCTGTATCTACCCAATTATATTGATAGAGACAGAAGAAAAAGAGTACCAAATCATTATAGTGGAAATAAACGTTGGAGCATAAGAACGAGAAAAGACATACATTAATACATGATTCACAACCAACAAGACACTAGAAATAATTATTCTACTTCCTTTTCTTTGGGTTTTTTTTTTTCCATTTTTGAAATTAAAAGCAGGCCTACGACTTGGGAAAATAGAACGGTGAGATGTCAAACAATATATATGGATGAGGCTATGAGAAAATGGATTTCTAAATTTTGTTGAACGTGACGCCAATCTTATCGACTGGTGATGGATGTGAAAGATAAATCATCTCAGCATTTGGATTGACCAATTTCCATCTAAAAAATTTCAATCACAATAAAATTCAAGAATTATGTCTATAGTGTGTTGACATTTAATAGCATAAAAAATATATACTAAAGCTTCAAATTGAGTTTCCTTACTTGTATCCTATAGACAAATGATGTAAAAATACTGCAAGTTGTATCTTGACAAGCAAGTTTCCTGCACATATTCTCGATCCACCACCAAAAACTTGGTATGTTCAGAGCTTAGCTGATTCCTGAAGGAGTGAAACTACACCCATTAATTACTTAGTAATTTATCTTCAATTAATTCATCGTGTTAGAATATTGACTTACATTCCATCTATCTGGGTTGAAGCACATGGGATCATCAAAATTCTCTGAATTTGTGTGGAGATATCGAACCCAAACAATCACTCTCCAATCCTTGGGTATTTTATAACCTACACCAATCAATTTGGTTAGAAACACACAAAAAATTATGTGTGCCGATGGTAATTAAAAACATAATTTACATTTTGTTACCTTTATACTCAACTTCCTTAGTAGCCAATCGGAAAACAAATGCTGCAACGTTGGCCAGTCTTATTGTTTCTTCCACCACCTGTATATCATTATATGAAGTGCAATAGCTTTGGCTTGAGATTAATTCTTTGTTACAAGGAGTATCGCGGGAGATGCATAACGATACTAATAATGAATGACTTTTCTCTTTTATACAAACGTTATTAGAAGGGGGAATCAGAACATCAGATGCAGCACTACAGTAAATTAAGCTATAAGCTCTTTGCATCAATATATAATAAATGGTAAATCCCTCAATGCATACAGATAAAGTACCTTGTTTGTGTATTTCATTTTTGAAACATCTTCATATGTGATAAACTCCCCGGTCTTGTTCTTGTGTATAGCCATATTCTCTTCCTGCAATTACATATCACGAAAACCGCGTCAAGATGAAACATAATTAAATGAATGTTTCTTTTTTCGAGTCAAATTATGAGAGATGGTGAGTGTTAACATATCAATGATTCTGCCATTGATGAAGGCGAGAAACACAGATATCACAGAACCTTATGATCGAAGAGATGAGAGAGAGAGAGAGAGAGAGAGAGAGAGAGAGAGAGAGAGAGAGAGAGAGAGATTATCTTTGTATTTGTTCAGAATTGAATGAATACAGTAGCCTTACAATCTTCTTATCTAGACCCTTAGTCCTTAAGCTAGCTGACAGTTACTAACTAACTAACCATTTATCTGAGGTGGCATAACAGAATTGCTGAGATGGCATCTGATGCACTATCTCCAACAGTGATATGCTATGATCATACGCGAAGCTTTTGGAGGACGTCAGGGTATTTTTCGAGATAATATAAAGTCCGCATTATTGATAGAGAAGTGGATGCATATCCAGCGATACCAAGGCTGACAATGTTGTCTAGAACCTCTTGGTCACTTAATTTATTGCCTTCATCGTCTTTAATCTGCATAAGCCCATCCATTAGATCATTTGTCACCCCTTCCTTTAGGTTTTTTTTCTTCTTTAGCTCCACCCTGAAAATGTCCTCAAGCTTTTTCCTACACTGCAAATTGAAACTATTCTAAAAATCTCTGTCTAGGGCCGCTTAGGCCCCGCCTAGGCTCTAGACGGTTGGTCACCGTCCCGATTAATGCCTAGGCGTTTGAAAATTAAGAAAGGGCACCTAGACCAGCTGAGGCGCCTGCCTTGCCCACCCAGACCGCCTAGGCACCTGCCTAGGTTGCGACTCAATTAAACAGAAAATAGATAACTTTCAATTTGCATTTAATTTATTTCAATAAATTGTAAGAGACTTGTTGAATACTTATATGAGCACACACTATATGCTTGTTCCCTATGTTTTCATTATGTTCTAATACTTCATAATACATATGTTATTATTTTTTGTAGTTTATGATGAAATTATATATATATATTAAGTATAAACAAACACTTATTTACATGAAATATAATGAATTTACTTAAATCCGCCTAACGTCTTTTAGAACCTTGGCAAATTCACATTCATATATTTGGCATTTATTTACAATATGGTCTGAATATATATTGGAAAATCAGTAGAAAAGTAGAAGCATGATCTATCATGCTTCTTAAAAAAACGTTTTTTTTAAAGCATGTACGTGAACACTACTCATGAAATTTTCAAAGGGCAAGTACACCCTCGCATATGTTACAAAATTACAACATTTTCCCTTACATTTATTATATTACATTCAACATCATATGCTTTTAGTCATTTCACGTAGTCATAGCAGTTTTAGATAAAAATTTACCATACACTCAAACACTACTTTTTTTTTTTGTTAAAATCACTTTTACAAAAAAATTGACTAAACACTCAACAACTTTATTTTATAGCCATTTATTCTCACAGCACAACAATAATAATTTTTTTCTTTCTAAAAAGCATGATAATACCAAATTAGCCCTTAATTTAGCTTGTGTCCTTATGTGCCAAAGTGGAAGTTGCACTTACACCCGTCTTAGTTAATTGATAATGGGTTAATTACACCAATACCTCTTAAGGTTTATTGAGTTTTCACAAAACTCCCTCACGTTTGAGACATTATACTGACACCCCTTCAGGTTTAAATTCACTTTCACATAGCTCATTCAGTCAAAGTTTTGTTAATAAATTGACAATTTAAACCTTATAACTAATTACTTAAATAATAACAAAATATTTCTAATTATATAGAAAAGAAAAAAATTAAAAAAAAAGTGAACTAGCAATTTAGTCCCTGAATTATCACTTGAGTAAAAATTAGGTCTCTAAACTATTTTTTTTTTTTCCAAAAACTCAGTCATTGAATTATAAAAATCTACCAATTACATCCCTAATATTAGATTTGAAGCTACTGTATTCAATTTTCCATCAATTTAAGTAATGTTACTTACATGTGGTACATGTGATGCCCGTCCCTAATTTTCCATGTAATTTCTCATCGAGTGTGTAAATTGACATTTATGCCCTTATTGGCAAAGTGACGTGGACGTGGTTATTCAGCTTTTAATTATTTTTCTCATTATCGTAATTAAATAGTACTAGTTGTTACGATCACGTGAGCACGATTTAGACCCAAATTGGAGTGGTAACGAAAAAGTTACGTTACATTAAAGTATGTAAATAGCGAGTAGGTTTGTGCACGTGTGTAAATTATCCAGTGTTGGAAACACTGTTTTTGATAAGGGGACAGATTCTGTGTAATCTAAAATGTGTACCAAACCTTATCATTTTCTTCTTTTAAAAACCTATCCGTGACTTGTTTCACCCACCAATCAAATCTCATCCTCACTTATCTCCACCAATAAGACATATCTCTATCTCTTTCTCAACCAATCAGAAAACCTTTCTCTTTCTCTCTCATCTTCTCCATTTCTCTCTCTTCACCTGTCACTCTTTATTCTCCGCAACTACAAGGACCTTCATCAAACACTCACATATTAAACTTAATAAACCACACCATCGTGTTCCTCTCGAACCCACAAACCCAACCGTACAAACTGATTCTCAAATGGGTAAGTTTTAACTTGTCAACTCGGAAGCTCTGACTCGGACGAGTTTGCTCCGACGTGATTCCGGCTGAGTTACAAGTTTTTGAAGGTTGTGCAAGCACCTACTCAACTCCCCGAGGCCATTAGCCTAGGTTTGAAGAAGAACTAACGTCGAAATACACGTTTTCGAGGAGTAGAAAAATAGGCTGAACCTTTCGAGGCTTTTTCAGCCCATTCTCATCCACTTTTTTTGGACTTCTGAAAAGTACAATCTTGTTCTTCTCCTCAATAGCTTCATTTCCATATGAAGATCGTTGAAAATGGTGAAGAAATAAGCAAGTTATGAGGTTTTGAATTTTTTTCCCAGAAACCGGCGAACCAGACGGCGACGGCGAACGGCGAGACTCACCAGAGAAGATGAAGAATATTCTGTCAAAGTTGACGGAATATTCTAACGGCGTCAGGTAACGCCGTTAAGTTCTGTTAACTGTTTAACGGAATATTCTGTCAAGTCTGAAGGAATACTTCTGGTTTCTGTCAGTCTCTGCCAGGTGCGTGCCTGTGTGTGTGGTCATGGGCTAGGCGGCTCGTGAGGGCGCGTCCGGCCTCCGGCTGGCAAGTGGTTGAAGCATACGGGTCCGTGAAGTCGAGTATAATGTTTTTGTATATTCAAACCTTCCATTTGAGCAAACTATGAGGGGTTTTTCCTAGCTTTTAGTGTATGTGTTAATTAACTAATTATTATTAGTTGTTTCACATATAGGGGAGACTTACCCTAACATACGAGGACAAGCGAGGCTAGGGGGCTACGATCCATCAACGTATTAGTGAGTGGGCATTTGTTTTCGTATATATATAAACTTTATAGTTTCCATATATGCTTTTGAATTGATTTATGCATATATATATATATATAAACTTTATAGTTTCCATAAATGCTTTTGAATTGATTTATGCATATCATGCCATGATTAAATAACGTTATAAGAAATGTTGTACTATGGTGAAATACTAAAATAATCCTACGGGATGCGCAAGTAAGTTTATTGTCATATAAGTTTATTATGTTGACTAGAATTATTGAATTGTTATGGCATGCTTATATTTATGTAGTCTGCTCATCATTGCTGCACCCCAGCATTAATGCTCGCCCTAGGCCATGGCTAGTCTTTCTCGTGTACGTTCACCTCCGCACCACACGCTCGCCTTGGATCCAAGTATGTGCTAATCATGTCGTACAAGTTGCATTAGGCAACTCCGACTCGTAGATGATCGCGATTAGCGCCAGTCTTCACGTGATTATAGCATTAGAGAGTATATTATGAATACACATAGTCATGTCGTACAGGTCGCATTTGGCGACTCCGACTCTTGTGCTAGCATAGATTGATGAGCATTAGTTCATTCGTACAAGTCGCATTAGGCGACTCCGACTTGTGTGCTAGTATAGATTGATTGAACCCTTGATTTTACTTATATTACTATTGAGATATTGTGATGTGGCATACTTCTGGATTTACTGTTGATTTGCATTTGATTTCATACTTTTATGTAGTATGATTTTTATGGAAATTATACATGTTTTATGGCGAGGGGTTAGTATATTCAGAAAATAAATGGTTTTTATAAACTTTTGTTTTTGCCCACTCACCCTTTTGTTTTTTCGCCCCTCTAGGTCCTAGATAGTTGAATTACTTTGTGGCGTATGAGGATTAACCAGCGATTCTGACATATCCCTGTTTAAGTGTAGGAACTTATCCCGTTGTGTATTAAATACTTAACTAGTTTCAACTACACTATTTGTCATCTATATTCTGAACATTTGTATTTTATGAGTTATACCCACTACTGCGCACTCACTTTATTAGTTTAAATGAGCTCTAGTTTCGGTTTTAAATTATTCACATTTTTACATCACTTACACTTTTGGTTACGTCACCTTCAGGCGACGACCATCATGCCTCGACTCCGGTCGGGGTGTGTCATACACATTGGATTGTAAATTGGTAATTTTTCATAAACAAATAGTATATGGAGTTAAATTTGGATGATAAATTAGACATTAAATATGCAATCTATATGAAATGTCAAGGGCTTATTGGCGAAATAAAAGATAGTATTACACTCTAAAGTGTGTCAAGTGGCTTAAGATGACGACAAATTGGATAAAATAACTTTGAATATAATAGTATGGATGAAATTAGCAATTTTTAATGAAGTTTGGAACTTATTTTACCAAAAAAATAATTTAAGAACCTAATTTTCACTGAGGTAATAATTCTTGGACTAAATTGAGACTTCAACTTTTAAAAAATAAGTTAAGTTCAAAATTGCAAAACCATCGCACCGTGAATTCCCCTACCTTCGACTCCACTGCAAGTCTGCAACCCCAGCCCACCCTCGTTTGTGTGTTTTTCTAAACCACAATCGAAATTCAATAACAAATTCAAAATTTGAAAAAAATGAAGAACAAACCACCGCTCGCTGGTAAAGCAGATATAACTGGACAAGAAGACGTCGACAATCCGGCGGATAGAGCCGGTCTCGCATTGTGGGTTTAATTAGATTTGTGGTTGGCCACTGTGCATCGCGTATCTGTTGCGAGTCAGATCGATTCATTTCAGACATCGCATTCGTCTCGTGGATTCTCGATTTACTGTGTTCAAATGTGTTCAATATGCACCGCCAAGTCCAATCTGTTCAAATTAAGCCAACAACAGCTAAATCTCAACCCCTTCCCCATTTTCAGCTGCAACACTTTAACATCTTTGAATTTGACTCCATCTTCCATTTACTTCTCATCTCTCTTTCAACGGGATCTCTTCTATCTTTCTCTCTGAATCAGTTCAAAATTTTTGTTAGATTCAATGGCGAAGCCAAAAATTATATGGTGGGTGGGCTAAGCTCAAATCATTCTCTAAAGTGGGGGTGATGCTCACCTCTCCATTGATTACCGTTTAATTAGTTTGGTTTAATTGATTCATGACACGAATTTTGAATTTAAATTAATTTTGAATGGCAATCAACGGGGGATGAGGATCACCTCCTCTTTAGGGGGTGAGTGAAAATGCACTCTACCAGTCTTAGCTAATTGATAATCTATATGTGTCGTATTAGCTTTTTTGTTATAATTAATTCTTTTCTGATCTCTACATTTATATTAGAGAATGTTGAAGAGATCCTCTTAAAATAGGGACTCTCTATATTAGACTCTTCCCCATCTCATATTTTTTTGCATAATATTTTTAATATTAGCACAAGAATCCCATTTTAAGAGAGTCTCCTTAACATTTCTTTTTATATTATAAACATTTGGTCGGTTTGAAAAGATTAAACAAACAAATAATAAAGTTAATTTTGTTTAGCAGGATAATATTTTGCTCCCCTGTAAGCATCTGTATATGCTCTTGGACTTTTGTAATGTTTGTTTTTTTTAATGAAATGTTGATGAGCTTGCGTCGGTGTCCTCAAGCAAATTCACTATTCATCGAGTAACCTCTATCTTTATGTAAACCAGCCTTGAAGACAAAAGGTAAAGATAAACCATCATATACGTCTCTTGAGCATCTTCAATCATGTATTTAATTTTCAAATCAAATTTTAACTAAAACTTTTCTTTTAGGAGCTCTTTTCTCCCTTCCCAGATTTAGGAACCCTCTGAATATTTGTTATCTTAAGAGCAGAATAGGAACTATGATTGGAGATAAAAAAATTTAATTTCTTTCTAAATTTTAGCTAGAAGCTCATTTAGGAAGACTGTTTTATGCGCTTAAGATCGTTTTTACCATACTTTATTTTGTTTTGCGTGTCACTTACGACACTTCAACCTTAACCCTAGTTCATTTATACACACCCTATCGTAGATATAACTCCTCTTTCCACGCAACAAACCTATATGAACACCAGGCTGGATATACTCAATTATATTGATAGAGAGAGGGAAAAAAAGAGTTCCAAATCATTGTAGAGGAAATAAACGTTGGAGCATAAGAATTAGAAAACACATACATTACATGATTCACAACCAAAAAGATACATAGAAATAATCCTAGTTCCGTTTCTTTAGTTTTTTTTTTCTTCCATTTTTGAAGTTCAAAGCAGGCCTACGACTTGGGAAAATAGAACGGTGAGATGTCAAGCCATGCATATGGATCAGGCTATGAGAAAATGGATTTCTAAATTTTGCTGAACATGATATCAACCTTATCAACTGGTAATGGATGTGAAAGATAAATCATTTCAGCATCTGGATTGACCAATTTCCACCTAAAAAATTTCAATCACCATAAAATTCAGGACTGATGTCTATACTGTGTTAAAGATTCAATAGCGTATAAGATATAAAGCAAGCTACAAATTAAGTTTTCTTACTTGTATCCTACAGACAAATGATGTAAAAATACTGCAAGTTGTGTCTTGACAAGCAAGTTTCCTGCACATATTCTCGATCCACCACCAAAAACTTGGTATGTTCCTGGCTTAGCTGGTTCCTGAAGGAGTGAAATAACACCCATTAATTAATTAGTAAATTATCTCCAATTAATTTATCGTGTTAGAAATATTGACTTACATTCCATCTATCTGGGTTGAAGCACATGGGATCATCAAAATTCTCTGAATTTGTGTGGAGATATCGAACCCAAACAATCACTCTCCAATCCTTGGGTATTTTATAACCTACACCAACCAATTTGGTTATAAACACACAAAAGGTTATGTGTGCCGATGGTAATTAAAAACATAATTTACATTTTTTTACCCTTATACTCAACTTCCTTAGTAGCCAATCGGAAAACAAATGCTGCAATGTTGGCCAATCTTATTGTTTCTTCCACCACCTGTATATCATTATATGAAAATTTGGGCTTGAGATTAATTCTTTTTTACAAGGAGTGAGAGATGCATAACGATACTATAATGAATGACTTTTCTCTTTTTTACAAACGTTAGTAGGAGTGGGAATCAGAACGTTGGGCGCAGTACTACAGTAAATTAAGCTGTAAGCTCATTTCATCAATATATAACAAATGGTAAATCCCAAAATGCATACAGATGAAGTACCTTGTTTGTGTATTTCATTTTTAAAACATCTTCATACGTGATAAACTCCCCAGTCTTGTTCTCATGTATAGCCATATTCTCTTCCTATGATCACAGATCACGAGAACCGCGTTAAGATGAAACATAATTAAAGAACATGAAAATGTTTCTTTTTTTGAGTAAAATTATGAGAATATGGTGATATGCTATGATCATACGCAAAGCTTTTGGAGGACGTCAGGGTATTTTGCGAGATAATATAAAGTCCACATTGTTGATAGTGAAGTAGATGCATATCCAGCGACAACAAGGCTGACAATGTTATCTAGAACCTCTTGGTCACTTAATTTATTGCCTTCATCGTCTTTAATCTGCATAAGCCCATCCATTAGATCATTTGTCAACCCTTCCTTTAGAGTTTTTTTCTTCTCTAGCTCCACCCTGAAAATGTCCTCAAGCTTTTTCCTACACTGCAAATTCACATTCATATATTTAGCATGCATGCACGTTATTTACAATATGGTCTGAATATATATTGAAAAATTAGTGGAGTTGTTATACCAAAACCCATTAAGATTCAAACCTGAAGGGCATGGCGGTAAGCCGATCCGGGAATGTTCAGTGGATGAGCCCTAATTCCAGTGACTAATCCAGTAAACAAGTTATCAATGGTATCAAGGAGAGGCCCCGGCTCCAAACTTACGAATAGTTTCCCAATATTTTCAAATGTGACCTGTAAACATAATGAAACATGAAAAATTGTTGAAGATATTAAAAAGTCTTGCACCGAGAATCTGATAGAATAAAATATAATTCATATTGAGAGTGATTACACTTTTAATTGCACTGAGATATTTTCTGATAAAATATTACACCTGCATGACTAGCACTTATTGCTTTATTGTTTTGATAGTTAAATTACCTTCCTGGCTTCATCATATCCTTTGACTCTACCCTTCAGAGCCCATGACTCCAACGCGGCCACCATACGGGGTTGGACAAGCTGGCTTATGCGACGGAGAGCGTCGGGACGGTTAATTACGCTTACAACATAGCTTCTAACTTTTGTATGAGACTTTCCATGAACTGCCACTATAGAACTAGCACCTACAATATCAACATTGGGCCAGTCTAGGATGAAGGTTTCATCTGATTGGAACACAAATTTGTTGATTCCCGGGAAGCATGCTATGATGGTCGGTGATCCAAAGAGGTGAGTTCTATACATTCCGACTCCATCGCCGTACCTGAACTAGTTTCTTTTGTCAAAACTACTATATATGCTCCGGCTTTCGAGATATCACATACTTTGAAGTTTGTAGTTGTTAGATTCATACCCAAATAGATAATGATCAAAATCTTACGACAAAATATCCAAAAGTACAAGAGCATAAAATAGTTTTTAATTTATTCTCAAACATTTAATCCTATCAAACATTTAATCCTAACTAGTTAGTATACATATAAAGAATGGAAATAAATCATTTGTCAATACTCATCAATATATATTGTACTTAATACTCCCATGTTAATGTTACCAGTTTTTTCTTTTGTTTTCCAAATGTTAATGTTACTGTAAGGATATGAACATGAGTATTCGGTGAACTAGCATTAGCTATTTGGTCCGATTAGTATAAGAAAGCCTTATAGGAAGATGAATGTGAGTTCTTGTTGATAGAGGAATCTGTCATGGAGAAGAACTGACATAGACTAGGAAACATGAGTTGTTTCCTAAGCGGATTGTAATAGGAAATCCTCATTGGATTAGGAGAGGTATATGTATATATATATGCTGTAATCTCTGCTCTCATAGACACACGCTCAGTCAAGAACTAAGCCCTATTCTTAGTTAGAGCATTAAGAGTTCTACAAGAGAGGAGAAGAGGTGCAGCATACAGAATTTGGACAGCTGTTGCAATGGCATTTTCCAATGGAGGTTCATCAGGTTAGTGTGAATACAATAGTTCATATGTAAACGGTTTTATGCTTTCTTGATTGTGTTTACTGTGGCTTAAATCTTGATCTTTGCTATTTGATTCTAACAGTTACTAGTTAGCATACATGCATATTTAGAACAAAAAAGAAATGGAATCGTACTTGGCCCGCTTAACATTGATAAAGTCGTCAGGACGGCGAACAATTTTGAAGTACCAATGGAAGGTGAAGATTTCACCCAAGAATGGAAGTCCCATGTGGCCGGGCGGCAATTTAGCGCCGGTAGGCGAATGTCGTAGTTTGAGAGGAAGCACATACCAAAGCTCATTCCACCACCACAATAGCAACCCCAACAATGGAAAACTTCCCAAAACCAAGGTCACCCACTCTCCCATAGAAATACTCATGCTGTGTCCCAACAAATATGATAATTAAGCCAAAGCCAAAGTCCCTCTGGGCTTTATAGTCGAGTTGGGGTAGATTCCGAGTTGATTACTCGTATCACCAGGATTAGCATGCTGACAATTTCATATACCCACATACAATGAGAAAATATCTCATACAACCATTATTTAGTCCTAGTGTGGTGTTACTGTCTAGTAAGTGTGTGTCACGTATATAAAAATGCACTATTTATCCAGTAGACAATTAGTACGTGATAAATTAACTATATGAGATAGAAGAAATTGTAGAAAGTCTTTTAACTTTAACTCAATCGGAGTATTGGTCCCTCAACTAAAAATTCATAATCATTGGTTTCTTAACTCATAAAAACGTGCAACTATGGTCTTTTTCATCAACTACGTTAGAACTTCTGTCAAAATAAGTTACGTGCTACGCATGTAAGGCTGAATCAAGGGGCAAATATGGAAAATAAAATGCGAAAAATTGTAGCAATGATCCCTCAACTTTAACCCAATTTGAGAAATGGTCCCTCAACTTTAACGCAATTTGAGCAATTGTCCCTCAACTTTAACCCAATTGTAGTAATGGTCATTCCGACATGACTCATTATGACAGAATTCTGACAAAGTTGATGAAAATGACCATATATAGCTGCACGTTTTCATGAGTTAAAAGACCAATGGTCATTAATTTTTAGTTAAGGGGACCACTGCTCTAATTAGGTTAAAATTGAGGAACTATTGCTACAATTTTCTCAATAATATGTATTCAATTACATCCTTCAAAAGTTATTGTTAATACTCTCCTCTCCAATGAGACTACACAATTAAAGCTTGTGCCAAAATATTGGGCTAAATTTATATTCAAGGAAATAATTTTCACACACTTTTTTCTTCTTTTATATACCTTTATTAATTTCTAATCTTCGAATTAAAGAAATCTAAGGAGTGGTGAAATTACTCCTCATCCTTTAGTTGGTCACCTTATGTGTTAAATAGGAAGGATCACTTACACTCGTCTTGAGTACAATTTTGCTCATCTCTTAAAGTGGGGTGATATTCACTGCATTGATTGTCATTTGATTAGTTTGATTTAATTGATTTAAGACATAATTTTAAAATTTAAATTAATTTAACGATAATCGATGAGGTGTAAGCATCATCCACATTTTAAGAGGTGAGCAAAAATACACTTCACCCGTCCGGGCTAATTGATAATCTGGAACGTGTCTTATTAGCTTTTTTCTTTTGTTATGATTGATACTAATATTAATTGATAATCTGGAGCGTGTCTTATTAGCCATTTTTTCCTTGTTATAATTGATTCTTAATGATCTACACATTTATATATATAAGCACAGTCCCTTTAACAAGAAGGAACTTCAATTTTTTTTTTTAAATGGGGACACCCCTTTGACTATTGGATTGGCTTTAATGAAATTGTGTGGTTGAGGTTAAATCACAAGCCACACAATTTCATTAAAACCAAATCTAACTGTCAAGAGGATGTCTCTATTTTTTTTTTGAAAATTGGGAATCCCTCTTGTTAAAGGATTCCTATATAAGCATTCGGTTGGTCGGTATCAAAAGGTTAAACATAAAAAAATATAGTTACTTTTGTTTTGTAGGAAGCAATATTATGCTCCCATGTAAGCATCCGTATATGCTCTTGGGCTTTGTAATGGTTTTTCTTTAAAATGAAATGTTGCTTTGACAAAAAATTTGAGCACGCGCCGGTGTCCTCAAGCAAATTCATTATTCATCAAATATCCTATATCTTTCTGTAAACCAGCTTTGAATACAAAAGGTAAAGATAAACCTAGCTAAATGAGCTAACTACGTCATTCGATTATGTGCGGGGCGCGCCAACTCGTCGGCCGAGCTCAGTCGAGGAGTAAAATGTGTTGATGTCGCTTTGGGCGCACAACTGACTTCTTGATATTGTGATTGCGGCTAAGGAAGGAACACGTATCGGCCTTCGGGTTCTAGAGCCTGAAGACAAGCCTGCTAGTTCTGCGAAGTTCAATATCAAATTCGGCTTTCAATGTGCCGAATGTAGTAACCTGTAACACCTCACTTCGCTGAGAAGGCTAATGAGATGACCTTTGCCAATAAGGATTTGAAAATCCTTCTCGACCGAGACTTGGATAGATAACCAGTCAGCCTCGACGCAGTGCTGTTTATCCAAACTAAAGGTGCTCCGCGGTTGGCTGATTCTACAGCAACTGTGTTGTTTATCCAAACTAAAGATGTCATTGATTGCCTTCACAGTTTTGTTTATCCAAACTGAAAATGTGTCGGTGAAAAGAAAATAAAAATCTCGTTGAGAGGTTTTGCGTAGAGCGAGAGTTTGCGCATGACAGTTTGTGTGTTGAGTTGGAGAGGTTTTACGATGCAAAGTGCCTCTGTATTTATAATGCTGCTCTCCCTGATTGCCAAGCCGTAAATCTCTGAGTCTTTTGATGTGTCGCGGCTACTAGAAAATAATCTCTTAGTCTTCTGATGTATCACAACTACCAAACTAAAGCAATGCCTGAGTCTCCTTACGCCACAAATCTTTAATATTTAAATACATCACATCTGACCAAACATGCCTACTCCTTATCCTATGATCATGTGATCAATGGTCAAGAAATTACCATGTCACTATCTTCTGATAATTAGCTTTTCCATCATGTCCATAGGCTGAAGCCTACTCCTTTTTTATCTAGATATAACCATCCTAATCACATCACATCATCATCTTTCACCTTTATCCTATGCATGGATTAATTGCATGAAATTAATCCGGTATTAGCTGTACTACCAGATACCAAATATCCTATCATCATTCAAATTGGGATTTAGATAAATATCATGTTTAAATGATTTAATATATTACTAAGAGATAATATCATGATTAAAATCACAATATCATTTCTTAATAATAATTAAAAACCATTTCAACCACTTTATCTTTCAACGGTCTAAAATCCTGCTCATTCAACGGCCTTGATTGTGCAGGCTGATAGCGTAAATTTATGCGTGGCACTCAACAGTTAGACATGTTACTCGGCTACTGACTCCATTCAAGAGAAAAAGAAAGCGGAACCGAGAAACATGGCTTTGTTAAAACCAAGGTCATAAAAGAAATCACATCTTGGCCTATTAAATGATGTTGTCGGCCATGACTAAGAAATTCCAAACAAATGCCAATCTTTGAATGCCATACTTTTTGGCCGAGATTTCAATTTGACAGGATTTGTCCTATTGTAAACATTGCCTCATCGAATTATACTATGGTCGAGCTTGACCAACAATCCTCAGTCGTTAAGATCAAGTCATTTCTGATCCAACCAAATCCTTTTTGGCCCTCGGCCTAAGCACTACGTCCTCTAACACGAGCTCATGCTACAAATGCCATGACTGCTTAGCAAAATCTCTGCTAGTCGAGAAAAACATATGGTTGAGAAAAACTACCAGGAAGAACGTTGCATGCATGTGTCTAAGGGCCTGCAACATTGGCAACCGAACCCACTTGTCCTAATCACTGTCAAGGTGTGCATGGCATCGATTAAATGGAGAAAGTGTACTTATACGTAACATTTCATTCGGCCAACTCCAAAACCAATCTCGCCACGAAGGCCTACCACCTAGCACAGGTGACCTTCTGCGAACATCTTTTCTCGGCACGGCTAAAGAACAATTTTCCAAGCCGAGCACACCATCTTTTGGACTGCCGCACCATCTTGTTGCTCCTCTTATTTTCTTATGCATCGGCCTAAAGGGCCGAATGGTTAAGAAAATCATTTATTCATGCTTTTTTTTTTTAGCAAAAGAAAACAAAAGTGGCCAAACTATAAAGTGAAGGAGGCCAACAATGTTTTATTTCTTGCCGAGATCTTTCAATACTAATATTGCTAATCAGGTTTTGCACCAAGCCGAATAAAAAATGACCTCCAAATATTTTTGACTTGGTGAAATATTTTTCATCGGCCACCGAATGTGTTGAACAATTATTATGCCCCAATGCATAATTACTTCATTAATTTCGGCTTTTAACTCAAATAATTTAGCCAAACGGGATTTCTCCATATCGGCTGTATCACAAATAATCATATCAACTAGTGTAGTTTCTGCGTCTAAAACCATGTGTCCAACAACCATATCAATTGATGTGGTTTTATGGTTTGAAGCTGTGTATCGGTCTTGTTCGTCATTGGAACACTCCTCTAACGAATAATTTTCTGAGTCGAATTTTGGCTCAAAAACTTGAACTCTTTCTTCTAGGCCTACTACCACACTTTCAGTCTCGATCGAGACAACAGGTGGCCTAGGTGTTTCTTCAGTCAAATGAACAATTTTTTTAGGCCGAAGCGGATAATTGCCCCCCGGCCTTTAGACTTAACCATTTTTCAAATGGAATTGATCTGTAGTAAGAAACGTAAGGAAATCGTTCTTCATCTAGCCAGGCATTAAATCGAGCACTGTCTTCGTTTACCCATTGCTCTTGTAGGGTAACATGAGCTTTTATTCTCAACATGTAGGCGAATGATTTTTGCCTGGCTCTCACACCACGAAGAACTTTTATCGCTTCTCATGATCTTTATCCTCCTCAAGGCGTTTCTATCCTCTTCAAGATGTTTTGTACTATCTTCAATATTTCCTTTCAATTGAGCAAGAAGCTCGTGCAATCGGCTAAATGAAACCGGATTGGAATCTTGATATATCATATGAACTTCATAGTTTTAGCACTAGGTCCCACTGGGAGTGCCAAAATGTTGACCCTAAAAACTACCAAGCCTTCGTGGCGCGCAGGCCGAGTAACTAATGAGCTAACTACGTCATTCGGCTATGTGCGGGGCATGCCAACTCGTTGACCGAGCTTGGTCGGGGAGTAAAATGTGTTGATGTCGCGTTGGGCGCGCTGCTGACTTCTTGATCTTGCGACTACGGCCGAGGAAGAAACATGTCTCGGTCTTCGGGTTCTAGAGCCTGAAGACAAGAATGCTAGTTCTACGAAGTTCAATATCAAATTTGGCTTTCAATGTGTCAAATGTAGTAACTTATAACACCTCACTTTGCCGAGAAGGCTAATGAGATGACCTTTGCCAATAAGGATTCGAAAATCCTTCTCGATCGAGACTTGCCAGTCGGCCTCGATGCAGTGCTGTTTATCCAAACTGAAGATGTCACCAGTTGCCTTCACATTGCTGTTTGTCCAAACTGAAAATGTTTCGGTGAAAAGAAAATAAAAATCTCAAGGTTGTTGAGAGGTTTTGCGTAGAGCGAGAGTTTACGCATGGCAGTTTGTGTGTTGAGTTGGAGAGGTTTTACGATGCACAGTGCCTCTGTATTTATAATGTTGCTCTTGTTGATGGCCAAGCCGTAAATCTCTGAGTCTCTTGATGTGTCACAGCTACTAGAAAATAATCTCTTAGTCTTCTGATGTATCACGACTACCAAACTGAAGCAATCCATAAGTCTCTTTACACCACAAATCTTTAATATTTAAATACACCACATCTGACCAAACACGCATACTCCTTATCCTATCATCATGTGATCAATGGTCAAGAAATTACCATGTAACTATCTTTTGATAATTAGCTTTTCCATCATGTCCATAGGCTGAAGCCTACTCTTTTTTTTTTATCTAGATATAACCATCCTAATCACATCACATCACCATCTTTCACCTTTATCCTATGCATGGATTAATTGCATGAAATTAATCCAGTATTAGCTGCACTGCCAAATACCAAATATCCCATCATCATTCAAATTGGGATTTAGATAAATATCAAGTTTAAATGATTTAATATATTACTAAGAGATAATATCGTGATTAAAATCACAATATCATTTCTTAATAATAATTAAAAACCATTTCAACCACTTTATCTTTCAACGGTCTAAAATCCTGCTCATTCAACGACCTTGATTGCATGAGCTGATTGCGTAAATTTGAGTCTAAACAGCTCCGTAAAAAAATATTCAGTATGTCAATAGCTAAACTAGAGGCATTTCTGTAGTTATATTGACACGCCCCGACCCTGATATTCCCCGAATACCAGGATAGACATGTGCTGGTCGACACCCGAGGGTGACGAAAGCCATTAATTGATACAAAAGTTAAGAATAGAATTAGAAATTAAAAATACAATGAATTAAAAATTTAGGAATGTGTTCAGAGTATACAATTAAACCTAATCACTGAAAAGAATTAAGATGAAATTGAATGAATAAAGAAGTGGGTCCTACATCGAGAGGATTCAAAGATGCTGCTGCGGAAGTGTCTTGACGACGGGATTAGGTGCCTTGATCCTAAGTCCTGAATGGGGGCGTAAAACAAAGGTGAGTGGACCAAGTTATATATACATACATAATACGAAAACAATTGTGAACATATTAACCCCCAAGTTTATATATAATAAAAACTACTAACATAATAAGTGATGGATTTAATAAAAATCCTAGCATGCCAAAATATCTCAAAAGTCATATCGCGGAATAACGTCGTAGAAATCAAAACAGTAAACGTCTAATAGATCGTCTCGTAAGTGCAATGTGCTGCTAGAAAGATCACTGAATAAATATAACTCCCGGCCCAATACCTGCTCCATGTCCCTCAGCCCGTAGCTAGGGATTATTTCTCTCGGCCTAAATGCCAATACCAGATCCTCGCCCCAGGCGGCATAGTGTCCTCTAGGTACGCACAAATAGTTACGCATCTCATAAATAACCACTTCATTGTATAAAGTCATCCATCGTCTATACTATAAAGAGGGGTTTCTAAAACATGTTCTAGCATCCTATCGTCATTCATCAGATAGTCTACCAGTTCATGGTTTTTATAGAAAATACGATATATTAAAATATAGCTCAATATAGACTAACAATTAATTCCTCACCAAAAACACGAGACGAAAAATCAATAAATTCAGTAAACAGGTTTAACATAAATCGAATCATAAATTCGTAGGCATGCTAATTATAAAATCATGAAATTTTAGAAGGGGTCCGCTCAGAGTACTTAGTCGCCAAAAACTGTGCCACTAGCGAAGACGGAAGTGTCACAATAATTGCCCCTAAGCACATAAAGGTTACATTTAGTCAAGCTCTACTTAAATGATTGAATTTGAAAAAAAACGGACATTGGAAATGGGTTCATAACGTCGAATTACCTTAAGAAGGGTCCCAGACGAAAACTCGAAAAGTCAACCCTAAAGTTAACGTTGACCGAGGGTCAACGGTCAAATTAGGTCTAACGGGTTTTAGGCTTGAAATCCGAATTAGGGTTTAGGTTTAGGTTTAAATAAGGTTAGGATCTATTGGGTTTTGGTTTTGGATAGGCCTAGGAATAAAAAGGGTGGTTTGGGCTTAATCCCAAATCCACACACAACACACACACATGCGTGCACAGCACACATGTACACATGCATAGCACACATGCACACTTACACACACACACACAACATACCACACACATGCACAACACATGCACACACACATAACACGCACACACGTGCATACATATACACATACGCACATACACAATCATACATACACACACACAGAATATACATACACACACACACGGACACACCACACAACACACACAACCCATACACACCCACAAGGCACGGCCCGCAGGCCTAGTTACCAAAAACCGGGCTTTAAGCCCCAAATAAAAGGAAAATGCCCTAAGGCTTGATTTTGAAAAGGTTTAGGGGTTAAACAAAAACGGGCTTAAGGCCCATAGCCTTTGAGAACGGCCTAAAGGCCTGGTGCTCACCGGAGAAGGACACCGGAGCTTCTACAGCTCCGGCCAACTACAAACATACACCCTAAGCTCCGATTTATGCATCAAATTAAAGAGAAAAGAGAGGGGAGCGAGGTTATACCCTTGGTTTACCGTGGAACGGCCGGTGGTGTTCGAAATTCGGGTTTGGGTGCCCGTGGGTTCGCTAGGTTTTCCTGTGCTCCGTCAAGCCTCGCACGTCGAGAGAGAAAGGGACGACGAGATGATGATGATGTCCTCGAGCAGCTGTAGGTGTGTGTAATCACGGTGCAAGAGAAAGAGGGAGGGATGAGAAGGTTTTCAAGTGACAGAGGGATAGAGAGTACAGAGATAGAGAGAGAAGTCCCGAGGCTTACCTATCGTCGAAGCAACGAGGAACTCGTCGGAGGTCCTTTTCTCTGCTTCACCAATCTCGCTGCGACGGAAGAGAGACCAGAGTAATGCTTGATGATAATGATGTTCTCGAGTAGAGTAGTTGCAGGTATGGGTGCTCTCGGGTGTGGGTCGAAAGGTGAGAGATCGGGGAGTGAGGAAGAGAAGATTTCGAGAGAGAGAAGGGGGAGAACATAGGGAAGGGGCAGAGAAGAGAGAGACCGAGGGACAAAATAAAAGGGGTGGGCCCCTTGGCTCACCAATTTAGGTCCAAACAATTATTTTAAAATAAATGGAGTTGGGGTGTTTCATATATCAAACATTATATGCGTCTCTAGAGCATCTTCAATCATGTATTTAATTTCATCAAATCAAATTTTAATTAAAAATTATAGGAGCTTTTTTCTCCCTTTCCAGATTTAGGAGCTCGCTGAAGCTTAGTTATCTTAAAAGCAGAAGAGGAATTGTGATTGGAGATAAGTTTTTTCAATTTCTTTCTATTTTAGCTAGAAGCTCATTTAGTAAATCTATTATATGCTCTTAAGATTGTTTCCAACCATCTTTTATTTGTTTTACGTGTCGTTTACGTAGTACCCACTACAAAACAAATACATTTTCCTATACAACGATATTGGTTTTGGTTATGTTAAAAAAAAAATAAAAATAAAAAACGATATTGATTTTAGAGTAGAACTTCAAATTTCCTTCATCACTTATTGTTTTGATAATTAATTTACCTTCATGGCTTCATCATATGCTTTGACTCTACCCTTCTGAGTTTTGAGCCCACGACTCAAGTGCAGCCACCATGAGTAACAACATAGCTTCTAACTCTGGTATGAGACTTTCCGTGAACTGCCACTATAGAACTGGCACCTACAATATCAACAATGGGCTAGTCTAGGATGAAGGTTTCATCTGCTATTCTGCTTGGAACATAAACTTGTTGATCCCTGGAAAACATGTTTATGATGGTTGGTGCTCCGAATAGGTGAGTGCTATACATTCTTACTCTACCGTACCTAATCCAATCTCATCTGTCAATACTAATAGCATTCAGTACTACTATGTTAATGTTATAGTTAGTACGAGTCTCTTCTTAGTAGGTGTCTTGTTTTATTGTAGAAAAACGAAGCGATAGGACTCACACATAAACCTTGTGTTTACCGCATAAGACCTCGTACATAGCAGCAAAAAATGGAGAAACGTTGAAAAGAAGTGCTAAATATGAATATATAGTCCGTACGATGATCATATCCATATTCCGTATTTAATTGCTACCGTCAAAGAAATCCCTACTAAGAAGCTCCCTAGCTAGTTAGTATACTGTAGACATATATGGAAGAAAAAGAATGGAAATAAATCATGGGTTTATTTTTAGCTACATCATCTTGAACTGATCTCATTTTGCCTCCTATAACTAAAAGTCATCACTTTACTCCCTGAAACTTATAGGTCGTCTACCTGAAACTTGTGGACTCTCTCTTCTTCCTGAAACTTACAAGTCGTCTCCTAAAACATATGTGAGATCCAACACCCAATAAGACTATGCCACATGTGCAATAAATTTGATTATAAATCTCCATCATGCGTCGACATTCAACAATCAGAGAATATTATGTTTAAAAGAAAATGAAGAGATAAACAAAATAAAAAAAAAGAAATTGATTAGCTTGGCCCGCCCAAATCAAACTGACATAACAAATTAACATATCTAAGCCAATGTGGAGCGAATTTTGAGTTTTGTAGAAACAACTTTCAAGTTTCAGTGGGCAAACTGGGATCAAAATCGAGTCTCAAGGGGCAAAGTGAAGTGAATTTTGAGTTTTAGGGAGTAAAGTAATGACTTTTAAGTTACAAGGAGCAAAGTGAGATTAACATCAAGTTCCATAGTAGATAACTAAAAATAAGCCTAAATCATTTGTCAATACTCATAAGATTTTATTTGTATTCTATTTTATTTTATTTGGAAGAAAAAAAAAGGCGATGTTGATGTTACTCATTAGTATACATAAATATAGAACCAAGAAAATGAAAATATATAGTACTTAACCAAATTATCATTGATAAAGTCGTCTGGACGACAAACAATTTTGAAACACCAAAAGAAGGTGAGTACCTCACCCCAAAATGAAAGTCCCATCATATCTGGGTGTGCCATCGATTTGGGGGAGGTCCAAGAGAAGGGGGTTGGCATATGTTAAGGGAAGAATTTTGGGGAAAATTCAAGGGTGGAAACAATCTACTCTGTCACAAGCGGGTAAAGAGGTGTTGATTAAGGCTGTGGCACAGGCAATCCCTGCTTACCTGATGAACCTCTTTAAATTTCTTGCAGTCATATGTAAAGAAATGGATGCTCTTATTGTCAACTTTTGGTGGGGTCAAAAGGGGGATGAAAGACACATTCATTGGGTTTCAAAGGAGACGATAGGTCTGCCAAAGGGGAATGAGGGGCTTGGGTTCAGATGTTTTATGGATTTTAATGATGCCCTACTGGCCAAGCAATGTTGGCAACTGATCCAAGATCCAAATTCCCTATGGGCAACGGTTCTGAAAGCCCATTATTTTCCACATTGCTCATTCCTTGATGCTAATCGTGGAGGTCGTGCATCATAGGCATGGTCTAGTCTACTCTTCAAAATATATTTATTGCTTAAAAGGTCGCACTGGTAGATCATGAATGGGAAGGAGGTGAGGGTGTGGATTGACAGATGGCTTCCCTCCCTTCCTACTGGGCACATTCTCCCACGCGGCACTGCCCAGGTAAGCTGGAATACTCAGGTAGAGTCTCTAATTTTCCAGACAAATGGGGAATGGGATATTGATTTTTTGAGACATTTCATTTCAGTAGTGGAGTGCGATGCAATCATGGACACTCATATTGGAGACCATATGCTTAGAGATAGATTGGTGTGGCCACTTGATAAGAAAGGGATTTACTCCGTTAAGTCGGGATATCATTGGGCTCACTCATGGGCATTCCCGAGGGTAAATTACGTGACACACCCCCCCCCAGCGACCTCACCCCCCAAGCGACCCACATACCTGCAACAACAAAAAAAAAAAAAGGAAGAAGAGGGAGGAAGAAGAAAAAGAAAAAAAAAATACCTAAACCCAGTTTGTCCCCCACCCACAAAAAAAAAAAAAAAAAAAAAAAGCCCAGAACCCCCCCTCCCGGAGACCTTCCTGCGAATTGGGGCTTTTTTTTTTCTCCCTATTCTTCTTCTTCTTCTTACAGGTTTTAGGGGGGAAGAACTAGGGGGTTTTTTTTCCTCCCTCCTCTTTTTCTTCTTCTTCTTATTGTTGCAGGTTTTTGGGTTCTAGGTTAGGGATAGGGATGTGGGTTGTGACATCCCACATCGCCCAGGGGAGTGATCCTTAAATGTATATTCTCATCCCTACCTAGCACGAGACCTTTTGGGAGCTCACTGGCTTCGGGTTCTGTAGAAACTCCAAAGTTAAGCGAGAAGGAAGCCAGAGCATTCCCAGGATGGGTGACCCATTGGGAAGTTGCTCGTGAGTTCCCAAAAACAAAACCGTGAGGGAATGGTAAGCCCAAAGCGAACAATATCGTGCTACGGTGGTGGAACGGGTCTGGGATATGGTGGACCCGGGCCGGGATATGACAAATGGTATCAGAGCCAATCCCTGGCCAGAAGTGTGCCGACTAGGACGTCGGGCCCCTAAAGATGGTGGATTGTGACATCCCACATCGCCCAGGGGAGTGATCCTTAAATGTATATTCTCATCCCTACCTAGCACGAAGCTTTTTGGGAGCTCACTGGATTCGGGTTCCGTAAGAACTCCGAAGTTAAGCGAGAAAGAGGCCAGAGCACTCCCAGGATGGGTGACCCACTGGGAAGTTGCTTGTGAGTTCCTAAAAATAAAACCGTGAGGGAATGGGGTAAGCCCAAAACGAACAATATCGTGTTACGGTGGTGGAACGGGTCCGGGATATGGTGGACCCGGGCCGGGATATGACATGGGTCGCTTGGGGGGAGGTCGTTGGGGGGTGGGTGAGGGATAGTGGGAAGGGATTTTGTAAATGGGAGTTGCAGAGAGGAGAGGGGGAAGAAAGGGGATCTAGGTTCGAGTTTTTATGTTTTTTTTTAATTGGGTTAATATTATAATATTTTTAATGTATAAAAAAAAATACCACGTGGCAGCCACGTCAGCATTTAACAGTTTAATGGACAAAAAATCTAACGGATGTATTATTTTGAAATAAAATGGTACATGATGTATGAAAGTGAAATGTTTTAAAGACGTTGTATGGGGTTGTAATAGATCTCAAACATAAGGAGCTACTATGTAATTTACCCTAATATTTCTAATATATATATATATATATATATATATATCTCTCTCTCTCAAATCAGAGCTTAGTAACTAAAATGTCATATCTCAAAACATCTTCATAGTATATAGTCATCTATCATATATACTACAAAGAACATGAAATCAATAAAGCATGGTATTCCAAAATATTCTCAGTAAATCATGATATCTCATAAAAAGTAAAATCTAATTTACTCATAAAACATAACCATTAAATCATGTTTTTCATGTATGCATTTCTAATAGCAAAATTATGCATTTTGGAAGGGGTCCACTCATAGATACTCTATCGTCGAAAAACTGTGCGAAATAAGAAGAACGGAAACGCTGTAGTAATAGCACCTAAGCACATAAATGGTCAAATTAATAAAACTCGACCATAACGATTGAATTTCGGAAAACATATGTCATAAACGGATTCAGAATGTCAAAAAACATAAAGAGGGACCTCAGGTACCCCCAAGCGTTGCCACGGGGTGGCGGCCCCGAATGCCACGCGTTGTCACACGTGTCGATATGGGTCGCCGAAAAGTTCACCGGAAAAGTCCTTGGCGCCGCCATGGACGGTGGCGGAGCACAGTACCTCCAACGAAGGCGGGTGTGCTCCACGCGCAGACACAGGTGATCCTTCACGAGTGCAGGCCTATGAGCCACTTATGCACAGCCTGGGTTCTATGGTTTTGGGCCAAAAGGTTTCTCTGAGTTAGGCCTCACGATTTGGGCTTGGGCCAAGGTTTTGGGCTAAAGGGTCTGTGGCCCAAAGGCTTTGTTTTAGGTTTTAGGCTTAATGGGTTGGGCTTGAGGGTTTTAACATAGGTTTGGGCTCAGTGGGCTTAATAGTCTGGCCCAATGGTTTGGGCTGGCACAATGGGTTTTGGGCCTAAGTTTAGGGCTAGGTTATAATGGGTTTGGACTAGAGGACCTGGGTATCCTGGGTTTAGGTCGGTTGACCCAATTCTCAGATTAGTTTCGAGGAAGATGAAGGTCAGAGCTTCCCGAGCTCCGATCAACCTCGATCTTCCACCATTTTACTCTAAAATTATACCAAAATGAAGATGAAAGGATGAAGGAGTCGAATCGACCTCACCTAAGTAGCATAAGTGGCTGGAGAGGGCTGAGAATCACTTGCAAGGATCACAACCATTGCTGGAAAACCGGGAGAGTTTTGGGTTCATGATGGAGAGATCTCGATGGTGGTGAGGTCGCCGGAGTGGGAGCCATGGTGGTGGTGACTTAGTCATCAGTTGGGTGTCTAGGTGTGTGGTGTTCGGGGGAGGAGAGGGTGCATTGATGGAGATAGTGAAAAGAGAAGAGAGAGAAATAGCTTAGGGTAAGTGCTACACAGGAAGGAAGAAAAAGGGGAAAAGAGAGAGTGTCGGGGACCAAAAAGTGAGGGTGGGCCCCATTGGCACACCAAACAAGACCAATCAAAAACCATAATTTAAAATAAAATATCCTACCCATAGTGGAATTATGAATTTGCCTTCCCGTTCTGTAAATTCCAGGACGGGTTGTTACATTATAGATCCTCATTTTCCGCGTCCATCCCGGGTCCTATTAGGAAAGTTGTGTGGAAGCTAGAACAACCCCCCCCCCCCAAATACGCTGCTTCATGTGGAAGACACTTCATAAGGCCCTTGCTACAACAACAACCCTCTTCAGGTGGAAATCCGCTCCATCACCACTATGCCCTTTTTGCAAGTCCTAGGAGGAATCAGTAGAACACCTTTTCTAATGTGACCGTGGGTGGAGACGGGGTGGTTTGGTGGAGTTTTAAACTACAAAATTAACCACAGTGAAATCACAACTTGGGCTAACTAGCTTCTTGCTCTTGTCAACTCTAATAGTGGCTTAAAATGTGATCGGGGACGATTCCTATCTTATGTTGCGTTTTCATGTTGGCATATCTGGAAAGCTAGATGTTGCTTGTTTTTCCAACAACAACCGATTAACCTGAGACAGGTGATTGTGGCCATTTCCACCAACGCCAGTGCATTTAGGGAAGCTTCTCGTGTTCCTGCTCTGAATTTGGTGTCAAGCAGCCACGTCACCCCGTCGACAGCCCAATGGTTTCCACCAGGCTCCCAGTTTGTCAAAATTAATGTTGATGCCAGTTGGTTGGCTGCTTCACATGTGGGGTTTGGTGGGGTTGTTGCACGGGATAAAAATGGTAACTTCCTTGCAGCTCGTAGGTACCATCTCTCTGCTCCATGCGTTGCGGCGACTAAGGCACTGGCCATTCTTCATGGGTGCAAGTTGGGTTTTTCCTAGGGCCTGAACTAAGTTATCATTGAATCTGATTCATCGAAGTCAATTTCATGCCTTAGGGATACGCTAACAAATGGCAGTTGGGAGGCCTTTCCACTCTGGTAAAGAGTAAGAAACTGGGAGAATCCTTTCAAGACTATCGCTGGTCTTGGATCCCAAGATCAGCCAATATGGCGACGGACCACCTGGTGTCAAGAAGATGTTTGGAGATGTGTGACTTTACTTGGGTCGATTGACCCCCATCTTCTTTTGTTCATGTCCTAAACAATGATGGGTTACTTTGCCCCGCCCCCCCCCCTTAAATTTATGTATTGGTAGTATAAGGGGTGACATCTTAGCTTTGGTAGTAGCGTCATGCTCTCTTTCACCCCCTACACTGCTTAGTGTTCATCCTCGTTATTTTGCTTGCCTCGCAGTAGGCTTTCATTTGTACTTTTAGCATTTCTGCCCTCGTAATGAGAATTTCCGATTCACCAAAAAAAAAAAAAAGGAAAGTCCCGTATGACCGGCCCGCAATTTAGCGCCGGTAGGCGAATGTCGTAATCTGAGAGGCAGCACATACGAAAGCCCGTCTTGGCTAAATAGCCTAGTTTAAATATTCGTATGACCAGGATTCGGCTTGCGGACAAGGGGAACAAAGCCCACTTGACACCTACATACAAAACACTGCCTCGGTCACACCCCTCATACATTATGTTTATTACTCTCATATCCCTATCAAATGAGAATAACACAATAAAATAAATATCCCATATGCCAAATAGGGCTATTTTTATACTTAATTTAGTTGGTACCCTTATGTGCTAAAGAGGTAATTTAGTTGGTGTCCTTATGTGCCAAAGAGGAAGTTGCACTTACACCCGTCTTAGCATAATCCTCTTCTATTTATTCTTTTTTTTTTTTTCAAAGGACAAAGTTAATTTTGTTTACATTGTTGAATACAAAACAGAATATTATGGTGCTCAATTAGCATAGTTGATGAGCTTTAGTCCGTGTCCTCGAGTAAAATCCCTTTCCATCTACCAACCTCTATCTATTTGTAACCAGCCTTGTATACAAAAGGTAAAGGTAAACCTAGCTGACTGCATATGTGTTGAGCTCCGTCAAAAGTTATTAATTAGCTGTTGACACTAAATTGCGGCATTTTTGTAGTCAAACCAAAAATCATATGCGTCGTTACGATTAACCAGATGCTTTTGCTGGTACTTAAGATCTTTTTAAATATATTATATATATTTTATTCTACAACGTTGCTTACGTATTAACACTTCAACCCTAACCCTATTAATCTATACACACCAATTGTACAAATGGGTTCGGCTACGAGTTTTATAAAAGAATTAACGGTTTGAAAGTTCAATTAGATTTCTATATGTAAAATTTAATCGTGGATTTTATGGACTACTTAGTGATACATATAATGGAAGAAAAACTGCTCATTTTCGCAGGTGTGCATGACTTCAATGTTATTAATATTCAGTGTTACGGGTGTTTTAGCCGTTAAATTTATTTTCACAACTATTCGATCTTTTCTTTTCAATCTTGGCTATTAATTTTTCGTCCCACTAAGTACTACGTACTATTGAAGAAAAATTGTTTTTTTTCCCCTTAAAAAAACCCTGTTCCTCTGTCTACGCAACGATTAAACCTATATTTATTGCTGGCTGTACTGATCAATTCTTTTGTTTCTTTTCTTTAACCTTATTTTCTCCTCGTCACTTGGATGGCCATGACAATTTGTGTCGTCTTTCTTATTACTGAGATTTTGATCGACAATGAAACCTTTTGAGGCCATCCAATGTGAGTATGTACGAATTTCTAATTATCATCTTATATAAACAGTTTGAGGCCAATTCCTTTTACGTTATAAACAATCGGCTCTGTTTGGGGTTTTCGTAGATATAACGAGAATTGAAATTAAAAATTGGAGTGTACTTAATTAGAATACGGAGTGCACTCAGATGATCGACTACTTTTTTAAAAGTAAAAAACTCAAAGGAAAAATGGCTTGATAATATCCAGATAAGAAAAAAGAAAAGCTGGACAAGCACTTGTTATGCCAGACTTGCCAGTCGAGAACGAAAAACATTACATTAGTTCAAATAATACTCCAATAAAGTTACCCAACGTTTGCATGTGGCATTCTTCTACTACCCAAAATACCAAGCTAAACAAAAAATGGAATCCATTTTTCTAAATTTGGCTGATCGTGATTTCAACCTTATCAGCTGGGTTGGGTGTGAAAGATAAATGATTTCAGGGTTGATAAGTTCCCGCCTGAGAATTTAAGATCCACCATAAGAAAACTTGGTAAGTTCCAGGCTTAGCTGATTCTTGAAAATTTGTGAAAATATATTTTCTTCTTTATATCTTTTAATAGTTCATATATAATTGAGTCATGCAAGAATATTTATAGTCTTACACTCCATCTATTTGGATTAAAGCACATAGGATCATCAAAATTCTTGTGTGGAGATATCGGATCCAACGAATCACAGTCCAACCCTTGGGTATTTTGTAAACTGCAGGAATTTAAGACTACCACTAACTTGATTACAAACAAGGTCTAATTAGTCGTCTATTGCATGCACTTGAACAATGGATTAGTTGTACATTTATACTCAGCTTCCATGTTAGCTTTCCGGAAAAGAATGCTAGGCTAGACACATACTAGCTTTGTTTTTTTTTTTTTTTTTTTTTTTGAAAGAAAAAAAAGAAAAAAAAACCGCACTCAGTGGATTAAAAAAAAGGGAAAGCAACAATGTAAACAATAAAATGTTAACATTAATTTGTAGACAATACCTTGTCTGTGTATTTCATTTTCAAAATACTTCAAATGTAATCAGATCTCCTTTCTTGTTCTGACTTACAACTATATTATCCTCCGGTATATAATTCCACTGAGAACCTCAAGATAATAAAACTTAATGAGGATGATTCACAGGGCCGGCCCAGGCCCAATGCGGGCAGGGCGACCGTCCGCGGCCCAAAAAAATTAGGGACACCAAAATTATTAGGGTGGTATATTTATATATGTTTTTATAAGAGTATACATTTATAAAATTTGGTTCAATGACATAGAAATTTAACTAGAAGTGGTGTGTTTGTCATTTGAAAATAATGAGGAGGTCTTGTCTTGGGTTCAAAACACCATGTGTGCTTATTTACTTTCCAATTTTTACAAATTTCTTTTCATAAGAGTATAAATTTATAAAATTTGGTTAAAGGATCAAGAAGTTTAATTAGAAACAATGGCTTTTATTGTTTAAAATATTCGTTTTAATTCAAGTCTAATATTCAACAAAGAATAATACGTAGACCAAATTTTTAGAGCAAATTTGCAAATTAGTAAATAAGAAAAAAAACACCTCACGATTTATTCAAAAACACATTCAAAGTTCAGATGAAAAACAAAACTCATCATCTATCTACTTGTAAGCCCGAAGTTTTTTTGTTTCCTTCTCTCAATACAAAATAAATTAGTCTTTCTGTATTTCTAAATTATTGAGTTTGAAGTGTTTTTCTAAGTATAATTTTATCG
This sequence comes from Malus sylvestris, assembly GCF_916048215.2. Classification (NCBI taxonomy): domain Eukaryota; kingdom Viridiplantae; phylum Streptophyta; class Magnoliopsida; order Rosales; family Rosaceae; genus Malus; species Malus sylvestris. The sequence goes on along the minus strand of NC_062273.1, from coordinate 26,217,316 downwards.
ATATTTTAAGTGTGAAAATAAATAATTTTCTTGTCTGTGTATTTCATTTTCAAAATACTTCAAATGTAATCAGATCTCCTTTCTTGTATTTCATACCTCACGTACTATTTTATTTCAAAATAATACATCTGTTACATTTTTCATTCATTGATCTATTAAACGCTGACGTGGCTGCCACCTGTGTGCCATGTGGCAAAAATAATAATTTTTTAATTTTTTTTTTAAAAAACCTGAATCTTCTAAAAAAAAATATAAAAAAAAAACATGAAAACCCAGCGGCTAGAACCCCACCCTTAAATCCCAGAACCGCTCCATTGAATCCCAATTCTCGACTTGGCCTTGTCGAACGAGATAGCTTAGATTGTAAGTTGTACTAGATCGAGATCTTTCCAGCGCCTCATCCCTAATAAAGAAATCAAGATCAACCATCACGCCAACATTGTGCTGTGTTATCCAGCCGAACTTGAAGGAGGTTTTGGGCGGGTGGATCTGCAGTTAAGATCCAATAGAGGGTGCCAGGTAAATGATCATATATTTGAAGAGCGCGGGAAAGGAGAGCACAGAGACGAAGTGGAAGCTGGTGGTGCTGATGATGGCGACACAAACTTGGATCGGAAGTGAAAGCGGCGGCTCAACAAACAGCTTGGTAGCTTGCAGCAGTTGGTGATTGTGATTACTGCTCCACCCATTTCAACGACGGACACAGAAGTTGAAGATTTCAATGGCGGCAGCTCTCATCGACTGCATCATCATCATTGGAGCTTCTGCAAATTTTCTCTGATTCAATGCTTTTATTGGCAATCAAACAACGGCGACCGCCGATTCGAATCCGAATCCCAAACCCTTTTCAAAGCGAAGGCAAGGCGGCTTCGATTAGCCTTCTAAAACTTTGCCCTCATTCCCAATACGGCATACTCTTTGAATATGTAAGTCTCCAGATTGCTGAACCCCTTTGATTGACGCGTAGCTCGGAATCTTGAAAACCCTAAAATTTGATTGAATTTTTTAGCTTTTTTGGGTGCTGCTCAAACCATTAATGGTGGATTGTCTTTTTCCGTGCTCTTTTGTATCTTGAAGGGTTCGAGTTGCAGAGGAGAGAAGGGTGGGTGGGGTTGCCGATGAGCTCGGGGAAGGTAGGGGTGGGGTGGGGGGTTGCGGGGGAGGTCAGGGTGGGGTGGGATGGTGGTTAGGAGGCTCGGGATGGAGAAGAGAGGTGGGGTTCTAGGTTTTCAGGCTTAGTTTTTTTTTTTAATTAATAAAATTAAAAAATTATTATTTTGCCATGCGACACACATGTGGCACAAATGTGTCAGCCATGTCAGCGCTTAACGGATCAATGGATGGAAAATGTAACGGATGTATTATTTTGAAATAAAATAGTACGTGAGGTATGAAAATGAAATGTTTTAAAGATGTTGTAAGAGATTGTAATAGACCTCAAACTTGATGGACTGTTATATAATTTACCCTAACATTTATCTCAACAGATATCTGGAAAGAAATTGTAAAAACTGATTCAATTCATAATTCAGGAAACTTAGAGATCAATATCCTAAGAGATAAAGCCTACAACAGAGAGGATTAATATCCTAATACATGATAACAAGACAAGAGTCCAAATCCTATCCAACAGAATTGTCTAAAAAATATTTTGTATCATATATTTAGTTAGTTTAGGTGATTTACACAAACAATTTATATAAAATCTTAAGATATGTTTTCCCCCTAGCGAATAGGAACGAGGATTAACCAAAATTTTGTGAATCTCTTTTTCATTTGTAGATGTGTACTTTGATAATGGGGATTTTATTTCTCTCTCCATCTGTACGAAAATGGAGGACAACCATGGTTGTAGTGGATATAAATGTTTTCAGTTAGTGGTTTGGTGTATTGTATGAGCTCTAACTGTTTTTTTTTTATAATATTAGTACGACGCCCCTTTATAAGAAATTCTGATTCCATCACTGTTCTTTCTACATAGTAAATTCATTCACATTCATAAATATGTGTAATCCGAGATTATATAATTGTTTAGAAACTATAATTAGGGTTTCAGATTGAAACTTGAAATTAAGATTAGTCTGACAAGCATGACGAAAAGTCATTCCAGGAATGTTTGTATGGGTGAGCTCTATTTCCTTTCAGAGCTCTGCTAAACAAGTTATCAATTCTATTAGTCAATAGTGTGAATTAATATGACTATTTATTTATTGTTGTTAATATCATCGTATCTACCTGATGTATACAGCGGTTATTAATTTAGCGGCAGTTCAATAATCTTTTTCTTTTTCTTTTTTTCACTTTTCACTTTTTTTACTGAAAACTTGTTTGATATAGTTTTCAGGTTAATGAAATCTAAAAACTAAAATCAAGCTAAATTTAAAAAACTCACAAGAGTAGCTTTGCTTAATTTGGGTTTTAATTTTCATTTTGTTTAAAAACCAAAAAGTAAAAAACTGATATGGTCATCAAACAAACTCGACACATGATCAAAAGCATGCTACGAATTTTATTATGGTCATCAAACAAACCCTTAGAAAATTGAAAATCTTTCATTTTAATGTTTGTATTACTTGAAAAGCAAGTTACTCTTTCTTACTAGTATAAATAAAGGTCCAAGAGATGACAAATGTTATCATAAAATTCTTCAAGCCCTCTCTACTCTCTACTTTTCTCCCACTTTGCCGTTCCTCCCTCTCTAAATTTATACCACAACATTAAGCATTTTTTTTTTGTGTTTTATTATTTCAATAAATTCGGTAAACAATCACTAAAAAGTCTAAATTACAACCAAAGTGATCAGATAAGTTCTCGTTAGGAAACACGTAAGTTTGGCGTTGAATATACAGCTAAGGTTGGGAGAAACTTAAGGCTTAGGATAAGAAGAATATTGCACATGTGTTGTACTGAAGTTTGTTAGGGTACGTAATGAACGTAAACATAGAATCCAAGTCAGTGTCCATAACTCACAAGTCATCACACCCATAACAAGCTGCTCCACATTTCTCTCACCAGTCATCCATTCCCACCATAACTAAGTCAACACTTGAAGACTAAAGTTTCAAATTTTGTACTTAATTAAATTCTAATCGTTTCCGATTTCGTATCTTGGGCTGAGTCCGGGTAAGCCGATAGAATCAAATCTTAGATACTTATCTATATCCTACTTTTGTTTACACTACCTAAATAAGATACACTAAGCTCTAATAAGTAATAAAACAAAAAGATGCAATGTGGATCCAGAGAAAGTGAGCAGCGAGGGAAAAATAGAGAGAAAGAGAAAGAGGGAGAGATGGAGAATGAGAATGATTCTTCACTATTAGAGCAAGTGCCCCCTCCTAACCCTAAAGGAGGATGGAGAGCTATCAAATACATTCTTGGTACACAATATCATTCATCTTATAATCTTGTATTGAATTTTTTCTTTCATGTGATTTTTGACGGGGTTTTGGTTTGCCATTTCGTTAATTTTATTTCGTTGGTTGATTAATTTGAAGGGAATGAATCGTTCGAGAAGCTGGCTTCGATGAGTTTGATAGCCAACATCACAGTGTACTTGAATACAAGATACAACTTAAGTGGAATATTTGTGGTAAATGTGGTTAATATATGGAATGGTACATCGAATGTTGTAACACTAGCAGGTGCTTTTGTGTCTGATGCTTATCTGGGCAGATTTAGTACCCTCCTCGTTGGATCCATGTCATCTCTCCTGGTAATAGTTATGATTCGTCTGTCTCTTTTCCAATTAGAAGTTCTATCTCACTCTAGATTAATCATCAATTTCATTTAATCCATTATTTGGAATTTCAGTCTAGCATAACTAACATTGAAGTGAAATAATTAACCGATCTCTTGTATGCTTAGAAGAATGGGAAATGTGCACACATACAAACTGGCTATAAACTTTCAATATAGAACCAAACCCGTTTTATATACGGTTTATCATCTGTTTAGTGTGTCTCATTATCTATCTTATTAAACGTTTGTAACTAGTTATATTTATGCATATTTCGCTATAAAAATTCAATTGTGCATTGTAATTATTTCTCATGTCTGTCCCCTGCATATATATTCTTCATCTTCCTAGGTTTTTCCTTTTGGTAGTAAAGTATCACGTAATCCAAGAAAATGATGATTTTGTACTCATGGTTGCAAATTTTTCTTTACACTTTTTCATTTTATTTCAGGGTATGGGAGCCATGACCCTTACTGCATCTATAGATAAGTTAAGACCCTCCACCTGCAAAGATCCCCAACATTGCCCTCAGCCGCAGCCTTGGCAGCTGGTCTTCCTCTACATTGCTCTTCTACTGCTCTCCCTAGGAGCAGGTTGCATCAGGCCCTGCAACATTGCCTTTGGTGCTGACCAATTCGACACCAGGACAGCAAAAGGAAGGGCGCAACTCCAAAGCTTTTTCAATTGGTGGTATTTCTCTTTCACACTGGCTCTAGTTGTGGCCCTCACCGGAGTTGTGTACATCCAGACCAATATCAGTTGGGTCATAGGGTTTGTCATTCCCACTGCCTGCCTTGCTTCCTCTATCACCATTTTCTTGGTCGGCCGCCACACTTACATTTACTTGAAGCCTCAAGGGAGCATTTTTTTGGACATAGCCAAGGTCATCACAGCTGCCTGTCGAAAATCAAGAGTAAAGGTTTCACTGGCTTCCGAGCACTCATTTTATGATCCTCCACTAAACAATGCATCTGATCAGTCATATATGATCTTGAAGCTCCCTCACACTAATCGCTTCAGGTTCCTTGACAGAGCTGCTATAATAACTAACCCAAATGAATTGGACAATCAAGGCAAGCCTAGGAGCAGTTGGAGGCTGTGTAGCCTCCAACAAGTTGAGCAACTGAAGTGCTTAGTGGCAATTCTTCCAGTTTGGGTTACAGCAATCGGGACTTTCATGTGCATGGACCAACATAACACTTTCGGGGTCTTACAAATATTGCAAACGGACAGATCCATAGGACCGCATTTCAAATTCGCACCCGGATGGATGAATATCATAGCAATGCTTGCACTCGCAACGTGGATCTTCATCTACGAGCAAATTTACCTCCCGCTGACCCAAAGAAGGAGCGGTAGGGACAAAAGACTGACGATGCAACAGAGGATCAACACCGGCATTGTGCTGTCCATTCTGTCCATGTTGGTATCTGGGATCGTTGAAGAGCACCGTCGGAAAACTGCTTTGAAACACGGATCATTCATTTCACCCGTGAGCTTTGGCCTACTCTTACCACAGTTTGTCTTATCAGGGTTGACTGAGGCCTTTGCGGCTGTTTCCATAATGGAGTTTTTCACTATGCAAATGCCGGAGAGTATGAGGACTATTGCCGGGGCAGTCTTCTTCCTCAGCTTATCGGTTTCGAGTTATCTAGGCTCTTTGATAGTCAATATAGTCAGCAAGGCAACCCAAAAGAAGGGGGAAACGCCCTGGCTCGGCGGTCATGACCTGAACAAGAATAAGCTGGACTACTACTACTACATCATTGCCGGCCTCGGAGTTGTTAACCTTGCGTATTTCAATTTCTTTGCTCGACATTACGTAACGGTTGGAAGGTTTGGAAAAGGGAGAATGGAGATGCAGCCGGAGAATCCGAGTGGCTCAAGAGACCTGGTGGAACATGAATCGACGGATGAGGAGAAGGGGTTGGGTACTCATGCATAGATGGAGATGGACATATATAATTATGTTATTTGTGCTATTTTGTTTGTTAAGAATTTCGTACATGGAAATGGACATAATTTATTGATGCTATTCTATTTTTGAAAGTATATACATAAAATTAGACAGAACTGGAGAGAGCTTGTAACGAACCGTCCCCAATTATTACGAATTTTATAATTTTAAAATTTGAAATTTCGAAAATGCTCTTCGAGGAAAATACAATTGACTTTTGTTGACCACCTTGTTATGTCACGTAATGTTTGTTTTCTTGACGTATCCTCGTAAACTCGTCGCTATGAACACGTGGGCACAAATGAAACGTAATTTGGAGTTATAACGAAGAAGTTATTAACGAATGAATTCGAGGGCAAGATTGTAAATTTATTATTTTTTGGAATGCTCCAAATTTTTGGAGCAAAATCTGGAAAGCCACGTGTGTGGCCCAAATGAAAGGGAAGAAAAGATGGGCGGTGGAGATGAAAGATAATGTTACACCCACCCTTAATTTAAATTGTATTTTCACTAAGTTTAAGATTATCTTACTTTTAAAATTGTTTTTGGGTCTTAATGCTTACCCGGCCTCCTTTCTTCTTTTTTCCCTTTGGACCCATGAGTCTCCCTCTCCCCTTTTCTTTTATTTTTTTCTGATAAGTCTCTCTCTCTAGCTCTCTCTTCAGCTCTTCCTCTCTTCTCTGGAAACACACACACAAAAATCATCATCCTCACATCGTCCTGTCTTCCTCCCCGAGCCTAAACTCGTCAAACAATCCTTGGACCCACGTTCAAATTGGAGGAAAACTGGAAATGGAGAACTTCAGCAAGTTCTTACTCCCTCCGACGTAGGTAACCCCTAGAATCCATTGGTTAGTGTTTACATGGAATTATGGGATGAAATTGAGTAGCTTTGGTAGCTGTAGGACGCAGAAACACCTCGGGGGGACCTCTGCAGTTTTTCCGACGATAAACCGTGGTCATTTGGCCATCTTTCAGGCCATTTTCCAACCAACTCTGGCACCACTTGGTATGATTCTCTTCTCCACATTTCTAGTAACATTTTGGCTTTTAAATCACTCAATTTGGTTAAGTAACGAAAAAGTTACAAAGCTTTGAAAATTCCCCAAACCTTCGGCCAAAACCCAGTTTTCCCAATGAGCACTGCCCCTTTCGAGGCGTTTTCCAGCCAAATCGCTATGAGTTGGCCACCGTGCAGGTATCAATCTCTTCATATCGTCGAGTACTACAACTTTCATGTTTGGATCACTTGATTTAGATGAGTAACAAAGAAGTTATGAGCCGTTGAAAATCAACCACCAAACCGGCCAAAGGGTGGCCTAAAAACCACCCTCAACCCAGGCCTTTGGGCGGGGTTACCCAACCATTTTACCCAGTCCCTTGGGGCCGTGTAGAACGTGGGCCTTTGGCCCATTGCCACTAAAGCCCAAGCCCCTTTTTAATATTTGTTTCATTTTGTTTTAGTTTATTTATTAAAGGTCTTTGGGCCATTCAACCTAACCCAAAAACCCTTTATAACCCAAACCCTTTATTTTATATTGTTTTTATTTTATTTATTAAACCAAGGCCTTTGGGCCTTATCTAAAACCCTAAACCCTTTCAAATTAGGCCTTCAGGCCGTGTGGGTCTGGGTCCGAGCCCAGAGATCTCTTAACCCAATCCTAAAACCCCTAAGTCTAACCCACCTATTTATCTAAACCCTAAAACCCAAATTCTAAACCCTTTTCCCTATTTCCCATAAACCCTAAACCCCTAAGTCCAACCCTAGAGCCTAAAAGCCCTAAACCTAAACTCTAACCCTAAACCGGTTTGACCAAACCAATTGACTTTGACCCGTTGACTTTGACTTTGACCGATCAACGGTCAACATTGACTTTAGGGTTGACTTTTCGGGATTTCATCCGAAACCCCTCCTAAGCTAATTCGACGTCCTGGATCTGTTTTTTAAGTCCGTTTTCCCAAATTCAATCGTTTGAGTAAATTTTTACTAAATGTACCATTTATGTGCTTAGGGGCAATAATTGTAACGTTTTCGTGGTTGCTAGTTTGCGTGGCTCTTCGGTGGCTAAGTACTGTGAGTTGACCCTTTTCTAAAAATGCATGTTTTAATAGTAGAAATGCATACATGAAAGGCATGATTTAATGATTACGTTTATGAAACGCTTTGAGATAACATGCTTACTAAGGCTAGTTTGAATTATTACTATTTTTCCTATAACCCATGTTCTTATAGAATATCCGATGGATGACGATATGATATTTAGAACATGTTTCGCACACCTCTTTATAGTATAGATGATGGATGACTTTATACTATGAAGTTGCTTTTCAATATATATATGTTCAATGGTTTTGTACTTACCTAGTGGTTATTTCTGCTACGGGGTGTAGGGATAGATTATGGTCCGTCCCGGGCGACGGTTTGGTGTTGGCATAGTGCCTGGAGTGTGTTTCCTCTGGCTATTAGCACAGGGACAGGAAGCCGGCATAGGGCCTGAAATGTATTTTCCTCTGACTGTCTGCTCAGAGACGGGGAGCCGGCATGGGGCCTGAGGGTTAACGGACATTCACTAGTAATTATTATATATGAGTTATGATTTGAGACATTATACGACATGCTAGGTTTCAAAAAACCTATGTTTAACATTATATATGTGTTTTCATAAAACCTGGGGGTTAGTACGTTGATAACTGTTTTATTATATATATATATCAACTTGGTCCACTCATATTTGTTTTGTGCCCCCTTCAAGACTTAGAATCGAGGCATACAATCCCGGCATCAAGGCACTTCCGCATCGGCATCTTCGAGTCCTCTTGGTGTGGGACCCATTCTTTTATTCATTCAATTTTATATTATTTCTTTTAGTATTCTTGTTAGTCGTATGCTCTAAACACGTTCCTTAAATGCATATTCTTTATTCTTTTATATTTATAAACCTTATATATTCCTTGTTTTCAACAATTGCACTCAATAAATGGCTTTCGTCACCCTCGGGTGTCGGTCAACACGTGCCTATCCTGGCATTCGGGGAAATATCGGGATCGGGGCGTGTCAGATAAAGGAGAGGAAAGAGGATGGGCACTACCCAATCGGGAGAAGAAAGAAGAGTGAGTGACCAATGGGAAGAGAGAGCAAGGAGGGAAAGGAGGGAAAATGAGATAGAGGGAATCGGTCGAGTTCCTCTTGACCCACGTGATGACTTGATTTCCTTGAAGTTTCTCGATGGTTTTCCGTCCAATTTTCCGAATTTCTTCAACCTTCCATCACCACCAAACCTTATCACAACATCCCCATCACCTAATTCTAACCAAACTCGACGAAATTTAGCCCCAATGTGGTGAGAAAACCCACCAACGGGTCTAGGTGGGTCTCGGCCTTGAATCACCATTTGTGAAACGATTTTTGTCGATCTTTACCACCATTAGACTCTCCTTAAACCTAAGAACAAACCCCAACCAACCATAGAGGCGGCAGAGCACCGGAGGAGTCGAATCAAATCACACCCAAATCTAGGGTTCCGACGGGTTTGAGTGAAATTAAGGCTTTTCCTTGCCAAATTGGCCTTAGTCACTGGTATAAAAGTTGTTCCTCTCATCGAGATCTTCATTCCTATAAAACTTGAGAATTTTTGGAGTTGATAGATTTTCCGGCTAGTTAGGGTGGCCGACAGCCACGTGCGGCGGCGTGTGGAGGAAAAACCCGAGGTTCCTCAACATGCCGAATCTGAATCTGCCATCTTTTTTCCCAAATTATAACGTTTTAGTATAGTTTTACTAAAAGGTCCCAATTTTTGTTTAGGCGCGTTAGCGGGAAAGGATGACATCCTTGATAGTTCGAGCGGCTTCGGGCAATAAAATCAATGGGTGGATCCCTTCTAAACTTATATATTTTTATAAAATATTGATCTAGCATGCATTTCATATTCATGCATCGAATATGTTTTATATTATGCGTTTCGGATTTCTATGATTATGGGTTACATAAAATTCATGATTTAATTAAATTGCTTTACTAAATATTATGATATATTGAACTACGTTTTATTAAAGGTTATGAAATGTCGGATTAGCATATATGAATTTCTATGGATTTGAATATGGCTATTTCCATGGCTTACGAATATGAATTATTTTACGAAGTTAAGATTACGAATGATAATGGATTTATGATACGAGGTTTGAGTTTTTGAGCTTCGATGTTTGAATATGAGATTTTGAGATATGTTTTTGAGTACTTATCTAGTGGGTTATCATACGGCACATCTGCACACCATGGGTATTATGTCTATGGCCATAGGACACAGATGATGGAGGAGTGAGATATGATATATTATATACCCCCAACTTCACCGCTGAAAGCGGTGTCGGACAGCTTAACTAGCCACAGCTAGTGTCGGTGTGGATGTTATGCTATTTGATTCAGCTTCATCTGCTGGTGATGGACAAGTTATTCAGCTTCACCTTCGGGTGATGGACAGGCTATACAGCTTCACCTTCAAGCGATGGACAGGTACTGCCTTCGGGCGACTATGATTCCCCTAGTTGAGTACTTCACGGATATGATTTGTAGAGGTTATACAAATGTTTTACACTGCATGCTAGGGTTTTTCATAAAACCTATTATTTAGTATTATATACATGTTTTCAAAACAGGGGGTTATTATGTTCAAAAATAAAATGTTATCCTATTATTAGTACTAATATTATAAACTCTTGTCCACTCACCTTTCATGTTTTGTGCCCTCTTCAGGATTTAGATTCAAGGCACACAATCCTTTCGTCAGGGCACCTTTGCGTAGGTATTCTCGAATCTTCTCAGTATAGGTGTCATTCCTTTGTTCGTATATTTTTCTAGTAATTCTTCCATATTATTCTTAGTAGTTGTATACTCTGAACATGTTCCTATTTTGGCATAATCGTTCTAATTACATATCTTTTATTTGTATGCATGTTTAAAATGGCTTCGTCATCCTCGGGTATCGGCCAGCACGTGCCTAACCTGGTATTTGGGGATATCGGGGTTGGGACGTGTTAGAGGTGACTAGGGAGGGTTGGAGACACATGACATTACTTGGCCCTCATTCTTTTTTCTTTGATACAATCAATTGTCGCACTGTCTCGTGTTGTCACCAATACTCTAATGCTACAAAACGTGTACTTATTTATTAAAACTATATAGTTCATGAAGTATCAATCATATCATTCATTTATATTATAACACGTGAATTAATTGATAACATCACGTGATAGATTCATCGTCACGCTCAAAAACCTTCACGTATTTAACATGCAAATCATTTGTTTATTTAACACTCAAAAACAAGTTGAAGATAAAAATGTCAATCAAGAGTTCAAGACAAATAGTAGTATGAACACCTCATGTGTCCAGCTCATGTCCAGTTGCAAAGATGTAACGGAAACCACACACTTGTGGCTAGTTCAGTCAAAAACCAATTTCATCTTTTCATTTCAATGATGGATTATTTGATTTCTATCACGGATAGTCCACGCTTCAAAAACTTAATTTGTTATTATATTCAAGTGTTGTGGGGTAGGGGGGGAAGGTTCAATGGTGGATTATTTGATTTCTAACTAAGATGGCCCACGCTTCACAAACTTATTTTGTTTTTTGGGGGGGGGGGGTGGTGGTGGTTTTAATGATGGATTATTTGATTTCTAACACGGATAGCCCACGCTTCACAAACTTAATAAACGCTTCACAAACTTAATTTGTTATTTTTTTGGGGGGGGGGGGGGTTCAATGATGGATTATTTGATTTCTAACACGAATAGCCTACGCTTCACAAACTTAATTTGTTATTTTGGGAGGGGGGGTGTTCAATGATGGATTATTTGATTTCTAACACAGATAGTCCACGCTTCACAAACTTAATTTGTTATTATATTCAAGTGGGGGGGGGGGGGTGGATAGAAGTTTCAAGGCTTCAGATAACCGTGTATTGAATATATATGCATGCTTCTTATTGTGTCCCTTTCAATTGGTTGCAGAAAAAAAAAACAAGTTTCTCTTGGATTTTAGAAAATGGAAACATCAAACTGCCAATCGTTTGTTGTTGGATGATTTACTAATTCAGAGTGGAACATGGCTGGTTAATTACTTATAATGCTAAGCACCTGGGAATTTCTGCAGTAAGAGCTGACCTAAAAAGGGACATAAGTTGAAACATGCAAGGATTTAATTCTTTGTTGGTGGTAAATTTCAAGTGAGAAATTTTTTCGATAAAGCAAAAATCCAAACAAAAGGAAAGATACAAAGATACAAATCATGGAACGAGAATCCCGATGATCCTTAAATCGTGTCCATTTATTATATATCGTGCGGTTAGTTTTCATCAGATATTGTTCATGTTTAATTTTAAATAAAAATATTTAAAATAATTTTTTACTACACAATATACGATAAACGACACAATTTGAAACTCCCATGATCTTTTACAAAGAAAATCTGAAAATAATCCTCATTCTAAATCATGAGTCAACTACACGTGTATCATGACATGGACACTCAATTATAAACTCATACACATAATTATAAACCAAAGGTAATGTAAGTAGCAAATACACATAATTATAAACTCATACAAACCAACTCCTCACACAAAACTCAACCCATTCAATAGTCTAAATAAAAACTTTTGTCTATTTATAAATAAAAAGTCTAAAACTCACATAGCAATCAATCTAAATAAAAATCATATATCCACATTAATAATCAACTCTAGTTATTCATAAAAGAAACAATTTGTAACCAATTCACTAAAACAATTAGAAATTTAATTTGAATAAGCTATGAAGAACTTACTTTGGAATTTGAAAGATGCGGTTTAGGTGGTCCTCAGACAATGGCGAAGCTACATAGGCGCAAGGAGGTACGGCCACACTTCCAGTCATCAGAAATCGACCCTAAGAGTAAGAATCTGTCTGAGTACTCTGAAAAAACCTGCATTGGACCCGCTCCAAGTCTCCCCAGCCACATCTCTCCCCCTCATTTATCTCTGCCTTGGTCGTCATCGTCGCCGTTTTGGCCATTGGATCTGCGTTCAGGGTTTGAGTTCGTGGTTATTACTGGTCTGGATGTGGCTATATGTAGAGCAGTTTGGAATTTTATGATTGTTTTGTTACTAGAATGGATTTTCTGGATTTCTAGGTATCATTATGAGTAAATAATTCATTTATTTTATTTTATTTGTCTAATTCTCTCCTTTCCTCTTTTAATTTTGCATTATGAACGACATTAATATTGTCTACTATCTGAAAAAGATTTGTTGTCTATATTTTTTTGAGACCTTTTATCCTTTTAAATTTTGTTCCCCCGCAAACAATTTCTGAATTCGCCATTGTTGTCGGAATGATAGCCGGTGTAGGGTGGTAAGAGTTTCGGCGTAAGCAGTTGAGTTAATTTGGTGGGGTTGGGATTTGAGAATTGAACTTGAAATTGAATTTGGGGTTTGCTGCAGCCTACATGTCTACTTTTTTTTTTCTTTTTTCTTTTTTTAACTAATGATTGTCTATTTTTTTTTTTTATATAAAGTAACCTAACTCAAAACGACGTCGTTCTGACTAGGTAATATTTAAAAAATAATAATAAGAAGGAACAACTCCTCTATGAGGGATTTTACCAAGCAGTTGGAGGGGTATGTACGAAGGACATTTCCTTGAAGGACTCAAATTATCCATGAAAATTCAGCAAAGTTCGTAGGGTTAACTGGCCGCCCTTGCCGCTTAATGGGTCAGCCCCTGATTTTCTAGTATGTATTATTCTTTCTTTAGGTAAAGAAACTTGTAAGAAAAGAGTGTAATAAGTCATATAACCTAATTAAAAAAGAAAATAAGTCGTTGTAGGAAACAAATCCTATGTACACGTAATTATTACGTTCAACACCAGCTACAATGAAAGTCGACTCATCTTTTTTCGTAAGGTTTAAGTAAAAATCTGTTGTCAAAGAACCTTTTCGTAACGCATATTATTTTTCCTCGTGGAAACATAAATCTTTTCTCTTTATGCTTTTCTACTTCATTGAACATACAAAAAATACATGTTAACTGTTACACCATGAATCATACAAATTGACAAGAGTGTGACTGAGAGTGACCTGAGTTTGGCTTCTTCCTGCAATGAGCTTGGTTGAGAATTCACACATTAATCCGTAAGGACGCATTCACATGAGCAGGCAAAGAAAAACGAAGGGCTGGAAGTCAAGCACACCAGAAGAGAGTTCAAATTCTCAACGTCATCGCCCTTACAAATAATACTTGCTTAAATAAGTTAAGATCTCGCCTCAAAAATTAATTGGTAATAGGGTAAGTGACTCAACTCTTTATTAGTTATAAGCTTTTGGAAGGTTAATTTGTTAACTCTCCAATATGAAACGATCTTCACTCACATGTCCTTTCACGAATGACGAATTTTTAAGCCTAATAAATAGACCATTTTAACCCAATGACTTGGATCACTTGTAGACAATCTTTACATCCTCTCACAATTGCGGCAGTAGAGTCAAGATTGGCTACTCTATAATGCATCCATGGTCCAGTTGCTAACAGGCAACCTGACAAATATAATAATTGAGAGAGTGATGACTCATCCTCCTCCGATCAAGAAGGAGAGCTTAAATATGTGGAAGCTCATTCAGAAATTTATCAATTTATTTAGCAGATTTAGCCGTTCTCTAACGATAGTTATCACCTGCCAATACTTCGATTTTTATATAAAATAAAATAGGCAACGGAGAAAAACCGTTACCTGAACCCAAAATTGCAGTAGTGACGGCCAGTAGCTGTACAAAGAGAGGAGGGAGAGAAAGTGCTTAAAGTTGCAAGTAGAATGGCGAAGAATTACGAGGAGGCTGTTACAAAAGATGAGTCTGAGATCAAGTACCGTGGCATCAAAGCCATGCCCTTTGTTATAGGTATAAGAAATAGTAGTGAATTAATTAATTTCCGGGTTTTTTTTTGTTCTGTTGAAGATTTTTTTCCTAAGTGCTCAATATGTAAAAATTAAATTGCAGGAAATGAAACCTTTGAGAAGCTAGGAACTATAGGAACTTCATCGAACCTTTTGGTCTATCTGACCACAGTGTTCAACATGAAAAGCATCACAGCTACAACTCTTGTCAATGTCTTCAATGGCACCACCAACTTTGCCACCTTGCCGGGAGCCTTCCTCAGTGACACCTATTTTGGCCGCTACAAAACCCTCGGATTTGCTTCAGTTGCTTCTTTCTTGGTATATTTCTGGTTGCACTAATTTCCATTACATGAAAAAATTGCAACGAGAACTACGTCTGATTGTTTTTTCGTCGCAACGGATTATTTTCTGTAGGGGATGCTGATACTAACCCTAACAGCGGCGGTTGCAAAGCTACATCCTCCAAGCTGTGAAGTAGACGGAATAAGTGGCCCATGCATTGGTCCAACACCATGGCAAATGGCATTTCTACTAAGCGGACTCGGTCTACTAGTTGTCGGAGCTGGTGGCATTAGGCCTTGCAACTTAGCCTTTGGTGCAGACCAATTTGATCCCAATACTGAATCAGGGAAGAAGGCCACCAACAGCTTTTTCAACTGGTACTACTTCACCTTCACTTTTGCCATGATGGTTTCTTTGACAATCATCGTCTACGTGCAATCCAACGTGAGCTGGGCTTGGGGGTTGGGAATTCCTACATTTCTCATGTTCTTGTCTTGTGCACTATTCTTCATGGGTACAAAAATTTATGTGATAGTGAAACCAGATGGTAGTCCATTCACAACTGCAGTGAGGGTCACAGTTGCTGCAGTCAAGAAGAGAGGACTGCAATTACCGGAGCAACCATGGATTTCACTTTTTAACTACGTCCCGAAAAGCTCTATCAACTCCAAGATTCCTTACACTGATCAATTCAGGTAACTGAACTATAATGACTAATTAGTTGCTTTAGATTTCCTCTTGATTAGAATGTCTTGTTCCCTTTTAATTTTTACTTGAAAATTCCCAAGAACATTTTAGTAAAGTTTGTGAATTTCCACTCGTGAAAAAACTGATTAATATTTGTGAATTTACAGTACCAGATACATTGTTGATATTCACTTTGTATTTGATAATATCAACAATCCCTTAAGTATTGTAGATTGATATCTGTAGCAATCAATCATTTCCTTTACAACTCGGCCTATCAACCAAGATAAGACAATTATTTGATACAATAATTGAATCAGCATCAGCCTCATCATAAAGGCTTTATCTGGATCAGCCCCATAGTAGGACAAACCAATTAATAATTGACATATTTGACTAACCAAAAAGTTAACACTATTAATTTTCCAGAATCCTTGACAAAGCTGCAATCATGACCAATGAAGACAAAATCAACCCGGATGGGTCAGCAGCAAATCCATGGGGACTTTGCAGTATGCAGCAAGTGGAAGAAATTAAGTGCTTGGTGAGAGTGGTTCCCATTTGGATCTCACAAGTTATATACTATGTTACCCTGGTGCAACAACAAACTTATACAGTCTTCCAAGCACTGCAATCCGACAGGCACCTTGGCAACACCGGCTTCAAGATCCCCGCTGCGTCTTACACAGTATTCACCATGCTTGCCCTCACAATCTGGATACCAATCTATGACAGACTCATAGTCCCAAAATTGAGAAAAATTACAGGAAAAGAAGGGGGCATCACAGTACTACAAAAGATGGGCATTGGCATGGTTCTTGCTATAATAACCATGCTAGTGTCTGGCCTAGTTGAAGAGAAGAGAAGAAGCTTGGCTCTCTCTAATCCAATTGGAATGGAGGGAAGAAGGGGTGCAATTTCTTCGATGTCCGGATTTTGGTTCATTCCTCAGTTGTCACTAATCGGACTTTCTGAGGCTTTCACAGTGATTGCCCAAGTGGAGTTTTACTACAGGCAGTTCCCAGAAAACATGAGAAGCATTGGGGGTTCATTTTTGTTTGTAGGGATGGCAATGTCCAATTACCTGAGTAGTTTTTTGGTGTCGATAGTTCACCATACCAGTGATTGGCTGCCTGAAGATCTTAACAAGGGGAGATTGGATTACTTTTATTATGTGGTGGTTGTATTGGAGGTTTTGAATCTTGTCTATTTCGTAGTACTTGCTAGGTGGTTTAAGTACAAAGGAAGTGGTGGAAGTGCCTCTGAAATTGGGATGGAGAATATGCAATCTGAGAAACATCTTGTTTGATAGACTAAGATCAAACGTAGCCAGCTAGCTACAAAATCGTGGTCTCGATTAGGGAAATCATGCAAGAAATGAGTGTATAATTTTTTGGGTGCTTTAGAATTAGCCCCTTACAACTGTTGAACTCTAGACATAAACCCACCTATATTAAAATATCTAAATAAAACCTAAATTTTGAATTTGATGCCATGTAAGATAAAAGATGTCCATACATTTAAATTTATTTACAGCACCATGCCACCAACATTAATATGGCTATTACAGTTTTTTTTGTAGACTTTTAATTTATTGTCTTTTGTTTGTCAACAACATTCAATTAGTAGTGTTTTTTGCTTTTAATTTTTTTTTAAAAAGAAGAAGTTATTTTCTTCTTTTATGTGAAATCGCCTAATCCAAATCTAATTAGTACAATATACATTCTATTGAAAATGTAGATACATTAACTTGTGAAATTTTTTTTTTTTAAAAAAAAGGTAAAAATAAACTAGTAGATACATTGTTTCTTGTAAAAACTAAACAATAGTTACATTATTTTCATAAAAAAATAAACAATATGTAATTTTTTTAAAATTACACAATAGGTGCACAATTTTCGTAAAAATTAAATAATAGGTACTTTATTTTTGGAAAAAAAAAAAAACTAGTAGAAACATTGTTTCTTTTAAAAATTAAACAATGAATTTATAAGGTAAATTAGTTTGCATGTATTTTGCATATATGGGTTTGTTATTATGTAGGTAAATTATTTTTCATGTATTTTACATATACTAGGTATATTATTTTTCTTTTTTAAGCAATCTAACATTTTAAAATTTTAATAGGAGGTGCACTATTTGAATCAAATGTTTTTTTTGTAGGTAAATTATTTTGCATGAATTTTACATATATCAAGCATTTATATATCACGCATTTATATATGTGTGTGTGTGTGTGAAACAATTTACCTACATTAATATGTAAAATATAATTTTATTGACTTAATTAAGCATGTATAATAACATATATTAGACATGTTTTATGTTATTATATATTAGGCAATGAATTTATAACATTAATATTTATTTTTTTTGTAAAATCATTAATTCTCCCTTACCATCCATCCGCATGGCATTAATTATGTACATCAAACATTCAAATAGGGTTTACAAAAAAAAAATTCAAATAGGGGTATTTTAGGTATCCGAAATTTTTTTAATGTGTGAAGTCAAACAGAATTAATAAATTTGCTGATGTGGAATCTAGTCAATGAGTTTTATTCAAGAAAAAAAACTTATGTCGAGTTTTATGTAAAAAAAATTAAGTTTTAGGGGCCAAAGTCATATTTTCAGTAATTTTTTTCTGTTACAATTTTACTTTACTCCTCTTTTGTACAAGGAGCATGAATTCAGTTGCACACAAAAATTTCTTACATTATACCAAAAGAAAATTTTACAATTGCAACACGTGTTTGCTGTTTTGGTATAAAGAGGTTGATCAGAATTTCTCCATCTCCAAGTCCTAAACGCAAACCAAGAGAGCAACTCCATTTGTGAAGAAAATGAAAGCTCAATGCCGATCATCCAGTGCACATATACAACAAGTGGGAAATATGGACTAATAATTCAAGCTACAATTATACATATATAATTTATAAATATCTGGCTAACAAAAAGAAAGGGAAACCATATTGCATGACGCAACAGTTGACCCATATCACTCATCCCTATGGTTTTAGAAAATCGAAAGGATATGGAGAATTCAACATCTACATCAAAATATATGATATGATTATCATTAAAGTTCAGAATCTAGAATTAGTTGAAGTGGTAGGTGACAAATTTTGTATGGTCAGCACGGTTCATCATCAAAATAACCGCTTATTATTAGGCGTTAAATTTTGTTGATCTCGGTAATATTAAATGTGAAAATTCTTATATGAGTAGCATTTTGTTGTACAATTGATGTGGGATGCATTCTCCAGCAGTATGATGATCAAATATGAGCATATTGTGAGGAACTTTCTGATAATTAAGATTCTAGAATCGCATAATTAAAGATTCTAGCATTAAAGGCCAATTCGAAAACGACTCTAGAAGAGTCATCGTTAGACTTATTTTTGAAAAGAAATATCTACCATGTGCTTGTACGTAAGTGAGTGATTCCATGAACTCACAAAAATGATTTTGCCCTCCTAAAATCATTTTCCTAACGGATGTACGTAAGTGATTGATTCCATGAACTCACAAAAATGATTTTGCCCTCCTAAAATCATTTTCCTAACGGATCCTGAAAGTATCTTATATGTAACTACTAACAAACATATAGGATATGCACCAAATTTTTAAACTAAATTTTCAAATAAAATGATATGTCACTAATATAAAATAAGTACTTTAATCAACATTTAAGTAATAATCTAATCATCAACGTCCAAATTAATTGTTTTACAAAATTTGGTTTAAATATTTATCCCACTGCTTTTCTATTCTTATAATATTAGACTTTGTTGAAAGAAACAATTTTCTTTCTAATATTTCCAATTAAACGAATAGAAGAGAATCGGATCGGAAACAAGCTCTCCAATTCCAATGAAAATTTTTGTGGTTTTAAGTCACTTAGTATTACAATATATAGTATTCTTCTTCATTGTAAGTGAGAAGTCTTTAGTTCGAATCTTGTAATTGCGAGTTTGCAGCCAATTTATTCCTTCAGCCACTTAGTATAAATATATTGTTGAATAAAAAAAATTTATGAAGTGCCAATTTAGTCCATGAACTATCACCTCCGTGAAAATTAGGTCCCTAAATTATTTTTTTTAGTAAAATAGGTCTCTAAATTCGTTACAAATTGCTAATTTCATCCCTACTATTATAATCAAAGCTATTTTATCCAATTTTTCAACTTAAGTCTTTTGACACACTTTAGAGTGCAATATCATCATTTTCTCGCCTATATGCCCTTAACATTTCATACAGGTTGCGAATTTAATGTATAATTTACGCTCTAAAGGCAACTCAATGCACTATTTCTTTATGATAAAATTACCAATCTACCCTCTAATGTGTATCACATGCAAGTAACGTGACTTAAATTGACGGAAAATTGAATATAGTAGTTCGAATATAATATTATGGATGTGATTGGTAGATTTTTATAATTCAATGACTGATTTTTCTGGAAAAAAAAATAGTTTAGGGACCTAATTTTCACTCAGACTCGGGTGATAATTCATGTAAGATCCCACATCGCCCAGGGGAGTGATCCTTAAATGTATATTCACATCCCTACCTAGCACGAGACCTTTTGGGAGCTCACTGGCTTCGGGTTCCATCGGAACTTCGAAGTTAAGCGAGTTCGCGCGAGAGCATTCCCAGGATGGGTGACCCACTGGGAAGTTCTCGTGTGAGTTCCTAGAAACAAAATCGTGAGGGCGTAGTCGGGGCCCAAAGCGGACAATATCGTGATACGGTGGTGGAGCAGGCCCAGGAGGTGATCCGCCCCGGGCCAGGATGTGACAATTGTTATCAGAGCCTAACCCTGGTCTCATGTGTGCCGACGAGGACATCGGGCCCCTAAGGGGGGTGGATTGTAAGATCCCACATCGTCCAGGGGAGTGATCCTTAAATGTATATTCTCATCCCTACCTAGCACGATGCTTTTTGAGAGCTCACTGGCTTCGGGTTCCATCGGAACTCCGAAGATAAGCGAGTTCGCGCGAGAGCATTCCCAGGATGGGTGACCCACTGGGAAGTTCTCGTGTGAGTTCCCAGAAACAAAACCATGAGGGCGTAGTCGGGGCCCAAAGCGAATAATATCGTGCTACGGTGGTGGAGCGGGCTCGGGAACTGATCCGCCCAGGGCCGGGATGTGACAATTCAGAGACTAAATGGGCAGTTCACTAGTTTCAAACTATTTTTTTCAATTAAAAAAATCTGCACAATTCCAATATTGTTTGATGTGTCCCTCTACATTCTCATCTTTATGCCTTGAATATGCTTTGCAGTCTGCACTTATGACTTATCAAATCATAATAAGCTTGAATTATTGGATAAGAGAGAAATTTGAAATTTTCGTAATCTCTAGATATAGTCAGTTTCCATCTTTATTATTTCGAAATATTCGGATTTAGAAATTTTTCAAATTGGAATTTTTTGGTTGGGATCAGAATTTTCAATTCAACATGCACGACTGCACCCCAGGAGAGATGGAGAGTCAAAAGAACAAGGAAGAAACTTTCATTTATTTTTTTTGCAGATATTTATCATGTTCAATCAACTCAAGAATTAAATAGGAGATCTGTTTGTACCCCCTTTTGCACGCACTTGGCCAATATATTCTAAGTTGTTGAATGAAAATGACATAGTTAACTATTTGTACTCGACCTGCGAGCCACGTAATAGTTTTTAGAGTCAACAAGATAATCGCCAAAAATAATGGTTTAAAGCATTGTTAGATGTTTTGCAATGAAACCAAGACATTAATTTCCATTCATGTAGTACAATTGCAGCTAGCTTCCCTTCTATTTTATTACTATCATTTGCAATTAGGGTTATAGGGTTGGAAACAAGTACAATAAATTGAAATTAGGGTTGCAGACAATTGCTTGCACCCAACAAAACAGAAGACTAGTGAAACACCAAAGTGTCACGACTACAGGGTCTAAGTACTCTTGGGGTTTCATGATCAGAGACAGTGAGTCGGTGCCTCCTGTGCCCACATCTTTGTCGAGAAATTCTAGCATACAGCCGCGGTATGCGGCAGCCTCTCATAGGGGTCGGCCCTGCCTGTAGAGGTTTGCATGTAGTGTTTTTTTTTTTTTTTTTTTTTTTAACAAACGATATTATCCACACTAAAAAAGTGAGGGGGTGAGCTAAGTCTCACAATAGGCTAGCAATAATGTAGTTCAAATTTGCCTTTGGCAAGAATCGAACCTAAGACCTTTCACTTACAAGTAAAAAAAAAATACTACTAGACTGTAGTACTAAGTGGTTGCATGCAGTGTTACACTAAAAACACACTGAAAAAATTATGAAGAAATTATCACACGAACCCGTAATTACCGTGGAAGGAATGACTAAAAATAAAAATAAGATATTGGTTTTGGGAGGTGTTTATAAAATTTCCTTCCTTTTATCATTGAAATTGTAGGAAATTCCAATGTATGCATTCATCAAAACGTAAGTAACTTTTCCTCAACTAAGCTTTCTTTTTTTCTTTTCCTAACTTTGTAGAATCTTGTTGGGTTCTACTTTTTTCCTGCAATGGTACACGATGGGGTTGAAGCCAAGGATGAGTAGAAACCATTGGAATGAGCCTTCTCCTACTACATCATCTATTTTCCTTTTTGAGGGGATTTACTATATCTTCTTAAGACGTCTATTTGACCTTGGATAATTACATTTTTGTATGCATATCATCTACAAATTTTCATTTGTTCTCCAAACTTGAATTTTTTTAGGGTAAAGTACAAAAAACTACCTCAACTATTGGTGTCACGACACTTTCATACCTCATCTTTTAAAATTGCCAATGTCATACCTCATCTTACGAATTTGTGCCAATGTCAGACCTTCGTCAGTTTTTCTGTTACTTTTTTTGTTAAATGCTGACGTGACCAGAGACAGGACCCATTTTTATTTAAAAATAATTAAATATTAAAAATTAAAAATTAAAAATTAAAAAAATTAAAAAATTAAAAATTTTAAAAAAACCCATCAACCCATGTCCCCCTCCCCAAAAACCCAGATCCCACCCAACCCTCTCTCTCTCATCTCTCTCTCTCTCTCTCTCTCTCTCGCATCTCTCTCTTCTCTCTCCCTGCAACCTACATCCCTAAAATCCCAAACCCCAAAAATTCTTCCCACTCGTACCCCCCAACCTTCCTCTCTGATCCCACCAACGACAACCCTACCTCTGTCGTTGACTCCAGCGATGACAGCCACGACCCCCAATCGCCCCCAAACCCTAACTTTAGCCACAACCTCCACAACAACATTCATTTCTCCTCCTCGCCCCCGGAGTCTGCCCTTCTGGCGATTTGCGAGAGAAAAACAATACAATAACAACAACAACAACAATCCCAATAGAAAAACTCTCTGTTTTTCCCAGAAAATTCCAAGACTTTCCGAGAAAATCAGAGGAGGCGCAAGAAACAGAGAGAGAGTTGTGATCTGAGAATGGCTCTCTTTGGTTTGAGTTTCCGATAAATGGTGTATATAGGCGGGTCGGATGAGGAGAGAGAGTGGAGGTGAAGTCCATGGCGATGGGTTCTGAGAGGGCGAAGCCTCTGCACAATTTCAACTTGTCGTGGTATTTGAAGTGGGGGAACCAGAAGCACCTGTGATGCCAGAAAGAGAGCTCTGACGCCAGCGGGAGTGGTGGGGAAGGGTCTGGGGTTAATCGGCAATCGTCGGCTCAGAGGATTGAGAGCTCGCCGGCGGTGATGACTTGGGTGGGAATGGTTTCTGGGTTTTGGGATTTTAGGGATGCAGGTTGCAAGGAGAGAGAAGAGAGAGAGAAAAGAGAGAGGCAAGAGAGAGAGAGAGGGTGGGGGAGAACTTAGAGAAAAGGATTTGGGTTTTTAGGGAGGGGGGACACGGGTTGATGGGTTTTTTTTTGGTTTTTTGTTTTTTAGTTTTTTAGTTTTTTGTTTTGGTTTTTTTTAATATTTAATTATTTTTTAAAATATTTAATTTTTTTTTTAATAAAAATGGGTCCCGTTTCTAGTCACGTCAGCATTTAACAGAAAAACTGACGGAAGTCTGACATTGGCACAAATTAGTAAGATGACGTATGACATTGTCAATTTTAAAAGATAAGGTACGAAATGTCATGACACCAATAGTTGATGTAGTTTTTTGTACTTTACCCATTTTTTTAATATAAAATTAGGTTGGTTCGTTAGAGCAATAATGTCTCCTCCTTTGTACTTGAGTTCGATCCTCCAAATCCAATCCTCATCCATCAAAATAAGGCCAATTTAACCTATCGCATGTGAAAATAACAGTTTGGCATCGCAATATTCTTTATTCAAAGTTAACCGATTTCAACAACATAAGAAGAAAAATTAAGGGATTAGATGTAGCAATAATCCAGCATTACATATAGATTGTGTATAATATTTATAGAAGTTTCTTTCGTTCAAGATTTAATTTTGAAACTAATATTCGATTTAACCATACCATATATAGATTAGCTGGTGGACTTAGAGTCACATAACGACTTGTTGGTCCAACAAATCTCAGAAAGCATATGTAAATACTGCTCAAATCGGGACAACTGCCAAAGACAGACAGGGCACTTACTCAATCTATTAATCTGGTAAAATACAAACTAGTCGTGATAGGTAGCTCGGCTACATGTGGTAGAGCTGCTCGATTAGTGTAGTTCTAGCTCAAATGAGACAAGCGTAGTGTCGGATGAGACCAAATACACTGAATCTCTTAATACAGTGAGAAATCTCTTAATATGATGAGAAGTGCTATGTGAATGACGTGGTCAAGTTTTCTTCTCCCATTATATAGTTCGTTTTGATTCCTTTTTTCTTAAAACATGAGAGCAATCATGGAAAACAATGAGAGAGATAGCCTGGAGAAGAATAAGAGAGGTTCTACAGGTGAAGAACCAATTATATACAGAGGATGGAAAGCAATGCCATTTGTCATAGGTGAGTGCAACTTTTTTCTTTCTTTTTGTTTCATGCTCTTCCCATCAGATTAATTTCCTTTTCTCTTCTGTTTAATCATGAATTTATCTTTCTTTCTTTTTTCACTTATTTGTTAGCAATCCATCTGCATAAAATTCCAGGAAATGAAACAGTTGAGAAGCTAGGAGCCATTGGGACCTTGGCCAACCTCTTGGTCTATCTTACTAGTGTATTCAACCTGAATAGAATTACAGCTGCAACTCTTATTACTATCTTCAGTGGCACCAACGTTGCAACCTTGCTCGGAGCTTTCGTTACCGACACTTATTTCGGTCGTTACAAGACGTTGGGATTTTCGTCGATCGTTTCTTTTATGGTACTTACAAAACTACCATTTGTTACTTTGATTCATTTTCGTTGTCCAACATACAAATATTAGGGAAATATGCACAAATAGACGTTAAATAGTATATTATAAACCAACGTTGAGTTCCTCTGTATTGTCTATTTAGCGTCCATCTGATTCAAGTTATATTAAACGTTTGTAGCGGTTCTATTATAGTGCATATTTTCTCAAAAATTAGGCTTTGATTAATTTCTATTTCAAGGTTTCTTACCTTTATGACTATTTGGCTCCAAATGTATCTTAACGCTCGGAGCTTTCATTACCAACACTTAATTATCTCAATCATTATAAAATGCTAAGATATTCGAATATCACTTCTTTTATGGTACTGATAAAACTATTATTTGCTACTTTGGTTCATTTTCAATGTTCAACATACGAAAATTCCAAAAACATGCACACAATTAAGCAATAAGCCTTTTCTAAACCACATTTTAGTGTCTCTTTATTGTATGTTTAACGTACATCCGATTATATATTTTATTAAAATTTGGTCACTAATTTTTTTTTTTTTGTTCATATTTCCTCGAAAAATAAGCTTTGATTCATTTCACTTCCAAAGTTTCTTACCTCATCATGACCGCTTTTAACTCATTAGCTCCAAAATGTATATTTCTTAATCCTATAATTAATGCTTTATCTAGGGACTGCTGCTGATAGATTTTACTGCAGTATTCAAGAACTTGCATCCTCCTCAGTGCAAACAAGAAGAGAGAGGAACATGTAAAGGGCCAACAGTTGGTCAAATGGCATTTTTACTAACTGGTTTTGGGATGCTAACAGTAGGAGCTGCAGGCATCAGGCCATGTAACTTGGCATTTGGGGCAGACCAATTCAAACCGAAAACGGAGTCCGGAAAACGAGGAATCAACAGCTTGTATATGTCCAGTCAAATGTAAGTTGGGGTCTAGGGTTTGGTATTCCAGCCATTTTAATGTTGACATCATGTGTTCTCTTCTTCATGGGATCAAAAATTAATGTACGTGAAAGTGAAAGCCTCCGGTAGTCCAATGGAGAGTGTAGCACAGGTGGTGGCCGTTTCCTTTGCGAAAAGGCACTTGAAAGTTAAAGTGCCGGAGCAGCCATGCCTCTCCATGTTTGTGTACATGCCTCCCAATTCAATCAACTCCAAGCTTCCTTACACAAATCAATTCAGGTAAATTAGTTTTAACTTCATTCATTTATATGCCTTCTTTGTTTATAACTTCATGCATTTTATATGCCTTCTTTGTGAAAGAAACTTATCTACACCTGGAATGACATTGTGGTGTTCTAAGTCAATCGTGCACTGTTTACTTTCCTTGGCAACGGGTGATTGGATTAAAATACAAAGTTAAAGATAATGCACATATCTGGAACATATTAAAGAACGGACGTCATGCGCATGCACAAAGAATTTCTGCATATACATACATTTTTATCATGTTCTTTGATTGCTTCGGTTTTGAGCACGCTCTTCGATTTCAAATTGGAAACTCTTTGAATCAATTCGAAGCGGCGGTTTTAGTTGGCGGTCCATAAACTTTTTGAAGTCTTTGAGTTTGACTCGAAGGATTTCAAATGTGAAATCCACAAGGTAGTATCCCAGGTGTAGGTAAGTTCTTAAGAATCTTATTTTCACTTCTCAGATGCCTTGACAAGGCAGCAATTCTTACGCCTGAAGACAAAATGAACCCGGATGGATCAGCTGCTGATCCGTGGGGACTTTTTAGCATGCAGCAAGTGGAAGAAGTGAAATGCCTGCTGAGAGTGTTGCCAATATGGGCAGCAGCCCTCGTATTCCATATTCCCATAGTCCAGCAGCAAACCTTTGTTGTCTTCCAAGCCCTTCAATCCAATCGACGCCTCGGAAAAACCAGCTTCCAAATCTACGACCGCCTTCTTGTCCGATTCCTCCAAAGGCTCAAGGGAAAAGAAGGCGGCATCACATTGCTGCAAAGAATTGGAATCGGCATTTTTCTCTCTGCGATCGCCATGCTAGTATCTGGATTTGTAGGACAATGAAGGACTATAGCGCTAACAAAACCAATTCCAGGAATCCAGACAAGGGGTGACATTTCATCCATGTCCGGCTTTTGGCTGGTCCCTCAGCTCACACTAACCGGGCTTGCTGAAGCGTTCACCTCCGTTGGCCAAGTCGAGTTCTACTACAAGCAATTCCCGGAAAACATGAGAAGCATTGGAGGGTCTATCTACTTTTGTGGACTGGCTGGTTCTAGTTACTTGAGTAGTGCGTTAATCGTCATAGTTCACCGGACTACTGAGAGGGCTGAGACCGGGAATTGGCTGCCGGAAGATCTCAACAAGGGGAAGCTGGATCACTACTATTACTTGATTGCTGCTCTTGGAGCCATTAGTTTGGGATAATTTTTAGTGTGTGCAAAGTGGTACAAGTACAAAGGTGATGGGGACAACAATGCCCTTCCAGTTGAAGTAGTGCAGAAATCACATGAACATGAGATTTGATGCAAACCTAGATGAGAATGTCTATTTCTACCAGATTTCTTAATTACATAAGTGAACAATAAAACCATCGTCAATTTTATAATAGCACATTTACTTACTTAAAATGAGTACCAAAAGAATCGAAATTATTCTAATTCACGACTTCATGGTGTTTTCCAACACATGTAGTCAAAAAACATGTGCAGTCCACATTACAATCCTTCATCTAATATGTGCATAACTAGGATTGATTATACTATAGTTGATATGTTACTCGATAATTTTTACTATGATTGACTTTTCCTTATTCCAGGTAAGTAAACAAGCTCTTGATGCATTTCAAGAGACCGATTTGTGTTAACCTAATCATAAAACCTGGGTAGAACAAACCACAAAGCTAGGTAACTTGTGGGGCTACCGAAACATCGAATGAACGGTTCTGATCAATGGAGAAAAGTTTATTTCCGTCCTCTCTTAATCGCAAGGAAGAGGGTTAGAGTGTAGAAAAAGGAAGATAACAGCTGACTGCACCACTCATTTTACATGCCAAAAACCGAAAAGCAGAGTAGCAAATTTAAAACGACTGTCTACTACGAGGTTACTCACAACATGCCGAGTACACGTCTTTACTCTCAGCACACAATCATCTTATACAGTATATAAATAGGTAAATACATTCTATCTGTCTTAAACTGTGTATGATTGCTGAATTGTGTCGATGTCGAGCCCCTTCAATCTCACCACGGATTCTACGTGACCTTTCAGTGTAGTGAGTTCCCTCAACCTACAAGAAGGCAGGAGTCTCGGTTAGAGAACCAACGCAACATGAAGAGACTAAAATCTCAAGCTGAAAAGAAAGTTTGCGGCTCACCTTGCAATCTCAGCTCTTCTTTTGGCCTCTTCGGCGATCTGATTGAGTTCTGTGAAATGTGTTCGTTCTGTAAACATCTTGGTGTCCGGTGGCTGCAACCCGTGCAATGTCCTTTGTGCATGTGCCCATTGAAGCTCACGTTGTTCCTTTCCAAAGTCCTTTTGCCTTGTGAAAGCAACCTAGAAAACAAAAAACAAAAAACAAAGAACCCCTCAATAAACAGTTTAACAAGAAACTCCCTGATCAAGTAATACTGGGTAAGCAATCCAGTGTCAATAACGTACCCTCTGTTCAATCAGTAGATCCCACGCCTTCCCGCTCAGAGCATAACGTATCATGAATTTTATGATATCCAGAGGGATATATGTGACGATATTATAAAGCCATATCACCCCGGCCCAACCCCAACCGATCCCCTCAATGGCAGCAAAACTCCAATTTGCATAGACTGCAATCAAGGTGGCTATCTGCTCAAAATAGAAGGTAAGAAATTCAGTTTCCCCTCAAAATCAATCAAAATGAAAATAAATCGAGATCGGGAAAAGTGGCTCACCAGCTGAGCTATTATAAAAGCCACCATAAGCAACAATCCAGGTCGCTCAATAAACGACCAACTTCGAGACCGTGTAACAAATATGAGGGCCTGGCTAATAATGCTCACTTGTAGATATATAGCAGAGGCAAGCTTCCGAAAGTCATCATTAGCTGTTTTCTCAAGGGTTGATACCCCAAATGTTCTCTGAAACAATTAGTGGCTGGATATTAATTAACCACTAACAAGAGATGGCAAGTAGCAGCAGAATAAGCAAATTAGCCCCACGAATGCACATTTTATGACTACAAGAGATACATCAGCAACAATCAGAGCATTTTATGCTCAAACAAGACAGAATCTTACTGGGAAGAAGTCTGTTTTGTATGCTGCCCAAAAGAATATCACAGTCATTATTGCCAAGTAGCCTCCGAGCACAATTCCAGTTGCAAAAATCTCGGCCAGCTTCCAGCTATCTGGCAGAGGAGACGGTTTAACTCTGTCCTTTGATATTGTCATGATCGTACCTAAAAGGTCATTCTGTTAGTAAATTCTGCGGAAGAAAACACTTATCGGCTACAGAAGAGTGCATGTGCTTTCAGCAACAACATTGACCAAATATCAATAAAAGATAGTGCTAACGAGAGACAAAATAGGACTCAACTAAAACAAAAATTATACAAATGCGTACACACAGAGGGAGAGAAGGAGAGGGAGAGAGAGAGAGAGAGATTTTGAACAGGGAAAAGAAAGAACAAACCATCATTGAGGATCGCAATAATAAGCACCATGAAAGGCGGAAAGTCAAACTTCCATAGGAGAGCCAGCAACATGAAACCAAGCTGTCATGAAAAAGAATAAGAAAAGTGAGGCCATACTATTGAATGCTCTAAAAGAAATTTAATTCAAAATTTTATGAAAGATGCCATCTACATGAATCAAACGATTCAAAACAAAGAACCTTAACTTACCACAATACGAATTGTGATGGAAACAGCATATATCTGCCAACCATAAACAAGAATTTGTTACTTAGTTCACTGCTGAGGTGGACAATGACTCTTTATCACAAGAATAATATGCCACTTTAGAAGCTTACTGTGTAATTTTTCATCCTCTGGAAGATTGCCCGACTGGTCAAAACAGCACTAATGATGACGCTAAGGCCAGGTTCAGTAAGCACAATATCAGAAGCACTGCGAGCAGCATCTGTTGCATCAGCAACAGCTATACCAATATCAGCTTTTTTGAGGGCAGGAGCATCATTGACTCCATCACCGGTCATTCCGCAGATATGTTTCCTAGCTTGCAAGCGTTTCACAATCTCGTATTTATGCTCTGTACCAAAACAAAATTAACCCAGTCACTCTAAGTTGGATAATTGAAACCATGTTCTAGCAGCCAATAGTAAAATCTGAAAACTTTTTCTCAAGCATATGCTATGGTACGTGTGTGAGATTTCCCCAACAATGGGGAGGGAAGAGCATACCTGGGAAAACCCCAGCAAAGCCATCAGCTTTTTCTATCAGCTCGTCAATCGGTAAAGCAATAATTGACTCATCCTTGTCCTGTCCTAGCAAAGCAGATGAAGGGTACATATTGGTTCCCATCCCCAAGCGACGTCCAGTTTCCTTTCCAATCGCCAGTTGATCCCCTGACAAAATACAACTTTGAGCAAGACGGCAACATAAACAAAGAACTAAATATCATCACTTTTACTATTGAACTCAGAGGTAGGGTGGCAGGAAACACAACTAATTACGTACTTGCAGTATAAGAGACTCCAACTAATAACATTATTAATGAAAAATAACAGAACAAACTTCTACCCATTTCTTTAAACACCTATGTCTCTTAAACAACACAAACACATTAAACTGTTAATACACCAGCTTCACCATAACCACATATCAAGTAAAGTGTGCACATGCTGCAGCATCCATGACATATCACCCCAAGGATGGTCCAACATTACGCAGAATATCAAGGCATAACTAAATCAGGACCAAAGTATGTTAACTGAAAAGTGAAAACAACGACTTGGATTGCTCATGATTTGTCAAAGATTCAGCAAAGATTTATTAATGCTTCTTCAAATATCCAACGAGAAGAAACAATACTAATTTAACCTACTATAAAGAAACATACCAGTAATCATCTTCACGTTCACTCCAAGATTTAACGCCCTCCTTATTGTCTCTGCACTGTCATGTCTAGGTGGGTCAAAGAGTGGCATTACACCAACAAATTGCCACGGGGCTCCAGCACTCTCCTTCCTTCCTTCTGGAACTTCCTGCATAAAACAAATGAAATGACTTTAAATAAGAATAAAATTTTAAACTACAACATAAGCCCAAGATAAAGATTAGAGATTCAGTTACCTGGTATGCTACAGCAAGAGATCGTAAACCTCGCTCAGCAAACTTATCAATAACAGCATGAACTCTGCGCTCGATGTCTGACTTATTGCGTGCAAGATTCAAAATCTAAAAAAAAAAGCACCTGGGATTTAGTATTTAATCTTGAAAACAAAGGGAGGACAACGACATAAAGTGGAAGGCAATTTACCTGCTCTGGTGCACCTTTGCTAACTCTATGCATTTTACCATCACGATCTAGATAAGTCAATGCAGTTCGTTTATCAGTAGGATTGAAAGGAAGGAAGTGTATTTCTTGAATTCCAGCACGTGCCTTTGCACAAAAATCAAAAGAAATGGGATTTTTAAAAGATAATAACGCATGTATGACACATATATTTCAGAAACTACTCAACTTCAAAATATGTAGTAAAACACGCCTAAAGAACTTCAGAGCTATGTTTGGAAACGGGCATAATCCAATATAAAAATGAAATCACCTCCTTAGGATCAGCAAGCATCCCAACTATAGCAGTATCTATTGCATCTTGATTCTCCAGCCTGGAGGCTCGAGCTGCCATCAACACAACAGTATCTGGATCCACTCCTTTTGCAAAAACCTACAAGTTTAAAGGTCAATCACGCATTTAAACAAGGATTTTTTCGTAGAGGAAAAAAAATATTTTATAACAAATAAGCAACCTCGATAAGATTTTTGTCAACAGTAAGCTTATTCAATGTCAGAGTTCCAGTCTTATCACTGCAAAGAACATCCATGCCTGCCATCTCTTCAATTGCTGTCATTCTCTTTGTAATAGCTCCCTGCAATCATTATTAACAAAACTAATCACGTTCCAAAACACCTTATACCACATAGTGCTGTAGCATTACAAGGAATCAAGCCAACCTGCTGTGATAATCTATGAGACCCAATAGCCATTGTCACAGACAGAACTGTCGGCATGGCAATTGGAATTCCACCAATGAGAAGCACAAGAAGGTTATCAATTCCAGGACGATATTTTCGGTCTTGAATCGGGTACATGACAATTATCTCTATTACCATCCCCACAGCAATGGAACATATGCAGAAATTCCCAATTGCAGTCAAGACCTAAAAAAATGAAATGAAATCAGAATCAATAAAGTCACAGCCCACAAAGCCCAAAATAAAAGAAAGCCAAAAAAAAACTAGTCTCCCTGCCTTTTGGAAATGGCCCACTTGATTCGTGCTATCAACAAGGTGAGCAGCTTTTCCAAAGAAGGTATGGACACCGGTGGCAATGACCACTGCATCAATCTCTCCTTGTTTGCAAGTAGAACCAGAATACACACCATCCCCAGGGCTTTTCGTCACGGCAAGGGATTCACCTGTAAGTGCAGACTGCAAGCCCAAATTGGAAACTTCAGAAACAGCCAAATTTTTCCAAGACTCGCCATTACATATTATTGCCAACTTCAACATGATAAACAAGACAGCTATAATTGCAGATCAAACCTGGTCAATTTTCAAAGGATCCCCTTCAAGTAGACGAGCATCAGCTGGAACAATGTCACCAAGCTTAATACTAATTATATCACCAGGAACTAGAACCGAAGCATCTTGTTCATTCCACCTTCCATCTCGAAGGACCTTTCAAACATTTCTTTTTGTCAGAAATGAAACCGGCAAAGATATTGAAACATATATCACAATAGAAAACTAATAGTTGTGCGCGCACGATCACATAAGATTGCACTGCATCCAGAATAGATACTATACTAAGGTGAAATTTACGGATTACTCAATTCCATAATATAAAAAGTACTCCTACAACCTTAATAGAAACTAAAGACAAGAAGTTTCCAATCTGATACCTTGGCTTTGGGAGCCAAACGAGCCATGAGTGCTGCTGCAGCATTACCGGCATTGTTTTCCTCAATGAAACTGATAGTGGAATTGATGACGAGCAGAGTCATAATACCCACAAAATCTTGCCAATCCGGTGGCTTACCCTGCACACAGAAAATCATGGTACAAATCAACTAAAAGATAAGAACACAAAAGCACAAGCAGCGTCAAAGAAATAACAACAGCGACCGAAAGAGCCAAGCGGTTACCCCTCCATTTGCAAGAGCAATGGCCATTATGGCAGCAGCTTCCATAACCCATGAGAGAGGATTCCACATAAAACCCAAAAACTTCAAAAATTTGCTCTCCTGAAAGTTTGAAACAGACCCAGAACATGGAACTGTGTGAGCATAGAAGGGTAAGCTTCAAAAATACAAAATAATAAGAAAAAAGGGCTGTAAGCATGAAAAACAAACCTGCTTTTCTTCAAGCTTGTTGTGTCCAAAAATGGTGAGTCTTTCCTCAGCAGCTTCACTGCTGAGACCCTCTTTGCTACATCTCAGATTCTCAAATACCTCTTCAATGGGTATATTTTCCTGCACTCACAGAGTTCGTATGAAAGGTAAAAACCCAGTAAACAAAACCAAAAACCCAGATAAACAAACCAAAAAAGGCTTCAAATTTCTCAGATCTATATACCAAATCAACAGTTTCCTTCAACACAGCATCCAATACTTCAGGTTTCTCCCCCATCTTTCCCTTCCTCTCCAAAACTGCCTACTCTTTACCTTATATCTCTGCAAAAAACAGTCAGAGATCAGGCGCCATTGAAAACGCACAAGAAAAAACCAACCTTTTTCTCTTGCCTTAAAAAAAAAAAGAACTTTGTTGGCCTCAAAAGAGAGAAATGAACCTTGAAAGATAGAACAAAAAGTGAGAATTTTCAGAGAAATAAAGCAATATACCCAGTTGCAAGAACTTGACTCGGATAAGAAATACGATAGGGAACCGCAAATGAGAAGGACCCTCCTTATGGCCACCAAACACGCAGGCAGGGACAGAGAAGATGAACCGCTAAAGAGAGAGCAAAGAGTGGCAGTCGGTAACAGTCACAGCCTTTTCTACCTTCTCTCTTTATTCTGTTAAATATTTAAAAAACCCCTTAAAAAACAGTCACAGCCTTCTGGACCTGCATGCGTCACCAGCTACTCAGTATTACGGTCGGGCAGTATTTCTTTTTACTTAAAAGTGAAATGTCTTATGATCGAATCTCGTACATGATGAATTTGATACCAAATTAGGCTGCATATTATGTGGTTTAGCCGAACTCCCCCTCCCTCTAGTATAAAAATATCGATATTGATTCACTTAAAAAATCTTTGAACTTTTAAACAAAACCGACCCACATCATAGTTCGAAGCACTTGTAAAATTGCAACTTTAAATACTAAACGCCCGGTTTGGATATGCTTTTAAATTACTGAAAGTGTTTTTAAACAACATGTTTTGGGATCACAAAAACACTCGAAGTGTTTCCTGCAAAAAAAATCAATTATGTGGACTTCTTGCAGGAAACACTTCAAATGCTTTTACATAATTTACTTGTATGTTTATAAAGTATTGGTTTTAAAAATATTTTTACTAAAACACTTTCAACTATTTTAAAAATATTTCTAAACGAGCATTAAAACTTGTAAACTTTATTTTTGTTAGAACAGACGTTGTGACTTTAAATAATGGTAATTTTATTTCTATCTTTTTTATATTATAAGATGACAATTTATAGATGAGGTTACCAACCATACTCGAAAGCCATTGAATCATGAATTGCACGTCTGGTGCACAAAAGATGAGAGGCCAACCATGTTTTATTTTTTTATTTTTTCTTGTTTTCAATTTTTTTACTATGAAAAGATGGTATTAATCTACAGTTAATACCAAAATTAACTTTTGTTCAAGCAGTGGAAAAGTGTTGAAATAGTAACTTTGACCTTTTCACTCACTGGTGATTAGAATTTAAAATGGAAAGGATACTATATTGGATGTCTGTTATTCATATCTAAATACTTACGCCTCTTGTTAATTGACTATCTATTATTTATACCTAAACCCAAATCAAACGGGAGCAAGAATTTTTGCTAAATTTCGATTTTTTATTAAATGTAAAATCGTGATTAAAACCCGGTATTCTCTCATTTTCTTTACTCATGGTCAAAATTATAATTGGACAATTTTAGTTGTAGTTACTAAAGGATCTTTTAGTTGTAGTGTGTAACGTAACAAACAAGATTTTTCTTTTGTTCAAAACAAAAGAAAATTCTTGTTTGTTAAATGTTAAGTAAAAAAAAAATTATTTGTTATTATTTTAACTGAGTACAAACACTTTTGGAGAAAATTATTTTGAAACCAATCCTCAGAAGAAAAAAATGCAAATTAATCATGGAGAAGCATTTTAAGTGTCCTTCATCGTTATTAAGAGTAGTGTTTTTAGAATGATTAAAAACGTTTTTTGTTAAATTAATTTTGAGTCCCAAAAGTACTTTAAAGTTTTTTGGAAGAAACGCCAGATATATACTTCTTGCAAGAAGCGCTTAAATTATTTTTCCAAATCTATTTAAATTTTTACTAAGAATTGATTTTAAAAATATTTTTATCAAAAATATTTTTAATCGTTTTACAAACAATTCTAAACAAGCTCTAAAACTGACCAAATCCTATAAAGTAGAAATAAAAAATCTCTTTGACATGTATATGTCATAGAGTCGTCCTTAGGTACACTACTTTAGTCGATAAGAAAAACAAATGAAAAAAAGAAAACAAAGAGATCACAAACAGAGAAAAGCCGATGAGAAGACGGAATGGTGACGCAAAAGGATGAGAAGATGGAAAGCAAAGTCATCACACACTCTCATGTCTTTTTGGATGCCCAAACTTTTAATAAATATCGACACTAAAAAAGAAAAGTCACCCTTTTCTTGTTTCTTGTAAGTTACTAGCCTTCATGGACGTGCTCATATACGTATAAAATATATTTTTTGAATCACAATGTGCTACATGCGATTTACTAATTGTTAGCTTATTATGAGGCTAAATTCACTCCCTCCCTTTAGTGTAGATAACATTGTTTGTTAAAAAAAATGATCATTTGACAATTAATTGAATCACATTATTATGCGCATGTGAGATACTTTTTTATAACTGGCACTACGCACATCTTAAGTGTTTAAAAGTTGAGAAATAATATTTAATAAACAACCACGTGCAAAAGGCATTTTTTGAATCATGGCGCGCTACACTCGACTTAGATATTTTAAATGTATTTATATGCAAAGCGCATGCAGAAGACATTTTTTGAATCACAGCGTGCTACACACAATTTACATGTTTTAAATGTATTTATTAATGTAGATGGAAATGAATAATAAATGTATTTAATAAAGGGTAAATTACATAGTACCTCCTCATGTTTGAGGTCTATTACAATCTCATACAATATCTTTAAAGCATTTCACTTTCATACCTCACGTACTATTTTATTTCAAAATAATACTTCCGTTAGCTTTTCCATCCATTGTTCCATTAAAAGCTTACATGGCTGCCACATTTATGTCACGTGGATGCTACATTTGTGCCACGTGGCAAAAATAAATAATTTTTTATGAATTTAAAAATAATTAATTAAAAACAAGTATAAAATAAAAAATAAAAAAATAAACCTTAAAACCCATGTCTTCCCATCCTCAGCCGCATTCACCTATCCCAATAACCTCATCTCCTCCTATACTCCATCCTCATATGATCTGTGCTTGTATGCAACAAGAATCTTTCGTTGCGGCCTCCATCCTCATCTAGTAGTCTGTCTCCAACAAATCCATCAACGGCAACCTCACCAACTCCACCGTCCTCGATGCCGCACTTGTCTCTGTCGACTACGCATCATTTCCCATCTTTTCTCCTGCCTCATCGGCTTCTTAAGTCGCAGACGATGCCGTCGCGACAGCTTCTGCAGCCTTTTACACCGCTATGGCTTTCCGCCGTCAATCACCGTCTTTGGCGAGTTTGTCATAACCTCGTTGGTCACAAACCACACAAAGCTTCAGCGCGGGAACATCGAGGCACGAAGGTTGTCCACATCCACCTCGTCGGACGAAATCAAGAAGTTAGGGCTGAAATGGGTGGTGCCCCGTCGCCAAATCAATCCCTCGATCTGCTGAGTCGTGTCGAGATCGAACTCAGAGTGACGTAATCGACCAAGCTGCAACATGAGTTGTGAGATCTCGGGTTGTTGTGGTGGTAATTGGAAGCGTGGTTAACAGACATGTGTGACGTCGATGACCTCTTTTTCCGTCGGGTTGTGGTGGTGGTATTGGGGACGAAAAATGCCAAAATCCTTCACCCCATATCCTCTTTTTCATTTTTAAAGTTTTTAATTATTAAAAAATGGTTTTTTAAATAACTAATCCTTTTTATTTTATTTTATTTACTTGATGCAAAGTTAGCAGCCACATCAGCACCTCATATTTGTCACGTCATCACTTAATGATTTACTTAACGGATTTTCTAATAGATGTATGAAATTGAAATAAAATGATAAGTAAATGCATGAAATTGAAATGTTTTAAAAATGTTATATGAGATTGTAATAGACATCAAACCTGATGGGGTACTATGTAATTTACCCTTTAATAAAAGTGGTATTTTAATTAATCAAAGCATCTGAATCCATATTAATAAAAGTGGTATTTCAATTTCCATCTACATTTTATTGAATTTACATTAAGATTAGAAAAAATAATATTTAATAAACAACTGATTGCTAGCCTATTGTGAGGCTAAACCCACTCCCCTAGACTTAGTGTAGATAACATCGTTTGTTAAAAAAATGATCATTTGACAACTAATTGAATCACATTATTATGTGTGTGCGAAATACTTTTTTATAACTGGCACTACGCACCTCTTAAGTGTTTAAAAATTGAGAAATAATATTTAATAAACAACCGCATGCCAAAAATATTTTTTGAATCATAGCGCGCTATGGCATAGACATTTTAAATGTATTTATATGCGTGAATTGCTTCAATCTTTTTTTATTTCATTATTTTCTTTTTTTTATCACCAGCGCTACGCGGCTCTTAAGATGTTTTGAACACAACATTCATGATTTTTCTTATTTTTTTATTATATTTTTCTTCCCCATCACTTGGGCACCATCAACTTTGTCATTTGTTTATTTTTTTTCTCTCTTCTCTTTCATTTTTTTTTCTTTTCTCTCTCCCCATTTATATTTATATTATATTTTATGATTACCAACTTACCCTTACATGATTTGATATATTATTTTGGTCATGTTTTGAATTTTTTTGGCTGAGGGACAATTTGGTCCAATTATTTTTGTCGAAGCCATGACCCCAAATTGGGGCTCTGGCTTTATATATAAGAGATAACCAAAGACCCCAAAAAATCTTGTTTATTTAATAAATGCTTAATTCTTTGTTGCTCGCTCAACTTTTTCCTAAGAGCATTTTAAGAAGAGATTAATTTTTTTTTATACTTATTTTTTGTGTGGCTTTTCTATAGTTTATATTATTGATTGACATGTATTAAGTTTATGACAACAAAATTAAAGGTTTAGAAAAACTATTGGAGATGCTCCAATCATACTTCTATCTTGTAATTTATAAAATTTTAAAAATTGCACACCCTACCTTTATCCACATTCTTTTTTGCCAACATATTACTTATTTTCACAACAACGTACAGATATGAGTCAAGTTGGTTAGAACAATATGTTCTCTCTTTTGCAGTTTATAGACTACACCCTAATTTGGATCTCATTTCTCATTAATTTAGACGAATGCAGTATAAACTGTCACTTGTATCAAAACATATTACTTACTTTCATTCTTTTTCTTTAACAAACGATATCTATATTAAGGGGGTGGGGGTGGGCTAAGTCTCACAATGAGCTAGCAATAATGTGGTTCATATTCGCCTTTGGCGAGTGTCGAACTTAATAAGGCTCTCACTTACAAGTGAATAATAACACAACTAGACCGTAGTGCTAAGTGACTTAATCACTTTCATTTTAATTTCTACCTATTTATTCTCACCCCACCAAGCCAAAGTGTACAAATCTCATAGGTGAATATCTGTTGACAATTACTCTCAATGCATTTACAATGGTGGATATTTTGAGCAAACGAGTAGGTTAACAACAAACTTTTATCTTCTGCAAATAAATTAGATACAAAATTTAGTAGAGCAGCTGCAGTTACTATGTAACACTGGCACCGATTTTAGGTAGGACATGACCGGCCCCATCACAAAGGTTTAGGTTGCTAACATATACATATTTGAGAGTTAAAAATAAATAAAAATAAAAATAAAAATAAAAAAACATGTACATATTTGAGTTTAGGTTGCTAACATATTAAAACTGACTTGGCTGGTTTCTCAAATCTTTAGTAATTGACTTAAGGGATATTTTCGATGCGGTTTCTAACTATCAATATTTTTTTACTAAAACCTTGTTGGTTTTCAATTTTTTATTGAAGTCTCTAAAATTAATGTGATAATGTATTTCTATGTAGGTTACTATATTTTTTTTAAATTAAAATTTGAAATTTATAGTTGTTTGTATTAATGAGATTTTAAATATATAAAAACCCATAATTTGTGGATGAAAATTATTAAAATATAAATTATACTCTCCAATATATTGTGTGTGTATATGTATGTATGTATGTATATATATGTGTGTGTATATATATATATATAAAAAAACATGGGTACATACATCAAAATTAACAAAAAAATTATTGTACCAAAATATGGGTACATTCTTCAAAACCACACAAAAAATAATAGATATTAGGCTTAATAACATTAGTAAATTTATTTGTTTAAACTTGACATGGATACATTCTCAAATCAAGAAAAAGAATGCACCCATATAAGTTTAAAAATGGATTAGAAAAAAATCAAATAGATTTTATATATTAAAAAAAAGGTACATTTTACTACAACAAATTGGTATATTTAAGAATGGGTACATTTTAAGATTAAAAATTTGAAAAATTACATGAATGGGTACATACAAGATTAAAAAAATTGGAAACCTTTTTATAAAAAATTAAGGGGTACAAACTTATTCTAATTTTTTTTATTTTGGAAATGTTTTGAATTGAAAATTATTTAGGAGTTTAATGAAGGTGTGAGTATTAAAATCCTAAATCAATTATTAATTTTTATTTTAAAAATTATGTAACTGACATGTAAATTCATTATTACATTAATACTAGGGACCTTGATCAAAATCTAAAAACTAATAAGGTTTCAATCAAAGTACATTAGTAACTAAGGACTGTATACTAATTTTTCCTTGATGTAATTAGTGAGGAACTATTAGCACGCAAAGAAGTTCATTAAGCACCCTCCCTTATAAGCAAAAACAAAAAATTAGCACCGAGTGATTGGAAATGATAATTTTAGAGTGTCAAATAATCTCCCATTTAGTTTTACTTAATCAATAAAATGATTCGCCAAAACAAAAGGCAATATATAAAAAGACAAAAAGAAGTAAGAAAGATGCATAAACATTATATATTTAGATACTAATTAGTTAGTATATATTGAGCTATTATCATATGCGAGAAATTGACATGTAAATGATGTAATGAATAGTGGTGATTAATTATATTTAAGAATAGGTACATTTTAAGATTAAAATTTTGAAAAACTACATGAATGGTTACATACAAGATTAAAAAAATTCGAAACCTTTTTATAAAAAAAATTAAGGGGTACAAACTTATTCTATTTTTTTTTATTTTGGAAATGTTTTGAATTGAAAATTATTTAGGAGTTTAATGAAGGTGTGAGTATTAAAATCCTAAATCAATTATTAATTTTTATTTTAAAAATTATGTAATTGACATGTAAATTCATTATTGCATTAATTCTAGGGACCTTGATCAAAATCTGAAAACTAATAAGGTTTCAATCAAAGTACATTAGTAACTAAGACTGGATACTAATTTTTCCTTGATTTAATTAGTGAGGAACTATTAGCACTCAAAGAAGTTTATTAAGCACCCTCCCTTATAAGCAAAAACAAAAAATTAGCACCGACTGATTGGAAATGATAATTTTAGAGTGTCAAATAATCTCCCATTTAGTTTTACTTAATCAATAAAATGATTCGCAAAAACAAAACGCAATATATAAAAAGACAAAAAGAAGTAAGAAAGATACATAAACATTATATATTTAGATACTAATTAGCTAGTATATATTGAGCTATTTCATATGCGAGAAATCGACATGTAAATGATGTAATGAATAGTGGTGATTAATTCATTAAGCATGATCAATACTTGATGAAGATGTGCGACAACGACCCCCTTAATGCATTCATTTTTATCGTGACTAGAACTAGTAGAAAGCAACATATAATTTGAGTTTATTCA
Organism: Malus sylvestris; assembly: GCF_916048215.2. NCBI lineage: Eukaryota > Viridiplantae > Streptophyta > Magnoliopsida > Rosales > Rosaceae > Malus > Malus sylvestris. The sequence continues at coordinate 26,175,877 of NC_062273.1, read as the reverse complement.
ATTATTCGTATGACTCATGATGCATGAGCTTAAACAGACATTGAGTTTAGCGTTTTCTCTTATATTCGAGATGAAAAAATGTAACAAGAATACTTAAATAACATTCTCTTTTAATTCACTATTTTTCTCACTACTACTTTTTTCTTCCTATTACTTTTATTTTTTATTTTTCTGACGGTGAGTAGGTTTGTCGCAAGGAAAAATTAAGTTTCTAACTAATTATATCATTGCACTTAGTATGCCGAACTGTATGTTCTCGAGTACACTGAAAAATCTCTATGTCACAAGCAATGGCGGATTCAGAATTTTAAACTCGGGGGGTCCCAATAATAAAGGTCAAAAAATTTATAGACAAAAACAACATTGAAAATTTATATATAATGCATTTCATTCAAAAATCATATGCAAAACAATATTACAAATTATAAAATCATAATTCAAGCGTCTATTACGAGGTTTCATAAGTTACTAGGAAGTACCTAAGTTATTGATTATCTAATATGGACCACTAAATTTGTTGATGCACAAAATCAGCGAGAGAGAGAACTCCTAAGTTATTGAATTTCAAGTCTCCAGCCAAAAGACTCTCTTGACTGAAGACTTGGGGGACTACTGTTTATACCATATTTAGGGCCTCGTATATTTGGGACTTGGGCCTTGTATTTAGGCCTCACACTAAAAGCCCATACTTTGTAAAAGAGGAAGAAGCCCCTTATTCTATAAAAGGGGACTCCTACCTTCATTCTAAGGGAGGAAAATAGCCAAGCCATCCTACAAGGCTCAAAACTCTCATACATTTAGAGAGAGAGTCCTCATACAATTCAAGAGGCTCTCCTTCCTTCTCCCCCACCCTCCTTTCTCCGGGGGACTTCCCCCAAACACTTGTATCCATACACATACAGAGAAACAATATCAACTATCAGTGTGGACGTAGCCCAAACCTTGGGGTGAACCACGATAAATCTTGTGTCATTTACATTTCATGCAGATTCACGGTCGGATTTACGTTGTACCAAGACCATCCGGTTTTGTGCATCAACATTTGGCGCCGTCTGTGGGAAACGATACTAAAAGTTGTGTCGGTTCTCTTTCATTTTTTTACCTCTGCCGTGAATCTGCAGAAACACCAAACCAAAATCCCAGTCCCATCTCTCTCTAGAAACCCAGAAATGGACACAAACACACATCCATGTACAATCTAAGAAGAACAAAAATCTTGCTCTCAACATTGTTTCTAAACTTCAAAAACTCAAACTCAAAAAGCCCAAAAATCCATTTCCAAAACCACATTCAAAAACAGGTTCTAGAAACAGCCCATTGGGCATGCCAAGACTCACTCTTAAGTTTGGTGTCGTGGAGATGCAGACCATGGTGAAGAAGTATCGGCAGAGGTTCAGGAAGGTGAGGGATGAGATGGACAGCTGGGCTGTGCTTCAGTCTCCAGGACCTGCACCCACAGCAGCTGGCGAAGAACACAAGATGACGTTCCGAACGGGTCCACTGTCGAAACCCGGCTCTTGGTCCTCGACAGATCATCATCGTCCGCCGCCTCCACATGCCTTTCAAGCAAAATAGAAGGGAGAGGTAGAAGATTGGGACGACTAATGGGTGTTTGGATCTGAGATATGGGTTCAACTACGAAGAGATCCCCGAGCTCTGTAGCACATCGCCAGCTTCCCTTTCCACCCATTCTCCGGCCCCTGCAGCCTCACCATCAAGTCGCTCTTCTTTATCCTGAACTTCCCCGCTGCCGCCACCTCCTCCAGCGTCGAAACCACGATGCTTGCTGACAGCGTTGTCACGAACCGCAGCTCCTCCCTCTTCTTTCGCTTTTCTCCTTGAATAATGTCGACAGATCAAATCCCTCCGACAACATGTGAAACACGGTCAGCGTCTCCATCTACTTCGACGGGATTTTGTCACTCGGCTCGTCAAACTTCTGCTCCTGTTTCGTCAGTACGACTTTGGGAATTGATCTCTTGAAACCAGGATGAGTCCATGACCTTGGAAATGGTGATTCGGGTACTCGGGTTCGGGTCGAGAAGCTTTGCGGAAAACACCCACGGGAGCTTACAGAGGATGAACATCTTCATGTCATAGTGAGGCTGCGTTGGTTCAACCACAGCAGAAGCAGCTACAACAACGACAGCCATAACTCTGGCGTCACTTTCTCTCTCTCCAGCTAAAAGCAAAACAATTTTGTTTTCCGAAAGAAAAAGAATCCGCAGATCTAAGATCCAAAGCCATTGCCGCTGATCAAATCCCCAGTGTGCTGTTCTCATTCGTCAGTCTGAATCTGAGTGTCCGCGGAGGTGCCAAGCATTGCGAGAGATTTGACCAAAACAAAGAAAAATGTGGTGTAGAAAAGCTTCACACTCGAATGTTACTGGAAATTGCTACGTAACAGCAACATCAGAACTGAATGATTTCTTGCCCATAAGTGATTTTGACAAAGCCACCATTCTGAAGATCGTGGCACAACTCCCAAGTCTGCCATAAGAGGAAATAAGATCATGTTCCCATGATAATCCCTTGTCTGCCAACCAACTCAAAAGAAAGAGACATTATCATAAAAAAAACAGGCAAAAGCAATCATCTACTAGCAGTGGCACGAGCACCACCAATGGGTCCTCCAACTCCAACCATGCACTCACCTGTTATATATATTATCTCCACTGCAATTATCTGCTGCAACTATGCAAAGCTTGCATGTGCCCATATCCGAACAACATGCAATTATATGGCGTACAGGCAGGTATGTGGGACCCTCTGTTTTCAATGCAAATCTACTGCAATGCCGGGTCAAAGGGTCCGACCCAGGACCAGCTGTCCAAGAAAAGCAAGTGGAGTTAGCCCTCCAGTTTTGCCAAGAGACAGAGACGCAATAGAAAGCAAAAGGAAAAGAGAAAAGAAAAAGTGACAGCAATAAAGGAGATGATAGCTGTGATGTTCATCAGAGACTAACGAAGGCTAATTCAAATAATGATGCCAAGTCCACCAACAAATTTAAGTCTATTAAAGAAAGCACAAAGTATAATGGGGGAGAATATTATGGAGCCTTGGTGGTGGACTCGTGGATCATGCAGCAAAAGAAAGCAAAGCAGAAAAACAAAAGCAAGGAATAAACATCCCACCAGAATGATGTGGTTTGCTTTTCTTGTTTTTGTATGATGTAATTTATTTTTATCTTTCAGAGACATCTGTATAAACCCCATCCGAGGGTAATATGTATAAACCCCATCAGAGGGTAAAAAAAAAAAAAAAAAAAAAAAAAAAAAAAAAAAAAAAGAACAACGACAAGCCCAAAATAAGTGGGTTGGACTGGAATGTTGTGGAGGGCGAAGGCCCATAAGCCCAAAATAACACCAACCAGGTGACCAAAAGTACGCCTAGTACTCCAAATCATACATGAGCACTACTCATGTCATTCATACATAAACATTCATGAGCATCACTCATGACAATCATACATAAACATTCATGACCATCATTCATGTCAACATTCATGAGCATCACTCATGTCAACATTCATGAGCATCACTTGTGACAACATCCATGAGCATCACTCATGTCAATCAACATAAACATGCATGAGCATCACTCATGTCAAATCAGCTTCAAAGACTTCATTTACAGAGCTCTAGCTTCAAAAGCTTCATTTACAAGAGCTCTAGCTTCAAAAGCTTCATTTACAGAGCTCTAGCTTCAAAAGCTTCATTTACAAAAGCTCTAGCTTTCAAAGACTTCATTTACAGAGCTCTAGCTTCAAAAGCTTCATTTACAAGAGCTCTAGCTTCAAAGACTTCATTTACAGAGCTCTAGCTTCAAAAGCTTCATTTACAAAAGCTCTAGCTTTAAAAGCTTCATTTACAGAGCTCTAGCTTCAAAGCTTCACTTGCAAAGCTTCACCTACAAAGCTTCACCTACAAAGCTTCAGTGCAGGGTATACAAATACCGCCTCCGAACAACCGCCACTTCGGCCCATACATGGATTCAATTTGAAGTCTCCAGCCAACAGACTCTATTGACCGAAGACTTGGGGGACTACATTATGTACCATATATTGGGCCTCAACTGGGCCTCATGAAAAATACTTGGGGGACTTTAGCCCATTATTTATGTATTAAGGAGCGAACCCTTATTCTATAAAAGGGACTCCCTCACTTTCATTGAAAGATCACCCATGATTTATGTATTGAGGAGCAAGCCCTTATTCTATAAAAAGGGACTCCCTCACCACCATTAGAGAGCATCGCCGCCTACTGAGCAACCATCTCGCCGCGAGCATCAACTCTAGTCCATCACTTATGTATTGAGGAGCGAACCCTTATTCTATAAAAGGGACCCCCTCACCTTCAAACACCACAAGCCGAGCCAACCAGGGCAACATAAGCTACAAGCAGAGCGGCCTCGCAACATGTGCTACTTCTAGTTGAGCATCATTTCAGATTGGGCACCGCCTCGTATCAAGCATTAGTTCTAGACGACATCTAGTTACTTCGGCCCACACATGGACTGAATTTCAAGTCTCCAGCCAAAAGACTCTCTTGACTGAAGACTTGGGGGACTACTGTTTATACCATATTTAGGGCCTCGTATTTAGATCTCGTACAAATACTCAGGGGACTTAAATGTAATTATGGGATAAAGGAAGGGGCAAATATGTAATAAGTGAGGAGTCCTTATTCTATAAAAGGACCCCTCACCCTCACAATTAGGGAGAGGCTCATTCTCACCATCAGAGGCCATTTCTGAAGCCTCTCACCCCCTCTCAAAGCTCCTCACATCCCCTAAGCTCTCTCTCCCTCTTCAACAGAGAAATAAAATACAATCAGTGTGGACGTAGCCCAAACCTTGGGGTGAACCACGATAACTCTTGTGTCATTTACATTTCATGCAGATTCACGGTCGGATTTACGTTGTACCAAGACCATCCGGTTTTGTGCATCAACAAAATTTAAAACACCAGTAAAATAAAACTCTCCCCAAACTCCCACTATCTTTCAAACCAAACACACCATTTTTCTCTTTTACTAGTTTCCTAACATCCACTTTCTCTCTCACTAAAAACACAGCTGCCATACCTCCACCAACCGCCTCCCTCCCTATTCTCCTGAAGCCATGGCAGCTCCACCCCCAAATTTCACCAACCCATGACAGATCATATCCATCTTACTAACCTTATGTAGGAAATTTCACCCATAAGAAAAATTACAAAGGTGGTTGAAATAATTTGGGGAAATTTGGGTTTATGTACTGCCCCGCCAGACGACAGAGAAAGGTTGGAGGAGAAGTGGGTGGCACCGATGGATGAGACCATGGCAGAAGCAAGGAGGAGAGAGGCTGGAATGATCCCTATTTTCTTTCTTCTCCGTGCACGATCATCTTCTCCGAGAAGAAGACAACCACTGCAACCTGCAATCTACTACCTACAACCTGCACAGACCTCATGCTCGAGTACGAGGGGTCCCCGAAAAATTTCTAGCAGTGATTTAGGATCGTCGACGGGTCCTGGGACCTCCCAGGTCCCTATGTGGATCCATCCTTGGTCACAAGGAGATATGAGTGGAGTATGATATTTGGTTTTGTCGTGGAACCAAAGAAAATTAATTATAATATGCTAGAATTTTATACCCTTTTGTTTCAAATTTCACATGATTAATACGAGGAAGAAGTGGTAAGCACCGACAAAGCATCGTTAAGAAAGGAAGAGCTCAAGATTTACTTAAAGATTCGGATAATTAATTAAACACAATTGTTTAGAGAAAGTAAGCATATTTGTCACAAAATTTGTATATAATAAGATTTCCGCCAATGGGAGTTGTATGCATGTGCATGAGAATCAGGCACGTCCACGTGATTGGATAGGGCTTGTTGGCCCAGTGATGAATATTAGACGTGACACAACAGTAAAAAAGACGGGGGCAATAGAAAGGTTAAAGCTCATGGATTATATGGTTTTCAACTTTTGATTGAATTGCATTTGGACAGGTTTAAGGAAAGTTAAAATAATTACGATTATTCTTCTTTAATCTTGTTCATTTCACTTCCGTCAACAATTTTTTTCTAAGATTGACTTTCAGTTACATATTAAAGAAGCAACGCTACCGTTATCAAAACAAAGTTAACAAATTCTCATTCATCTTATGTATATATTGATCTATTTGCTCATTTATTTGTTGTCACTTTGAGTAATTAACTTCAATTTTCTTTTTTAACAAGCAACCCACTTTTACTAAGTTCTTAAACACATAGAGCTTAAGCAAATAATAAATCGCAAACTAGAAGAGAAAAATACGTGTAATTTTGAAGACATAGTCGTAGCTTCACGAACCAATCATGTACTGTTGACATGAAAACGCCGTTAAAATACATGACGTTGCGTTATCAGCTCAAAACACTATTGTGACATTAAAAGCTTGCTTAAGTCTTCCTTAGAAATAAGAATCCTAATTGTGAGAGCGCCTAGTCATCCCAAATAAATATCCATTTTCCTTCCAAGTTACTTCTCAAATAATTCTCCCTATTTTTTTTATTTATGTTTGGACCCAAATTTACATCATTGGCTTGTGCAATCAAGGCCGTTAAGTGAGCATAGCTCCCAATCGTCGGATGGAAAAGTGAATATAATTTTGTTAAAAAATAATATTATGGTTTTTATCATAATAATTATTCTTTTAGTATGAATTATCTTGACATATTATTAAGCAGGATAAATAGGATGTGAATTATATCCCTAAACAAGCGGTACAATTCAAATTGAGTTGGGGTGCGTGTGGATGTGTGGATTGGATATGCTGCAAGCTAATATTAAAGAAAGGGGATCAAGATGCATGCATGGATGGGGGTGATGAGATAAGAAGCCTAGGTTGGCTAGGCCTTTGGTCATGATGTGATAATTCCATTACAGGTGATGAGATATGAGGCTTAGGTAGGCTAGGTCTTTGGTCATGATGTGATAATCTTGGATAGGTTTTTATTTATTTATTGAAAATTACGAATAGCCATCTGGAAGATAGGCTTTAGCCTATGTCAGTTTTTCATTCCACCAGTTAGAGTTGCAATTGGACTCTACAAAATTATTATCTAGTTGTGCCAAGCAGAAGACATAATGCTATAAATTCAAGATGCTTTGCGACGGAGAAATCCCTATCCAACTCAACACACAAACTGCCCTGCGCAAATTCTCGCTCTACGCAAAACCTCTCAACAACCTTGAGATTTTTTAATTTCTTTTTCGCCGACACATCTTCAGTTTGGATAAACAGCACTGTGAAGGCAACCGGTGAACATCTTCAATTTGGATAAACAGCACTACGTCAAGGCCGACTGGTTATCTATCCAAGTCTCGGCCTAAAAGGATTTTCGAGTCCTTATTGATAGAGGTCATCTCATTAGCCTTCTCGGCGAAGTGAGGTGTTACATGTTCCTAGGCTCGGCACATTGAACGCTGAGTTGTTTATGATTGGTTATTCACAAGTAGGGTTTAGAGTTCGACATTCTGACAGTCGAACCATGTTTACCATCAAGACATATATTTTCTTTGAGTACTTGTGTCCATACAGTTTAGAGCCAGTTCGAGCTTATACTCTCATGAATATAATCACCGTGACCGAACCCGGTGCCAACGATCCGTGAACTTTGCAAGACTAGCAGCCTTGTCTTCAGGCTGTATAACCCGAAGGCCAAGAGTGTTCCTTCCTCGGCCGCAATCGCAAGATCGAGAAGTCAGCAGCGCACCCAATGCAACATCAACATATTTTACTCCTCGGCCAAGCTTGGCCAACTAGTTGGCACACCCGCACATAATTGAATGACGTAGTTAGCTCATTAGTTACTCGACTTGCGAGCCACGTATAAAGTAGTTTTTAGGGTCAACAATTTAATATTTCATTATTTGTATCATTATCACCTATAAAAAAATTTAAAAAAAAAACCTAACATCATTTGAGTGCACTGTGGGCGATTGCCTAATAGAACATATTAAAAGTGAGATTCTCTATAAATTATTTGTCACTTCATATTTTTTGCATAATTTTTTTAATATTTACACTAAATTAACGTCAAACTATGAAGTAACATATAATTCAACAAAGTCCTATTTTTAAGAAAGTTTCGTTAGCATTTTTCATATCTAAATTTGTTTCTTGATTCAAATAAAACAAAAAACAGAACCTATACAATTATTATTAGGGTTTGTAATTGTAATCCTTTGGACCACGCTTGTATGTGGACTTGTGGAGCATGGTCCCCCACCCCCCCGGCCCCCACTCTCAAAGACCCGAATGGTTGCAATGGGTGGCTGACAGATAAGGGATCCACCAGAAACGTGGCACGTGCCCGTTTGGCCGAAAGGCATAAAAATTTACCAACAAAATCCTCTCTTGATCTTCTTTGTCATAATTCAAGAATACAAGATGAAACACACAATACATGATGAATAAACAGAATTTACGAATTCTCACAAAAAAAAAAGGAAGAGGAGAGGGTTTGGATTCTAAAATCTAAACAGCAAAACGCAATAAATGGCTCCCACATGACGGTTGTCTCCTTCTCAAAAGAAAGGGTACGCTCCGTACTATGGACGTAGCACCTTCCAATTATATTTCTATCATGAATATAAAGGGAAAAAGGACATATTATGTGCGTTGCACCACATCAGCTTCTGATGGGACTTCAACCTTTATTTTCTGTCGATAATTCAAATCGAATTACTTACCTGGACAAGATCAATGGGCGATCAAGAAGACTCATAGCCTAGATTTGTGACCTCCATTGCACTTTGGAGGGGTGCTCTCCCATGGTCTCCCCAAGCGGGAGAGCCAGCGTCATAATAATCCAAATCGAATTTAATTTATGGCTTGGTAAACCAATGTATTGTAATATGACTGGTTGGAATTATGGTGAAATTTTTTGTTAACCAATTATATTATGGTATTTTGTATAACGAGCCATTTTCCTGCAGTTCTTGTGGATCTTGTGTTAAATTCATATTTATCAACTTTCTATTTTTGATAATGTAAACCTACTTTCCTCATAGAAAGCTAGGACGACGGAAAGTTAGATATGTCATTTTCTCCTATGGAATTGACTGCATGTATTTGAAATTCAGAAAAGAGTCTAAACGAGAAAGCTTACGTCGTTTTAACTTATTAATTGCTTAACTTAATTGTTTGATTATTCTCTTAAGAACTTTCAATGTATAGCTTATGCACCTTCATTTTCCCAACTCTCTAAACGACAAGTCCAAATCCCAATAAAAAAACGACAATTTCATTAATATAAACTAGAAGGGCTATACAATTGTTAAATGGCATCCGTCAAATAAGAGTTTTGTTAAGTTAAATTTTGACTATTTTGTGGTTGGGGGCAAGGCGGCGGCGGCGGCAAATTTGTCTTAAGGAATCATAATGTGTAGCTTATTGGAGGCTGAGCTTTAAATCTGGATGGTGCCACTATTTCAAAAGTGAAGGCTAAGGCTCTCAGAGAGGGCCTTTTTTGGCTCAGAGGAAGGGCTATACAAAGATTATGGTTGAAGGTGACTCTAAGTTGGTCATTCAGTCAGTGTTGGACCGGGGTGCGACGCCATGGAATCCGATTCCTATTATTAAAGATATCAAGTGGGCGGCGACCAATTTTGATTCCACTAACTAGAAACATATTTATAAAGCATCGCTTGCCAAATCCTTCTTATTACTGATTGTCATATTTGGGATCATTGTATGCCTTCATTTGCTCTTCATGCTCTTCAATTTGATTCTGTATGGAACGATTGTACTCAAGAATTTTCCCTTTAATATATTTTTCTTGATCCAAAAAAAATTAATATAAACTAGAACAAATCAGAGAACGTATAAGCGGAAAAGAAGAAGGAAGACAGACAAGCTGTGCAGACTAACCCTTGAAGGATCAAGCTTGTTTTGATACTTGAAAATCAGAGAACGTATAACAAACGATCTATGTAATGTTCCTTTTTACCCTCCAATAAGAATTACTTAATATATTGCAATCATTTATATTCCTTCATTGACTGCCAACAAATTCATGGTATGTGTAGGAAAATATAGATATTTGACATGTGGATGAGAGTGTATTTTATCCAGTTGAAAATGACATCTCCAAAACTCAGGAGAAAAGATTTAAAACATAAGAAATATGGTGAAGAGAAACGATAATCTTGTCTTCTCATATTCATATATTTTTATATTTAACAATCAAATTAAATAAATTACGAAAATAACAAACAAAATTAAGAGGCGTATATATATATATATATATATATATAGAGAGAGAGAGAGAGAGAGAGAGAGAGAGAGAGAGAGAGAGAGAGAGAACAGTTATCATGTCTATAGTGAAATACAAAAACATACAAAAATGGATCGAAGATGTAAAATTATGGCTCGTTTGGAAAATGTTTTTAAATGGCTGAAAAAGTTTTTAATAAAAATATTTTTTAAAACTAATCTTTATTCAAAATACAAGTGAATCGTGAAAAAGTACTTTAAGTACTTCATGCCTCTTGTAAGAAGAACTTAAATGCTTTTAGAACCCAAAATCATTTTTTCTGAAACCGTTTTCAGTCATTTAAAAGCACTTTCGAGACAAGTCTTAAAAGTTTAGTTAGACTAGGCATTTCATCGTTAGAGCATCTCAAAATGAGACGTCAAATTCAAAACATCAAATTTTAATTTGATAGCTGACTTAGCAATTTGACATATTGTCAAGATTTTCCTTCCACCCATTATGCCAAAATTTATTGTTTCATTTATGTTTTTTTTATAACAAAATTAATAATAGTTGAGTTGTTATTGGTTTAAAAATAATAAAATAATACTAAAAAATGCTAGCATTTAAGGTAAGGCAAATGGAATCCCTTTGGAAATAGCAAAAATCAAATTTGAAGGCAGCTTCAAATTTGACATCTCTTTGTCCATATCAGCTTAGCCTTTTTTTTTTATGTCATTTTTAACGTATCGATTAGAGTAAATGGTATATCATTTGTTACTGTTATATGTCTATGTGATATTTTTAGCATCTCGGAGATGATCTTAAATTATTATCAAATTTATTGATTGCGTTGGACTAATCTAAATGTTTCACGACTTGGACTATTCTTGAACTGTATTTTATAATATAGTTGAACGTCTCAAGCAAGTAGTAAATGTTTTATTGTTTACGTTTGTTCTTTCGACATTCCAGAACGCCAAAAACGAAAAGAACAAAGAACTTTATAAAAGAAAAAAAATAGTTAAAAGACACAACGGTCCCCTCAGTATGACTCTTTCAGCACCTAAAGTTAATGCATGCAGGCACGAAAACATGTACATGTACATGTTGAAAAACTTGTAATCACGTGTATCCAAACTCCATTTGTGCCATCAAATTAAACCAACTGTACAAATATACTTAAAAGATTTGTGATGATTGATTAGTTTTGCCGATTAACAATCATCTGATAAGTGTTAATTTGATATGGTTTTTTAGCTAAAATGGTCTCTGAGATTTGAAATCGATAGGATTGGTCCTGAGTTTGTCTATCATCATTCATTTTGTTCATCCCGTGAAAAATCTCCATTATAAAATGACAAAAGTAATCTCAATTTTTGTCAAATCATTTCGACCCATTGTTTATGGAATTGAGAGTATTTTTATTATTTTAGTCCTTATTTAACAGAATTTTTCACGGAAGTATCAAAATGATTGATGGTGAACAAACTTAGGAACCACTTATGTTGATCTCAAATCTCTAGGACCAAAGTGAAGAGTTATGTCAATCTTAAGAACCATTTTGGTTAAAAAGCGATTTGATATACGTTATGTAGACATGTAAATTTCGTTGCATACAAATGATGCATCACAAAGCTCCACGTGGCATATGACTCATCACAAATGGACAAGTCATTAATGACATGTGACACAAATCAAGCCAAGGAAGTAGACAACTTCCCCAAAAAACTCGGCAAACAAGGCAGAATCCCTCTTAAATTCGGCAAGGGCTCAAAATACTCTCAAAACCGGAAAGAAAGTTAAGGCATTTTCATAAAACAAGTAAGAATTGAAGATTGCCCACAAAATAGGCAACAAGGCCTCATAATTTCGGCCAAGGGAGTAAAGTGGTTGAAATTAAGACACAAAACATCCATAAATTCTCTCATGGACAATTTAAGACATAAATCAAAGTCAAATCCACCCAAGGGCAAGCCTTGAGAAGCCTATAAATACAAGGTCCTCCCACAAGCATAAGGGTGGGGAAATTCTTGCATTCAGAAGAACCTTTACCTAATCTTTGAAGACTAATATGCTGCCAAGGCTCTCTTCGAAGAACATTCAATCAAAGCTGAAGCTTTCTCTCGACCAAAGCTGAAGCACTCCTCTTGAAGAATCAAAACAAGCACTCGTGCCGATTCTTTCAAGACTTTGTTGCAAGCTCATAAACTTGTAACGACGTTCGATTCAAGATCAAGTCGCCAAGACCCTTGAATCGACAAAATCCCACACCTTTGCCGCAACCCTAACTTGAAGAAAAGACCGTCTACGCATTGTTTTCAAGCTTAAAACTTGAAGCAATTGTTCAATCGTTCGTCCGAAATCAAGTCATTGCGACCCTTGGATTAACAATCAATCATCTACATCAAATTTGATGACTGAATCAGAGGGAAAATTGTAAACAGAAATTGTAACCTACAAATTCAAATCAATACAAATCTACTTCGTACACGTGTTCTCGTTTCATTCACTACAAGAATTTTCGTGTTTACACTTTGTTCAACAGGTTTGTTAAGTTTTTAGGGCATACAAATTACCGAACATGGATGGTTTCCAAATTTAACAAGTTTTAGATTCGAAACTTCCAACCCTGCATATTTTCGGTTTTTTTCCCTGCATGGTAGGGCAAAACTTGTTTCCTATGCATTTGTCTATCACATCACGGTCAGGATCGATGAGGCTTGAAAGCCAAAGTTAACAAATATATAAATATATACGCTTTGGCTTTTTGTAGAGGTGGTTTTTGAATTTGTTGCTATGCACTTGGTTGGGGCATATTGTTGAATGGCTAGCTAGATGGAGAATTAATGAAAGCTCAAAGACAAAAGGGAAAGTTGCTTTAGGAAATATTGAGTACGTGCTAGTGGCATGCATACAGTGGGTAGGAAGGCATCTGCATATATCACGTTCATGGTTAATTAGGTTCTTGTTAGGTCTGCACCCACTATTAAGTTGTTAACCTCATTCTGCACTACAAGTTACAAACTACCCTGCCGTTTAGGGCACCCCACTATGCCGCTATCATCTATATATGTGTGTATATATATTGACCCTTTAAGTTAGGGGATGCCCATTTTTTTTTTAATGAAGATTAGTTGGGGGCCTACACCACATCGAATTTCAACAATTCGAACTGTCTATTTTTCAAGTTGCACCTCATAAGTCATCCTTGCAATATATTAGCCAAATCAGAAATATATTTGAGTTCAAGAAATTGGCGAATACTATGGTCTAAGATACATTGAAATTTCATCGTGATAATTAATTGAGCAAATAGTTTTGGATTAAATTGAATTTTTGCAAGGAAGATCCATAAATTGAGACTTAGAAAATAGACGGTTCAGATTGTTAAAGTTCGATATGGATTAGGTCCCACAACTAATCCTCATTTTTTTTTAAATGTGGATCTATTTCCTTAAAAGGCCTATATATTTGTATTTGTATGCATATAATTGAATTCGTAAAGGCTTAAATGTCAAAATGGTCCCTTGTTATAGTCATATTGCCAATTTAGTCCCCGTGTTTTCGATTTGGCTAATTTAGTCATTGTGTTTGTCTCTGTTAGCCAATTAAGGACATTTCATTCAATCTCTTTTAAAAGAACTCATAAGAAAAATCATATGAGAAAAAAAAATTACCCTTTCCCTTTATAGAAAAATGCAAATCAATCAAAAATAACACTTATAAGAAATAAAACTTTCAATCTGAAAAATGATTAAAGTTGTGACATAGAAAAGAGAGGAGATAATTCGGGAGGAGGTCGGAGAGTTGGGAGAAGAATAATTTTCTTTTAATTTTTTAATTTATTTCATTTTAAATATTTTAAATCAAATCAATTATAATTTTATAAATAAGCTTATAATAATTTATAAAAAAACATTTAAGAAATTAGATGGAAATGTCCTTAATTGACTACGGAGATAAACACAATGATCAAATTGAAAATACAAGGATTAAATTGACCCAATGACTAAAACATAGGAACCATTTTAACATTTAAACCATTAGTAAATGTATATTAAAGACCTAACCTTCAACGCTTGTGATTGTCCTTTTCAGTTTAACTTAAACGTTACCAAGCTTAACATTATGTTGCCTAAGTACTTTACAGGATCCCCAGAAACCTACTGATTGTTTGTTTTTATGGGGTCATATTATATTCGAATGGGATTATAAAACCAAACAATCCCATGCCAAAACAAACCAACACAGAATCGAACAAAAGGAAAAAAGTAACGGGATTGTCACCGTTACGTCTCTGTTAGTGTTAGGGAGAGACGAGTAGATAGCCAATGTGTTGAATCGGTTAACCTTTTACTCTTGGAGTAACATGACTGTTAAGTAAAAGTTCCTAGAGTACTGTGTTAGATTGTTTGTTCTCTACGAAGAAAAATACTTGACTACTTACGAGCAAGATAAATTATAATAAAAAGCTTTGTTTTTGTCGTTTTAAAAAAACCACATCAATATATGTGTTAGCTTAATTATGATTTGAAAATAAAAAGGAGTGATGCTTTAAATGTAAGGAGTCAAATAGTGTTCTGCTATTAGTATCGCTTTATTATTAATATAAAATAACAAAAACAAATATATATACTTATACATATAATAAACGGCTTGTCTCGCCTTGACTTTCTCTTGAATTCTCAAAACTTCTATCACTCCACCCCCAATGCGGGGCAGAAAACCCATCGTTATCTTAGTTGTGCTACCATAAGCTCTAGGGAAGTTGGAATAGGAGAGCATTCATCTTGGGGTAGGCTTACTACTTAAATGCTTTCAGCAGTTATCCGCACCGCACTTGACCAACCAGCATTTTCCATGAGCACGATACCTGATACACTAGAGGTGCATCCTTCCAGATCCTCTCGTACTAGGGAAAGGTCCTCACATGGTGATTATGTACAATTTTAACCTCAAACATGTTTGTATGAATGTATTAAAGTTGAGAGTATCCGTACTTGTAGTTGCATCCTATTCCCATTCGTATAGTTTATTGAAGCACTTTCGTGGAAGGGTGTCAACCTAATAATCACAGCTAGGGTTTTCATTATAAAAATAAAATAAACTGGAGATGTGAGCTGCAGCCTCTAAAGATACAAAAGTGGAGATTGGAGATATATCATATGTGACTTAAGAGAGTGTGACACGGGTCCATTTATATAATGCAGTTGCAATCCAAATATCTTTTACAAAATAAATCGTTTTAATATATATTTATAGCTTTCACTTTCGTGCTTCTTTATATATTCGAAAGTTGGACCTTCGTACATCTTTTTTTTAGTTTCCTTCTTTCTGTATCTCTACCTTTAATATTCAGACAATGGTGCACCTTACATATTTGTTGGGTGGCGAGGAAAAGACTACATTTTAAAACTATTTTTTGTAAATCATATGATGTGCTGGTTGATGGGTGAATTTTTTTTTAATTATTAAAAATAAAAAGTCAATCAACAATCGTCACATTATTTGCTGTACAAAAAGTAATCTAAAATTTTGATCTCCTTAATATTTTTTTTTCTTCATATTTGTTTGATATATCTCTCTCACAGACACACTATATTTCTTCTTTTTTCCTTGTGTTTTTGTCAAAGATTGCCTTATCTTACGAAATGGTTCTTTTAGCTTGCACGACTCCCTTAATATAACTTTTTGTATTTTTGATATTAAACATTTTCATGTTGACTACGGACCATGAATCACCGAATGGAAAAAGAAAAAAAAAACTTCTGGAAAGTCTCATCGTTGAACTTATGATTCGAGCGATATTCTAATTCAATTAAGTTATAAAAAGGGAGAATCAAATCTGATGGCAGAGGAATTAGCAAATTGCTCTAAGTCACTTGATTTCGCTACATTGCTCTAATTAATTTAGTTGCATTCAATGTCGAAAAACTATTTAGCTAGTAAATTCAAGTTAACAATCTCCAACATCACTTTGTATTTTAACAAATCTTAATATTTGATTAGTCTCTCAGAGATGCTCTTACTTCTCTCTATATGGGTCTTTAAATTTTCCGTTGTTTGTAATTTTCACAAATTCGAGAACAGGCCCATTGTTGCTTATAGGCTTTGACATCCACCTTGTACTGTATTTCTAAATACTCAAAAAAGCCCAGGCAACAATTGGACTATACAAGCCGGTCCAGTTTTTAAAAGCGGGTATCATGACAATTTAACAAAGAATATTGAGTTCTTTTAAGAGTATGATATCCACACACCCTTCTAAATTTTGACCATCGGATCGGATGAATTGATCAACAAGGGGTGTGTAAGAAGTAAAAAAAAAGTGTGCTATTGTGTGAGAAGTAAAAAAAGGTGTGAGGATAGCACACCCCATCTTTTATTGCAATTTCTTCATTTCTCTCCATTTACGTTAAGGATTGAGAATAAATTGGTTTTGAACTCGTAATTCATGAGTTTCAGAATTGAGTACAACTCAAATGAATGGCTGAAAATGCTAAAAACCCCTCGAATTGAATCACCCAACACATCAAATTTAAGTTTTAGCCATTCAATTTCGAGAAGTGATCAACACACTTTACTATCTATTCAAAATCCAAAGACAATTTCTAGGTACATAGAATGCAAAAGAAAAAAAATAATGAAATGAACCAAAAAATGACATTCATCAACTCCCTTGTGCCACACGAAGCGTCCAAATGCAGATTGCAGGAGCCCTTGCTAAAACTGTGTCCGTAGCTCTTCCTTTCTCACCACCAGAAAAGCTTCTAGTATTCACAATCTTCGTAGCATACACGTAACGTATTGTATTTACATTATCTTCAACCGTGAGATCCATAGTTAGCAGTCATGATGAAACTCCTCCCAGAACTCTTTTCAGATCGGATTTCTGTTCTGTGGTAAGCCTTGAAGGATACTTGACATCAAACTTGATTCTCAAATTTCCCTTTTTTCCAGGTTCTTTTGAGATCGGCATTCCCTCATTCGGTACCACCATCTCAACTCCAGGTTTGATGATATCAGTCAACGGGATCATGAGATTCCTTCCGTCTAGCGTGGTTAGGTCAAGAGTCTTGCCGGTGAGTGCCTCCAGCAGTGTTATCTCCTGGTTGACCACCAGATCATTACCGTCCCTCTTGTAAAGTGCATGTGGTTTCTCGTCTACCACAAAAATTAGATCTGCCGGAATCACTCCTAGCTCTTGGTTACCCTTCTCAGGGAAGGTGATCTTTGTGCCCTTCTTCCAACCGGGTCTGATCTCAATAGTTAAAATCTCCTCCACAGTCCAAACCTTACTGCAAGAGAATTAATCATGCATCAGGCCAAATACTCATTGAGAACTACATATTCTTGCACACCTGTATCTGTGTTACAGAACAATATAAAATGGCTAGGCAGAATATGACGTGTGCTCAGGTTATTATTTTCTAACAGAGAAAAGAAAAATAGAAAGTAAGATCCCTAAGCAACAAGTGGCATGTGGCTTCTTAATCAATATCCGAAAATGCAACCAAAAAGGACCAGTCACCCAGACTTCAAAACAAGTAGGTTCTGCATAAAAAAACTTCACTTCTGTAATCAGATTACAAGGGCTAAGTAGGTTTCTCTTTTGGTGCAAGATGATGTTTATAAAAACATGAATAACACTTCGGCATTTCCTCGAATGGCAACATCAAGGCTTATTTCCATAATTAGAGATTTATGACTGATAGAGTTATTTATAGTAACAACTGCAAGATGCTCCAACCATCTAATTACATAAGCAAACCAAATAGCTCTTGATGTTGCAGATCAAATAATCAGTAAGACAGAAAAGTAGGAAAGACAAGATTCAACAAAGAATGCGGCTATCAATGTAAACATTGAAACACAAGGCTTATTTCATACAACCACCCACAAACTAGCCAATCCAGATAGTGCAAATACACTGGTCATGATAATGAATGATAACTCTCAGCCCTTAGGAAAGTCTTGGGGTAAACTCATGGGAAGTGAGATTCAAGGAGGAGCGAGGCTGCCTGTGATTATTAGCCTACTGCCTAGCATAAAGCCCATGATTATTAGCCTACTGCCTAGCATAAAGCGTACACCGTATTTTACTACTGCCTATCCTAAAGCGTACACCGTATTTTATGAGGTTAAACAACTTCTTGCCTTCATTAGCACTATGGCTGCTTAAATTATTATTTATTTTTCTATTCATCTTTCAATGACCAAGTGTAAAGAGCATTTATAACCCTTGTATTCTCGGGTGCAACAACACATATTCTAGAGTCTAGACTAGCAGGACCAACTCTATTCAGAAAACACACAAAAACCTCATGATCCAATTCAAACCCGCCTCGCAAACCAAAGAAAGATGAGAAAGCTACCTTATTGACAGAACCAAACTTAAACAATAAACTGCATGGACTCAAGTTAATCTCATTCTATCACCAAGGCATGAGCTAGGTTAGCGTGGCAGACTCTTCTCCCTATCACCCATCAATCACAAACATATCTGGAAGGTGTTTCATTTACAAAATTCCCACAACAAACTCAATATACTTGAGCAACAAGTTTCAATCTTGTTCGTGCTAAATTTGATTTAACGGGTGCCTTTACGTGACAAAAACCACACAATACGCTTGTTTACATTTCATTACTGCTAGTCTGTTACTCAACTTATAAAAGATTAATACAAATGTCATACATTATTCAAAACATTTCGCAATCGGATAACCTATCAAAGGGAAAGATCACGGCTTGACTAACGGCACTAACATTTCTAAAGAAAGAAAGACTACCCAAATACCGATTGGCATTGCAAACACAAGTAAACAACAAGAAAAAGATAAAGATTCGGGATTTTGCTTGAGACTAAAGAAAATAAAGAATTGGGAATGAAAGATAGATAGTGCAGTGGAATAAAATTACCCAGCACTAACGGCGTCGTAGATGTTTCTGGAAATCTTCATCTTCTTCTTCACACCCTTATAGAGCTCCTCCAAGCTGCACGGCAACAAATTCTCGACCGCATTGGCCTTCCTCTGAGGGGCAGCCCCACCACCGCTACTGGTACCCACAAACTCCGGCCCACCCCCATTGGGCGTCCTAAAGAACCCGTCTCTATACCTCCCTCCGCCACCACCCCCACCACCTCCACCGTCGGATCCAAAAATCTCGGCGTAAATGTCATCGGCGTCCCTGGGATTGAACCTGAACGACGACGTATTCGGGTGCGCGTGGCGCTGGTGGTGATTGTTGTGGTTGGCGTAGTAGTGGTGGCCCGCGGCGGAGGAGGAGCGAGCGGAGGAGGAAGACGAGGGAGGCGGAAATTGCCCCGATTTCAAGGCCTCCTCGCCGTAAAGGTCGTAGATCTGGCGCTTGGCGGGGTCACTGAGGACGTCGAAGGCCTCGGATATTTGCTTGAACTTGGCCTCCGCCTCCGGCCTCTTTCCGGCGGGGTTCTTGTCCGGGTGCCAAATCATGGCCAGCCTCTTATACGCCTTCTTCAGGTCATCCTCGCTCGCGTTCCGATTGACTTTCAGTATGTTGTAGTAGTCCACCCCCATTGCCGCCGCTACAATCGCCTGCTTCTTCTTTGTTTTCGGACTTTCGAATTTTCTCGGTTGCGTTTTCTGGATTTCGTTTTTTTTTTTTTTTTACGTTATGATTTGTGAAGAGTAACCGGCGGGGACGATATCATGGAGAGTTTAAGGTGGGTCTCCCAATTAATTAAAGGGAAAATGTTTTAATAGCGATTAATTAATTGGAATAATAGTTTTTTGTAATTATTTTGTACCTACTCCCGAAATTATGTCAATTGATTCAAGGAATTTTTAAGATGAATTTGAAATGCTTAGGGATGAAATTGTAACGTGTCTTTGGAATCGTTTGAAAGTGTTTTTAAAATGACTGAAACTGCTTTCAGAAAAAATGGTTTTAGACTCCAAAAACACTTCAAGTTCTTAAAAAAGTTGGAGCTAAAAATCGTGTTTGGTAGAAGTGTTTTTTTTTTTCCCTACAAAATTATGGGTCTAAAACAGTAGACGGCAGAAGCAGCTCTAGCTATACTTCTAAAAAAATGTTATTTTTTTATAGGAGGCAAATGAACAATGGCTTTTAATGAAACTTTTGTATCAACAATACTACCTTTCTTGATTTTTTGCTAAAAGTATTTTTAGCACTATAGTACTAAATACTTACCTGCTTTTTTCATAGTTTTATTGTTACAACATAACAAAAGCAGTTGTAAAACAAGGAAATGGATCCTTTCAGGATTTCTTCCACCAAATTCACCAAATTCATTCATTCGGATCCTTAAAATTTGATCAAACGGTAAAAAACAGGGATCAATTTTAAAAGTTATAATAACTTTAGCCGTTTAATCAAATTTCAAAAGTCAAAATTAATAGATTCGGTGGATCCCTTCCCGTAAAAAAAAAAATCACGGCACCTAGAAACTAGACCTAGCTATTACGTTAACGTGCAAAATAAACCGTATATTTTGAACATAATAAGTATGAAATATAAAAAATAAGAGAATGGTTTTTATACATAATTAATAAATCCATAAAAATGGTCTTGAGTTGAGCTGAATGGAGCCCTTACAATAGTGGGACCCAAATAGATTTTCCAGAATATTCTGAACCTGTTTCTGGTAAAGGATCTTTTTGTGATTTGGGTAGGGAGTATAATTTAGAGGTGAATTAAGTATGCTGATTACACAAATATTAATATTTTAAGGATATAATTTCTTTGCAGCATATGAATATGACAAGTTGAAAGGTCATCACAAGAGACAAATTTCAAGTGATTCCTAGCACTAGTGAATCAAATTCAAATCACACAACCGTGGCTAAGAAATGGTTGAAACATCTCTGTGAGTCTTCTCAGTCTCCGAAAAGATGGGCTGACGTGACGAAGCCATAGTCCCCTTTTCAAAGAAAAAAAATAAATTAGCAAATTAGTGGAATGTGATTTTCGTGAATCTCCGTTGTACATTTCTAACTATTAAATTAAATAATCCAAATGAGAATCAATGCACAAAAATAAACAAAGACGTACTGAAAGAGAAAAGAGGCGTGCACAAATCATTTTCGAAAAGATGATACAACAAATCAGGCTAACTCAAGACCAAGACATCCACTTTCGAGTCGGCCAAATCACAGCGAGTTAGCCATCGAGAAAGGTATCATTCTTTTCGTCTTATCGAGAAGAATGATTTTAGTTTTTGAATCACTTGATTTCGTTGAGTATTGAAGAAGTTATGAACGTTTAAAGTTTACTCAGTTTATGGCAAGTTTTCCAGTTTTCCCTCGGACGAATCAACTTTGAGGTTATTTTCCGACCATCTCCGGCAGCCATTGGGCTTCCAAATAGGTATAATCTTATTCTACACTTTCCTATCTTCATTTTGATATATTATGGGTTGAATTTGGTTAAGAAACGATTGAGTTACAAAGTTTTGAAAATTGGCCAAACTTCTGGCCAAGAGCTACGGGATACTTAACGGAGTTTTTAACGGAATGACCAAATTGATGGATGGTGGACAATCTCAGGGACCACTTTTATCTATTTGAAATGTTAGGGATCAAAGTGATGAGTTATGCAAATCTCATGAATTATTTTGGCTATTTAGCCCAGAAAAAATGGTCTTAGACTCCAAAAACACTTCAAGTTCTTAAAAAAAGTTGGAGCTAAAAATGGTGTTTGGTAGAAGTGTTTTTTTTTTTCCTACAAAATTATGGGGCTCAAACAATAGACGGCAAAAGCAACTTTAGCTATGCTTCTAAAAATATGTTATTTTTTATAGGAGGCAAATGAACAATAGCTTTTGTTGATGCACAAAATCAGTGAAGATTTTGATACAACAGAAAGTGTTAAGTTTGTGACCTTCGCTAGATTGCTCTGGTCATTAGTGTGGATAAGTATGTAAATGAATAGAGATAGGGAAACAAACACAAGATGTACGTGGTTCACCCAGATTGGCTACGTCCACGGAGTAGAGGAGTTCTCATTAATTGTGAAGGTTTACACAAGTACATAGGTTCAAGCTCTCATTTAGTTAGTACTAGTGAATGATTTAGTACAAATGACATTAGGAAATATTGTGAGAGAATGATCTCTATTTATAGAAGAGAGTTTCTAGTTTCATTCTGATATTGACACGTGTCGTGTTGTGATTGGCTTCTGATGTTGACACGTGTCGCGTTATGATTGGCTTCTGATGTCGACACATGTCGCGCTATGATTGGCCTCCTGGTTGGAGGGAAACTCTTCTGGGTCCTTGACGGTATAACGTTGACCGGTACTCAATAGTTTCGGGATTGATCAAGTATGGTACAAACAGTTTTTAGTGAAACTTTCATATCAACAATACTACATTTCTTGATTTTTTGCTAAAAGTATTTTTAGCACTAGAGTACAAAATACTTACCTGCTTTTTTCATAGCTTTATTGTTACAACATAACAGAAGCAGTTGTAAAAAAAAGAAAATGGATCATCTCTAGATTTATTTCACCAAATCTACCAAATTCATTAATCCGGACCCTTGGAATTTGATCCAACAGTTAAAAACAGAGGTTCACTTTAAAAGTTATAATAACTTTAGCCGTTAGATTATATTTTAAAGACCCAAATTAATTGATTTGGTGGAAGGGATCCGAGGATCCCTTTCCGTAAAAAAAAAGACCTGGATTGTTTGCCCTCCCCCATTTCATCCCCTCCTATTTCTGTGGTCACGGTTAAACCACGTCAACATTTTATATTCCTATTGTTTTTTGTTTTATTATTTCTATAAAAAAATCAATATAAAATGTTGACGTGGTTTAATCATGATCACATAAATATGACGGGATGAGAAAAGTATGAGATGGGGAGGTCAGACAAAAAAAATCACGGCACCTAGAAACTAGACCTAGCTATTACGTTAACGTGAAAAATAAACCGTATATTTTGAACATAATAAGTATGAAATATAAAAAAAAATAAGAGAATGGTTTTTATACATAATTAATAAATCCATAAAAATGGTTTTGAGTTGAGCTGAGAGGAGCCCTTACAATAGTGGGACCCAAATAGATTTTCCAGAATATTCTGAAGCTGTTTCTGGTAAGGATCTTTGTGATTTGGGTAGGGAGTATAATTTAGAGGTGAATTAAGTATGCTGATTACACAAATATTAATATTTTAAGGATATAATTATCTTTTTATATACAATATTGTTGCTATTTCTTTGCATAATACCCATGCACTAAAAACATATTAATATGACAAGTTGAAAGGTCATCACAAAAGCCAAATTCCAGGTGATTCCTGGTACTGGTGAATCAGACCACACGATCGTGGCCAAAGAATGGTTGAAATGTCTCTGTGAGTCTTCTCAGTCTTTAGAAAAAATGAACTTACGTGACGAAGCCATAGTTCCTTTTTTCAAAGAAAATAATAAATTAGCAAATTAGTGGAATGCGATTTTCGTGCATCCATTTTCTCCGGTGTACGTTTCTAACTACTAAATTAAATAATCCAAATGAGAATCAATGCACAAAAATAAACAAAGACGTGCTGAAAGAGAAAAGAGGCGTGCACAAATCATTTTCGCGAAGATGATACAACAAATCAGGATCACTTTTAATAAATACAAAATGAGAACACCCTCAAAGCTCATAAGGTCAATGAAGAAACAAATCGCCTGCCGACCAATTTAGAATGCAAACCATCAAACACAATGATGTAGACATGACAAATATACAAGTGTAATTGACAGGTACAACACGATCGGAGAACTACGTACGACGTATGTATACACAAGCCTCGATGATCCCGACAACCATGCAGTCCTTGAAGCCACAAGCTAACAACCTACCAATAAGTCAGGCCGATGGAGTCCGAGAGGATTGATTCAGTATCTGCCCCCAAATCTCAGTTTACAAAACCCCATCCGCCGTGAATTTCAGGTGTATCGACAGTAAAAGAGAAGTAGCCCCCAGCAAGCATGCACAATCTAAGGAAGAAAAGGAGTTATACGGCAATGGCTTGACCAGTTAGCCCGTCGTGAAGCTGCAACGAACCATCTTTCATTAGGTTGAGGCTTAAACTCTTGAATCTCTCCCTCGAATACTGTCGAGATGCCTTTCTCCAATCAGTTCCCGTTTTCATCATCGCAACAAACTCGTCGTAACTGATGCGTCCATCCTGATGGTTTGCGAAGATGAACAATAAATTACATCACATGGAGCATTTGTACAAAAATACAGGAAAATGCAGGATGTAAGGAGCAAGGAGCAAGTATAAACAATAGAAGAGATGAAAAGGCTTGAAAGTGAAACCTTGTCAGTGTCGACCTCACGCATGATGTCATTCAGCACCTCAGTATCAGTTTCACCAGATTCATCTTGTAAACTTTCCCTTAGCTCACCTAATTCAATATATCCACTTCCATCTTTGTCAAAGAACACAAACGCTCTGCGGAGATGCTCATCGTTCTCCATCTTCTGCAAGTGAATTGTTACTGCTGCAAACTCTCCATAGTCCAGAACGCCATTCCCGTCAACATCAGCCTATAGAAAGAAAAATACCACAGAAGGCATCGTTTTGTTTGTTAAATGAAAAATGAAGAAGTATTAAAAACTCAGTGAATGAATCAAAACCGCAGTACCTACCACTTCCATCAACATCTTAATCTCCGGTTCAGCCAATTGTGAACCAACTT
Organism: Malus sylvestris; assembly: GCF_916048215.2. Classification (NCBI taxonomy): domain Eukaryota; kingdom Viridiplantae; phylum Streptophyta; class Magnoliopsida; order Rosales; family Rosaceae; genus Malus; species Malus sylvestris. Next base: position 26,150,951 of record NC_062273.1, on the reverse strand, counting down.
TGTGAAGCCCCAACTTCAATTCCTCATATGTTACTCTGCCATCTTTGTCAGTGTCCATCAATGTAAACATGTCTCTGATTACTTCCACTTCTTTAACAGATAAGTGTTCTGCAATTACCTACAGTATTTGATTGGAATAAAAAATGAATCCCAAATGTTAAATACTTCGTAAAAAACAAATCTTTAAAATAGTAGCCAATACTTCAACTGACACTCATAAAGTACCGGTTACTGATGCTTACCCTTAGGGCCTTCTTTTTGAATCTATTCATTACTGAGAACTGCTTGAGTCTTGGCCTCACTATATCACCTAATGGAACGTTTGGAGCTTTCTTCGCATTATGTAGCCATGGATGTTCTGTAATCACAAAACGCAAAGCACAACTCAGTTCACCTATTTTACAAAATGTAAGTTATGTTGCAGACCTAGTCAATCTAGCATCAGCGATTCAGCATAGACATGCCAAAACACACTCATAAGTTTCATTTCTTTCTTGTTTAATGCTAAACTAATGCACACAAAAAAGGGTTTGCTCCAATTTGGTCAAAGACCGAAAACATTCTCAAATGTTTACCTTGGCTAGGACTCTAAATCAAATAGGATACACAATTTCTTATCTAAATCATTTAAAATTAAATTGATTTTCATAAAGCCATAAACTTTATGGTATTGATCATTTCTTCTCTTTTTTCAGATCAAATTTTTGGATCAATAAGAGTTCATTTAATCAAAATATCATCACTCTACAGAGTGGTACAACCAAACTACTGAGGGAGAAACTGAAACAACAAACTCTAACAACAAAACAGAAACCTCAAATGAAAAATAAGGTTAAAAAAACATAGAGAAATCCTAGTGATTGGAAATAATGACTAATAATTGGAGGGAAGCTTCCAATCAGCATCTCTAGTTCCAGTAGCTTGCTCTATTAAATAAATCAGCCGGTTCTATGACTTATTCTAAATTTTACCCTTACTTGCAGTTAAAATGATATAATGAAAAAAAGAATGCGCCTTTTATCTAATGCATTATGTCATTTGGGGCCCGAATTGCTACTATACAGGATCTTGTTAATGTATTGTTTTCATCAATGATTTCTCTTGTTTCATTTATTTATTGCATAGTAGGTCTGTATTGTTTGATGTTTACTAATGCATGTTCTTGTGAACACGACTATAATGCATGTTCTCGTAACATCAAGATATTTCGCTTAGATTCACATAATGCCATGGAATATAGACTCCATAATTTTCCAATTCCTAAAACAAGATGCCTTATAATTCATTACACATTTAGTGAGAAGAAGTGTATAATCATCCATCGCACCAACTAACGCAATGCTATTGCCATCAAAATGTTGAAGCATGACCAACTATGCAACTCTCTTGAAATGCCATCAGGTAAAGATTCAGAGACACACTGCTGAAGACTTACCAAGCACCTGTTGCGCAGTCAAGCGCTTTCTGGGATCTGGCTCCAGCATCTGTCGAACAAGGCTTTTAGCACTCTCTGAAATCTGAGGCCAGGGTTCTCTCTTGAAATCAATCACCCCCCTCAAGATTGCAAGAGCCACACCCTGTTCAGACTCTGTCGCATTGAAAATTCAAACAAAGAACCAACGTTACAATCCCAAACCAAAATCAAACCGCCCAGATAACGAAAAATCAACTGGGTTTAAACATATTTTGGGAGCTAAATTCACCAGAATACCTGCCCAAAATGGAGGAACTCCACATAACAAAATGTAAAGTATCACTCCGGCGCTCCATATATCAACCTCCGGCCCATAATTTCGTTTCAAAACCTCCGGTGCCATGTAGTACGGACTGCCCACAATCTCCATAAACCTCTCCCCTAAACCCCCACACAAACAAAATCAAAATCAAAATCCATGAAATTCAAACACAAATAAAACCAAATAAATCCGTACAAACCCGAAAATCCGTCTAGAATTCAACAAGATCCCAGAAAAGTACCAGGCTTGAAGAACACAGAGAGCCCAAAGTCAATGGCTTTAAGGGGCGAGTGCTCCTTCTTGTTCGAGAAGAGAAAGTTCTCAGGCTTCAAGTCCCTGTGCATAACCCCATTAGCATGGCACATCCTCACCACCTCTGCCACCGTCCTGGCGACGTTCGCCGCCGCCCGCTCACTGTAATGCCCTCTGGCCACAATCCTATCGAAAAGCTCGCCGCCCTCGCAGAGCTCCATGACCAAATGGACGTTCTCGTTGTCCTCATACGTCGCCTTCAGCTTCACTATGTTCGGGTGCTCCGGCAGCGTCGACATTATCGCCACCTCCCGCCGCACATCCTCTATATCCACCTGAACCAAACAAAAAACCCAAATCACAAAAAAACCCACCAAAACCAAACGGCATGTCGGATTTCTCCGATTTCAGATCTGTGAGCCGTCGTGCGTACCGCCGTTCGAAGCTTGCGTTTCGATATGGACTTGCAGGCGAGTGCCTGCTTTGTCTCCCGGTCCGTGCACAGGTACGTGATGCCGAACTCGCCCCGACCCAGTTCCCGACCCAGCACGTACTTGTCGCCGATCCGGGTCCGGTGGCCAAGCGGGATCACATCCTTGAGAACTCGGATCGGAGCCGGGGACCGGATCGGTTCGTCGGAGAACGGGTTGGACCGCCGCTCCCGTGCCTTCTTCTTTTGTTTATCGCCGGAATTCTTGTCGTCGCTACTTATGACGTCAGCTCTCACGCAGACGTTGCAGTTCCCCATGGCCGCGCACCAAAACACTGCGTTTCGGGTAGCTCAAAAATTTAGTCTTCCTCTTCTTCCAGCAGAAAGGCGCGAGCTTGACAGAGCAGAAACAGAAGTGGGGAGAAGGAAGAAAGAACAAGGTTTCTCCTTTTGGCTTTATACCAAAACGGTGCGTTTAGGGGAGGTGGTGGTGGGTCGGGGTGGTGCCGCCGGGCGTGCGTGACAGGTGGGAGAGAGAGGAGAGAGAGGAGAGAGAGAACACGGGATCATCAGGTTAGAAAGGAAAGAAACTGAAAAAACTGGGGCTTTTTCCAAAAAAAAAAATTTGAAAGGGTATTTTTTAGATTTAATTTAAACTGATCAATCCTCTGCGTTTGTGTTGAATTAGAGTGGGGGGTTTGGGGATTAATTTTCCCAGAAACGTTGTCGTTGTCGTCGTCGTCAGTCAGTGGAATTTTCTGTCATTTCAGAGGTGGAGGAATATAGTGTTGGAGGGAACATAGAGTGCGGTGTGCCGCCAAGTGATTTGGACATTTGTGATTAGGGTAATTTAACAGTTGAAATGCGGTAAAATTCTAAATCATGTATGTTCCTTAGTTTTGAGTTCGAGGTACGAAACCGGAAAAAATACGGGTTATTTCGTGGTTAAAAACGTTGGGGAGACATGTGTTGTTGATTGTTACCAAAGTTGATATACTTTGATGTCGGATTTAAGAATTTTTCGACGAGACGTGATGCGTCTAGTATTATTTAAAAAAAAATAAAAAATTCAAGTTTTAGGAAGTTAAGATGCCAATCTCTAAGCCTTTGGCATGATGTTAAAATACAGCCCATCTTTTATCATCGTCTCGGCCCCATTGGAAATTAATCATACCCTTCTGCAAAAATTAAAAAAAATTAACAATTGAGATGTACTTATTACAGTTAATTACTGAAAACGAGCTCTAATCCACTAGTAACTTACAATGAAGGGTGCCAAATGGCAACTAACAAAATATGAAATCTTCTATTCAGCTACCCAAATAACAACAATATATATCGACATCAAATCAACATAACACCACATTTTTATATTGAAAACCACATTTAGGACAATTCGCCTACTATAAAGCTCTCGTCAAGTGAAACTAGAAAACACATCAAACTTGCAGCTAGTTTTTGAACATTTTTCAAAGAAGATGAATTATGAATTTGTAAATTTATAATCAAAATTATGGTCGAAACAAACGATTAGCTCTTTCTATAGCGAAACTAGAAAACACATCAAACTCGACCTTCTAATTAACGAATTAAACTGAGTTAACTAGATGGTCATATTTAAGCTAGATCTCTCAGCTACCAACTACTTCACAATATTGTCCCTTAAATAAAACACCAACTAATACTTAATTAGATTCACAATTGTTTTTGTTTAAAAAAGGATTAACAATTGCTAAAACATAAGGAAGGTAATTTGGATTAATAATAATTGCTCCAAATGATCTCATCCGTTGATATGTGGGTTGTAGATGACGTGGAGGGATCGAATCCAATGGACACTAGTTGTTGAACGGTTGACAAGTTAGAGTCCATGTAATAACTACGAATATTTGACTTGGTCGGCAGGCCACTGTATTTGTCTTCAACCCAATCAAAATAAATTAAAGTAAATTAATTAGACAATTAATTACGATTAGCTCTTCTGTGCGTTACATTTGGCGCGCTAAATATTTTTTTTCTTCCAAAAATAAATATAAAAAATAAACTGTTCCATCGTTGGAAGCTATAAAGAAATGGGACTAAGATAATGCCGGCACTCTTCCTATAATCTGCATGATTGTCTCTGGAACATACGTAGAACAATTGGTGACGAATTACAGTTCTCCACTCTTTACGAGCTTAGAAGAGGTTAGTTAAGAGTTGCATCTTATTTGTGATCACAATCAAGTTGATTCACAGCTTACAGAGTATCGAACTTAGAACCTTCTATTTTTTCTTTAGAGAGCTAATGTTCCCACTTTTTCACTGGACCATTTGTCATCGTTTTTTAAATTTGTTCTTGGTGAATGCATACTTTGGATTTGTCACATGGACGAGAGATATCTTCTTTCTGATCACATTTCTTTGACAGTTAGAGTACTGGTTTGGAAATTGAGGTGTTTTTATAAAAAATGGGTATAAAAAAAAACTAAGCTTAAAAAGGTGTTTGGTAAACACTTAAAAACAACTTATTTTCACAGTTTTAGGTGGAAAAAAATGAAAACGTAAAGCAGCAAAAATGAGCTTATTCTCACAACACAGCAAAAACAATTTTTTTTCAAAACACAGCAATACCAAATCAGCCAAAAGAACGATATGACTTAAGCCAAAAAAGTCAATAGTAGATTCCATAGCAAATATGCTTTATTTTTTGTATTATTGGATTGAAATTTTTGCTTAATTAGTCAAGAAGTGGGGTTGGTTGTACAACTAGTAAACCCTATCTGAAAGAATTCATTGTGAGGTTGAATATAATCAACATGCAGGTATGAACTATGAACCACTCTTCCAAATTGCCAATTGACTTCTTGTGATCCTCATTCACACACGAAATGACAATTATGAGTGAACGTTTACACCAAAAGTCTGATTAATACAAAGTCTTTGAGCGTAGAGAGCGTTTTTGATCCATTATGGTAAATTATTATCGAATTTGTTATTTATAAAAACAGAATATAAGTAAGTATTGTGTTGAGGGAGTTCAAATGAGATTAGGGTTCGAACTATAACAAATTAAGAGTTCGATTTCTTTCAATGTAATTGGGGAAAAATTTAAGTACCGAACAAAATTACATCATGTTGTGAGATGAATTGAAATAAAAATATGGACAAAAATCTTCTCCCGATCCCATTGTCTGGAGTTCAATGAACAGGTAATCCAAACAGGTCAAATTGAATTCGACAATTCCTTTTAACTCATTCCGCTGACTCATCTTATACAAACCAAGGACCTCTGGATAGTCTGAATTCTCTAGTCCTTAAACTCTGGACTGTGAGGTCCGGAGAGGAAGCAAAACCCAAACTATGGCCATGGACTTGGGGAAGAAATATATATGAAAATCAAGAGAGGAAGGTGTGGAAGTAATAAGGTGGTGACTTGGTCGACATGAAGAAGTCTTTGAAAGCCCACAAAAATGGAAAACTTAAGATTCCACCACTGAAGTCAACAAGATGATGGCACGCATATCATCTTTACTAAAAGGAAAGCTTGTAATATGATTTGTTTTTTTCCTTCTTCCCATACAAGTTCCTCCTTTACCTAAAAGTAATTAGCAGGGGAAAGTAGTCCAAGCAGAAAGGCAATCACAAATTCACAATCACGATCACTTTTGTTCTAAGTAAAAACCCAAGTAAATAAAAGTGCTTTTCAACTTTTACTTCTTGATATTCTTTTTCATACTGCTGAAATTTTGGAACTTTGTTTTTGTGAAATAAAGTATTGAAATTTGAAGAATTCGTGAAAATGTAAATTTCTGAAGGGTAAATTTTAGCCTTCAAAATGCCACGCAGGTCAACAAATTTATATGGCTTTTTATCTAAAATGGTCATTGAGATTGTATAACTTCTCACTTTGCTCCCTGAGATTTAAAAGTGATATCTGAGATTATCTACCGTCAATCATTTTGGTCATTATGTACGAAATCTCTGTTAAATAGAGAATATTTTTGTCAAATCGATCCCTCTCTTTTAACTGGTAGTTTCTTTCATTTAACAAAGGTTTTTCACAGAATGACCAAAATGATTGACAGTGAACAGTCTCAGGAACCACACTTCTATCGATTTTAAATATCAAGGACCAAAGTGATGAGTTTTGACAATCACGGAGGTCATTTTGACTAAAAAATCTGTTTATATTTAAACAGCTAAATTTGTGTTATCTGTTAGAAATGTTCTTCTTTTTTTTTCCTTGTGTTAGAGATGCTCTTCAATATGTAACCAAATAATTAGTTGGGGAGGAGATCGTTGGGTCGAACTATCAGCTTTTAGCCTTGAATTACATGCATATAGCTGCAAAGATAGATGGTGTGTTGAATTCGACTTGTGCTTTCAGGTTTTGTTGTCAAGGCTTCCACTTGCTAACACACCCTAGCTAAGTTTCCTTCGTGATATCTTTAACATGTGGTCCATTTTATAAATGACATGCACAAATTTAAAGGTTAAGTATTTTCCACGACGTGTTCTTTCGCATATGTGCTTTCTCATGCATGCACGAATTAATGAAGATTATACGTGTCTTTTCACTTGTAGAAAAAATCTGTCTTATATCGTGGGTTGTATACAGTAAATTACACTCTCCACCACTCAAAAGATCCATTCAGCAGCATGCATGGAAAATATCATGCAAAAGTTGTTATGAATGTATTGCTACTGAACTTGCATGGATCACCTCATCGACATAGGTGCCTTTGGCTAGTTAATCTAATCGAAACATTGCTACATGCTAATCTAATTAAAAATATATGGTACATTATGTTGCTATCTCATTAAGTAAACAATAATGTAGGTATTATGGCCAAAATGATATTTGAGATTGGCATAACTCTTCACTTTGGTTCCTGAGATTTGAAATCGATAAAAGTGGTCTATGAGTTTGTCCACCATCAATCAGTTTAGTCATTCCCTAAAAATATACGTTAAAAAAAGAACAAAATAACAAAAATACTCTTAATTTAATAAACAATGGGCTAAAAATTGTGGGTATTTTTGTAATTTTATTCTTATTTAACGAATTTTTTTCATGGAATTATCAAAATGATTGACGGTAGACAAACTGTCATAGACCAATTTTATCGATTTTAAATCTTAGGGACTAAAATGAGAGATTATGCCAATCTCAAAAACAATTTTGACTAAGAAGCCAACAATTTGCATATTAAAATCATGTTCTAAATTTGTGTTTTTCATTAGAACAACGGTCAATATTAATTAATAAAAAATGCTATGAAGACTACATTTTTATATTAATTTGATGTAATAAATAATGAATTTAAATAGTTGATTTGATGTTGGTTATGCGTATCATTTATCACATCAATATCAATATCAATATAATATATATAATCTCTCTAACGTTGTTCATATTAACAATTTCACACACTTTAGACATATAACATAGCAAATCTAAAAGATTAACATTTTCCCAAAACATCATAAAACCCAACATAGCTAACTCCATTATATTTTTTTGTCTAAAGGTTATGCGTGTGGGGGAAGTAAAATCAAGGTTCCTTTGACTTATGTCTCACTTGAGGCCACTCTAATTCACCAATCAAGCATTCTAACTTGCAACTATCTGATTACCATTTGTTAATAATGCATGATGTTACACAGAAAAAGTCTTTTATCTTTTACTGCAAGCAAGACTCTCTCATTAACCCTATATCTTTACTTAATCCACAATTATATATTATTAATTAATCGTAATGAAGGGACCCTCATATAATTTCGTTTATATCAAAGAGCTACAGCTAGCAGTGGCCAAAAGTACTTTTGAAATTAAAATTGAAAAGGAAAGCTGGAAAAAGTTGATAAACTTTGCTTTTGATGCAGTAGGCGTGGAGGGTGAGCTGGGAAAGAACGCATGCTTTTCTTGAGGATATCACCAGACAAAATCATGCTCCCAAACATGGCCTTTCATTCTCTTTTTTCAATCAAAATTGCGGAAGAACTTGGCCTACTACGTACTATTTAGTTCACGATTTAAATTATTATATTTCATGCCACGTTCCCACATGCTAGGGTTTAAAGTTGTCTACGTGCATGAGTAAAAGAAAGCCTTTCAATCATTGTTCATTACCTAATCACATGAGGATTAAGGAGCTAACTAGCTGCTAATTCCGTTTTTAAACTGCTAAACTCACAACTCACGCCGTGATCGTAAAGCTTCCACGATTCTCCATGAACAAGAACATAGTGTACACAGGTACGTATGTAGAGACAATCTTAGATGAAACTGGTTCGGCTATTTACATAATTGAATTTCACCATTATTTCATACTATCTTCACAGTTCATACTAGGGAGGGATACTGAGGGATTAAGGGTACGCATGCCATTTTCCTTCCCTTCTTTTTCACACATAATGCACATATGTTAATGAATAATCCGCGTATCACGAAGTAGCACCCATGTAAGCAAAGAATGAGCAATTTTAAGTGTTACGTCAAATAAAAAGCAGTTAATTTGACAGTTAGACTGACGGAAGTAAAGAAAATTGAGATTTTACCATAAATCCAATATAGGGAGCAACCCAAATTACTTATAAGCACACACAAAGTCAATTCTCTCGTCAATATGAGATTTATTCTCAACAGAAAGAGTCAATAGTTCAATGCTTCCTAATTTTTGGTTAAGGTAAAGATCATTCACTTTCACTCTAAGCTTTAACTTTAAAGTGCTGTTTTTGCTAATTATCAAATAAACACAGACCAACCTAACGGTTGCATAGGTCCAAAATGACGAGTTCGATTATGGTCCAATGGTAGCTGGTCATGTCATTTACTTATTTATTATACTTTCTACTTTATTGGCAGATTAAGATCGAATGATGGATAACTATAATTTTTTAAAATTGTTGAGTCTTAAAGAACATGACTGTACATGTAACTGACCCACAAAAATAAAAGAGTTTTACAAAAGTAGTGTGGGCCTGGTCTGAAAACATATCATGGCCGAAACTAATGTGAAGCCTGAAGACTAAAGGCCCATGATAACGACCCAGATCCGATTTCTAGAATCGGTAACAGATAATACATAGGGAGGTCCGTTTATAAGTTTATAACTAACGGAATAATTAGGGAAAGTAATTAGAGGAATTAACTATGGCTTTTTTTATCAGCACCTCACAAAATATTGAATGCATCCCACATTAAAATTTAATATTAAACGACTTATTTATCTCACTATGCAATGACAATTTTGACCTTATTAGGTTTAAAAAAAAAATGAAATAAAAATATCTAAATACACCCCAAATCATTAAACCCTATTATTTATCTTCTCAACTATCAAAACCCTCACACCCTCCATTGTTGAACAAAATCCTAACCAATGAAACTACAAATATGTTGATTGAGAAAAATTGTTTTTGACGAATGGAACGCAAAATCAATGTTTCGGAACCTTCACATAAGGTAAGACTTCATATGCCTTTTTCATATCCCTTATGGCCTCAACTATGTTTCATCTGTGGTTTGGTTAATTTCATATTCTTTTTTTTTTCTTCCATTGGTTATTCATTTTCTTCTTTGCAGGTTACAAATCCAGACAGTGATCCTCTTAGAGAATGTTTGGTTATGTCCTTTGAAATGAACATTGGAAAGCGACAAAATATTTTGGAGGTTGGACATGAAAATGCATCACAGGTTTGTTGGCATGTACCACTCTGCCTATTGATATTGAGTGGTATGGTTCTTAACAAATAATTGAGGTGTATGATTCTTAGTAAATAAATGAGGATTTGATAATAATTTTTGGTGTATTTAAATAGGATAGCATACAAGGCAATACCTCTATAGGGGACAATGAGGTTGCAACAACTAGCGTTGTTGATTACATAAACGCATTTAAAATTGACAAGGTAACTATTTTTAGTATATTGAATGTGCATCTGTGAATTTCATGGAAACTCTTGCATTCTTTTATGCAACATAGTGCTTTAGGTTCATAATAGGGAATAACATATGGGTTGGAATCTTAGCATGTCTACAAACATTTTGTTAGTGGCAAATGGCAATGATCTTGTATGTACAGGTATTCAAAAGTAAAAATGATTTGCTTGATTGGACTCGTGCACAAGGAAAAAAGAATAATATGGTTATTGTCATTAAGAGGTCTGATGCGGGAGGGGTTGACCGAAGGGGGAAGAGAGCTCGAATAACATTTGCTTGTGAGAGACATGGTGAGTATTGATCCATATTGAGAAAGTCTGATATTAATGACTAAAATTCTGATGCAAATAATAAGAAGAAGAAAGAACCCAGAAATACTGGTACTAAAAAATGCGGATGTCCATTTATGTTGAAAGGAGTCAATGTTGAAGAAGGAGATGAATGGAAATTGGAGGTTGAGTGTGGGGTGTATAGAAGATGTGGGGTGTATGTACAAAATATAAGGTGTATATTAAGAATGTGGGGTGTGGGGGGTATTATGGAAAAGTATGTGGGGTGTATTAAGATAATTTTTAAGTAAAAAAGTAAATGTGGGGTGTATTAAGTATGTGAGATTTATTTAACAATTTGTGGGGTGTTAATATAATAAGCCATTAACTATCTTAATTTAATTACTCATTTGAACAAGATTATCTGCTTTAGAGCAATTCCACCCCTAAAGATTTTGCGCAAGCACCCAGCGCATTTATCCACTCAAGTGAACAGTAATAGACCTCAGTAAACAGTAATAGGCCAAAACATCTCCACCCCTAACAAAAAATAGCCTGGTCAATTTTATTAAAATATTATTATTTTTTATTATAAAATAATAAAAATAATAATTTTATTATAAAAAAAGGATAAGTCAGGAACCTCCGGTTCCACTATAACTCTCTATACTCTCCCTCTACATCCCCCTCTAAATCCTCAGAAACTCCATTTTCTTCCCCCGAAATCACCAACAAAAATTTTATCCAAATTACCAACAAAAATTCAACAAATATAACAAATCCCCAATTCAAGAATCAAATCCCTAAAAACATATCAACAAAAAAATTCTAGAGAGAGAGAGGGTGTGTGTGGTGGTGGGTACCTGAGAGAGAAAGCGAGCACCGAAAACAATGGAAAATGGTCCGAAATGCTTTTGCTTATCCTCTATCTCTCTTTTTCTCTCTCATCTTGAGAGCATTACAAAAAACAAATAACGTGAAAACATATAAAACGTGAAATAGAGGGGAAGAGAAAATGTTGCTCTGCACCAAGGCCTAGGAATCTCCCTCCGCCCTGGAATCAACCTCAGCCATGAACAGCTCTGTGGCGTGTTGATTGTGCGGGAGGTTGATGGCCCAGCTGACGTCAAATGGCCCGGCATGTGGGTCTGTTGATTTTAGGCCGGTCTCTTGCCTGCCTTGGGCTGGGTGCCGGTCAAAATGCTCGGCTGGAGTGGATAGCCTGGGTACCGGGTTGGGTTTTTGGCTGGGTGCTGGCCTATTAGTTCCCCGGTGGAAACTGCTCTTAGCAACACGGGAGATGGCAGGTCAAGCGAAAAAACGGAAACCAAAACCGGACCGAACTAGCCGCTATGGTATTTCCCTCGGTTTTGGTACGATAGTAAATTGAACTTTGCCGAAGTGGTTTTGTTTTGTTTTCTCAAAATCGAAAATCAAATTATTTTCATTTATTTAATTATCGTTGTCGTTAGTTCAAGAAAAAAATCAAATAAAAAAACGAAGAACATTTTAATCATCACAAGGTGATTCGATGATTAAGGATGAGTTTCAAACCTGTATTTCGCATTACACGTCCCAGGTTCGATTATTGACGCTAATGAATCGTGCAATGGTGGCCAAGAAAGACTGAAATATCTCTATGAGTCTCATTGGCCCCCAAAATGGTGGATTGCCATGGCGAAATCACCAACTAGTCCTCTTATAAAAAAAATTAAAAACAAGGAACATTTTTTTTATGGAGTACAACGATATATTTTATACTATAGAGAGAGGGATTTCAGTTAAGTCACAAAATGAACAATCTAATTTGATATCAAATTTGTTATATACGAGATTTAAACTTAAAATCTTTTTTATAAGGAAAGAGGAATATCATCTATAATACTGAGCGGCAAAACAATAAACATTTGACTGTAAATCAAAAATCAAAACAAACTTTTGAAAAAACAAAATTTATGTTTGAAAAAAAACATACTTTACATTTGGGTTATTGACTTGACTGTTCGTTGTCCGACCAAGAGGCGTGTCTCCGTCCGCGTAGACACAGCCATCAGGTGCAATCCCCAGCTTCTACCTCAACTTTCCACTTTACACCTGCAGCATCATAACCGTTCGACCAACCAAATTTTATGTCTATTTGTTTCTATATTATTTTATAATTATTTGAACGGATCATAAAAATCATAAAATAGTATGTCCAGGAGAAGAATGGTGACAAGATCCGCACTGAATCCTCCCAAAAGTATTAAAATCAAATAAAAATTCTGAACCGAAGGAAATCTGTGGAGGTAGGGTTTTAATCAGAACCTTCTACGGGTCACGTGCTAATCATGAAGGCTCTGACACGTGTCCCGAACATCCCACGGTACACGTCGCGGAAAATACGTAGTAGGGCGAAGAAAAAAAACAGCTGATAGCATGTAGCCTCCTTCTCCCCAACTTGGTTGGAAAAGTAATAAAGCTCCAGTCTTGACGGCAGAGAGAGCAGAGACGCCGCCACCCTCTCTCTCTCTCTCTAGACACGCGTTAAGAACCCAGAAGTCCGTTCACCATTGCAGGTAGCTTTCTCTCTCCCTCCCCCTCTCTGAGTTTTTTTCTTCATTGTTTGGATTTTTGATGAATTTTTAGTGTATTTTTCTGTGTTTTGTGGTGATTGAGAACATGGGTTTTGTTGGAGAAGTCTGAGATGTCGTGAAGATTTGTTCTTTTTTGTGTTTTTGTGCGTTTTTGTTTTGATTAACGTTGGAGGGTGGCTTTGCTGGTCTGGAAGTTTCAATCTTTGTGTTCATTTGTGTGTGGGAATTGAGGATTTTCATTGGAAAATGTGGATTTAAGGTTATGGATTGCTTGTATGTCTTGATCTTTTGTTTGTCATTAAGAAATTAAAAACAAATAAATTTTAGTACTAGAAATGTTAGCAGTAGAAAGAGAAAATGAAATTTTTGCAACTATAGTATCTGCTGAATTCTAGGTATGCTAGTGAGATGTTGTATAATTGAATGATGAAATGTATATATAGTTCCGCCCGCGAAACATTCAGAGGGAGCCGGTTTATTGATTTCGAGAGAGATGCCGAAGACTCTCCGTGTTGTTGGAACCCTAGTTACATGCTAATTAGAGTCAATATAGCTGTTGATCACTTGCCTTTTTTTGAGGATTTATAGGACGGCTTGGTTAGAAAACGTAGACTCTACGGTAACCAACTGCAATCCCATGATAGGAAGGAGGCGGTTATGGTTATGTCAATATAAGATAAGTCCCTGCTCGTTAGAAAAATACGTTCGCTTACATGATACTAGTCCTATCTACTGGATGGAACATAAGGGTTCTGAGTGAGAAGAAGATTTATCTTTCAGTTTTCATCAGATTCTTTCTTGCTTGCTCACTTGTCTGTGCTAATTCGATAGATTCTTAGTTAGCTCTTATATTCATATGTATTTGTAATATATGGAAATGCTGATCATGAAGTTCCAACATGTGTATGTTTAGGAATTTTTGGTTGAGTAAATACGCTCGAAGAAGAATTATTGCTGATAGGAGTATTGAAGTAAGTTTGTTTGGTGCTATTCTGTGCAGGATATGCTGCATGGAATTGTTACAATTTAGAGTGTCTTGTTCACACTTGTTTTCCTGAAGAAGTCCTTACAAATCACGTTCAAATCTAACGTGGTGTTTCTGAGAGTTTCTACTAACCAATGATCTCAGAATCACAGGGAACTGGTTTAGTCATTACCATTGCTGGAGCGGAATCGTATAGACTGCAACCTTCATTTGGGATCACTGAGCACTTTGAGGATTTCAAGACAACTTGTTAACATATTGGAAATGAAGTCTGACCATACTATTGATATTCTTATCTAACGAGTTCATTTCTTATTGATGGGAATGAGTGATATCTTCTCTGTGGAGCAGTTTGTCTTATCTAGGGACGTGTATTCAAGGTATTAAGGGTTCACGATAATCGACTATATAGTTTTGATGCAAGTTTGATATGATATCCTGTCTGACCAAGGTGATTCACATCAATTATCTGTTGGGTTTAGAAAAGCTGGAATTGACTTGTAGTTGACTGCCTGTCACTCATTATTCAGTACTCACTAGCTTTTCTTTTAAGACGTTAGAAACCTAGAATTGTTCTTATGTTACTAATTCATATCCATTATTTTTCAGGTGATACCCTGTCAGTAAATTATGTTGCGAGCAAAGCAATTAAGTAACCTTTCAAGTAGTGCGAGGTCATTCTTCCTTACCGGGCCACGATGTAGTGCCACAGATGGAAATTCATGCTCTTGCTCTGAAGATGAAACTTGTGTTTCGCAAAGGCAGCTAGCACTTGCCCAAAATCCATCGACCATGGTATCCAAACCTTCAGCAAGGGCAGGAAGCATCCTTTTGGGAGATGCAGTAAAAGTGGCAGGTCTTCGTAAAGCCGAAAGTGTTGACCATACAGCTTCTATTAAAAAGGTTGCAACGGCACCACGATCTTTGGGGAGATCAGAGACTGTAAGTTATGCTAGTACCATGGATGTGGTGCACTCATCACCTCTCGTTGCAGACCAGTTTGCTAAGGCAGGAGTTGCTGCTGTAAATTTTCTGTCTGATATAGTAAATGGCAGGCTTCCTTTATCTGATGGGCTTGGAATCCTTAATAACTGTATGGTTGATCCGACCAGACCCCTCAGTGGTATCAAGCCATCACACGTGAAACAAATAAAAAAAGAGCATTTCACTAGTGTACATCCAAAACAGTCTGCTGAGGTATCAGCTGCATCAAGGCCTACAAGTAACAATCATGGTCAAAAGGGCAAAGGTGAGAAATCCAGTTTCGTTAAAGGTCTAAATCATGTTCCATATACTAGGACGGAAAGCTCAGCGGTACCTCATGTTGTATATTCGGACCGTCATGCGAACAGGTCTATGCCACCGAAATCAAAACCTCATTCAAACTTCATTCCAAATTACAGTTCCAGTGTGCAGGCTTCTGATGCAGAGACCACGGGTCGTGCCTCTAAAAGTTTCAACAGGCCCATAAGAGATTTGAAAATGCCAACAGGAATAGCTCCCCAAATCAACAGACAGTATGCTCACACTGGGAATGTTGTTCATAATGTTTCTCACATACTGCAACAGATGAGATGGGGTCCTGCTGCAGAGGCCGCTCTTGGAAATCTCAACTGTTCAATGGATGCATATCACGCAAACCAAATTTTAAAGCAACTTCAAGATCATTCCGTTGCTCTTGGATTTTTTTATTGGCTTAAGCGGCAAGCAGGATTCAAGCATGATGGGCACACTTATACCACCATGGTTGGGATCCTTGGCCGTTCCAGGCAGTTTGGTGCCATTAACAAATTGCTTAATCAGATGGTGAAAGAAGGTTGCCAGCCAAATGTTGTGACATATAACCGTCTAATTCATAGTTATGGCCGTGCAAACTATTTAAAAGAAGCAATGAATGTGTTTAATCAAATGCAAGAAGCAGGATGTGAACCTGACCGTGTCACCTACTGCACACTAATTGACATCCATGCAAAAGCTGGTTTTCTTGATGTTGCCCTAGGATTGTATGACAGGATGCAAGAGGCTGGTCTTGCTCCTGACACATTCACGTACAGTGTTATGATCAACTGTCTCGGGAAAGCTGGTCATTTAGCTGCTGCTCATCGGCTATTTTGTGAGATGGTTAATCATGGTTGTGTTCCCAATTTGGTCACGTATAATATCATGATAGCTTTGCAGGCCAAAGCAAGGAATTATGAAACTTCTTTAAAGCTCTATCGTGACATGCAGGGTGCGGGATTTGAACCAGATAAAGTAACTTATAGCATAATAATGGAGGTCCTTGGCCATTGTGGATATCTTGAGGAAGCCGAGGCGATTTTTCATGAAATGAAACGGAAGAACTGGGTACCTGATGAGCCTGTTTATGGTCTTTTGGTGGATTTGTGGGGTAAGGCTGGTAATGTGGAAAAAGCCTGGAATTGGTATCAAGCAATGCTTCATGCAGGTTTACGTCCTAATGTGCCTACTTGCAATTCTCTGCTCAGTGCGTTTCTTAGGGTGCACCAGCTGTCAGATGCCTATCACTTGCTGCAGAGCATGATGGGTTTAGGTCTAAACCCATCTCTGCAGACATATACCTTGCTTATCAGTTGTTGCACAGAAGCACAGTCACCATATGACATGAGATTTTGCGGTGAGCTTATGGCAGTCACAGGCCATCCTGCACATACATTCTTACTGTCTATGCCATCGGCAGGACCAGATGGTCAAAACGTGCGAGATCACATGTGCAGGTTCTTGGATCTGATGCATAGCGAGGATAGAGAAAGCAAGAGGGGACTAGTAGATGCGGTAGTGGATTTTCTTCACAAGGCGGGGCTAAAGGAGGAGGCGGGTTCTGTCTGGGAGGTGGCTGCACAAAAGAATGTCTATCCAGATGCTATCACGGAGAAAAGCTCATGCTATTGGCTTATAAACCTGCACGTTATGTCCGACGGTACTGCTGTCACAGCACTATCAAGAACACTTGCTTGGTTTCGCCAACAAATGCTAATATCCGGGATTTGTCCAAGCCGGATTGATATTGTTACAGGATGGGGCCGGCGGAGTAGGGTCACAGGATCTTCTTTGGTTAGGCAAGCAGTGCAGGAACTGCTGAATGTTTTTCGCTTCCCATTCTTCACTGAAAACGGCAACTCAGGTTGTTTTATAGGATGTGGGGAGCCTCTTAACAGGTGGTTGCTCCAATCTTATGTGGAGCGAATGCATTTACTGTAGGCGGTAGCGCTTCTTCCCCTCTGTCATTACCGCACGATTTTTGTTATCCTTCTCGGCGGGGAAGATGATGAGATGATGAGCAGGTTGGGGTTGATTGAGGCCTCTTATGTACTATGACAATGTACTTATGTTGTTCTCATGTGCAGTTGTTTACAAACCAAATAAAATTGTTTTAGCAGAAACCCTCATTTGGATTTTGTTAAGTAGTTGAACAGGACATGCTTTTGATGGAAATGCTTTTGGGATGGTTTTCAACCCACCAAACACCCCTGCAGAGATTCAACGGACATAAAACGGTTGAAAAATGTTTTCGAGTGTTTGGTAGTTTCAGATTGACCGTTAAGTTGGTGAGCTTCCTTCTTCTTTGGACTTGGATTGTCTGCTCTCCCCATGCTCTCCTATTGGTCACGGCTAAACCACGTCAAGATTTTATATTCCCATTACATTTTATCTTATTATTTCTATAAAAAAATCAATAAAAAATGTTGATGTGGCTTAACTGTGATAAGGATTGTCTGCCATTCCACTTCCCGTGCCTTCCTGTTTTGTGTGGTTACGGTTAAACCACGTCAACATTTTATATTGTTTTCTTTATAGAGATAATAAGAAAAAAATAAATAGTAATATAAAATGTTGACTTAACTTAACCGTGATCACACAAACAGAATGTCACTGAATGGCACAAGAAGTGGGATGCCAGACAATCCTTGTTCATATTCGTAATCTTCTTTTGTCACATAAATAATAAATCGAGATATGTACCATAGAAGAAACTTTTTTGGGTATTCCGGAGTTTAACCTTTAGATTTTTATATAAAAATCTACAATTAAGATTTAATGGTTGGTGATCGGTACTTCGAAGTACACAAAAGTTTGTGCACCTAATCAAGATTTACATGTTTTATTCTCATAAGTAAACTTCTTTCTACTCCCAACCTACTTTCTGCACCATATTAATTTAAATTAGAATATCATATATCTCTTCAAACCTAAATTTGTTACCCAAATTATTCTCACAAATCCGATTCAATATGTAATTTATCTTTACATTGATTTTGAAAACTAAAACTAAAAATCAATGTTTTGCAACTCATTCAAGTCGTTATTTCACCCATGAATATTTTGTAACTCATTCAATCTTAAATTTGTCGGCCGAAACAAAAAGTTTTAAGTCATTTTGATTTCCAAGTCATCAAAGACCCCCACTTACAAAGGTTCCACCCAACAAAAAAGAAACGTAAAGGTAGCCTTCTCAAGGAAGTACTCAAAAGTTTTCTTTATTTATTTATTTTTATCAATTATTGCATATCCTACTTTTTCTTGGGGAATTAAACTATATATTTTTATAAAAAAAAATTAAAAAAATTAGCCTTCTCAAGGAAGTACTCAAAAGACACTATTTATTAAGAAGCAATGTGTACTCACTTGCGATGGCTCAAAATTAAATTAGTAATATGAAGTTCTAAGTTCGACATTATTAATAACGGTTCAAATCTTATTAGTATGCGAGACTCGTGTTTTTACGGTTTATTTAAATTTTCAACTTATACCCAGTATCTGGTTTAAAATTATATGAGAAATGCTAAATAGAATCTCTCAAAATTAAAAATCTTTATGAACTTTCTGTCACCTTAAGTTTTTAACCCAATATTTTATAACATTGACATAAAAAATAATGTTAAACTGTAAAATAACAGATAATTCATAATAAGTCTCACTTGTTGTGAGCAGCGTTTCTCAAACCACGTTCTAAAACCAAAACAAAAACGAAACCATAATTAACAACATTATTAAGAAAGTCTAATCACAATTCCCACGCACATATAATATAAATATTCTTAATCCGCCTTTCTCCCGTTACTTATTTCCTCATCAAACCTCTAATGGCCTTTCCTCTTCCATAGCCACTTCTACTAGTAGGTAGCGTCTCTCTCTCTCTTTCTCCCCCCATTCTGTCTCTCTAAAAATCGCCGCTGATCACTCATCGCCGCCGTCCCCCTTGTGAAATTCCAGTCCTTCCCCATCCATCCTCCCCCGGCAAGAATCCGTACAACTTTCTCTCTTTATACATCGAGATATATGTATAGGTGCACATATATACAGATAAAATAGAGAGAGAATTATATATATATATATGCATGTGAGTTGGGGATTGGGAGAGAGTTCGATACATGGGTAATAAGAAGCGAAAGGCTGCTCCGCGACCCAAGCAGTCGCCGGCGGCTGTTCAGCCACTCCCGGTGGCCGATGGAGACGCCGTCGTTTCGTCCCAATCAGACGCCACTCTGGCTCTCGTCGAAGCCGAGCCCGATGCCCTACTCCTCTCGAATAACAAGATCGAATCCTTGCCGTTGCCGATGATCGAATCGGACGGCGGGGCGGCGAAGGTGGAATGCGAGCGGGCCCTGACCGCTCTGCGGCGGGGGAACCACACCAAGGCGCTGCGGCTGATGAAGGAGTCGTGCCAGCGGTACGAGAACTCGGTTCACTCGGCGTTGATTCACCGAGTCCAGGGCACTGTGTGCGTCAAGGTCGCCTCGATTATCGACGACCCCAACTCGAAGCAGCGGCATTTGCGAAACGCGATCGACTCAGCGCGCCGAGCCGTCGAGCTTTCGCCGAACTCGATCGAGTTCGCGCACTTCTACGCCAATTTGCTCTATGAGGCGGCCAACTACGGGAAGGAGTACGAGGAAGTGGTGGCGGAGTGCGAGCGGGCGTTGGCGATTGAGAAGCCGGTCGATCCCGCCAGGGAGAGCTTGCAGGAGGAGAGCCAGCAGAAGATATCAACGGCCGATGCTCGAATTGGGCACGTGCAGAATGAGCTGAGGCAGCTTATTCAGAAGTCCAATATCGCTTCGATTTCGACTTGGATGAAGAATTTGGGCAATGGGGAGGAGAAGTTTCGGTTGATTCCTATTCGGAGGGTCACGGAGGACCCAATGGAGGTGAGGCTGGTGCAGACCAGGCGGCCTAATGAGATTAAGAAGGCCACTAAGACACCGGAGGAGAGAAGGAAAGAGATTGAAGTGAGAGTGGCAGCGGCGAGGCTCTTGCAGCAGAAGTCTGATGTGCCTCAATTGGGAAATGAGGGTGAGAAGAGTGATAGGGGATTAGATTTGTCGTCTGGGTCTAGTCAGAGAGGTAGTGAGAGGAGAAAGTTTGGGAACTTGAGGAAAAATGGGTCCTCAGCGGAGAGGAAGGATTGGGTTCGGTCATTTTGGAAATCATTGACTGTTGATATGAAGAAAGAGTTACTTAAGGTTAGAGTTAGCGATCTTAAGGCGAAGTTTAGTTCGTCTAAGGATGGTTTGGCAAATGAGGTTTTATCAGAGGCATTGACATTTGCGGAGAGTAATAGGAGCTGGAAGTTCTGGGTTTGTTGTAGATGTAATGAGAAGTTTGTGGATTGTGAGTCCCATATGCACCATGTTGTGCAAGAGCATGTGGGAAACCTTATCCCCAAAATGCAGTCAGTTTTGCCTCAAAATGTTGAAAATGAATGGACTGAGATGCTGCTTAATAGTTCTTGGAAACCGTTGGATGCATCGTCTGCAGTTGGAATGCTTACGGATCAAAGAAAATGCAAGGAGCCTGAATTTGTTGAGGATTTCTACTCTGGGAATCATAACAAGGATTGTGATGAGTGCTTCAAAGATGCGTGGGATTCTTCGCCTGAGAAGGAAAGGCTTGGGGATAGTCCTAGTGGCTGTACTGTTGAGGGAAATAACCATAAGAAACTTGCCCATGTTGAGTGTGGGGAGTGCGAGGAGGGCAATGGGTCAATTGCTTATTCTTCTGTTGCTAATGGTTGGCCAGTATCTGATGATTCTGAGTGCGAAAAGCTTCTTGAAAGAATTCATGCCTTATTTGAGGTGCTTATCAGGCACAAATATCTTGCTGCAAGCCATCTTAACAGGGTGATACAATTTACAATGGATGAGCTACAGGCTTCCTGTTCTCAGCTTCTCAACCACGGTGTGGAACAAACACCTATGTGCATTTGCTTTCTAGGAGCTACCCAGCTTAGGAAAATACTCAAGTTCTTGCAGGACCTGTCCCATGCTTGTGGTTTAGGTAGATATTCTGACAAAAGTAGCAGTCCTGCGGATGATGCAAATAACACAAATAAGGGTGTAGAGATTAAAGAGAGGATTGTTCTCAATGGAGATGCATCCTGCCTCATTTTGGATGAGTGTCTATTGTCATCTGAATGTACATGTAATGTTGGTCATCCTGTCACTGACGCTGCTCCTGTTGCTGTCGTTGGTAATGAAAATGGGGTTCCTCCTGATTCCGATGCTCTGCTGTCCTGGATATTTGCAGGTCCAACTAGTGGGGAACAACTGACATCCTGGGTACACACAAAAGAAGAGAAAACAAAACAAGGGATGGAAATCCTTCAGATGCTTGAAAAGGAGTTTTACCACCTGCAGTCTCTCTGTGAGAGAAAGTGTGAGCATTTAAACTACGAAGAAGCATTACAGGCAATGGAGGATCTTTGTATTGAAGAAGGTAAGAAGAGGGAAAGTGTCACAGAGTTTACCCACCGAAGCTTTGAGTCCATTCTAAAGAAGAGGAGAGAAGAGCTTCTCGGGAGAGAGAATGATGTGATGTTCCTCGGCAGTAGGATTGAATTAGATGCCATATCAAATGTGTTAAAAGAATCTGAAGCTCTAAATATTAATCAGTTTGGATATGAGGAAACTTATGGTGGTGTGACTTCTCAGTTATGTGACTTGGAACCTGGGGAAGATGATGATCGGAGAGCCAAAGATTATGTACATCAGGTGGACACATGTGTACAAGTTGCAATTCAGAGACGGAAAGAACAATTATATGTAGAGGTCAGTTGATAGATTCTCAGTTGGCTTACCTTTTAATTAAAATAATGATATTGATCGTTGCCATTTTACCTCAGCTGTTTTTTCATGCAGCTTAGCAAAATAGATGCACGGATTATGCAAAATGTTACTGGAATGCAGCAAATGGAAGTTAAGCTTGAACCTATTTCTGCCCATGATTATCGGTCGATACTGTTGCCTCTAGTGAAGTCATACCTGCGGGTATGTATTAAACAAATTTAATCTTTGTGCCATGTTTAAAGCTTCTGAGTTTAACAGTATGTATTCTTGTGTCTATATCTATAGGCACATTTGGAGGATCTGGCTGAGAAAGATGCCACAGAAAAGTCTGATGTTGCAAGGGAAGCATTTTTAGCAGAACTTGCACTTGATTCTAAGAAAGGTATCAGAGGAGTAAACGATAATTTGAGACATTCACAGGAAAAAACAAAGGATAAGAAGAAGAACAAGGAGTTTAGAAAAGCAAAAGATTCAAAGGTTTTAATCGTGTTTTCTGGTTGTTATTTTCTTTGTGGTGTTCAATATGCATGTTACAATTCCACGACGACATCGTTATATACGATTTTTTTTTCTTACTTCTGTAGGGTAGTGGGGTTTCGGACGAGTACTATCATCATGATGAAACTTCTGAGCTGTATGTCTCCTTGCTCCTAACATGCACAGTCGTATTGAGTACTGGTTTGGTACTGAGGTGCTTTTATAAAAATTAGTTGAGCTCAAAATTGTGTTTGGTAAACACTTAAAAACAGCTTATTTTCACAGTTTTGGGTGAAAAAAAGCTGAAAACGTGGAGTAGCAAAAATGAGCTTATTCTCACAGCACAGCAGAAGCAGTTTTTTTTTCAAAGCACAACAATACCAAACCACCTCATAATGTTATCCTTCCTTTATAATTGCTGGGTACTGGCTATAGTTTATTTTTATGTATATTTGATGTGTCTCTTGCTGCAGTTCCTTTCCAGGGGCATCTGGTAGTGAATTTCCAGATTCTGAGCTGGTGATTTCTTTGAATGGCGATGACTTCAAACAGCTGGAAGAGGAATGCAAACGGAGAATTGAACTTGAAGAAGAGGAAAGAAAGCTGGAAGAAACGTTAAAGTTTCAAAGACAAATTGAAAAGGAAGCTAAGCAGAAGCACCTTGCTGAGCAAAATAAGAAATGTACTCAATTGCAAGCAGAGAAGGTGGTGGAGGGACCGCTTGATGTTAACTTGGAGCCTTGTGCTAATGGTCAAGATGTTAATGAGCCATTCAAGCCTTCTGTCCAGGTAATCATTGTTAGGCTGTGCCCTTCTTGTATCTGTTTCCTTCTTTCTAGGTTAAATTTAATAAATAATTGGTATATTTAACTGAATGCTAAAGATATTTGAAGAGGAATACTGTCTAAATTAGAGGATATTTAGAGAAAGTAGGAAAACTAATGATAGTGTTTTCTAGGAGCAGTTGGCACAGAAGACTGGATTCCCCAACAATTTAGAAGGCGTGCCTGTTAACCTGGCAAATGGTTCTGCAGTGCCAGTCAATTCTCCTACTGTTTCTGGTGCTCATCAAGCTAAAGTTAACCAAGGTTGATGTAGGATTTCGTTGTATGAGGTTGGGGTTAATTTAATAATAGGAGATGTTCTCATTGTGTATCTTCTTGAGCAGGCCTGCCAAATGGAGGAATTCTAGAAGATGATGGTTATTTGCCTTCTGATCGACGGACAGGAAGGAAAAACCGAAGACAGAGGAGTTCCACAAAAGTGCTTGATGGAAAGTCTCGAGGCTTGTCATCTGGAAAGGAAAATGTTGAAGTTGGGAGGTCAAGTGTGGAGGGTTCACATGACAATCTTCTTACCAACAACAGTAAGTTTACATATCCTTCATGGTTTCCACTCTAGTTTCGATGATTGATTATTTTGACAGTACGTTGAACAATGTCAACATTAGTTGCCCTGTCATTGTTTGCTTGTTGACTAGCCAATTTTGTCCTTTTGCGTATTCTCATTTTATAGTTAAGGGAAAATGTTTACCTAAGATTGTTGGTAATATCTTTATAAAAAGATATTTCTTTTGTAGTATGAATTTCTATTTGGTAACCTCATCTCTACTTGCTCATCCAAAATGTTTTCTAGTAGTTTATAATAAAATTAGAATTTTATATGCTTAGTGATTCGTACTATGGTCTCATTAGCATGAAGTTTATGTCCTTTCATTTGAACACACTGTTTTTACTGCTCTGCAAATATGACCAAAGATCATCTATCCTTTTTTTTTTGGGGAAATTTGGCGTTAATATGAGCATGAGTTTTGTTAAGTGAAAACCGGTTATACTGTTTTGGCAGACAATGGAACAAGGGAATTGAGACAGCAACGAGCAGAGGAAGATGATGAAGAAAGGTTCCAAGCTGACCTTAAAAAGGCCGTACGCCAAAGCCTAGGTAAAATTATTCTCTTATTTATGCGATCTCTTTGTTATGTTACTTATTCTTTACATGTATAAACCTCTGACCATGGTTGTCACAATGGTACCCCTCTATAATAAAGAGGTCTAGGATCAACCCATGGTAGGGCTGAGGTATGTGGGGAAGAAATTCCGCCTCCATGTTTGTAGTTAACTGATGATGATTTCCATATTTGTTTGACTAGTCTGTCGGATGGTCTACAATGAACTAGATAAGATAAGTAGTCTCAGATTTGTTCATGTTAGAGTACAACTGTAAGTGAGTCAGATCAGTAACCTTGACTTGTTAGGAAAATCGAAAAGCTATCATCTCTGGTAGATTTTGCACCAGTTTTAGTTGTTGTCATCAGGAAAAAGCATTAAGTAGGTATTGAGAGCATTTCTTCGTCTTGAAATATAATTCTGTGCAATAATCTGGTTCGGAATCATGCATGAATAACAAAGATATACAGACAGCAAGTATGTGATCCAAGTATGATTAATAGAGGGCTTAATGATAAATTGAGGGCTTGTGGAGAGTGTATAATGCAGTCTAAAAATACGCTAAACCTTGTCAAGTTGTGCTACTACTAGCCGTCTCACTGATGCATTTTTTCCATCAGGTGAGGCTCTGAGCACTTACCATATAGTATGATATTTTGTGCAACTGTTTGACCTTTTTTATTCATGCTATTTCGCAGACACATTCCAAGAACGTCAGAAGTTTCCTGTAGTTTCAAAATTGAGGATGGCCAGAAGAATATCCCCGGATGTAGATAATGGTGTTTTACACAATGACTTCGCAAATGAAAATGTGAATGAAACCGATATATTTGGCACAGGGTTAAAGAATGAAGTTGGTGAATACAACTGCTTTCTGAATGTTATCATACAGGTCTGTGAGTGCTTGTCAAATTTATGTTCTTAGTTCATTTTTCCTGAGCATCTTATTGATAGTGAAACGTTGCTTTTTAATTTTGTCATTACAGTCTTTATGGCATATTAGACTGTTTCGAGATGAGTTCCTTCGGAGATCAACATCAGAGCATGTTCATGTGGGGAGTCCTTGTGTTGTCTGTGCATTGTATGAAATCTTTACTGCTTTGAGCAATGCATCTGCAGATACTCGTAGAGAAGCAGTTGCCCCTACTTCTTTGAGAATAGCTTTAAGCAACCTGTATCCAGAAAGTAATTTCTTCCAGGAGGTATATTTAGAGAATTTGATTGTATCCCTTGCCTCTCGTACAACTCTACAATTATTCTGAAGTCATAATTGGCTCATATGTCATGAATTTATCTTCATTTTTGGAAGCTGGTACTAACATTTTAGCAACCGAACAGGCTCAGATGAATGATGCTTCTGAAGTTTTGGTGGTCATATTTGATTGTCTTCACCGGTCATTTACTCCTGGTTCAAGTGTTTCTGATGCTGAATCAGTGGAAAGTAGTTGTCCAGGGTCTTGGGATTGTTCAAACAATGCTTGTATAGTGCATTCCATCTTTGGCATGGACATTTTCGAACGAATGAATTGCTACAATTGTGGTTTGGAGTCCAGACATCTCAAGTATACTTCCTTCTTCCATAACATAAATGCCAGTGCTCTACGAACAATGAAGGTATCAGTTAACAGCTTTTATGATTGTTTATTTTCTTGATGGTTGAAATTTTTAGTCTAAGCAACTTTTTACTGTTTCGGCATCGTAACTGATTGCACCTATCTCTTTTTATCTTTCTTTGCTATTCAGGTTATGTGTGCAGAAAGCTCCTATGACGAGCTTCTAAATCATGTGGAGATGAATCACCAGTTAGCCTGTGATTCTGAAGCTGGTGGCTGCGGGAAGCTCAACCATATCCATCACATTCTTTCAACCCCACCACATGTTTTCACAACAGGTGACTAGAAGACTTATCATGAGAATATTCATTGCTCACTTATGTTTGTAAAGAGGGGAACTGGCTTACCCTGAAAACTCATCAACATTTTTGTTTCGTCATGCAGTTTTGGGCTGGCAGAAGACATGCGAGAGTGCTGATGACATCAAAGCAACATTGTCAGCTCTTAATACTGAGATAGATATCAGCGTCCTTTATCGTGGCCTGGATCCAAAGACCACTCACAACTTGGTTTCTGTGGTATGCATATTTGGATAACCCTCAATGTTGTTGTCATGCATATAGTAGCGTTCTGTTTTCCCAAAATGCAACCTTCATTGCGTATTTTTCCTCTGGTTGTGAAATGACAACGGCTTACACTTCTTATCCATAAACTTGGATTCCTCTGGCCTTTTTATTTTTAATATATCCAATTTCTTTTGTTTAATTGGAAACTGGCTCCTATGTTATTGGTGCATAACTTTTGAATCTCAACAAGAATTTATAGATACCGCTCTCTTGTTTTATCTCATATCTACGATTTACTTTTAGGTTTGCTACTATGGACAACATTACCATTGCTTTGCCTATAGTCATGACCGTGGATGCTGGATTATGTACGATGATAAAACTGTCAAGGTAAAGTCGGTTATTCTAGTGTAAATCATGCCTTATTTTGCTCTTCTTGCCGCCTTCGTTATAATCTGTATCTGATGTGTCTACAGGTGATTGGTGGCTGGGCTGATGTTCTTACCATGTGTGAAAGAGGGCATTTGCAACCACAAGTTCTTTTCTTTGAAGCTGTAAACTAGGCTTTTTCTGGAACTCATTACGTTTTCAGACTTCGCAAGAGAGCATTGGTGTTGTAACATCCCTTCGTCGTCTACTAGGAGGAATTGTTCATAGCAACCGCATTCCATCCTTCCAGTTAGACGGTAAAGTATGCAACGTCAGTTTCAGAAAAAAAAGGATAGAAATGTTCCGGTCGAAGTCCAGAGTTATGATATAGAATCAACAGTTTTGTGATATTATCAAGAATTTTTGTGGGAGCAGCTGGTCCTTGACGAAGAACCGTGTATCTAAAGAGTTTCACCATCGAAGAGCCGAAAAGTCTAAGCTTGTGGTACGTTTACCTTCGAATAGTCTTCTGCACAATCAGGTCACTGTCCTGCAACTTTCCTTTAAGGTTGGACTCTTCGACGAAGAAGGCAGCAACAACTACTACGGCCTGTCTGGGTGTATGTATGCGAACTTACAGCCTCTCTGGGCGTATATATGCGTATTTACGGCTTGTCTGGGCGTATTTATGCGAATTTAAGGAGCGTACTATATGCCGTTTCGATAAGTGGCATTGATTACCAGTTGGTTCTCAGAGGATGTAACAGTTGTAACTGGGGAATATAGGTTTGAGAAAATTAAAGTGTTTGCTTGAGACGTTTTTAAATTTTTATATAAAATTTTCCCCAAGTTTTGAAAAGGTTTTTGTATAGATCACTTTATGGCCCTTCCCCTTTTGGGTCTTTGGAACTGCGGATTACAGTAAATTTGTTGCTTCATTTTGATACTACAATTAGGTTAAAAATGAAGATCTATTGCCCTTTCTCCTCTTCTTAACTTTGTTTTTACGAGAACTACAATCTAGCAGTATTCCTTCTCTTGTAGAGGAGGTCTAAGTTCTGACTCTTGGGGAAGATATGTTATCCCCAAAGTAAAACAACCCTTCTGCTCGGCATTGTTAGACCACTAAGGCCGACTTTCTCTAATTTGGGAAAGTGGACTCGTGATCTCTTTAAATCTTACAAAAGCGAATGACACCCTGGTATACATTTGACTAGAGACTTGTCTAACTGCTAGTCAGAGTTCGGTTTCCTCCAATGTAATTTAAATTTGTCTACATAACATGACAAACAAGATAAAAGTTTAATAATTTTGGCATGTGTTGCACATATCAATAGAGTCATGACTTCACCACAGTGACCTCAAAAATTCAGAAGAAATCAAATTTAGAAACTAGAAGTTGGGATTTGCCACGTCATTCAGGGAGGGGGTCAGTGTGAAGTGGCTACGACCATTTAAAAAAAAAAAGAAAAAAAAAAGTGTCCCTAAAGTTTAGGACTTTTTCTCTTACAAAATTCCAACATTTGTCCCCAACGGTCTTCACAGTCCCCCGCCAATTTCGCTTCCCCTCTTCAATCTTTTCTTTTACTCAGTCTCTCCCTGCTTCCAGTAAATCCGCACATTTCCAGACCTTTTCAGATCCAAAAAAATGTTCCCCATATCACCACTTCCATTTCTCCTCCCCCTCCTCCTCCTCCAACTCACCGCCACTCTCCTCCTCCTCCTCCTCATCCTCTTCAATCTCAACCACTGCATCACCCTCCTCTCCAACTGCTTTCGAGGTTTTTCGCCTTCCCGGCTCTCTGATTGGTTCCAATCTCATTTTGGTATCCAAAAAATGACCCTGAAGGGCACCACCAGCCAGGCCTGCGCCGCGTGCAAGTACCAGCGAAGGAAGTGCAGGGCGGAGTGCCCCTTGGCTCCCTATTTCCCGCCGGACCAACCCAAAATGTTCCAAAACGCACACAAGCTTTTCGGAGTCAGCAACATTTTGAAAATACTTAAAAATCTCGAACCTCGCCAGAAGCTGGAGGCCATGAGGTCCATCATATACCAAGCTAACGTGCGCGACAAGTTTCCGGTCTACGGGTGCTGGGAGGTGATCTGGCAGCTCCAGTACCAAATCCTTGTGGCGGAGGAAGAGCTCCAAGCTGTTCATCAACAGCTGGCAATGTACAGACAGCACCACCAGCAACAGCACCAGATTTCGTCCATGCCGGAATACGTGACGTCACAGTTAGAGCTAGGGATGGCTCCGCCCAACAATCCCCTCCCACTTTTCATTCACAATCCTCCCCCTTATAATCATAATAATAACAACAATGCCACCGCGGTGGCTCCAGTAAATCAACACCAACAGCAATCTTACTCTAACAGCAGTGATGCTGCTTACAGCTCTGCTGCTTATAATATTGACTCCAAAGACATCATCAACACCAACACCAATAACAATAATAATGATGCTGGAAATCCGATGTGGATTTCGAATCCTTTTATGACTAACAACAGCAACAACAACAATAATAATTCTGAGGCGATTCAATCTGAACTCGGAGTTCTTCAGCCGCTCTCTATCCAACCTGAAGTTGTTCAAGATTATGATGAGTTGCATCCGTTCTTTGACACCATCGATGATAGACAGTCATACATTGATTCCAAAGAGGCTTATGATTCAAGGTACATTTTTTTTTATCACTTTGGTTATGTATTTGTTCAAATTTTTATCTTTACGATTCAAAGAGATGCAGTGCTGAATCTAAGTGGATATGCAACTGTAATTCACTAAATGATGAGAATTTACTTGCAGCTCGGAAGAATCGTTCAAGGACACAACACGATCCATGGAGCATGCAGAGAATGCATTGAAGAATGCTGCAGCATGCTTTAGTCTAACCAGTGTCAACTGATGATCAGTAAGCATAAACTAGATAAAGCAGTGTGGTTGTTGTTCTTCTATTATTCATTTAATTTCTTTCTGTTACGAATTTGATTATTCACACGAGAAACCAACAATTTTGTTTTCTTCTTTTTGTTTTTGTTAATAAAAACCAACAATACGGAGCACCTTACTTCTTTTAACTTCAATGTTCTACACCTGAGTTTATGACTGACAATTTGTTTACTCGAATAAATATTTTACTTAGTTTTTCAACTCTTACTAGCTATAGCGTAATATATATCTGATAACAAGGCAAATTCTAATTGGAAATTTTATGAAATTCCTCAAAATGGGGAAATTTAATAGATATTCATAACTAGTGAGATTTATATACTAGTACGAGCTTTTATTTACATATAAAATAGCTTTGAAACAGTCATGGTACCGTTTGGAATTGCGTCATAGAAGTCTCCGCAATAGGGCACTTGTGGTAAAGCCAGTGAAAGGGAGCAGTTCCGTTTGGAATTGCATCATAGAACCCTGGTGTTGTATGAACCACAATTGGGGCACTTGTGGTAAAGCCAGTGAAAGGGAGCAGTTCCATTTGGAATTGCGTCATAGAAGCCTGGTGTTGTATGAACCACAATAGGGGCACTTGTGGTAAAGCCAGTGAAAGGGAGCAGTTCCTCTCTTCTCACAGTCATTGCAGAGTATGACCTGCAATTTGTTTAGCAGATCAATGCACATCTAGGTTTGGATGCAATTAGAAGCTAATTAGTATGACAAGAAAAATAGGATGACAAACCTGAGTTTGGCCAGCGTACTCGTCTGGAGTTTCCTGTTTAGCCAAAAATGCATCCAACATTTTAAAATACACCTGCAAGACAATCATATGGTTCGAGGGCCACAAGACATCACACAACTCAGTTGGATACAATTCAAAGCTTAAGCTCAAGACAAACTCGAGTTACGTCTGCATAGAATTCACATGGTTAAAGTTTCTTCAAATCATAAAGAACAATCACAAAGATTGGTGAAAATTCTAACATCTTCCTCCACATATTTTGTAGACCAGTGTTTTTGTTTCCTAAGTTTATATCTTTTTCTAATAGTGCATTTGGATGGGGGACTTTAAAGTTTCAAAGAACCTTTGGTAGAATTGTCATGTTTGCACTGCAAAAATCAAATAGAGGGACTTGAAATGGCTAGATGAAATACATTTGAGGGAACTTTGAAAGGTGTTATTTTGAAAGTCCTTTGTTTAGCGTCTTTGTAGTGCATTTGTAGTGTACTAGTAGTAGTTTTGTAGTGCCGAAGTAGTTCATTGGCACTGTTTTTGTAGTGCGTGTTTACAATTGAGTCTAAAATTCCTTGGTACTTGGAAGTCCCTCATCCAATCATAGTACGCAGGAATATATTGCAGCAAAATAAATTCCATATTGTCAGCTCACCACTTCAATCCTAACAATTTATAAGGAAACTGCAAAAGACTATATAAGGTATTTCGTAACTGACCTGCATGTCCCCGAGTGACTTGCCACAGATTGGGCAGGTATAATTCGTAAAGGTGTAGGCCTAGGAGCAGGAATAGAAGTACCATTTAAGAAGTCTGCAAAACCTCTAGGGAGAAAAGCAAGAAATTATGAAAGGGAAATACCTCAAAACATGTTGAGTGCATCAAATGACCACATGGAAGGGACTTCACTGGAGAATTTGAGGTGAAGATGTCTTCATTGCAAATAGGGCAGTTATCCATGAAGCATTTCTCTCTGCATGTGTGCTTCAATAGAGAACGGGACATGCAGGCATTACACGTCATGCAATGGAAGTAGTCAATACCCAATCCCTTTCCAACTCGGCACAAGTTACAGTAAGGACAATGGTAGATGACCCTGTTAAACAGCTTCTTCATGAGAACCATTAAAAATCTGGAACCGGTAAGTTTAAATTAAGATAGCCAATTGGCATGGGAAGGTAGCATAATTTTATATACTGAATACTTAAATCCCTTAAGGTTGTCATTGTGGTGACTAGTCCATAGATAGAACAAAATCGCCTAATGAGGTACTGAGATTATAGACTATCCTAGCATACAAGTCAGCATAGTACCATCTATGGTTCAACTTAAAGTCACCCATTCAACAAGTTTTATATAACCTTATGAGAAAAGCGCTACAATAAAGTAGGCCAATCAGGATAATCACCGTTCGTTATCAAATATTTTGCAGATCCTGCAAAAGTATTTTGCCATGGAAAAGTTACTGCAGGATGCAGTTGAGCATGTGGGCCCAACTGTCTGCATCTTCAAGCATTTCATGCACATCATCTCTATTATAGATTTCCTGCATAAGCAGAAAAAAATTAAACGAGAACGAAAACTATAAAATTAATATTCATAGGCACTGTATAACATATAACTCATAATGTTTATACCTATCTATCTCATGATCAGCCATCTCATCATGGCAGCGTATGCAAGTGTAAAGTTGGTTGCAACAGGCAGCAAAAAGCTTACAGTTCCTCTTATAGTGTTTACAACCATAGGTTACTCCAAGAGGGTCATGATAGGATGGATGCTGACCAGGAAATTCTTTCCCATTACTTGCAACTGTTAATTCAGAGTTCTGTCTGGCTATCCAACGGCTGATACAGTATAAATATTGAAAGTTTGTCATTTAGTTTATGTCACATTTCACGGGCATGTAGCAGACAGAGAGACATATTACAAAATAAGAAAAAGCACTAACAAGTCTTAGCAAGTTTAGTGAAATCAAATAAGCTACTTTTGTCTAGGGAAGCACACAGCATATATTATCTGGTCATCAGGACCATCAATAAGATTATAGAAAATTTTCATTTAGTGTTAGTGTTTGTTGTTAAGTTGAGCTGCATACACATTCTTATTATCTCATTTCCTAACAGCTTAAGTTTTGGGATTAACAATACATTAACATAGTATCAGTTTTTGTTTGATCTTGTGTTAGAATCTTGTTGAACCCTGTTTCTGGTAATTTTTGTGATCATGTGTGCGGTCTGACTTAAATAAGTTGTATTGTAGGCCGTCATCTAAAGGGGTGTGTGCATGTGTGTGTACGCGTGTGCGTATTGTTGATTTAACTTGATAGTTGGACACCCTTCCTAACAGCTTAAGTTCTTGTTAATTGGGATTGATGGTAACTTAACAAATAGGAGAAATCAAGTAGCATGACACTCTTGCTTCAACAAATAGGAGAAACCAAGTAGCCATAGAGGATTTGGCTCTTACACTAGCAATAGAACACATTGGTAATTGATGATACTCAAATACCTTGTACACATACCAAGGTATTTTTGCCTCTTATAAGGAATATCCATGTCGATGGTGTACTCAGTTTACTCTGACATGTATAAATTGGAATTCTATGTTCCTCCTAAACAAGGACAGAAAACAATAACAGAACGAAAATTAGGACAGGAATTGACCAACCTCATTATCAGGTTCTGGATCATATGTGGTTTCTTCTGAGGATCCAAGGAAGAGTCGCGGGAGATTTTTATTACTGCAGCCTGCATATCCTCTTGACTAAGTGTCAGCAGGCACTCACAGTACTTGGATTTCTGGCTTCTTTGCAAAAGGTGACCTGGATCATCGATTTGATTTGTGGCATTTTCAACTTCTTGTAACTTCTTCTTGTTACCTTCATCACAAAGTCTTGTACATTCTGTATCGGTGGAAATACATTGATCACCTCCGGGACCTTTTGGCTTATAACCCACCTCACTATTTTCCGATGGCTTGGTATTAGCACTATGGGAATCTTTTTCTGGAAAATTGATACTTTTGTTACAACATCTTCCTTCTTGTTCACTTGATCCACACAGATAGGCAGAGACAACCTCCAATGGATCTTCAGTCCATGAAGGAGGTACAATGGACTCCTCTACCAACTTAGCTGTCTCATATCCCTCCCACCATTCTCTCAACCACTCATCAAACATCGTGTTTCGTGTGACCTGGCGCCATAGAGTAATCATGACTTGCTGTTCTTCTTGTGTCAAAGCGTCCATTAGCCAAGGTAACATATCTTGCAATATTTTTGCTTCTGTTCTACCAAGTATGCATCCCACAATCCTTTCTTGCTCTTCAATGGAGAAGCATGCTTTAAACAAGGGCCAGAGCTCAAATTCTTCACGATGAACATGTTCAGTCAGTAACTTGCAGGTTGATGTGCACATGTCATGAAGCCTCCTGCACAGCTGATGG
Organism: Malus sylvestris; assembly: GCF_916048215.2. Classification (NCBI taxonomy): domain Eukaryota; kingdom Viridiplantae; phylum Streptophyta; class Magnoliopsida; order Rosales; family Rosaceae; genus Malus; species Malus sylvestris. The sequence goes on along the minus strand of NC_062273.1, from coordinate 26,116,660 downwards.
TGCTTCTGCATTTTATTATCCACTGCATTTGAATCGACTTCAGAAGCTGAAACATGCAATATAGACATCTCATCCAGAACGAGGGATATCTTGTGAAAGTGTTCAACTTCTAATTTGTGGTCTATCGTGTAAGAGTGGCTAATGTTTTGCAGTTTTCCTTTTGTCTCTAAAGCTGGAAAGGCAACTTCTTCCTCTGCTTCACTATGTATTTGATTTAGAAACTGTATAAGTTGGAATCGCCGGCAAAACTCTGAGAGAAAATCAGCATTGTCGGCCAACTGAGCTGAGCCAAATACAAGGTATTCCAAATCTTTCTTGAGAGCCTTGTGGAAGAAAAATATGAGATCTATTGGTTTTGGTTCATGAAGAGCATAACCAGGATGGTTCTCTCCACTAAGACTTTCAGGAAAGTGATATGAAGTTTTCACTGTTCCAGTGAAATATAAGTGAAGTTTGTTTCTGCTGGAATATGACGTCCTATAATTCCTGGCAGAGTCAGAGGCACAAGATGAAGAGTATAACAGAGATTTCTTGCCCTTATCCAAAGAGATTGGCTCCATTAGCTTAGTGTTTGATGCCTCAATAGGTTTCATATTGGAACTTAAGGAGGAAGATCCACTAGTATTATAGAATTGCTTTAAGGAAGTGCATCTGCTCTTGAATATTTGCTGCAACTCCTCACGAAACTTTTCAACAGAGGTCTTACCTGAATGACCAATGCGGAACCACTCATGTAAGAGGGATGCAAATGATTTATTGACTAAAGAATCTCCCTCCTTCAAGTTGCTAAGGATGGACCAGGATTCGTCCTCAGATAAGCAAGCCGAAAACCAAGTAGTCATGCACTTTAGCAACCCAAGTGGCAGAATATGAAGGCTTGCATACAAGAGTTGCAACTGCATATCATGACTGCAATTCTTCCTTACAATGGGAACTACCTGGTAAAAACTGTAGGTGTTAATTTGCAATCAATATAGAAAATATTTTCTTAATGATTATTTAGTAGCATATTGCCCCACAAAGAATTCTCTAAGTTTTTCATCGAGAGTAGAGTTAAACTAGATGCCCTATATCATCAGAAAGAAAGCCTGGTGTGCTGATATTTCGATTTATAATAATCTTCAACAAACATAGAGTACCTTGGTTTCTTGGAAAGCAAAGTACTTGTTAATTCCCACCAGAAAAGACTCCAGTTCCCAGCAAAGCTTCTCAACAAATTTGCTCAAAGGCGTTCCATCTTGAGGCTCATGGTATAGCAACCTCTGCAAACCTTCAACGTGGCTTTCATTCGGAAATTGTTCACTGTAGGGGTAAAGGCAGCCGTTGAAAAGTTCATTCAACACAGGATGATATAACTTCTCCAATGCACTGCTGCAAGTCAGAAAATATTCGCTGAAGAATTAATTAACTGAACAGAAAAAAGATAAGCACATACGGACGTCAACAACCACATTAATTACCTGTAGAAATTAAGGACATCTACAAAGAATTTTAGCTGGACAACTACTGAATCAAGATTCAAAAAACTGCTCGCGCTTCTTAGTTGATATAGCTCCTCCAGAATTGTCTTCAAATCTTTCCTAATGACTCCATGCCAAAAAGGAAGGCCATCAACCGGATTGTATCCAATATCAGAGTGAATGCAATCTGCCTTAATGTGTCTTTTATATTCTTCTAAAAACCTTTTGGGCGAATGAGACTTCAGTAACCTTTTCATGTCTGCATATTCGCCGGCTTGTTGAGCTCCTCTAGAATTCTTGGTGGCCCCAAAGGAGGATTGTTCATTGCTAGCAAGCCAAAAATTTACCACCTTCACAAATATTTAAACTAGTAACTACCAAGAAGTTCATTCATACTAGGGTAATACCATCGGTCAGGATCTACCTCTTGAAGTGATTTTTCGTCAGGTACAATTGCTTTTATGCAATGTCTAACTTCCTCTTGTTCATCAGGTGGAAGAAAGGAGATCGTCCACGGAAGTAGATCCTCAAGCAGCAATAAAGGAACGCTGCACAGGAACTGCCACACAAGTGCAGCCTGTTCTTCACGACAGAACTGCTGCAGGATCAAGGGAAAAACCTGCAACACACACACACACAAAATTCGGTAATGCAAAGCAATACAATCAAATATTTACTCAAACTACATTGTTGCAAATAACATTTCGAATCTGCTTCAATAAAGATTTCGGCTAGTACCTGCTGTTCTTCTTTCAGCATATGCTGGGAAACGAATTCCTTCAGCGTCCCAATGCCAAACACAAGTTCTTGAAATTGCTTGGAAAATTTCTCATTCTCGTTTTCCTCTAACAAAACATCCAAGCGATTGAAAATTGAGTCGAAGAGACCGTCTATACTCATATGTTCTAGTGAATATGTACTAGCTACATTTTTTGTTCGCCCATCTAACGCTAAAAAAATTACCTGCCAACGAAATTAAAAATTAAAGATGCAAATTCCATTGCAAAGTTAATGCAGCTTCTCACATTTTAACTAATCAAATTTTGACAAAGTTTTCATCTTTAAAACAATTTGCTCAAGCAGTTAACTAATCAAATTATGCAATTCTAATTTCTAATTAGAACAATTAACTAATTCGGAACTAAAGAATTCAGCTTTAAAGAATTTGATTCAGTTAATTAGTTAAATTACGAAAAGTTATGAACTGTTAATCAATTCGGAAACTTTGAGCTGACCTCGTCCTCTGCAGAGCAGTGGGACTCATACGCGAGCTTGAGGAACTCAAACCGCCGCAGAAGCAGGAGAACGAAGTCGCGGTCTAGGAGGTCGCGTGAGCCACTCTCCAAGGCGGCGGTGGTCACGAGGCGGAGATCGAGGAGCTCGGCCTGCAGCGCCTTGTGGAAGCAGACGAGCAGGAGGATCGGCGTCTGAGCGAGCGGGACACGTGTCGCGGATGCGGAGGACTCCGGCTGGGCATCGTTTTGCGAAGGGAGGAGGAGGCATTGGGGAGAATCGTCGTCGCCGCCCATCCACCGTGAGACGACGACGTCGTTCAAGAACCATGAAGGTTGAGAGAGAGAAAGGGAAGTTCGGCATTGCGAAGGCCTTGGGATTTTAAACACTCTGGTTTTGAAGGCTCCCACAAGACTCCTTCCTCTCTCTCTCCTCCCTCTCTCTCCTCTCTCTCTCTCCGTTCCCCAGCCATCACAAAGACATTCAAAATTTTTTTTTTTTTTAATTTAAATTTTTGTGAATTTTTTATTTAGTACTTGTCGCCACGGCCGGTGATTGCGACGTCGTACTGAACGCCCAACGCCGGATAGTATACCAACCACAAGCGCGCCAACTGGAGACTGGAAAACACGCGGGAAAAAAAGTTGTGGGCCTTTTTGTCATTCTATCCAACCACTTGTATGTTGTATTATAACTCCGTTGTAACGAATCGTGTTTCCAGTACACTCAAAATTTTCTCTTACGATTAGAGACATTGTTGTTTTGCTATCTTGCTCGGGTTTGGCTTATCAAATACTTGAATTTGGCTTTAATGATACGTATGCTTAATTGATTTGTGATGCCGTTGGTACTTAACTGCTTTGTAACACTATTGTTGACCCTAAAGACTACCAAACCTACGTGGTGCGCATGCCGAGTAACTAATGAGCTAACTATGTCATTCGGTTGATGTGAGGCGTGCCAACTCGTCGACCGAGCTCTGCCGAGGAGTAAAATGTGTTGATGTTACGTTGAGCACGTGGCTGACTTTTCGATCTTGCGACTGCGGTCGAGGAAGGAACACGTCTCGGCCTTTGGGTTCTACAACCTGAAGACAATGCTGCTAATTTTGCGAAGTTTACAAATCGTCGGCACCATATTCGGTCATAATGATTATATTCGTAAGGGTATAAGCACACCGAATCGACACCAAAGTATATGGGCATAGATACTCAAAACAGATATATGTCTTGATGGTAAATGTGGTTCAGCCGTCAGAATGCCGAACTCTAAAGCTTACTTGTGAGTATCCAATCATAAAATAACTCGACGTTCAATATGCAAAGCCCTAGTAAACTGTAACACATCACCTCGCCGAAAAGGCTAATGAGATGACATCTACCAATAAAGACCCAAAAGTCTTTCTCGACCGAGACTTGGATAGATAACCAGTCGGCCTCAACGCAGTGCTGTTTATCCACACTGAAGGTGTTCCACAGTCGGCTGGTTCTATGGCGATAATGTTATTTATCCATATTGAAGGTATCACCGGTTGCCTTCACAGTGTTGTTTATCCAAACTGAAGATGTGTCAGTTGAAAAGGAAAATAAAAATTTCAAGGTTGTTAAGAGGTTTCGCTAAAGCGAAGGTTTGCGCAGGGCAGTTTGTGTGTTGAATTGGAGGGGCCTTAATGGTGTCATCATCCCTCTATTTATAATAGTCATCTTACTTCCAATCGAATCATAACCATACTCGGATTATAACTCATTCCCCCGATCCAACCTTATCTCGCCCAGTCCTACTCCTACTAGGACTTTGAACCCAACCCCCTTATCAGGCCGCATTCAATCCCAAACTTCAACATCCTTATCCTGTCAAAACTCCTTCTCATATCAGAATTCAACCACCCATGGATTCCTAATAGGACACGGTCGGCCTTGGCTACGTGGCCCATAAACCAGATGACCCCCAACGACTCCTAAGTACGGCCTCTGGGCCGAGAACAACTCTAAACTTGGCCCAAACAACTATACAAGAGCATCAATTATATGTTTAATAAAACAATAATGTAAAATGAGAGAGTGAATGTGCAAAAATCACTTATCTATTTTAATTAAATAACATATTGCTACGTATAAACGTTAAACACATGACATACGTGATTGACAACATTGCCGATACTATGTATAAAAGTCGAACTCTTGATAATGTATGAGAATTTTTTGCTACAAAATATTAGATATTTTGCAAAGTTTTTAACCGTTTAGATCTTTAGTCAACAACACAAAAATCAAAATTTAAGAGTTAAAAACTCAAAATATTTTATACTTCTGAACACCATAATTTTTTTATAGTTTATAATTAGACAATAGCATCTTGACGCTATTATCTCAACTACCATACTCTAGTACTGGCATTGGCGAATGACACAATGATAATAAAAGGAAAGTTGAAATGACTTTATAACTCTTTCCTGCTCCAGAAAAGTAGATTACCGTGATGAAGACATCAACGGGTGATTTTATTAATTGAAAAATATACAAGTTTTTATTTGTCTCCATTTTTGTGTACATGTTTCCAGCTACAAGAGTCCAAAGTGGGTGGCTTTGACAACCTCACCCTCCAACTGCTTAATCCTACCCTCCAATTGTTTAATCCTTCCCGCCAATTGTTTAATCGTAATTAGATCAGTTTAACCTTGTTTAATAACGTTGAAATTTGGCCGATAAAAAACAGCCTAAAACTAAATCACCATGTAATGCGTCGGTTTTGGGTGGGCCGAACGGCCTTCTTCACGCCGTCCTGCTTCTGGCTCCTTCTTCTTGTGGAGTTAAGCGCTGCGTTTCGGTGCGGGGATTGTCGTCACGTGCGGCAGGTCAACCGTCGAAGTTCCTAATCCTTTTGTCCAGATGTGCACGTGCGTCAAATCCTCCGGCGTGTGGCTTCCATGTGTCTGCACGTTCCCGCCTCAGCTTTTGGTGCCACGGCGACCCCGACTTTTCTCAATTGAAAAGTCAGAGTACAAGAGTAAATTGTAACAATAGTCTCTTAATTTTAATCAAATTGAAGTAATGATCTTGCAATTAAAAATTCATTACCATTAGTCTTTCGACTCATCAAAATGTGTAAGTATAGTCATTTTTGTCAACTTCGTCAAAATTTTGTCAAAATAAATTATGTTGGAAAGACCATTGTTACAATTGAGGTTCCTTAACTCATCAAAACGTGTAGCTATGGTCATTTTCGTCAATTTCATTAGAATTTTGTCAAAATGAGTTATGTTGGAAGGATCATTGCTATAATTAGGTTAAAGTTGATGAACTATTGCTTCAATTTGGTTAAAGTTAAGGGATCATTTCTTCAGTTTGATTAAAATTGAGGGACCAATGGTAATAAATTTTTAGTTAAATGACTATAGATGCACGTTTCGATAAGTTGATGGACCAATGGTAATGGATTTTTAGTTGAGGGACCATTGCTTCAATTAAATTAAAGTTAAAGGATCATTGCTGTAATTTACTCAAAGTACAAATTCATGAATTAACATCAATAATCATGGTTAAAATGAATAATTAGTAATCATAACAACACAAAATGACGAAAGGATGGTCACAAATGCTGTGGCAGATACAATAATCTAAGTAATATTAAGGGGGGTTTATAAGAAGCATAATGTTAGAAAGGCTAAATTTTTAAACTAAATTTGTAAATCAAATAATGTGTCACTAATAGGAATTAAGCATGTTAACTGATAGTTAATTAATAATCTAATCACCAACAACCACATCATATGGTTTATACAATTTGGTTTAAAAATTTGGTCTCATAGCATTACCTGTAGGCCTAAGGTCATTGGTCAAGTTAGATTGCACGCCAGTCGACAGATGCCAACAGTTTCTAAACAAACGTGTCGACTGATGTCAATAGTTTTGAGTGAGCATGTCGACAAATGCCAACATATGTCAAGTGAGCCTATCAGGGCCGGTCCAGAGATTTTTGAGGCCCGGGGCGACGTAAAAAAAAGTGCCCAAACTTTATATAAGAAAATTATTTATTTTCACACGTAAGACATTGATAAAATTATACTTAGAAAAGCACTTCAAACTCAATAATTTAGATACACAAAAAGACTAATTTATTTTGTATTGAGAGAATAAAACCAAACAACTCTAGGCTTATAAGTAGATAGATGATAAGTTTTGTTTTCCATTTGAACTTTGAAAGTGTTTTTGTATAAATCATGAGGTGTTTTTTCTTATTTACTAACCTTGTCAATATGGGACTAAAAAAATAATGATGTTTTCGAGTCTTTAATTGATATGTATTAGTAATGAATGAGCATTAAATTAAATATTTTGATAACACGTCATATAATTTACAAATTTGCGCTACAAATTTGGTCTACGTATTACTCATTGTTGAAGATTAGACTTGAATTGAAACGAATATTTAAAAATAACAAGCTACATAGCTACTAGCTAGTAACTAAAAATAAATTAACAACCAAACAAAAATTTGTTAAAATTGAAAAAAATAAACATGCCCATAACGTTTCGAACTTAGGACCTCCTGTTAATTTTAAACAACAAAAACCATTGCTTCTAATTAAACTTCTTGATCCTTTAACCAAATTTTATAAATTTATACTATTCTGAAAAGAAATTTGTAAAAATTAGAAAGTAAATAAGCACATGTGGTGTTTTGAACTCAAGACCTCTCATTATTTTCAAATGACCAAACCACCTCTTCTACTTAAATTTCTGTGCCATTGAACCAAATTTTATAAATTTATACTCTTATGAAAACATATATAAATATACCACCCTAATAATTTTGGTGCCCCTAATATTTTTGGGCCCCGGACGGTTGCCCTGCTTGCACTGGGCCTGGCCGGCCCTGCCTATCAAAGATGCGCATATCAATGCATACAAAGGTATAAGACTAGCAGTTACCATACCAGTGTCTATAGAGACAATTCGTTGAGTAGTACAACCCAAAAATTTTCAAAGGGTAGCACAAAACTTTTCCATGTAGGAGTTCTGAGCTTAGAAGGATCAATTAACCCACCTTGGCCCCCAAAGTGAATCCGCTCCAGCACAAATGGTACCAAGCATATCATAAACCTCCATCATTTTCGTGCTAATATATATTGAACTTGACACATTTTCTAATTAAATAACCACGAGTGTCATGAAACCAAAAGCTCTTTACGTTTGAGTTGTTTTTTCATACAAGCTATATTCTATAAAGAACTCATTTAAGTCATGTGGATGAATATTCAAATTTGAGCGGAGACGAAAAAAATATTATATTCTAGTCAACTTAATTAAGTTCAAATTTGCATGTGTTTGAGACGTTTAATTAACATTGAAAATAAAAAACTTATTACATTGGATACCACTGTCTCATCCGAAGGTCCTATGGGCCGGTCTTTTGTGGTTTGGTAAGCACATCCCAAGGTGGAGCTTCATTCTTTGGCTGGCTATAAGGGGTAAGTTATGTACTATGGATTGGGTGATGGTCTTTACCCCTCATGCCTCGCCTATTTGCTATCTTTGCTTGACCGATAATGAGTCTCACAACCATAGTACCAATATTTGGTCTCATGTGCTTTTTAAGTGTGGTTGTGATCCTCCTCCTTTGGATTGGTATGAGTTTATCACTTGGGCTGCTAATAATTGGACAAGTAAGTCGTTAGATCTTAGCATTAAGAAGTTATGCCTCCAAGCTATTGTCTATGCTATTTGGAAAGAAAGGAATAACCGTAAGTTCATAAATGAACATATCCACTATGTTGCTATCTTTAAAACCATTGTTAACTCTATACGCTTACGTTTATGTTCTTTGCAGATTTCGGTTTCTACTGCAAATGTACCTATCTTTTAAGAATGGAGAATTCCTATGTAGTTCTCCTTTTGGTGTTGGTTATCATGTTGGGTTGTTGTTGTTTTTTTTACAGCCTCCTACTTTTTTTTTATAAGAAAACTAATGAAAAGGGTTTGAAAAATTTGAGTTTTAACGATAAGGACAAAATAAAAGGTAAAGTGAATAGTACCATGATTGACTTTTTAGTCTTAAAATGTGGTTTTTCGTTAAAGTAAACAGTACCGGAAGGTTTTCGTTAAAGTTCATTTTTTTTTATTTGTGTTAGCTTGCCTTTTGTTGCTATTATTGTGTTGTAGTTTGTTGCTTCTTTTGGTTCTCTTTTAATATAATCATTCAATTACCCATTAATAAAAATGTTTTGGGCCATAACAAATTAAGAATGATATCCAAAGGTGCAAAGCTTCAAAAGTCAGCCCAAAGCCGTATTGGCCCCCACTATGTTATAAATGTGGAAACTTCAAAAAACTCAGTTTCTAATTCACGAACGCCACTACATTTTGATGTTATTTTTTTTATCATTTTACTTGTAACGTGTCTGCTTAGGTTTATTCAATTAGATAATTAAACCAAAATTTAATTCCTATGAATAGTTTATTGTGTGACATAATCAAATTTCTCATTCCAAATGTAGAATATAATTGAATTTAAAATAACCCATACAAAAAGGAAATAGAGAAATTCTTACGATCATAAGTCACAATCAAGTGAACGAGTTGCGTGAACTTGCCCACCCGAACATAGACGACTGACTCAAGCACAGTTCGAACAAACAAAATAAGTCCAATAGCACAATGCATCCTGGTCCCAGCACACCAACATATTTATTAAAGTGGCGTCCGTTCTTTTTTTTGTTTTTTTAGTAAATCGATATTTTTACATTAAGGAAATGAAGAGTTCAATTAAATCATTAGACCGTATTACCGAGTGAAGTATGTTCTTAGAGCATAATAATTGGGAAGATGCCATACGGCTACTACATGCAATCTATTATAAAATATTGAAAGCATGTTTGTAGTTACTCTAATCAGGGGCGGATCCACTTGAAAGCATGTTTGTAGTTTTATGAGGATTTCTTAATGATTTGTTTGGCAAGTGGTGGTGGAGAGTCGGTGTAGACCTCCATGTAGGTGTTTAGCCAGTGTTTTAAGGACAAGGATTATCTGTCCTCTCACTTCCGATGTCATCCTGTACCTTTTATTTGTGTGGTCACGGTTAAGCCACGTTAACATTTTATATTACTATTCATTTGTCTTATTATCTCTATAAAAAAATAATATAAAATGTTGACATGACTTAATCATGATCACACAAAACAAGAAGACGCAGAAGGTCATTTAAAGTGGGAAGGTAGACAATCATTATCTGTGTTTTAAACATCTTCACTCTCCCCGATCTGTGAGAAAGTGTTCTGTAATGAGTGGGTGTCACTTTTGTTAGAAAAGAAATGTAGTATAAACATTGTATGAAAAATATGATGAGAGTAATATTATTTTGTTTGAAAATAAGATGTGACGAAGTGTGATGGTAATCTTGAAAATTCGAGTTTTATTGGACACCAAATTCGGAAATTCGCCATTAATGACAAATCCACTATAAAGAAAAAATTTCAGTTGTAACAGAAACACGAATAATACATCACGTATTTTTATGTAAATGATAAAAATTTTAATATTTAAGTTATTAATATTTTAATACACGTTCCATAATTTATATATAAAGACACATGGTCTCGTCACACTAAAAAATCACTCCACTAGAAGAACAAATTTCATTTCTTCAAAAGAAAAAGGTGACAGCCAAAAAAATGGCAGAGATAGAAAGGCTGAGCAGAAGCAAGTGGACAGCCACGGCGGCGAGCATATTGATCCAGTGCACCGGCGGCTCTCCCTACGCCTTCAGCATCTACTCCCCGGCGATCAAGTCGAGCCAGGGCTACGACCAATCAACGCTCGACACGGTGTCCGTCTTCAAAGACATAGGCGGCAACGTCGGCGTCTTATCGGGGATTTTGTACTCCGCTGTGGCGCTTAACCGTCGCCGAATTGGTGGGCCCTGGGTGGTGCTTCTGGTGGGGGCAATCCAGTGCTTCGTGGGGTACTTCTTCCTGTGGGCTGCTGTCACCGGATTGGTGGAGAGGCCGCCGGTCGCGGTGGTTTGCTTGTTCATGCTCCTGGCGGCCCACGCTCAGACTTTCTTCAACACCGCCAACGTGGTGACTGGGGTCCACAACTTCTCTGATTACGGTGGGACCATCGTCGGCATCATGAAGGTAAGTAACGCTTATCACTGCACTGGTCACTTACTTTCCTCGCACGACGTCGTTTTGTTTTTCTTTACTTCGCTACATTGTTCACACATGATTTGAGACGCACATAGTTATAGATGAATCTCACATTATTGCATAATGTATAACTTTTTTACAAATTTTTGATACTATACAGGAAATTTTTTTCCACTAAAGACGCTAAACGGACAATACCGTGACATTATACGGACACTAAAACGCGTGTCATTGTCCGTTTTGTGCATCTTTAGTGAAAAAGTATAACTTTTCATTGTAGTGGTATTAAGTTATATTTGTGCATTTTTCCAATATTTTAAAAAGATGGCATGTGTTCGTAATTGATGATTAGTTATATTTCTTCCATAAAAAATTGGATCGTTATGTTTTTATTGACCCTCATTTCTTAAAAGAGAAATGTTAAAGAGACTCTAAAAAAATGAGTCTCTCCACGAAGTGTCGGCCATCTCATATTTTTTTGGCACCATTTTATAACGTTGGCATATGAAACTGTGAAATGACATAAAATTCATTAATAGTCTTACTTTACAAGAGTCTCCGTAGCATTTTTTTTCTTAAAACCATGTTTTCATAGTTGCATATGTGGGTTCAGCTATTAAACTGGGGCGGGGGCGAGTTTGATCTCTCTCTTCGTAGATTAGAGTATCGAAAGAAAGAAAAAGCATGCTATTTTCCAATGATGATTATTTTTTAAGCAGGGATTTCTTGGTCTAAGTTCAGCAATTCTAGTCCAAGTCTATGACACATTCTGCAATGGCAACCCTAGCACCTTCATTCTCCTGCTGGCATTGTTGCCCACATCTGTCACCATCTTGTTCATGCATCTGGTCAAAATCCATGAAGCCGGTAGAAGTGCTATTGACAAAAAGTACTTAAACATCTTCTCTGCTTATGCTCTGCTCACAGCTGCTTATCTCATGGTCCTAATCATATTCCGAACCATCTTCACTTTCCCATCATGGGCAAGTGTTCTCACTGTTACACCACTTCTTCTGTGTTTACTTGTCTCGCCCCTCGGAATAGCCATCAAAGCACAGAACTTGCAACCCAAGAAACTCCCTGGGACACCCAACGATCCTTTACTCGAAAACCCCGAGCCAGTTTTAGCATCCTCCAATTTATCAGCATCAGAAAACCCTACAGACCATGAAGATATGAATTTATTGAAAGCTATGATTTGTGTTGATTTCTGGTTGTTGTTTATTGCTATGATTTGTGGGATGGGGTCTGGATTGGCCACCATAAACAACATGGGTCAAATAGGGGAATCTCTTGGCTACACAACAGTTGAGATCAATTCTTTAGTTTCCTTGTGGAGCATATGGAATTTTCTAGGTCGGTTTGGAGCCGGGTATGTCTCAGATTACTTGCTACATAAGAAAGGATGGGCAAGGCCATTGCTGATGGCTGTCACACTAGCAACCATGGCAGCCGGCCACATTGTGATTTCATCTGGCTTTCCCGGGAATTTGTATGTGGGTTCGATCCTAGTTGGGATTTGCTACGGCTCACAGTGGTCACTTATGCCCACAATCACTTCTGAAATCTTTGGGATTAGACACATGGGGACTATTTTCAACACAATCGCAATAGCCAGTCCTGTTGGTTCTTATATCTTCTCCGTGAGAGTAATCGGGTTCATATATGATAGAGAAGCTTCTGGAGAAGATGATGACTCCTGCAGCGGCACTCACTGCTTCATGCTGTCGTTTTTTATCATGGCTTCTGTTGCTTTCTTTGGGTTTCTTGTAGCTCTTGCTTTGTTCTTTCGGACGAGGAGATTCTATCATACAATCGTGCTCAATAGACTGCGGCATTCTTCTCCGAAACAGTGAACGTGACATTTTGTGCAGATGGGCAAGAGGTAATGTAGTTTGAGATTGTGATCTCTTGGCCTTTTTGTTGTGCATTCATGGCTTACTGTTACAGATGTTGTAGGTGTACAATTGTTTTACATATGTAACAAAGTTGGGTTTCAATTTTTGTAGAAGAGGCAGTTTTCTTTTGGCATGTTGTTCATATATCTGTGTAAATTTTGATCAAGTCCATTAATTAGTTGGAAGAGTTCTAAATTAAGAGGGGTAGCGAAAGCAAGTCGATTCAGTTCTTATTTATTTGTTCATGTATGGTTGATTGTGGATAACTTCCATGCAACATGGATATCATCGTGACAAATTTTTAAGCAAATCATGCACTGTTACATGGACAAGTTAACACAAATGATATTCTTTGATTAGCTTGAGAACTTACTACATGTACGATATTTCAAGAAAACACTGGTATAAATGACAATCACGTAATCAAATTTTAAATGCTTATGCATTTATGTGTGATCTTTGAAAAAAATTCTTAAAAAATGATCGATTCGGATTGTTAAAATACAATGTGAGATAAAGTTTTGCAAAAAATAAAATTGAGTGAACATATATGTTGAGCCACAAACTTAAAAAGACTAACAATCTTTTAACTAAATAACATAATATGTGCCATGTACTGTGTGAAGAGGAACATAGAAAACCCCACAGAGCATCATGGAAATGGGTTGCTTCCATTCTTCGTATCTTCAAGGAATTCGTATGCCGGCGGGAGGCGGAGGGTGCTAGACCGTGGCAATGGCAGTAAGGTTTAGCCGAGGAAATTAATAGCTTCCAAGAAGAGAAAACATAGCGAGAGGGAGGACATATAGAGGAAATTAAAGTTTGAGGAGAAATGGAAGATTGTGGCTGGTAATGTGACTGAATTAGAATCTCAAAGCTACCATACACTTCGATTTTCTTTACTATGATTTGTAGACCTTCAACCTGTCTAGCTTGGTGCAATACCCAGGAAACTAAAAAGAACGGCCGCGATGCACTTCTAAAACAACTCAAGCTTGAAGTATGAAAGCATGCTTAACTCCAAACTCTTTGCATCCGATGAAGGGCAGCAACAGTGGTTTAGATCTTAGGTTTTAATTCTCAATTCTTCCGTACAACCATGTCACGGAAATAGATCAAAGATAGCAAGCTACCATGAGGGGCAGGAAAACATTCATTTCATACCTCTCTCTCTCCTGGTGTGGAGATGGCCGGAGTTTTTGCCATTGGGTTTCTCCTTTGCAGCTTGCTGCTGCTGTTGTTGAATCCTTCAACTTCACATCCTTTGTGTATTGCATGAGCTCGCTCTTCCATTTCTAGTAAATTAGTCGTCATTCACAATTTCAACATACACTACATAAATTAATAAAGGGAAAATATACACATGAAAAGTTGAATCTTTTGTTCGATGAAAACCAAACTAAAACCTAAGAAGAGATTATTAATGCAAGAGCTAGCTCAAGCAATTTCAATATAAATGGTTAGACCTTATAAGGGTATTTAACTATCTTTGGATGAGGAACAAATTAATTTCTGAATAATATGTATTATTTTATTATTAAATTAATAAATTGAAGATTATATTCGGAAAGGGATCCTCTCCGGTTCCTCTCTTCTTAATCCACCAAGTTCGTAGATTCGGACCGTTGAAATTTAATCTAACAGTTACAAATAAGGGTCTACTTTAAAAGTTATATTCTTTAGCAGTTAGATCAAATTTTAATGGCTTTAATATCCGAACTGATGGATTAGGAGAAGAGGATGCCTTTCCGTTAGAGCATTTCCACCAGAGATGGAATAGCCCAACACCCAGTCAAAAAACCACGCTAGGAGGCTGTCAATCCACTCCAGCCCACAAACTTGCTTGGCACCAAACCCGTGCCAGTCTCCAGACCAGCTCATTTTTTACTGACCTTGGGACCGACCTATTTGGCTGGCGCGTGCCTTTCACTTGCGAGTGGGCGCGAGTAGGAGACAGGAATTTAGGCGGCGAGGCCAGTTGTCAACGCACTCACCCATCATCCGAATCATGGCGACGTGGCCCTCTCTTTGCCGTTGGATTTCCAATGACTAGTTTTTATAGATTGTTGGATTTCCAACGGTAAAAAAAATTTGAATTTCACTTTTAAACTAGACCGTCCGATCACATATCAATGGTCCACGTTTCCCCTCCCAAAAAAAAAAGGCCCAACGGTCAGAATTATGACCTTTGGTCACGTGGCAGCTTGTTGGCTGTTGGATTGTAATATTTTTCAAATCCAACGGTCCAGATTAATTAACAACATTAAAATTTATTTTAAAAATATAGAAAAATACAGAAAAATTTAAAAAATTAATTTTTTTTCTATAAATATCTAACCCTCATCTTCCACTTTCTTACATCACATTTCAATATTTTCTACTTTCTACCCTTTCTTATTGTGAACAGATAGTGACACGTGGCGCATTGAGATTGGTTGCAAATCTTAGCGGAAATCTATTCACAAAATTTTGTACGTTCGGATAATGACACGTGGCGTGACAAGATTGGTTAAAAATCTTATCCGAAATTAAAACTATTTTATTTATTTATTCTTTTATAAAAAAATTTAAAATATTTTAAATAGACTAGACGTTTATGCCAGGGCATTTTTAGATTAAGTGCCAAATTTTTTTAGAAGTGAAGATTATTGTTCGCTGGTCTATTACTGTTCACTTGATATAAATGCGTTTGACGCTGCGCAAAGTCTTGCGTGGAATTGCTCTTATATTCGTCATTGGATGAAGAATGCCGGAACTTGACTCCTTGGTCTCTTCTTCTTCTTCTTCCTGGATATTGGATGATGAGCCCCAAATCATCCACCGCACCCTAAAACCCTAGTAAAGGGCTAAGGAAAAGTTGGATTTTGAATTTGGAATCGGCCATCCCCAAAATCATATCCACCCAAAACCCTAAAAAAAACCCCTTTCCTTTTCCTTGAAAGTGGCAGATTCAGCTGATTCTCACAAGGTCAGTAAAATTCTCCTTTTTAGTTTTCCTTTTACTTTCTACTAGTATGAGTAGCAGTAGCAGTGCCCAATCTGAACAGCAATTTGTATGAATATGGATATCATTCTCCCAATCCAATTTTATTTTATCCACAATCTTCAATCTTGTTGGTCTTTGTGAATTCTAATTGTTCAATTTTATTAATTAATACAGTATGCGTGCTATATATCATCTTCAAAACCCGCCCATCGCTTGGATTCTTTTTGTATTCTTGTTGTCGATTCCGTTTATAGAGCATTGTCATTTGATTAGGGTGGCCATTTTACAGAGCCAATCGATTAGTTTGCATGTACGTTCAGTCAACCATTTGTTTTTTAACCTTTTAACTCAACGAGTAACTGAATATCTTAATTTACATTACTTATTAGTTTTTATATTTTGGTTATTTGAATTTAGATTACAGGTGCAAGCGTGATAGAATATGAGATTGCTTGTGCCCAATCTGAAGGTAACCACTACGCTTTCGACACACCGAGACAAGTAACTGTCTTCTTTGAAGACGGAAAAGCAGTGGAGTCTACCTTGGTGCCATACTCAACAAAACTAAAAAAAATGGCCGCGAGACACTTCTGAAACAGCTCCGGCTTGGCACATCAAAACCTACTCATTAACGAATGTTCTCCACCTACAAACAGCCTGCTTATCAACTTTCGAGGTGAAATTTTCTATTCCTTTAGTTTCATTCTGTAGAATATTGCATTCGCTATGAGAAGCTAGAAGCTAGGTGAACACAAAATCACTGAAAAAATAGCCAAACCATTAAACTAAAACAGCATCTGGTACTCTTTCAGGGTATGCATGGAATCCAAACAATACCATCAAGAGTTAATAAGTCTTCACAAATTCACCCGCTTGAAGCTAGGTTCACACAAAGGGAAAAATAGACAAATCATTAAAACTAAACAACACCTTTAACTCTTTCAAGTATACATGAATCCAAAGAAACTCCCAAGATTTTTAAGTCTTTACAAATTCACCTGCTATGAGAAGCTAGAAGCTAGGTGTACACATAAAATCACTAGAACAATGGACAAACCATAAAAACAAATCCTGATGCATGCTTTGTTCAGAGTATTTCCTACACCTTCTTGATTCTTAAGGTTGCATGTATACGACTCAGTAAACCGGGAAAACACGTGTTTATCTCCTCGTTGATCTTGTCGAGCTCTCCATCCTTAACATAGTGGACATAAACATTTTGTATTACTCGGATAAAATCCTCAACACTATTCCCATTTAATTTCTCCTTTCTCTTTTTGTCTAATCTTTTTTACTTGTCCAGATAACCATTTATGACTATCTTTGTGTCCCAATTTCTGAATTCTTCAAAATCAGGGCCTTTAATTTTCGTATCAAAACAAGGTCCATTGAGCCTTGTTTTGTGCTTCTTTGATTGGTGAAAATCAAAGTAACATTTGAGCTTATTGAACTCACTCTTCAAGGTTGGGTGATCGATGAGTATAGAGACAAACCTGTCATAACTAGGAAACAAATTAAGTTTTCAGGTATAAAAATAATATACCAAATAAGTTAATTGAACAACTAATCAATCATTTGGAAGTGCTTTCAAATGAATAAAAGTGCTTTTAGAGAAAATGTTTTTGGGTTCCAAAAGCACTTTCCTAGATTGTTTCCAAAAACATTTCCACAAAAAGCGTTTTTGGTCATTTTAAAAGCACTTCTAAACAAGCCTAAACTTGTTTACTTACTCCCACGAGTAAGCCTGCCCACCATTTTTGAAGCAATTGAGAAATTGTGTCCTATCCACTATCGTCAGTGGGAATTTATCAGTGATAAATTCGCCAAAATCTGACAAGTCTTGAAACATTTGCGTGTGGCTGTCATTCCTGTCCTTAATGTTAAAAATCATCACATCATCGCCTAAGATCGCATAACTGGATGCTTTCTTTAATCCCCCCGAATCTAATCCTTGTTGTGCATATACTATATTGTCTTGAGTGTCTTCCTACATAAGTAAGCAACTTTAATAAGTTCCACGTACACGTATAGTCACACGCACGCACGCACAAAGAAACACATGAACACTTACTAATGAACATTTTCCACCTACAATCAGTGGACAGACAAACAATTGCACCGACCTGTGGTGGAGAATGCTCGTTAGTAAGTGTTCATGTGTTTCTTTGTGTGTGTGTGTGTGTGACTATACGTGTACGTGGAACTTATTAAAGTTGCTTACTTGTGTAGGAAGACACTTATGACGATACAGTATATGCACAACAAGGATCAGATTCATAGGGAATTAAAGAAAGTATCCAACTATGTGATCTTAGGCGATGATGTGATGATTTTTAACATTAAGAGCGGGTATGATGGCCATACGCAAAGGTTTCAAGACTTGTCAGATTTGGGTAAATTTATCATTGATAAATTCCCATTGACGATAGTGGATAGGACACAATTTCTCAATTGCTTCACAAATGGTGGGTAGACTTACTAGTGGAAGTAAGTAAACAAGTTTAGGCTTGTTTGGAAGTGTTTTTAAAATGACCGAAAGCGCTTTTTGTGGAATTTTTTTGGAAACAATACAGGAAAAGCACTTCAAGCGTTTTTGGAACTCAAAATGATTTTCTCTAAAAGCACTTTCATTCATTTGAAAGCACTTCCAAATGATCGATTTGTTATTCAATTAAATTATTTGGCATATTATTCATATACCTGAAAACTTAATCTGTTTCCTAGTTATGATAGGTTTGTCTCTATGCTCATCGATCACCCAACTTTGAAGAGTGAGTTCAGTAGGCTCAAATGTTACTTTGATTTTCACCAATCAAAGAAGCACAAAACAAGGCTCAATGGTCCTTGTTTTGATACGAAAATTAAAGGCCTTGATTTTGAAGAATTCAGAAATTGGGACACCAAGATAGTCATAGATGGTTATCTGGATAAGTAAAAAAAATTTACACAAAAAGAGAAAGGAGAAAAATTAAATGGGAATAGCGTTGAGGATTTGATCCGAGTAATACGAAATGTTTATGTCCACTACGTCAAGGATGAAGAGCTCGACAAGATCAACGAGGAGATAAACACGTGCGTTCCCGGTTTACTGGGTCGTATACATGCAACCTTAAGGATCAAGAAGGTATAGGAAATACTCTGAACAAAGCATGCATTAGGTGTTGTTTTTATGGTTTGTCCGTTGTTCTAGCGATTTTACGTGTACACCTAGCTTCTCATAGCAGGTGAATTTGTAAAGACTTGAAATCTTGGGAGTTTCTTTGGTTTTAATGATTTGTGTATTTTTCTTGTGAATTTGTGTGAACCTAGCTTCTACTCATAGCGGGTGAATTTGTGAATACTTATTAACTCTTGAGGGTATTGTTTGGATTCCATACATACCCTGAAAGAGTATCATGTGCTGTTTTAGTTTTAATGGTTTGGTTATTTTTTCAATGATTTTGTGTTCACCTAGCTTCTAGTTCCTCATAGCGGATGCAATATTCTACAGAATATAACTAAAGGAATAGAAACCCTCACCTCGAAAGTTGAAACCGAGCTTTGTCCAGTCTTGCCGCATTAACTTGTGTGATGAACTGAATGCCATTAACTGCAGTTAAAAAGAAGAAAGATCAACGAGCACGTTCACAAGTAGGAGGGAGTTCCGTATTTGATTTGAGAATTTTCACACAAAGGAGAGAGAGTATAGTAACAAGTGAAATAAGTTGCAACAAGTAGACAAACATGAATTAGGAACAAAGAAATTTCATGGACCCAATCCATCGAATTTGACGAGCTAAATAAGAAGAGGGTAGGTATGGAGCACCCTACAAGGACAAGGACGAGGCGGTGTTGGCTAGGCAATGTTGGAATTTGATACAATCACTCTCCCGTCTCTGATTCATCTGATTTCTCTCTAACACAGTTGAACCTCTGATCGGATTTTCTTCCACTCTCTTTTAGATGACTTCCCAGACAGCAACAAGGTCAGTCGCTTGATTTATACATTATTTTTTAATTTTTGTTTTATCTAATTGAATTTTTATTCATAAATTTCGATACAGTGTTTGATGTCAGCTATTATGTCTAGTGCCACCATTTTAGAAGAGTAATCTGTTTGAATTTGGAACCACTGATTAAAAGTAGAGGCATTTTATTTTGTTAAATTTGAAAATTTTATCTGAACTTGGACTGTAATATTGTTGTGATCAGCCTGCCCATGGAGGAGGAGAGCCCTACAACATCTCTGTTAATGTGGATGAACTTTATTCCTCGCCCGTTCAGAGCAGCCTTATGTGAGTTGAAAATCAACCAAGCAGGAGAAGTTTTGGGAGGAGAAACATGTAGGCCACTTGAACCTGTTCACTGGTTCTTCGATCCGAAAAAATCATCTGAGATCCCAGTCCCAGTCCCCGATTATATTATATTGGACGGTGTGAGGTACGGCAGCCCCTCCAAGCTTTACCATCTTACTGATCCAGCATCCTTCCCCCTTATAACAAATCCATCGTTTGAGTGTTATAATCCCAAGGACATTTGGGAGCCTCTCAATCCTTTTCCAAAATATGGTCAGAAAACGGGACCTTCCTATGTGGAGGTTATGGGCTAGACTGTTTGTTACGGTTGTATTCTAATTTCATTGTATGACTTTGGACCATCTGAGTTCGTGCTTTTTCACATTGCCAGTGAAACATGGCACCCAGTTTACGTACCTACAGTTGATGATGATATGACTGGTACTAAGCCTTATCCTTCTTTCGTGGGGAGGGCTGTCGTCGTAAACGATGTTATCTACGCCGCATCTACAGTGAGCGGGGTTATCATATCATTCTCTCTTGGGATGGATTCAGATCCTAGTGGTCGCATTCTCTTTACCGTAAAGAATCTATTCAAGTTTCCGGAGTTCACAAGTTTCCTTGAGTTGGACAACACTGTAACAGAGTCTTTGGTTCATTTGGGGGAATTAAGATTTTGTCTCCTGCAAACTTTCTTTTGCAGCAGGGGCAGGGGATTTCAACCTCTGTGGATCACAACATTAGAAATTGTCAATGACGGTTCAGGGGAAAGGTGTATCAAGACTTTATGTTCTGTTGGTCGTGACATTGATATTCAGATTTCTGGTGGATTCGAACTTGGTTACTGCTTCACACCGTGAGTTCCTTCAAGGCTTTTATGTTTCAAATCTCCCTATAATTTCAGTTTTATGACGTCACATCACATTACATGTTTTGTTATCAAACTGTATATGATTTCTGATTCTTTCATGTCTTAGACAATTTAAGGATCTTGAACCCGAAGAAGACAACAACTTTCAGGCAGCGATGGTACAGGTGAAACACAAGCATCTATATGGAATCTTTTTTATTTAATCTTCTGTGTTGAGTCATAAGAATCAGTTGTGTATGCCACGGATTTTATTTTTGTTTGTGTTCTAGTTTTATGATAACAATATTGGGTTTGACGGTGGGCAGCCAGACGGAGAGGCAAAACGAAGGAAAATAATAAGTTCATCAGGTCAGACTCTCTCTCTCCGTTTTTGTTTAACTCGGATGTGCATTGCAATATTATCAATTGTTTTGGCAGCTTATGTAAGGCCTGCTGTCAAATTTGGTAATGACAATGTCACTTGAATAGTTAATAGTATTAACATAACTTGTTTATACTTCACAATGTGAATTCATTCACGCGTATTTCAATTTCAGCACGGCACACTCCCATTACTTTTTTATTTATCAAACTGTTTGTGATTTCTGATTCGTTCATGTCCCAGACAATTTGATGAATTTGAACTCAGTGGAGACAAGAAAGTGCAGCTAAAGCTGGTACAGCAGGTGATACGCATGCATCTGTTTGGAATCTGTTTGTTTAATATTGCTTGTTGAGTTAAAGAATCAGTTGTCTATGCCTATGGATTTTATTTGTCTGTGTTCTAGTTTTCTGATAATAATTTTGGGTTTGACAGTGGTTAGCCAGAGAGAGAAGCAAAATGAAGGAAAAGAATTCCAATAGGTCAGACTCTCTCTCTCTCTCTCTCTCTCTATGGACTTTCCATTTTTCCCCTGAATACACACTCCATGTTTATCTTGCAGAACATATAATCCATCCAATTTTGTTTTACTTGGATGTGCATCGCATTATTAAGAATTGTTTTGCAGCTTATGTAGGCCTGGTGTCAAGTTAACAGTTAACCATGCCAACGTATCCAAATGTACTCTCTTAACGGAATTATAGAATATTTTGAAATTAATCTAACATGTTGCATTTGCGGAGCCCCTGGTGTTAGTTATGCTGAACTAAAAAGAAAAAAAAGGATGACGGTGTCGCTTAAATGGTTGATAGGATTGACATAACTTGTCTTAGACTGTCACATCCCGGCCCGGGTCCACCATATCCTAGGCCCGTTCTATCACCGTAGCACGATATTGTCCGCTTTGGGCCCCAACCACGCCCTCACGGTTTTGTTTCTGGGAACTCACGAGCAACTTCCTAGTGCGTCACCCATCCTGGGAGTGCTCTAGCCTCCTTCTCGCTTAACTTTGGAGTTCCTACGGAACCCGAAGCCAGTGAGCTCCCAAAAGGCCTTTGTGCTAGGTAGGGATGAGAATATACATTTAAGGATCACTCCCCTGGGCGATGTGGGATGTTACATAGACTCTTGGTGTGTATAACTTTTTGTGGAAGCTTGAGGATGGTAGGATTAGTAATTGTAACTTGAGAATATGGAGAACTCAGCAGCTTATCCAGAAAAAGCACTTGGAAAGATTAGGAACCAGAAATGTAGTTATTTCTTCAAGTTTATGCATGCCCTACTTTGATCGATAAGCAGTTAGTTTGCTTGAAATGCCTTTCAGAGGCCAGAGAACGTGAGTTCTGCGCAAATTTAAAAAAAAAATTGAGTCAAAAGTATAGACGTTGTCGTTTTTGTTTGCGTAGAGTGCAGTATAGACCTTGTTGATTGTGTTATAATGATTTGTAATTTTATCATGTCTCAGTAAGCCTGAGGTTTTGGAAGCCAATGCCGGAGAAACTAACAAGTTGGCTAAGAATTTTGGATCCAAAGAAGAAGAGACTGACAAGTTGACGGAAGATGTTATACATAAAGAAGATGAGACTGATGAGTTGGCCAAGGATTTTGCACCCAAAGAAGGGACTGACAAGCTGGATAAGAAAAGGGCGGAAGTTTCACGGGGTGCAGCCAAGAAGAGAAGGAAAAGGAATAAAAAGAAGAAACTGGGTATGTATATACAAACTTTCCGTTTCTGTTTGCTGCATCTCGAGGGGTTATATGTTAACATTGTGCAAGTTAAAGTCATGTACAGAAAACAATCTACATGTTTTGCTTGCAAAATTTTACTTTGTTGTTCTTATATTGCAGCTGGTAGAACTGGAGCAAGCGTTGTGCTTCTGTCTTTTTTGTCAGGTTTGTACATGGGAGCCGCAAACTTGCCAGGTCTGGTGTCGAGAAGTGTGATGGACGGGCTTGTCTCAAGGTTTACAAGTCTGCTGCCAAGAAGAGTAATAGGCTGGCTCTCAGCATAAGCATCCAAGTGATTCGGAAGACCTCCAATACAATGTTGTGCTTTTCTGGGTTTTCGATGGGTCGCGCTAACATTTTCGTCGTGCAACTCTGTCTCTTGCACGTTCTTAATCTGTTGGGTTGCGAACATCATCGTGTCGATGTTTATTGCTTTGCCTTGGACCACAAGCAATAGGAGATGGAGAACGTGATTAAGAACGTCGACACGACGATGTTCGTAACCCCTATTGCTTTAGTGTCGATTTTCATTGTCGTGAGCTGATTTTCATACGTTGTTTTAAAAGGAAATTTGGGTTTGATGTAAGTTAAGAACAGCAGGGAATGAAAATTAAATTAGTTTTGGTTTTATTTGTCTTTTGGATCTCGATGGCAATTTCGTAAATTAAGTGAAGATGTGTTAACGGACTTGGGCTAACCTCCGTTAGGGGCACGAGCTATAAGAAAGAGTTTGATGTTGTGTTTTAATATTTTTGGCATGTTGTATGATACTTTTGTCATTTTTATTAAATCTCAAGTCATTTTTTTCAGTAAACAAAAGTTTTAAATTTTCTTAATAAAGAAAATTTTGATTTACCACTTAGTACTATAGTCGAATGATATTCTTCTTTAACTTGTAAGTGAGAAGTTTTAGGTTTGATTTTCGCAAAAAGTGAATTTGAACTACATTATTGCTAATTTGCTAGGTCATTGTGAGGCTTAGCCAACCCATCTACCCTTTTAGTGTAGATAATATCGTTTGTTCAAAAGAAAAAAAAATTGATTCAAACCCTTTTTATTAAAACTCTATTTATTAGTTGTTATTATATTCAATAACTAAAGAATAATTAAGAGACATAATTTAAGAAAGGAGTGCATAGGCGAAAAGAAGTGCGTAAACTTATATTGATACATATGCTTAATAAAAAGATATGATTTGTTCAAAAATGAAAAAAAAAATGATGATTTCATGTCGGCTAATATTGTACACCATGGTCAGTTCAAATATACAAAATAATTGAATTAAATTGTCAATTTTCGTCACTGACATCACTATTGTCCTTAAGCCATTTATAGTGAGCATGAAAATTGATTTTGAATTTCAGTTTATAATAATCAAACTCCTACAACATGTTGCAATTCAAGTTCTATGAGAATGATTCTAATTTTTTAATTTAACATATTTATTTCCATTTTTGAGAGAGAGATTCAGAGAATAAAAACCAATAAGAGAGTAGAAATGAGATGAATTAAACCACTGTGAAATGCATTTTTGACACATTTTTAAAAATCCAGGGACGAACTTGAAACCAAAAAAATATGGACCAAAGTGGAAAAACCACTAAATATCTAGACCAAATTTGTAATTAACTCTAATTTAGTTTTACAAAATAATAAACAAAAAAATAAAGCTGCATTCTTAAGACCATCTCCAACTCTTAGGCTAAAACCTAAAATTTTTAAGCCATAAAATTTAGATTTTAGCCTAGAAACAACTTTTCTTCTCCAACTCTTATGGCCTAAAATTTTAGCCAAGATTATTAAAGAATGAATTTAGGCTAATTTTTTTCTTAAAGTAACTTTTTTAAAAGAAAAAAAATTATGTAGACTATCCTAATTTAATTTTATAAACATTTTAATCTAAAAATATTTAGATTCTAACAAATATTGAAAAATCACAAACTAACACCATGAAACACGTTAAACACTATGAAAAAAAATGAAACACATAAAAGATTTTATTTATTTATTACTTTAGCCGTTAGATTTAAATTTAGACCTTTAAATATTTTTTTACTTTTGAATTTCATCAAATTAGATCTTAACCGTTGAATTCAATGAATTTATAAATATAAAACTAAATAAAAAACACATATATGGTCGGCCAACCCCATTAATCTTGAGCTAAATCTGGCTTTTGTTTAGGTTTTAGCTTTTAACCCACACATTTAGCATGGGTTGGGTTAGGGTTGGGGGTTGAATAAAACCTAAAAAATAGCATTTAGCCCAGGGTTGGGTTTGGTTTAAAAGCAACTCCAGTGGGAGCTGGAGCCTGATGGACCGGCGACAGAAATGACCCAATAGCCCCAGCAATCTGCTCCAGCCTATGCGTGCAATTGGGCTCGGGGGAGGCCTAGCTTGAATTGGTGGCCCGAGAGCCTGAGGCCACATGATGCAAGGCTGACGTCAACCACATTATAAAATTAATAAAAAATTAAAAAAGTTAAAAAAATGCAAACAATTAATAAAAAATCAGAAAAAAATTTCAAAATAAAAAAAAAAAGATTTAATTTTTCTATAAATATCTTATCATTATCTTCCACTTTACACCACAATTTTATATTTTCACAAATACTTTTGATTGTAATTTATTATTTAATGAAACATTGTACAATGAGACCGATTAAAATCATATTTGAAATTTGAAATAAAATTATTTTTTATTATTTTATAAAATGAAAAAATACTAATATTTTATTATCTATTGCCATGACTATTCGGGTAGTGGTGGTGGTGGAGGTGCAGATCAGAAAGAAAATTACTGTTCACAGATTCAATAGTGAGTTGCCTATGCGGGTTTGCAACGCTGGAGTTGCTCTGAGAAAATCAACAGAAAACAAGGTGGGGGTTTGGGCTCTCGTCGGGGTTTCATTCATCACTCTTTTGAGCAAAAAATACCCAAAACATTTTCCCTTCATCATCCACGCTTCTCTCTGTAATTTGAGTTTTCCGCAGATTTCCTGAAATCCGAATTGGAATCAGCAAAAAGAGAAGAGCTTTGAAGCGAATTCAATATGAAGACGACGAAGGGAGGGAAGGTGATGAACCCTACGGACGCTTACCGGAAGGGGCTCCGGAAGAAGGATTTGAAACGGTTAACGATTACTTCTCTGAAAACTACGCCGTTTTGTGCTCTTTTTCTTCTGTTAATTCCTTGATTCCGTGCTCGATTCGCAACTGGGTTGTTCGTTTTCGTTTGTATTCGTTCGATTTTTGCAATTTGGTACTCCATGGTGTCTAATTTCAGTGTTGCCCTAATTCTCATGAGATTAGAATAAGTAAAACTTCAATTGAAATTTCAAAATTTTTACTACAATTTAGAGTTAGTAAATTTTTTTTAAAGTAATTTTATTTCGGATTGGATTTGGCATCTGCATTACCATTTTACCATTGTTGTTTTTGAAATAAAGATGTAAGCATACTGAAGCAGGCATTGGCTTATTGTAAATGGACTTGAGAGCATTAACTTCATGAAAGGCCGATGCTTTTATTTTGTATTACCATTGAAAAGTTATATCAGGCAGTTTGCACAGCCTCACACACTTTGATCTTAGCCGAAAGGTCGAGAATGGTATATCTATGTTCACACACAGACGTATTTGGAGAGCGGATGCATGACTGTGATGCTTAATCAGTATTACCTTTGCTATTTTTTTTTTCCTTCTGTTAAGTGCGTTTGATAGCGTATGCTTGTGCCTCCTCTTCTTAGAATTATGCAATTCCGAAATAAAACTCCCTTTGTATGTTTCTTCTGGTGTTCTTGACAAGAATAAAAAAGAACGAAAGAAGGTGAGAGAGGTGGGGATCTTGAAGAAGGATCCTGAGACTCTGAAGGAGCAGATTGATAAGCTTGAAATGATGGGTAAGTCACCGTTTGCTTATGGACTTCAGGTTATAGACCCTTTTTTATTTATAGAAAGAATGGTTATAATTTATAGCTGTTATATATCTATATGGTATAATAGTGGATCCTTTTTATGCTCGAATTTATTGAAGGTTGATTGTTTGAAATTTGAATGGTTGGAATAGTATTCATTTAGAAAAGAATGAATTTTTTCTTGGCGGAAAATTTCAGTTTGTACTTTATTACTTGTTGCTTCAATTTATCTAGATTTTTTATTTTCACTAGTTTGCTTGTGATCTGCAGCCAGATCATGCTGCTTTTCTTGTTCATACACACTGATGTATTTCACTAATTGGCGCAGAGGCCAATGGCGCTCTTGACAAAGCAAGAAAACACAAGAAGAGGCAACTAGAGGATACACTTAACCTTGTTATAAAGAAGCAGAAAGTATGATATGAGAAGCAGAAAGTATGATATGAGAAGCTAAGAGCTAGGTGAACACATAAAATCACTGGAACAATAAATAAACCATTAAAACAACACTTGGTTCAACATACGATGAAATTAAACTTCATAGCTCTAAGGAATATACTTCACCATAAAGTTGGTGTTCTTAGCTCTAAGGAATAATATACTTCAAAAGTGATACATGCATTTCATACAAAGTCCTCGACGTTCTTCATCCTTAAGATAGCACGTAGATGACTCAATAAACCTGGAAAAGACTCGTTTATCTCCTTGTTAATCCTGGTGAAGTTTCCATCTTGGGTGTGGTGCACATAAACGTTCCGTATAAGCTTGATTAAATCTTCAATGTCATCTCATCGATAAGTTTTTTTTTTGTTTGTTTCTCTATGTCGCTTTGCTTCGTCGAGATAACCATCTTCGACAATCTTGGTGTCCCAATCTTTGAAATCTATGAAAGTTCAGCTTTTAATAACCTTGTGAAAGTGGGAATCGTTGGGCCTTGTTCTATGTCTTTTCGATTGGTAAATATCGGCAAAATATTCAAGCCTTTTGAAGTCACTCATCAGACTTGGATGATTGATGAGCACATTGATAAAATTCGCATAACTAGGAGGGAAAAAAACAATAAGTCTTTGTTATATAAGAATAATAGGCAAATAGTTTTACTTAATAATAAAGTTGTTTACTTACTACAATAAGCAAGCTGGTCCATCAATTTTGAAGCAACCAAGAAATAGTGTCTTGTCCACTATCGTCATAGGCAACGTTTCGGAGATATACTCACCAAAGTCTGAAAGATCTTGGAATTTTTGGCTAATCTTTTGGCTCTCAACCACACTTTTAATGTTCAATATCTTTAAATCTTCACCAACAACCACATAACTAGAAGCTTTATTTAAGCTTCCATGTGTTTGGTTCTTGTTATGCTTAAATAAAGTTTTGGTTACGTGGTTGTTATTGAAGATTTGAAGATATTGAACATTAAAAGTGTGGATAAGAGCCAAAAGATTAGCCAAAAATTCCAAGATCTTTCAGACTTTGGCGAGTTTATCTCCGATATGTTGCCTATGACGATAGTGGACATGACACTATTTCTTTGTTGCTTCAAAATTGATGGACCGATTTGCTTATTGGAGTAAGTAAACAACTTTATTATTAAGTAAAACTATATGCCTATTGTTCTTATATGCTGAAGACTTGATTGTTTTTCCTCCTCCTATGCGAATTTTATCAGTGTGCTCATCCAAGTCTAATGAGTGAGTTCAAAAGGCTTGAATATTTTGCCGATATTCACCAATCGAAAAGACATAGAACAAGGCTCAATGATTCCCACTTTCACAAGGTTATTAAAAGCTCAACTTTCATATAGAGATTGGGACACCAAGATTGTCGAAGATGGTTATCTCGACGAAGCAAAGCGACGTGGAGCAACAAACAAAAAAGAACCTTATCAAGGAGATGACATTGAAGGTTTAATCAAGCTCATACGGAACGTTTATGTGCACCATTCCCAAGATGGAAACTTCACCGGGATTAACAAGGAGATAAAACGAGTCTTTTATAGGTTTATTGAGTCGTCTACATGCTATATTAAGGATGAAGGAGGGGACGTGGTATGAAATGCATGTATCACTTTTGAAGTATATTATTCCTTAAGAGCTAAGAACACCAACTTTATGTTGAAGTATATTCCTTAAAGCTAAGAAGTTTAATTTCATCGTATGTTAAACCAAGTGTTGTTTTAATGGTTTGTCTTTGTTCCAGTGATTTTATGTGTACACCTAGCTCCTATCTTCTCATAGCGGATGAATTGTAATGACTTAAAAATCTTGGGAATTTCTTTGGATTCATGTATATCCGAAAAGAGTTCCAAGTGCTGTTTAGTTTTAATGATTTGTCTATTTTTACTGTGAATTTATGTGTGCACCTAGCATCTCGTAGCAGATGAATACTTATAACTCTTAGAAGGGTTGGTACGAAGGCTTATCCTTCTTTCTTGGAGAGGGTGGTCGTCGTAAACGATGTTATCTACGCAGTATCTATGGTGAGTGGGGTTAACACACCATTCTCTCTTGCGATGGATTCAGATCCTAGTGGTCGCATTCTCTTTACTGTAAAGAATCTATTCTCGTTTCTACATTTGGTATTTTGTCTCCTGCAAACAGTCTTCTGCAGCAAGGGCAGGGGATTCCAACCTTTGCAGATCACAACATTAGAAATTGTCAATGATGGTTCAGGGGAAAGGTATATAAAGACCTTATGTTCTGTTGTTCGTGACTTCGGCATTCAGGTTTCTGGTGGATTTGAAAGTCAACCAAGCAGGAGAAATCATGGGAGGAGAAACCTGTGGACCACTTGAACCTGTTCACTGGTTCTTCGATCCAAAAAAATCATCTGAGTTCCCAGTCCCCGTCCCCGATTATATTATATTGGACGGTGTGAGGTACCTGTTGCCAATTCCAGGACCTGATCGAGGTATGGTCCCCGATGAAGAACGGCACTATTTATATACTTTCGACACAGAGATAAAATCATTGGAACAAATTGAGGGGCCTCGAGAATTTAAGCGATCCTCTATACTCATCTCTGGATATGGAAAGCTTTACCATCTTACTGATCCAGCATCCTTCCCCCTTATAACAAATCCATCGTTTTGAGTGTTATAATCCCAAGAAGGACATTTGGGAGCCTCTCAATCCTTTTCCAAAATATGGTCAGAAAACGGGACCTTCCTATGTGGAGGTTATGGGCTATGCTGTTTGTTACGGTTGTATTCTAATTTCAATGTATGGCTTTGGACCATCTGAGTTCGTTCTTTTTCACATTGCCAGTGAAACATGGCACCCAGTTTACGTACCTACGGTTGATGATGATATGACTGGTACTAAGCCTTATCCTTCTTTCGTGGGGAGGGCTGTTGTCGTATACGATGTTATCTACGCCGCATCTACAGTGAGCGGGGTTATCGTATCATTCTCTCTTGGGATGGATTCAGATCCTAGTGGTCACATTCTCTTTACCGTAAAGAATCTATTCAAGTTTCCAGAGTTCACAAGTTTCCTTGAGTTGGACAACACCATAACAGAGTCTTTGGTTCATTTGGAGGAATTAAGATTTTGTCTCCTGCAAACTGTCTTTTGCAGCAGGGGCAGGGGATTTCAACCTCTGTGGATCACAGCATTAGAAATTGTCAATGACGGATAAAGGAGGAGGGGGAGGGCGTCAGGTAGTCGACAGCCGGCACTCCATGATCACGTCGAATCCTTATGAAAATGAATCCAGAACAAAATCGCGCTAAAGCTAGGGCGTCACCCGTAAGTGGCGCGCTGTGTGGCCCGAGCACAGTGATAAGTGAGCAAGGGTCGCTGTATCTCCATCGGCACCCGGATGCAGTGTTAAATGAGCAAGGGGGCCATAGAAACTTCTTTTCGAACGACTCCACTCAAAGTTGTTTGGGAGCATATGCTCCTATCAACTTTACCCGGGACACACAAAAGAAGTACTTTGATCCTATTAGACGGGGGAGGGTGAAGAAGCTAGGACAGAAGGGTAGAGTTCAAGAGAGCAAAATGCGTTTAGGAACGTGGAATATAGGAACCTTAACGGGAAAATCTATGGAAGTAGTGGAAGTTATGGTGAGGAGAAGGATAAATATTATGTGCCTACAAGAAACTAAGTGGGTTGGTAGTAAGGCAAATGATCTAGAAAACTCAGGGTTTAAACTTTGGTATTCGGGCACAAATAGAACGAGAAACGGTGTTGGCATCATCGTGGACAAGACCTTGGTACAAGATGTTGTAGATGTCAAGAGGGTAGGAGATAGAATCATGGCAATCAAGATTGTAATAGGACAAGAACTTATCAATGTGATTAGTGCGTACGCACCTCAAGTAGGGTTGGATACGAGTTCGAAGGAGAAATTTTGGGAAGATCTTGGAGACTTGGTGCAAGGAATTGCTCAGACGGAGAAGTTATTTATAGGAGGAGATTTAAATGGACACGTGGGCAGGAGACAGGCAACTATGGAGGTTTTCATGGTGGCCATGGTTTTGGGGAGAGAAACGAGGATGGGGAAGCTATCTTGGATTTTGCAATGGCATATGATCTCTTCTTAGCCAACACCTTCTTTAAGAAGAGAGAAGAACATGTGATCACCTACAAGAGTGGGTCGTCAAAAACACAAATAGATTTTCTTCTAATGAGGAAAGGGGATCGTATAACTTGTAAGGATTGCAAAGTTATACCAGGAGAGAGCGTGGCTAATCAACATCGCTTGTTGGTGATGGATGTACATATCAAAAGAGTAAGACAAAAGAACAAGACTTGGAAGTGCCCAAGAACTAGATGGTGGAATCTAAAAGAAGAAAAACAAGCCATTTTCAAAGAGAAGGTAATCACCCAATGTGTGTGGGATAGAGAGGGGGAAGCTAGCCAAATGTGGGATTCCATGGCTAGTTGTATCCGAAAAGTAGCAAAAGAGGTATTAGGAGAGTCCAAGGGCTTTGCCCCACACCAAAAGGAATCTTGGTGGTGGAATGAGGAGGTACAAACAAAGGTGAAGGCTAAGAAGGAATGTTGTAAAGCCTTATACAAGGAGAGGACCGATGAAAATGGTGAAAGGTATAGAAAAGCGAAGCAAGAGGCGAAGAAAGCTGTCAGAGAAGCTAAGTTAGCGGCTTACGACGATATGTATAAACGACTAGATACCAAAGAAGGAGAGTTGGATATCTATAAACTAGCTAGAGCAAGGGAAAAGAAGACAAGGGACCTAAACCAAGTGAGGTGCATCAAGGATGAGGATGGAAAGGTTCTTGCTACAGAGAACGCGGTTAAAGACAGATGGAGAGGTTATTTTCATAATCTTTTCAATGAAGGACATGAAAGGAGTGCTTCTTTAGGGGAGTTGAGTAACTCAGAAGAGTGTAGAAACTACTCCTTTTATCGTCGAATCCGGAAGGAAGAAGTGGTTGTAGCTTTGAAGAAGATGAAGCATAGAAAAGCAATAGGCCCAGACGATATACCAATCGAAGTGTGGAAAGTTTTGGGAGAGACAGGTATAACATGGCTCACTGACCTTTTCAATAGGATTTTGAAAACGAAGAAGATGCCAAATGAGTGGCGAACGAGCACTTTGGTGCCTATCTACAAGAATAAGGGCGACGTACAAAATTGCATGAACTATAGGGGTATTAAGCTAATGAGTCATACAATGAAGCTCTGGGAGAGAGTCATTGAGCATAGATTGAGGCAAGAGACACGGGTTTCGGACAACCAATTCGGGTTCATGCCAGGGCGCTCAACCATGGAGGCAATCTATCTCTTACGAAGATTGATGGAAAGATATAGAGATGGGAAAAAGGATTTACACATGGTCTTTATAGATTTGGAAAAAGCGTATGATAGGGTCCCAAGAGACATTCTTTGGAGGATTTTAGAGAAGAAAGGAGTACGAGTAGCATATATCCAAGCTATAAAGGATATGTATGAAGGAGCAAAGACCGCCGTAAGAACTCATGAAGGACAAACCGAAAGCTTTCCCATAACTGTAGGATTACATCAAGGCTCATCCTTAAGTCCTTACCTTTTTGCGTTGGTAATGGATGAGTTAACAGGACATATTCAAGATGATATTCCTTGGTGTATGCTTTTCGCAGACGATATAGTGTTGATAGATGAAACTCAGGAAGGGGTAAATGCAAAGCTTAACCTTTGGAGAGAAGTGTTGGAATCTAAAGGTCTTCGCCTCAGCCGATCAAAGACAGAATATATGGAGTGCAAGTTCAGTGCAAATGGAGGCCAAAACGAGTTAGGGGTGAGGATCGGAGATCAAGAAATACCAAAGAGCGACCGTTTTCGTTACCTAGGATCTATCTTGCAAAAGAACGGAGAATTAGATGGAGATCTCAACCATAGAATACAAGCTGGATGGATGAAGTGGAAGAGTGCATCCGGCGTGTTGTGTGACCGCCGTATGCCACTGAAGCTCAAGGGAAAATTTTATAGGACGGCAATAAGGCCGGCAATGCTGTATGGCACAGAATGTTGGGCGGTGAAACATCAACACGTACACAAAATGGGTGTAGCGGAGATGAGGATGCTTCGTTGGATGTGTGGGCACACGAGAAAGGATAAGATTAGGAATGAGGATATCCGGGGTAAAGTAGGAGTAGCCGAAATTGAAGGAAAGATGAGAGAAAATCGGTTACGGTGGTTTGGACATGTGCAAAGAAGGCCTACTGACGCTCCGATTAGAAGATGCGACTATGGGACAGAGGTTCAGGGCCGAAGGGGTAGAGGAAGACCTAGGAAAACTTTGGAAGAGACTCTAAGAAAAGACTTAGAGTACTTGGATCTAACGAAGGACATGACACAGGATCGAGCACAATGGCGTTCTAAGATTCATATAGCCGATCCCACTCAGTGACTTGGATTTTCCAAGTCTCCAACCAAGAAGTTTTCCTCACTCGGGAAATTAAGGGAACACTACCCCAACCTACATGCTCCACTCAGAAAGCTTCAACATACAAGCTTCAACAAAAGAAAATTCAAAGAACTTAGCGAAGAAGGCTTTGGTGTATTTAACACAATACGTTGAAATGAAGGAAAGCTTATTTATTGATATCCCCGATAAGCTACAAATATGTACATATACATGAGTCAAAATAAACACACAAGAGGGAGCCTTCACAAAGGTTGCTTAGGAGAAGTCTCAGCAGTCGGTAGAGCCCCAGAAAGAGAAGGCACCGGAGGGGGATCATTTGGAGCCTCAGTACTGGACAGAACCCTAGCAGGAGGAGGCATCAGAGGTTGATCATTTGGAGCTTCATTACGCGGTACAGCCCCAGAAGACGAAGGCAATAAATGCCTTTGGAACAAACCCACAAATCTCTGATGATCAAGTAAAACCTGACCATCAGTTTCCTTCATCTGGTCAAGCTTCCTCTTCATGTTTGTAGCATAGTCATGTGCGAGCCGGTGCAACTGTTTATTCTCATGCTTGAGCCCTCTAATCTCCTGTTTGAGACTCATCACTTCAGCCGCCAATGATTCAACTTGGCGGGTTCGAGCAAATAGGCGTTGTGCCATATTAGACACAGAACCTGCACACTGAACACTGAGAGCCAGCGAATCCTTAACAGCTAACTCATCAGACCGTTTGGAAAGTAGTCTGTTATCTTTGGGAGTGAGAAGGTTCCTGGCCACCACCGCAGCGGTCATATCATTCTTCATCACGGAATCCCCAACGGTAAGAGGACCAGTTGGGGAGACGAAGGATGGGCGCCATATGTTGTCTGGAGAAGGCGGGGCTGCCTCTTCAACAAGGTTCAAGTCAAAACGACGGTCGGAGGGGCCGGACATTTTCAAAGGTGTTGAAGAGAGAAGAGGTCGGACAAATCAAGATCTTAGAAGTGCAAGAATGAAGCTTCTACTGGTGGAGATTCAAGTGTGCTTTGGAACTTAATGCCAGCCCCTATAAAAATCTGCACTCGACGGAGCTTCAGAAATCAATGAGGCGCCTGCTCAGAAATCGAAGAGGCGTTTGCTTTCTCAAAAGCTGGGCTGCTTAGAGATCACGAGGGTTGATCTCAGAAATCGAAGAGCCGTTTGCTTTCTCAAAAGTTGGGCTGCTCAAAGACCACGAAGGCCGATCTCAGAAATCGAAGAGGCGCTCGCTTTCTCAAAAGCTGGGCTCCCTAGAGACCACGAGGACCGATCTCAGAAATCGAAGAGGCACCTACTTTTCCAGCCTTGTCAGCACCTGTCACACGCACACTCAGCTTTGCGGAAATTATGGGCATTCTGTCAAAGACTTCTGGGGAAGTAGAAAACACATGAATCTTACTGTTCAATCACCCACTTCCCACACGCAACAATAGCTCATGGGTACCACAGATAACTTTGCCAAAGTTCTCTGCCAAAGTTGAGCACGTGAAGCTTGCAGCTCCCACTACATCGCTCTGACCAAGAAGGGTAAAAGAATAGCAAAGAAACAGCACTAACAAAGTTTAGACCCATAAATTTTGAAGGTCTAGCTACCATATTATTACCCACAAGGGTAAAGGAACAGTACCACTGCTGGATAATTGGAAAGTCCATGTATGTCAACCTCTGTGCTTCGTGGCAAGGTAGACTAGCAAACATGCCCAACCTTTACTCACATTCGAGAAAACACTCCCAATAAGATTGCTTGCTCCAAAATCGAAGAGGCACCGTCCTCCGAATCTAAAGAGCCAGACTCCCAACATGACTACTTTCTTAAAAATCGAAGAGAGGGTAAAGGAACAGTACCATTGCTGGATAATTGGAAAGTCCCTGTGTGTCAACCTCTGTGCTTCGTGGCAAGGTAGACTAGCAAACATGCCCAACCTTTACTCACATTCGAGAAAACACTCCCAACAAGATTGCTTGCTCCAAAATCGAAGAGGCACCGCCCTCCGAATCTCGAGAGCCACTCTCCCAACATGATTACTTTCTCAAAAATCGAAGAGACACTGCTCCCCGAATCTCGAGAGCCAGACCCCCAGCATGATTGCTTTCTCAAAAATCGGTGAGGCACCGTTCTCCGAATCAATCGAAGAGGCGCTCGCTTTCTCAAAAGCTGGGCTGCTCAGAGACCACGAGGGCCGATCTCAGAAATCAAAGAGGCACCTACTTTTCTAGCCTTGTCAGCACCTGTCACACGCACACTCAGCTTTGCAGAAATTATGGGCATTCTGTCGAAGACTTCTGGTGAAGTAGAAAGCACATGAATCTTACTGTTCAATCACCCACTTCCCACACGCAACAATAACTCATGGGTACCACAGATCACTTTGCCAAAGTTCTCTGCCAAAGTTGAGCACGTGAAGCTTGCAGCTCCCACTACATCGCTCTGACCAAGAAAGGTAAAAGAATAGCAAAGAAACAGCACTAACAAAGTTTAGACACATAAATTTTGAAGGTCTAGCTACCATATTATTACCCACAAGGGTAAAGGAACAGTACCACTGCTGGATAATTGGAAAGTCCCTGTGTGTCAACCTCTGTGCTTCGTGGTAAGGTAGACTAGCAAACATGCCCAACCTTTACTCACATTCGAGAAAACAGTCCCAACAAGATTGCTTGCTCCAAAATCGAAGAGGCACCGTCCTCCGAATCTCGAGAGCCAGACTCCCAACATGACTACTTTCTCAAAATCGAAGAGAGGGTAAAGGAACAGTACCATTGCTGGATAATTGGAAAGTCCCTATGTGTCAACCTTTGTGCTTCGTGGCAAGGTAGACTAGCAAACATGTCCAACCTTTACTCACATTCGAGACAACACTCCCAACAAGATTGCTTGCTCCAAAATCGAAGAGGCACCGCCCTCCGAATCTCGAGAGCCAGACTCCCAACATGATTACTTCCTCAAAAATCGAAGAGACACTGCTCTCCGAATCTCGAGAGTCAGACCCCCAACATGATTGCTTTCTCAAAAATCGAAGAGGCATCGTTCTCCGAATCTCGAGAGCCAGATACCACAGACCACTTTTTCAAAGTGCTCTGACAGAGTTAAAACATGTGAAACTGGCAGCTCCCACTACCGTGTTATGACCAAGCAGAGTAAAGGAATAGCATTACTACTTGTTGTTAGGGAGACTCCTATATATGTCGACCTCCATCCCCAACGGACAGGCAGACCTGCAAAAATGCTCAACCCTTCATCATATCTGAGAGGGCACTCCCAACAAAGCCTTTCGAAATATTCAGCTTTCTTTCCCCCCGATAATACCTCTACAAACAAGCTATACTAGAGCAAGAATATCTCATATCATCAGGGTTAAAAGCAAGAGTATCCCATATCATGCTTTTTCCCTGTTTTTTCTTTTGGCCTTGTTTTTACCTGCAAGACAAGGAGAAAGAGAGCAATCAGTCAGCACTTGGAATCAAGCTTCCAGCCAGGAACTGACTGCCTGGAACCCCTTACCTGATTACTTACCTGGCATTGCTCTCGAGTACTCATCTTCAACATCTTATGTTTCCAGGGAAGATTCCGCATCTGCTTGAGGAACAGATAGGGCAAGTGCGAAGGATACAAGGAAGCATGTGGAGACAAGCGTAACAGCACACGTGCCGATACATCCATTACTCTGTCAAAAGCAAAAGTATCCCATATCAGCAGGGTGGAACGTACTCTAGATTTGATGGACTTGTTTTGACCCTCAAATTCTTCAGTCGGCCTTATACTCTGGAGGAAACCAGAAAACCCTCCAGCTCAGTTCAAGAATAAGCCTGTGGAAAGTTACTTCTTCAAAAGCAAAAGTATCTCATATCATCTCTTCTCATTTTTCTTCTCTTTATCCTTCATGCTGCTGCAAGATGGGGAGAAGGTGAACAATCAGTCGGAGCTCTGATTGCTTACCTTGTCTGTCACCTCTTTCAGCAGACCCCCTAGCTCGGCGACTTGGGGGACTCCTACTACATGGTTTGTATCGCGCTTGACCAAGCCTGAAACTACAAGTAAGCTTCAAGTGAAATTGATACATTACCTTGTGCATCTCCACCAGTTAAAGATACCACCCCTGGATGGAGGAAGAGTACTTCCAGAGAAGATGCCACATCTACCTATGAGACAGATAAGGCAAGTCAAGACGACACCACACTCCGATACTTAGAAGTTTCGTGATTACGAGATCATTCTCCCACAATATTTCCTAATGTCATTTGTACTAAATCATTCACTCGTACTCACTAAAGGAGAGCTTGAACCTATGTACTTGTGTAAACCCTTCACAATTAATGAGAACTCTTCTATTCCGTGGACGTAGCCAATCTGGGTGAACCACGTACATCTTGTGTTTGCTTTCCTATCTCTATCCATTTATATACTTATCCACACTAATGACCGGAGCAATCTAGCGAAGATAACAAAAAGCGACCGTTTTCGTTACCTATGATCTATCTTGCAAGAGAACGGAGAATTAGATGGAGATCTCAACCATAGAATACGAGCTGGATGGAAAGAGTGCATCCGGCGTGTTGTGTGACCGTCGTAGGCCACTGAAGCTCAAGGGAAAATTTTATAGGACGGCAATAAGGCCAGCGATGTTGTATGGCAGAGAATGTTGGGTGGTGAAGCATCAACACGTACACAAAATGGGTGTAGCGGAGATGAGGATGCTTCGTGGGATGTGTGGGCACACGAGAAAGGATAAGATTGGGAATGAGGATATCCGAGGTACAGTAGGAGTAGCCGAAATTGTAGGAAAGATGAGAGAAAATCGGCTCTGGTGATTTGGACATGTGCAAAGAAGGCCGACTGACGCTCCGGTTCGAAGATGTGACTACGGGACAGAGGTTCAGGGCCGAAGGGGTAGAGGAAGACCTAAGAAAACTTTGGAAGAGACTCTAAGAAAAGACTTAGAGTACTTGGATCTAACGGAGGACATGACACAAAACCGAGCGCAATGGCGTTCTAGGATTCATATAGCCGACCCCACTTAGTGGGAAAAGGCTTTGTTGTTGTTGTTGTTGTTGTTGTTTGTGACATCGATATTCAGATTTCTGGTGGATTCGAACTTGGTTACTGCTTCACACCGTGAGTTCCTTCAAGACTTTTATGTTTCAAATCTCCCTATAATTTCAGTTTCAGGGCATCACATCACATTACATGTTTTGTTATCAAACTGTATATGATTTCTGATTCTTTCATGTCTCAGACAATTTAAGGATCTTGAACCCGAAGAAGACAACAAATGTCAGGCAGTGATGGTACAGGTGAAACACAAGCACCTATATGGAATCTTTTTTATTTAATCTTTCGTGTTGAGTTATAAGAATCCGTTGTGTATGCCACGGATTTTATTTGTGTTTGTGTTCTAGTTTTCTGATAACAATATTGGGTTTGACAGTGGGCAGCCAGGCGGAGAGGCAAAACGAAGGAAAATAATAAGTTCATCAGGTCAGACTTTCTCTCTCCGTTTTTGTTTAACTCGGATGTGCATTGCAATATTATCAATTGTTTTGGCAGCTTATGTAAGGCCTTTCGTCAAATTTGGTAATGACAATGTCACTTAAATAGTTACTAGGATTAACATAGGATTAACATAACTTGTTTATACTTCACAATGTGAATTCCTTCACACGTATTTCAATTTCAGCACGGCACACTTCTATTACTTTTTTATTTATCAAACTGTTTGTGATTTCTGATTCGTTCATGTCCAAGACAATTTGATGAATTTGAACTCAGTGGAGACAAGAAAGTGCAGCTAAAGCTGGTACAGCAGGTGAAACGCATGCATCTGTTTGGAATTTGTTTGTTTAATATTGCCTGTTGAGTTAAAGAATCAGTTGTGTATGCCTATGGATTTTATTTGTTGTGTTCTAGTTTTCTGATAATAATTTTGGGTTTGACAGTGGTTAGCCAGAGAGAGAAGCAAAATGAAGGAAAAGAATTCCAATAGGTTAGACTCTCTCTCTCTCTCTCTCTCTCTCTCTCTCTCTCTCTCTCTCTCTCTCTCTCTGGACTTTCCATTTTTCCCCTGAATGCACACTCCATGTTTATCTTGCAGAACATATAATCCATCCAATTTTGTTTTACTTGGATGTGCAATGCATTATTATGAATTGTTTTGCAGCTTATGTTAGGCCTGGTATCAAGCTAACAGTTAACATTGCCAACGTATCCAATGTACTCTCTTAACGGATTTATAGAATATTTTGAAATTAATATAACATGTTACATTTGCAGAGCGCCTGGTGTCAGATATGCTGAACTGAAAAGAAAAAAAAGGATGACAGTGTCGCTTAAATGGTTGATAGGATTTGTTGGTATTCAAAGTTTAGTAACTCAATACCAAAATATGTGGGTGATAAGTTCACAAACTCTTTCACACCTCTCACTTTGCACTCTCAATAAAATTGGACAAATGAAAGGAAAGAAGTAGCAAGCTTGGTGATAACAAACACTTTGAAATATTAGAAGAGTTTACAACTCTTAAAGCTTACAAGCTGAAAATGAGAATGGGATTGGAATGGAATGGGAATTCGGATTGATTCTAAAACCTAGCAAGAAGGCCTATTTATACAAAGCAGAAATTGATAAACAATACAACACATGCAATGAATGATGGTGTTCACAATCTTTATTCCCTTTCAAACACATGCAGCAACTTTGGATGGTTGGCAGACACATGCATTGCATCATTCCAGGTTGCAATCACAATCTTTCGGCTAGCACATAGCAGCTCACATCTGTGTTGTCTTTCAACACACTTTCAGCTAGCACATGGCAGCACACTGCTGTCTTGTAATCACCTTTCGGCTAACAAGTGGAGGGAGCAATGATGTTTGTAGTTGTAGGTGAACAGCTTGGAAAGAACTAACAGCTAGTTTTAACCATTGACAACCTGTTTTTATTTGAATTTCCAACACACCTCAAATCAAAACGCCTTCATTCTTAGCATTTCATGTAGCAGCCTGAATGATTTAACTGGCAGTGGCTTTGTGAATATGTCAGTCACTTGTTCCTTGGTGTGACAATAGACAAGTTCGATTGTCTTTTGCTTCACATGGTCCCTCAGAAAATGGAACCTGGTATCAATATGCTTGCTCCTTCCATGTTGGACTGGATTCCTAGCAAGCTTGATAGCTGAGATGTTATCCACATGAATCACAGTTGATTCCACTTGTGGATGACACATTAACTTCAACAGATTTTTTAACCAAATTGCCTCACACACAGTTGAGGCTACAACAACGTATTTGGCTTCACACAATGACAAAGCAACAATTGATTGCTTCTTTATTTGCCAAAAGAATTGCCAAAAGAATTTGGCTCCACATGAATATGCCAAAAGAATTGTGGGCAGAAGCTGTAGCTTGTTCGATTTATTTGTTGAATCGATGTCCAGCAAATAGTGTCAAGAGGATGACACCACAAGAGGCTTGGAGTGGATACAAGCCAAATGTTGCACACCTAGGAGTTTTTGGGTGTGTTGCATATGCTCAAGTTCCAGAAGCCAAGAGGAGGAAACTCGATGATAGAGGTGAGAAGTGTGTGTTTGTGGGCTATAGTGAAGAGTCCAAGGCATACAAGCTCTACAACCCACTAACTGGCAAACTAGTGGTTAGTAGAGATGTCATCTTTAGTGAGGAAGAGGCATGGAAGTGGAATAACAAAGAAGTCAGTAAAGAGAAGATCGTCTCCACTGATTTTGAAGAACTAAAAGTTGTACCACCTGTTGAGCAACAGCTTGCTCAAACAATCACAACTACTCCATTGCAAAAAACTGCAAGGAGTGGCCCTACATCCAGTGAAGAAAGCAGCTCCTTAACTCCAGTGAGGTTTAGAAGTCTCACCGAGATATATGGACAAGAAGAAGAAGAAACCAACCTTTTCTGCTTGTATGCAGACCATGAGCCTTTTTCATTCAATGAAGCTGTGGAAGAAGATTGTTGGAGAATAGCCATGGAGGAAGAAATTCATGTCATCGAGAAGAATGACACTTGGGAGTTGACAAAGCTTCCACCAAATCAGAAGGCTATTGGTGTCAAGTGGGTGTACAAGATCAAACGCACTGTAGATGGGAGTGTGGATCGGTACAAATCAAGGCTTGTAGCAAAGGGCTACAAACAGAAGCATGGAGTGGACTATGATGAAGTCTATGCTCCAGTTGCAAGAGTTGACACGGTAAGATTGCTAATCTCTCTTGCCGCTCATCATAAATGGAAAATTTATCAACTAGATGTCAAGTCAGCCTTCCTTAATGGAGTACTTGAGGAAGAAGTGTACGTGGAACAACCGGAAGGCTTCTAAGTACAAGGAGAAG
Source organism: Malus sylvestris (assembly GCF_916048215.2). NCBI lineage: Eukaryota > Viridiplantae > Streptophyta > Magnoliopsida > Rosales > Rosaceae > Malus > Malus sylvestris. Next base: position 26,074,560 of record NC_062273.1, on the reverse strand, counting down.
AAGATAAGGTGTATTGTTTGAAGAAGGCTTTATATGGCCTCAAGCAAGCACCACGAGCTTGGAACTCAAGGATTGATAACTACCTTCACCAAAATAGATTTCAGAAATGTCCATACGAGCATTCAGTTTACATGAAGAACGGTGAAAAAGGGGAGTTCTTAATTATTTGTCTCTATGTAGATGACTTGTTTACAGGAAACAATGAAGCAATGTTTTGTGAGTTCAAGCAATCCATGTTCAGTGAATTCGAGATGACTGGCAATGGATTAATGTCATACTTTCTTGGCATAGAGGTGAAGCAAGAAAGTGATGGTATCTACATCTCTCAACAAAAGTACATGAGAGATATATTGGAGAAATTCAATATGGACAAGTGCAATATTGTCAACACTCTAGTTGCAATTGGATTGAAGCTGTCCAAGGAAGGAGAAGGTGAGTTTGTAAACTCAACTGTGTACAAAAGCTTGGTTGGAAGCCTAAGGTATCTTACAATCACAAGACCTGATATAGTTTATGGTGTTGGACTCGTGAGTCAGTACATGAAAACACCAAGGGAGTCTCATTGGCTGGCCACCAAGAGAATTTTGAGGTACATAAGAGGTACTCTAAACTATGGTATGTTTTATAATTTTGGTGAAGATGCAAAATTATTTGGTTATTCAGATAGTGATTGGGGAGGTGACCAAGATGAAAGGAAAAGCACAACTGGCTATGTGTGTTTTCTAGGATCAACAGCTTTCTTATGGACTTCAAAGAAGCAATCAATTGTTGCTTTGTCATTGTGTGAAGCCGAATACGTTGTTGTAGCCTCAACTGTGTGTGAGACAAATTTGGTTAAGAAATCTGTTGAAGTCAATGTGTCATCCACAAGTGGAATCAACTGTGATTCATGTGGATAACATCTCAGCTATCAAGCTTGCTAGGAATCCAGTCCAACATGGAAGGAGCAAGCATATTGATACTAGGTTCTATTTTCTGAGGGACCATGTGAAGCAAAAGACAATCGAACTTGTCTATTGTCACACCAAGGAACAAGTGGCTGACATATTCACAAAGCCACTGCCAGTTGAAACATTCAGGCTGCTACGTGAAATGCTAGGAATGAAGGCGTTTTGATTTGAGGTGTGTTGGAAATTAAAATAAAAACAGGTTGTCAATGGTTAAAGCTAGCTGTTAGTTCTTTCCAGGCTATTCACCTACAACTACAAACATCATTGCTCCCTCCACTTGTTAGTCGAAAGATGATTACAAGACAGCAGTGTGCTGCCATGTGCTAGCTGAAAGTGTGTTGAAAGACAACACAGATGTGAGCTGCTGTATGCTAGCCGAAAGGTTGTGATTGCAACCTAGAATGATGCAATGCATGTGTTTCAAACCATCCAAAGTTGCTGCATGTGTTTCAAACCATCCAAAGTTGCTGCATGTGTTTCAAACCATCCAAACTTGCATGTATTCTTCTCTACCATCCTTTTGGATGATATCTTTCCTTTGCCTTCAACTGGCAACTTTGAGGAGTCACCAAGACTCACAGATCCATAAGGCCCATGGAGTCACCAAGACTTACAGGTCCATAAGGCCCATCTTTGAGTTGGCAAAAAACTCTTTCTTTCCACACATGTGGTTGCTTGCACCAGAGTCCAAATACCAAACATCTTGTTGGCTACTGATATCATGGTGTGCTAGTAAGACTGTAAATTCCTCACTAGCATTTCCACTTGATTATGCCATGTTGACATGCTCACCATTTTTATATGAACATTCATTGGCATAATGTCCATATTGCTTGCAACTGTGACACTGGATATGTGCGTTTCCTCGAGTAGATCTCCACTCTTGAGATTGACCTCGGTTTTGTGCATAGCCTCGACCTCTTCCTCGGGCTTGTCCTCGACTACGGTTGGATGAACTCCCACGACGTGAGTTCCACTGCCCATGACCTCCATTTGGTTTGTCAATATTCAACTTTGACTCCAAAGCTTGCTCTAGCATTGTGGTGCTTGCATTCTTCTGAATGCGTTGCTCGTGAACCAGGAGGGATCCTAGCAGTTCCTCTGCGCTCATTTTCTCCAAATCCTTGGATTCCTCAATGGCAGTCACCACATGCTCAAAGTTGCATGTGAGTGATCGAAGGATTCTCTCCATGACACGAACATCGTCAAGCCTCTCGCCATTCCTTTTTCATTTGATTCACAATTACAAGTAGTCGAGAGTAGTAGTCTGAAATGTTTTCTCCTTCTTTCATATGAGTAGCTTCAAAATCTGCTTTTAATGATTGAAGTCGGACTCTTTTTACTCGATCTACTCGTTGGTAAATTGTGCTCAGACTATCCCAAACTTGCTTACTGGTTGTTGCTTCTGCAACCTTCTCGAACGTTGAATCTTCTAATCCTTGATAGAGAAGATACAGCGCCTTCTGGTCCTTCTTTCGTAAATCCTTGAGAGTGTTCCTTTGATCTGTATATATGTGGCTTCTTGCTCGGCAGTGGGTACAACATACCCACTACTAACAACTTCCCATAGCTCTTGTGATCCAAACAATGCTTTGAATTGGATGCACCATCTTTGATAATTTTCTTTCTTCAATGTGGGAACCTGGAGTTGCACTAAATTGGACGCCATAGTTGTTGCACTTGCCAGAAAGGTATTCTGGCTCTGATACCAATTGTTGGTATTTAAAGTTTACTAACTCAATACCAAAATATGTGGGTGATAAGTTTACGAACTCTATCACACCTCTCACTTTGCACTCTCAATAAAATTGGACGAACGAAAGGAAAGAAATAGCAAGCTTGGTGATAACAAACACTTTGAAATATTAGAAGAGTTTACAACTCTTAAAGCTTACAAGCTGAAAATGAGAATGGGATTGGAATGGAATGGGAGTTTGGATTGATTCTAAAGCCTAGCAAGAAGACCTATTTATACAAAACAGAAATTGATAAACAATACAACAACACATGCAAAATGATGGTGTTCACAATCTTTATTCCCTTTCGAACACATGCAGCAACTTTGGATGGTTGGCAGACACATGCATTGCATCATTCCAGGTTGCAATCACAACCTTTCAGCTAGCACACAGCAGCTCATATATGTGTTGTCTTTCAACACACTGCTGTCTTGTAATCACCTTTCGGCTAACAAGTGGAGGGAGCAATGATGTTTGTAGTTGTAGGTGAACAGCCTGGAAAGAACTAACAGCTAGCTTTAACCACAACCTGTTTTTATTTGAATTTCCAACAGGATTGACAGAACTTGTCTTAGACTCTTGGTATGTTTAACTTTTTGTGGAAGCTTGAGGATGATAGGATTAGTAATTGTAACTTGAGAATATGGAGAACTCAGCAGCTTAAGTTCCTTTTTGTTTCTTTGCTGTAATTACAATTTCATTACATCAGGATTCTGTTATAACGATCTGTAACTCTATCATGTCTCTGCACGCCTGAGGTTTTGGAACCCAGTGTTGGAGAAACTAACAAGTTGGCTAAGAATATTGAAATCGAAGATGAGACTGATAAGTTGGCCAAGGATTTTGAACCCAAAGAAGGGACTGACAAGCTGGATAAGAAAAGGACGGAAGTTTCACGTGGTGCATCCAAAAAGAGAAGGAAGAGGAATAAAAAGAAGAAACTGGGTATGTATATACAAATTTTAGTTTTTGTGTTTGCTGCATCTCCAAGGGTTATATGTTAAGATTGTGCAAAATTTTAATTTGGTTTATTCTCGTGGATCATCGTGGACATTGATAGATTGCATGCGTCTCATAATATGGACGGGCCTAATTGATCGTGTAATTTTTCTCTTTTTTTGTTTTTTATCTTTCGTCATTTTGGTGTTTCTTATGCTGCAGCTGGCAGAACTGGAGCAAGTGCCGTTCTTTTGTCTTTTTCGTCAGCCCTGTATATGGGAGCCTCATACTTGCCAGGTCTGGTGCCGAGGAGAGTGATGGACGGGCTCGTATCAAGGTTTGCAAGTCTGCTGCCAAGAAGAGTGATAGGCTGGCCATGAGCATCCAAGTGTATTTGATGACCTCCTATACGTCTTGTGCTTTTCTTGGTTTACGATTGGGACGACCTCCAAAAGTTAGAAAACTCTCATGTGTTAGGGATGTTATTTATAGCGGGACCTATTCGTTCTCTTTTTTATGTTTTTTTGGTTGAGAAGTGACCTATATGTTATCTGATAAATCGAAAAGCAGAAATCAAACCAAACTTGCAAAGCAAGCAAGCCTACTAGGTTTAGTTAGGGATGTCAACGGTTCGGTTTGGGGATGGAAATATTATATCCATCCCCATAATCATGAAAATTAACCATATCCATAACCGCCAATTAACCATCAAGTATTATACATAACCATACCCAATGGGTAACTGATTCCCCATCGGTTAACGGTTATACTTATTTTCGTCAATACAAAAAATATATTTATTCAATTAACGCATGATAATTTAGTAAATATTAATTTCATCATTATATATTTGATGTATAAAATGATTTAATTAATGGATCTTGTGGAGCATAAAAATTAAAGCTAAACATTGCTAATGTTAGCTGATCTTTGATATCTTCCATAAGTACTATTGGTCTGGATTCTCTTAGATTTTGATTCATATCAAAACTTTTTAACTTGCCCACAAAATGTAACTTACACAGTGCAACTTTTGTATTCTCAAGGTAATGGATTCAGTGAATAATATATATTATAATACAATTATAATATATATGATTATATATAAATACTATTATATTATTTATAATTAGGTTCGGATTCGGTGACGGATATGGATTGGGGATCCATATAATCATATACAAAACCATAACCGAATATTATTCATGGTTTTCCCCATATCCAAAATATACCCGAATTTTTATACCTAAATCCAATCCATTCGGACGGTTAGCCACGATTATCGATTTTAACGGTTATAATTATCATCCCTAGGTTTAGTATAAATAAAGGCACAATTGATGGAAAGCGTCATCACAAAAATTACCCAACTTTCTTTTCTCTATTCCGTTGCACGCTCTATCTCCCTTCAGTAAAATAGGCCTTTGGTACAGTCGATTTGGCCCAGTACGGGTTGGACAACTGTCTTGGGCTCAAAAAAATTGGGAGCACCAAAATTATTAGGGTGATATATTTATATATGTTTTTATAGGTGTTTAAATTTATAAAATGTGGTTAAATGATAGGTGTTTCTAATTTACTGAGTTGAAGTGTTTTTTTAAGTATAATTTCGTCCAAATTTCAAGTGTGAAAACAAATAATCTATTTTATATTAAGTTAGGGTACATTTTTTTACGTCGTCCGGGACCTCAAAAATCTTAGGACTAACCCTGGCCCTTGGCATCAAGTAATGTTAAGGTCTACAAGTAGATTGATGCCTTCACGTAAAACCCCCTCCCACACAAAGGAGTAGGATTCTTTCCCTTTTATTGCCATCTTCTTGCCTCCTCTCCTCTCACACTTTCTTTTTTGTTTTTTTCTCTAATAAAAAATTCAAAACAATATGTTGAAGTGAATTAATTGTAACTATTTAAATAGGAGGAGAGAGAATGATTAGTAGGAGAGAAAATCTTACTCCCTCACCGTAACCATATCTTTTGGTTAGGATAAAGCACAACATGTTGACTTTATCAATTGGGTGGCAGATTAGCTTATCACATTGGCTAATTAGGATTTGGGATTCCATCCGAATCCAAATTTTGGGGATCCTAGGGTCTCACATCTTAGCCATTTATCGTGCATCGTGCGATCAAAACTTATTTAACTTTTTATTTATTTAAAATTAAACACAAATAGTGCCTAACGAAAACTGGCTGCACAATATACGATCAACGGCTAAAATGTGGGATCCCCACAAAGTGGATTTGGAGAGGATCCCCACAAAGTACATATTGTTCATTATTATATGAATACTGTAAGTTGCTGCCATATCCATGTATATATTATGAGTTTCTTTTCATTTGAACTCAGTGAGTTGATGCATATATAATTGCTTCATGTTGATTTAAGATTAGCCGCAACATCTTAAGTCCTCGTAGATGTGAGCAAGAGCATTTAGGGTTCAATCCCAGAATGTGATAAGGTGACAGATTTCATATATGAAAGCCATTGAGGAACAGTTTGTGAAATCTGATAAGGCACTTGCTAGCATCCTGATGCAGAAATTTTCATGCATGAAGCATGACAATTCCAAGAGTGTGTGAGCACATATGGAAATGAGGGACATTGCTACTCGACTTAAGTCCTTGTAGATAGAGATTTCTGAGTCATTCTTGGTCAATTTCATTCTTCGTATCACACACTTAAGGAAAAGTGGTATTCCAATAAACGTCTGACCATGTGTTTTCAAAAGGAAGAGAGATTGAAACTTGATAAATTGGAAAGTGCTCATCTGGTAATTAATGTGCAAGGGCGACACAAGAAGACGGAATGCGAATTGGAAACTGCTCATCTGGTAATTAACGGGCATGAAGGTGCCAAGAAGGGCAAATGTTTTCCTAAGGTGAAAAAAAGGAAAAAAACCAATGAAGCATTTTACGGACAAGGATGCATGCTTCTTTTGCAACAAGAAGGGACACAAGAAGACCGAATGCGCCAAGTACAAGAAATGGTTGAAAAAGAAAGGTACTCTGTTTGCTCATGTGTGTCTTGAATCTTATTTTGTTGAGGCTCCTAGTAATACATGGTGGATTTTATCACTCGATCGTGCTCAAAAGGCTGCTGCATTCTTCTCCAAGATAGCGAGTGAACATAAGAGCTTTGTTGATTTGTTATCTATTACTGCGTGTATTGTAGGCGTACAATTAATTCTTTTATATCTATAAAAAGTAGTTTTAATTTTTCAAAATGGAAACTTTTGTGTCATATTGTTCACATTAATTTTGATCAACTGCATTAGCTTGGACAAAACTTGCAAAATTGGCATCCATTGGAAATCTAATGAGCTATCCGAATTTTCATGTCCTAGCAACCAAACGAGGCCGTTGAGTTTAAGCTGGCTAAACGGGATGGATAGTGAGGTCTAATGTAAAACAAAATAAACAACTAAAGACAGACTTATTCCACCATAGAGGTTTCTCATTTTCTACTTGTCGTCCGTTTGCAGTTTGCACTTGAAAAAGAAAATGTGGAATTTCAGGAATTAGTGTCACATCTTGGTTTGGGTCCCATCACATCTTTGGCTCGACTCCACTGTAGCACGATATTGTCTGCTTTGGGCCCCGACCACGCCCTCACGGTTTTGTTTCTGGGAACTCACACGAGCAGAACTTCCCAGTGGGTCACTCATTCTAAGAATGCTCTCACGCGAACTCGCTTAACTTCGAAGTTCTGATGGAACCCGAAGCCAGTGAGTTCTCAAAATGTCTCGTGCTAGGTAGAGATGAGAATATTCATATAAGACTTACAAGATCATCACCCATGGGGATGTTAAGGCTTACAAAATCCTCACCCATGGGGATGTTAAGGCTTACAAGATCATCACCCATGGGATGTGGGATATTACAATCCACTCACCTTAGGCATCCCCCTTAAGAGCTTAACGACCTCATCGGCACACTTCCGGTCATGGATTGGCTTTGATATCAAATTGTCATATCCCGGCTCAGGCCCCACCACATCCCGGGCTCGATTCCACCATAGAACGATACTGTCCGCTTTGGGCCCCAACCATGCCATCACGGTTTTGTTTATAGGAATGCTCCCGCGCAGAACTCGCTTAACGTCGGAGTTCTGATGAAATCCGAAGTCAGTGAGCTTCCAAAAGGCCTCGTGCTATGTAGAGATGAGAATATACATATAAGGCTTACAAGATTCTCATCTATGGACGATGTGGGATCTTACAATTAGACTCCCAACTTCCATTTCTACTAAATTAGTCGTCACTTCACAATTTCAACATATAATAAAGAGAAAACATACATGTAATTTCTGAATAACAATAATAATAAATATCATCTTATATAAATTAATAAGTTGAAGGTTATATTCGTCATTAAACAAATAGTGTCCAAAGAAAGAAAGGGCGACTTCACTCCTTGATCACTCTTCTTCTTCAATGATACCCCAAAATCATATACCGAACCCTAAAACCCTTGTCAAAGTTGAATATTGAGTTTTTGAAAGGTAATAAGGGGGAAGTTGAACTTATGAAAATAGAATTTTGAATTTTATTATTCTCCAATTTTGATATGAAATGTAATAAGCGACCAGTTTAATCAGTTAGCAGAGTTTAGAAATGGGATTTGGTTGTTAATTAGATAATTAGTAGAATAGCCAGGTGGCATTAGTTGAATTGTGGAGTTGTATTAAAGGCTCACATGGATATGGAGGAGAGATTTTCCAGTGTGACAGTCACACAAAATAGTACATCACGTGTCATTATATAAATAGTAAGACATATTTATCAAAAAGTAAATAACTTAAAAAAATATAAGTTTCCACTATTTACGTAAAAACACATAATATATCACCGGTATCCTATCCCAATTAAAAATGTCTAACCATGAGCTTGTGGGACGGATGGTCAATTGAACTAAAAAAGTATTATCACAAAAAAATATTGGGAGCTCAGATTCCTCTTCTTCCTTCTTCCTTCTTCCGCCATTGTTCCATTCCAATTATCTAACTACTTGCAGATTTGAGATAGGGCATCAGAGGTTGATCCTTATCAAATTTGGAATCGGCCATCCCCAAAATCGTATCCGCCCGATACCCTAAAAACTCCCTTCGTTTTCCTACAAATTGCTGCTGCTGGTGGCTTGGATTCAGCTGAATCTCACAAGAAGGTCAGTAACAGTAATTCTCTTTTTTACTTTAACCTACCAGTATGAGTAGCCGTAGCAGTGCGCAATCTGAACAGCAATTTGTATAGATATGGATATGATTCTCCTGTTTAATTTAATTTAATTTGTCCACAAATCTTCCGTCTTGATGGTCCGATTAACCTCTCGACTCTGTTATTTCAGACTATTAATTTACTTCTCACATCACTGTTAACATTATACTCTGCTAGATCACTCTCTGTGTGTTTGTGAATTCTACTGTTTGATAGTATGCGGCAGTAAGTGAACCCGTACCAACTGTGGCAGATTTTGCATCACTAATACTTGTATAATTAAGTGCCTTGCTTGACTAATTACGTTTTGTTCAGCATCTGATCGTTAAATTAAATTAATTAATACAGTGTGCATTCTATACATCGTCTTCAAATAGCGCCCATCACTTGGATTCTTTTTGTATTGAGCATTGCCATTGTCACCACGCTCTTTTTCGTCGCCTTGAAGCTGGAAGAAGTCATCCAAGAAGCAAGACAAGAAAAAAAAGCGGAGGGGGAGGCGGGGAGGGACTCACAATCAGCCTACTACACATGCGCCAACACCTCAAGCTACTCCTCCTGCACACGCATATGAGAGTGAGTATGAAAATCCAAGTGAGTCATCACTCGTTGACGATGAAGATTGTCCAAGTGAACAATTAGGGGAAAGCGAGTAAGTAAGTCCAAGTGACTCATCAGTCCTTGACGACACAGATTGTGAAATTGAATCAAGGGACGAGCCTGCCATACATTGCCTCGTAAGCAGTTCATGTTGAATGTAGTGAAGCATCGGTACCTTGCCAAGAAATTAAAAGGAAAGGTATGTATCTAATTTCCATCTGTGATTTGCTTGTATTTGACTAATCATTTCTACTACTCTCAATACAAAACAAGTTGTCTGGTCATATGTTTCTGAAGAAATTTGAATGTTCGTTTGCATGCCAATTAACTTCCAAAGTAATTGAATTCATGAATATTATGAGAAGAATTGTCAGGTTGTCAACCATATGTTTTGCCACTAGTCACACATATTTTAATGTTCTCTAGTTTACCTATTGGTTAGGTTGGTTATAAGGCATTTGTTGGCATAGTAAGGTTTGTTAATTTGATTTTATATGTCTACATATGAAATTCTTTAGGATGATTTTGTAGACCTTCAACCTATATTTTAATGTTATATTATTTATTAGTTTATATCTTGGCTATTTGAATTCATATTACTGGCGCAAATATTATCCCGTATGAAATTGAATATGAAGGTGACCACTACACTTTCACAACACCGAGACAAGTAACATTATACTTTGAAGACGGAGAAAGAACAAAGTGTAGCATGGTGCCATACTTAGGAAACTTAAAGAGAAGAGCCACGATGCACTTTCAAAATAGCTCCAACATCAAGCATGAAAATCTTCTTAATGCCAAACCCGTCGCATTTGATGAAGTAGAGGAACAATGGTACATATTCTATGATGAGTTCAAATGCCCATTTGCTCAGTTGACCAACAATATCGTTTGTACCAAGAAATGGTGGAGAACGTCCGTTAAGTAAGCGTTAATGTGTTCTTTAATATGTGTGTGCGTGTTTGCTTATGTGTGACTATCTGTGTAGGTTTGGTAAATTTATCATTCGTTACTATCTTTATCTGTAGGAAGATACTTGAGATGTTGGAGTATATATATAATAAGAACCAAACACATGGAAGCTTAAATAAAGCTTCTAGTTAGGTGGTTGTTGGTGAATATTTGAAGATATTGAACATTAAAAGTGTGGATGAAAGCCAAAAGATTAGCCAAAAATTTCAAGATCTTTTAGACTTTGGCGAGTTTATCTCCGATACGTTACCTATGACGATAGTGGACAAGACACTATTTCTTGGTTGCTTCAAAATTGATGGACCGGCTTGCTTATTGAAGTAAGTAAACAACTTTATTAGCAAGTAAAACTATTTTCCTATTGTTCTTATATGCCAAAGACATTTTCTTTTTTCCCCTCCTAGTTATGGGGATTTTATCAGTGTGCTCATCAATAATCCGAGTCTGATTAGTGAGTTCAAAAGGCTCTATTATTTTGCGGATATTCACCAATCGAAAAGACATAGAACAAGGCTCAATGATTCCCACTTTCACAAGGTTATTAAAGGCTCAACTTTCATAGATTTTAGAGATTGGGACACCAAGATTGTCGAAGATGGTTGAAATCTATGAAAGTTGAGGCTTTAATAACCTTGTTAAAGTGGGAACCGTTGAGCCTTGTTCTATGTCTTTTCGATTAGTGAATATCGGCAAAATAATCGACCCTTTTAAACTCACTCATCAGACTCGGATGATTGATGAGCACACTGATAAAATCCCCATAACTAGGAGAGGAAAAAACAAAAAGTCTTCAGCGTATAAGAACAATAGGCAAATAGTTTTACTTACTAATAAAGTTGTTTACTTACTTCAATAACAAGCCGGTCCATCAATTTTGAAGCAACCAAGAAATAGTGTCCTGTCTACTATTGTCGTAGGTAACATATCAGAGATAAACTCACCAAAGTCTGAAAGATCTTGAAATTTTTGGCTAATCTTTTGGCTCTCATCCACACTTTTAATGTTCAATATCTTCAAATCTTCACCAACAACCACGTAACTAGAAGCTTGCATGTGTTTGGTTCTTGTTATGCATATACTCCAACATCTCAAGCATTTTCCTACAGATAAAGATAGTAACGAATGATAAATTTACCAAACCTACACAGATAGTCATACACATATTAAAAAACACATTAACACTTACTTAACGGACGTTCTCCACCATTTCTTGGTACAAACGAGACTGTTGGTCAAATGGGCATTTGAACTCATCATAGAATATATACCATTGTTCCTCTACTTCATCAAATGCGACGGGTTTGGCATTAAGAAGATTTTCATGCTTGATGTTGGAGCTATTTCGAAAGTGCATCATGGCTCTTCTCTTTAAGTTTCCTAAGTATGGCACCAAGCTACACTTTGTTCTTTCTCCGTAGTGGTCACCTTCATATTCAATTTCATATGGGATAATACTTGCGCCAATAATATGAATACAAATAGCCAAGATATAAACTAATAAGTAATATAACATTAAAATATAGGTTGAAGGTCTACAAAATCAACCTAAAGAATTTCATATGTATACATATCAAATTAACAAACCTTACTATGCCTTCTAACCAACCTAACCAATAGGTAAACTAGAGAACATTAAAATATGTGTGACTAGTAGCAAAACATATGGTTGACAACCTGACAATTCTTCTCGTAATATTCATGAATTCAATTACTTTGGAAGTTAATTGGCATGCAAACGAACATTCAAATTTCTTCAGAAACATATGACCAGACAACCTGTTTTGTATTGAGAGTAGTAGAAATGATTAGTCAAATACAAGCAAATCACAGATGGAAATTAGATACATACCTTTCCTTTTAATTTCTTGGCAAGGTACCGATGCTTCACTCCATTCGACCTGAACTGCTTATGAGGCAATGTATGGGCAGGCTCGTCTCTTGATTCAATTTCAGAATCTGTGTCGTCAAGGATTGATGTCACTTGGACTTTTGTACTCGCTCTCCCCTAATTGTTCACTTGGACCATCTTCATCGTCAACGAGTGATGACTCACTTGGATTTTCATACTCATTCTCAGATGCGGGTGTAGAGGGAGTAGCTTGAGATGTTGGCGTAGTAGGCTGATTGTGAGTCCCTCCCCCTCCGCTTTTTTTTTGTCTTACTTCTTGGATGACTTCAGCTTCAAGGAGACGAAAAAGAGCGTGGTGACGACAGCAATGCTCAATACAAAAAGAATCCAAGTGATGGGCGCCATTTGAAGACGATGTATAGCATGCACACTGTATTATTTAATTTAACGATCAAATACTGAACAAAACGTAATTAGTCAAGCAAGGCACTTAATTATACAAGTATTATTGCAATATAGATACGAGTATTCGTCACTGACATCACTATTGTCCTAAAATATGTCGCAAATTCAAGTTCTATGAGAATGATTCTAATTTTTTTAATTTAACATATTTATTTCCATTTGAGAGAGAGAAAATAAAAACCAATAAGAGAGTAGAAATTAGATGAATTAAACCACTGTGAAATGCATTTTTGACACATTTTTAAAAATCCACAGACCAACTTGAAACCAAAAAAATAAGGACCAACGTGGAAAAACCACTAAATATCTGGGACCAAATTTGTAATTAACTCTAATTTTAGTTTCACTAAATAATAAATAAAGCTGCCTTGGTGTGAGTTTCCGAAGGTACTCATTACTGTAGAGGGTTTCAATTGCAGAGCAAAATTGCATACTCCATAACAGTTGATTTTCCCATTCTCGCTATCTCATCCATTTAATCTACAAATGCTCTATATGCAAGCATTCGCAAGATAGTAGTAATTTTTTACTCAGGAAGAAGAATACATAGAACATGAAAAGCATCTTTTTTTTTGTTACACAAAGTATGGATCATGGTTGGAAATAGCACTCATGATTTTGTCGAACAAACTGCATTGCATTCTAAAACGACGTTTAAAAATATGATCAGGGAATAAACTGTTAGGGATAAAATAATATTTCAAGAGATATTTACCTCGTTTTTTCATCTTTCTATCCAAGTTTGCAACACGTCTGGGTTTGGATATCTGACCCACAACTTTCATGGCACAACGGGAATGTGAGGCCCTCTGCCTTCTATGGTCATCATCTTCTATTGCGAAAGCCTCATCTCCATCTTCCTCGAGATTGAACAATTATTCCTGTTGTACCAACAATTTTTTCTATAGCTCATCGATTTCATACAATCTTTTTGAAGAAGACATTGCAAGAACTCAAGATTTAAAAACAATGAAGAATGATTCTGAGCTAAAAAAGAAAGATTGAATTTGGTGTGTGAATGAGGATGAACGTAGGTTTATATGGACAAAAAAAGAAAGGATGAGGTTTTGGATAATGTCACGTGGCACTAAGTGATTGGTTGAAAATCTTGTCGAGATTTTGTCTAAATTATTATAAACAGATAATGACATGTGACACGTTGAGATTTGTTGAAAATCTTATCGGAAATCATAGCTAAATTATTGTAAATAGATAGTGACACGTGGCCCATTGGGATTAATTGAATCTTATCGGAAATCTATCCATAAAATAGTACTTTCAGACAATGACACATGACGTGACAAGATTGATTAAAAATCATATCCGAAATTAAAATTAAAATTTTTATTTGTTATTTTATAAAAAATATTTATATTTTTTAAATGAGTTGGATGCCAACGTATTTTGTAGAGGTGGAGATATCAATGTATTTTTAAACTTTATGTCAACGTATTTTTTAGGAATGGAGATACATTTATCTAATTACTGTTTATCAGAGTCAATCACTATTTATTTAAGTGGATTAAGGGCTGGTTTAGTATTGCTGTGCTTTGAAAAAAAGTTGCTGTGAGAATAAGCGGTTGTGAAATAAATCAGCAGAATGTTTGGTAAACTTTTTTGTAAAAGTGTTTTTGGAAAAAAAAAAAGCAGTCTGATAGTTGGTCTTTTCATTAAAGGAGCATTGTAGCTCCGTATGCTTTGAAAAAAGCCAGTTTTTCAAAGTTGCAAATAGCATCTTCAGCTTTTTCCTTTGATTTCAGCTTATTCTCACAGCAGTTTCCAAAATAACCTATTTTTTTTCAGTTTATCAAACACCTAAAATCCTCACAGTTTTTTTTTATGGGCGTTTTTCTTTTTTTAACTAATCACTCCCAAACCACCCCTAAATACGCCGGATGCGAACCCATATTTAGGGGTGAAGTTGCTCTAACAAAATCAACAGAAAACAAACAAGGTGGGGGTTTGGGCTCTGGACGGGGTTTTATTCATCACTCTTTTGAGCAAAAAATACCCAAAACATTTTCCCTTCATTATCCACGCTTCTCTCTGTAATTTGAGTTTTCCGCAGATTTCCTGAAATTCGAGTTGGAATCAGCAAAAAGAGAAGAGCTTGAAGCGAATTCAAGATGAAGACGACGAAGGGAGGGAAGGTGATGAACCCTACGGACGCTTACCGGAAGGAGCTCCGGAAGAAGGAATTGAAACGGGTAACGATTACATCCCTGAAAACTACACCGTTTTGTGCTCTTTTTCCTCTGTTAACTCCTTGATTCCGTGCTCAATTGGCAATTGGGTTGTTCGTTTTCGGTTGTATTCGTTCAATTTTCGCAATTTGGTACTCCATTGTGTCCAATTTCAGTGTTGCCCTAATTCTCATGAGATTAGAACAAGTAAAACTTCAATCGAAATTTCAAATTTTTTACTACAATTTAGAGTTAGTAAATTTTTTTTGGGATTGGATTTGGCATCTGCATTACCAATTTACCATTGTTGTTTCTGAAAGAAAGTTGTAAGCATACTGAAGCAAGCATTGGCTTATTGTAAATGGACTTGATAGCATTAAGTTTGTGAAAGGCTAATGCTTTTATTTCGTATTACCATCTAAAAGTTATATCAGGCCGTTTGCACAGCTTCACCCACTTTATTCTTGGCCGAAAGGTCGAGAATAGTATATATATGTGCACATGCAGTCGTATATGGGAAGCGGATGCATGTCAATGATGCTTAATCAGTATTACCTTATGTTTGCAATTTTTTTTTTTTCCTTTCTGTTAAGTGTGTTTGATAGCGTATGCTTGTGCCACCACTTCGTAGAATTATGCAATTCCAAAATAAAACTCCCTTTGTTTGTTTCTTTTGGTGTTCTTGACAAGCTTATTGCATTGATTAAATCCTTATTCATACACTTCTGACTTTGTATATGACAAACAGAATAAAAAAGAACGAAAGAAGGTGAGAGAGGTGGGGATCTTGAAGAAGGATCCCGATACTTTGAAAGAGCAGATTGATAAGCTGGAAATGATGAGTAAGTCACAGTTTGCTTATGGACTTCTGGTTATGGAGCCTTTTTTATTTATAGAAAGAATTATAGCTGTTATATATCTATAGACTGTAATACTGGATCTTTTTTATGCTCAAATTTATTGAAAGTTGGTTGTTTGAAATTTGAATGCTCGGAATAGTATTCATGTAGAAAAGAATGTATTTTTTCTTGGAGGAAAATTTCAGCACGTGCTTTATTATGCCTTACTTCTTGCGTCTGTTTGTCTAGATTTTTTATTTTCACTAGTTTGATTTTGATCTGCAGCCATATCATGCTGCTTTTCCTGTTCATACACACTGATGTATTTCACTGATTGGCGCAGAGGCTGATGGCGCTCTTGACAAAGCAAGAAAACACAAGAAGAGGCAACTAGAGGATACACTTAACCTTGTTATAAAGAAGCAGAAGGTAATTGTCACTTATAACACGATTGTTATTTTTCATTATACGTATTTATCTTTCTAATTGAACTAGCCACGTTGTTTTATAATGCTGCACTGTGATCTTCGATTGGCCACATAGTGGTTCAGGGTCCTCTATGTTCACTTCACGTTAATCCCGTGGGCCTTTTTGTTAGAATAAGTTTCATACATCCAATGATCAGATGCTTTTGTACAGGAATATGTAGAGAAGCAGAAAGAAAAGGGCGAGGTCCCAGTTATGTTCAGGTGAACATTCTGTTTTCCCATTGTATTTCTGTGCTAGTGGTCAAACTTTAAATACATTTTCTGTAACTGTTTGTTTTGATTTATGAACTATAGTTTTTTTTTTTTCGGTCAGTCATTTGGGGCCGCCTAAAAGACGAAAGACTGCAGAAGAAGAGGAGAGAGCGAAGCATCCAATGCCTGAGGTAAGATATAACTGGTTTCTAAATGCTATTTTCCATCCTTTCATTTTCTTTTTCAATACATAAAACTCAATATTTCTTTCTTTTTTTCTCCTGCAGGACTCAGTTTACTTCCATCCGACCCTGAATCCTACTGGGGCCCCACCACCTGGAAAGCCTCCAATGTTTAAATCGTCAATAGGTCTGGATCAGCCCCACTCCCACCCTAATTTTGTGTATTGCTGTGACCTCTTTACTTTCTCTCACTTATTCAGTTCTGGAATTTGAATTGCAGGACCAAGAATTCCCTTTTCTGCTGCTTTGTCAAGTGGTGCTGCATCATCCTCGAAAATGGAGTCAGAGGATGCTGCACCTCTGGCTGAATCTGGTGACAATGGCCCTGGTGATGGCTCTGTCATACCTGAGTCCTTGCTGCTACCTCCTCCGCCTCCATTGCCGCCTAACCCTGCAGCTACAAACCCAGGTATCTCATTGCCACCACCACCACCCCCACCTCCAGGACCCCTGCCTAAAGAGCAGATTTCTAGTCACCCCCTACTTCCCCCTCCTCCACCTTTTCAACAGTCCGCCCAGCCTCCTCCTCCTGGTATCAGCGGAAATGAGAAGGAACAAAATCAATCTTCATTGTCTGATTTAACCTCTAAGGACTCCACACAGGTAAGCTTCCTTTATTGTCCACTGACCGATATCTGATATTTTAAAAGGAATAAGAATTAATAGAGGTGTAAAATAGTGGGTGATATTAGTTATAGCAAATTATGGAAGTTACTTGCATATACATGACTGGTATGCCTAAAGAGAGGGTGTGGACGTTGCCAGGCTTATCTCAAACTAGTAGGCCTAAAATATTCTTATTAAGTTTTTATATTTGTGAAATTAATGCCTCCTCCTCTTATAGGTGCATACCATGCTTCCTCCTCCTCCTCCTCCACCTCCAGGTTTACTGCCTAGGTCAACAAATAATCAGTCGGGAGGTGCAACATCTGACGCTGAAACCAATAATGCTCAACTTACCAAGGATTTTGCTAACATGGTTCCACCACCTCCTCCTCCTCCTCCAAGACAACAACCTCCAGTTCCTGGATCCACCCTTATTCCAAATTTACATCCTGATGTATTGCCCCCAGGTATCTCACGTTTTCCTCCACCCCCACCTCCACCAGATATGCGGCCACCATTGTCCACTCCTGGACTTCCCACTCAACCAGGTCCCCCGGGAATGATGGTCCCAATGATCCCCAGGCCCCCATATGGTCCTCCCCCTGGACCTCCCCCAATGATGAGACCACCACTTCCACCTGGGCCACCTCCTACTTATCAAGAAGATGATTATGCTGCTCGAGTGGCTGCCCATCAGAAACCTTCATATGTTAAATCTGCAGCATCTACTGTTGTGAAGAGGCCTCTGGCTCAGCACACTCCAGAACTTACGTCCATGGTGAGTTTATTCTCTTTCGCTGTCAATAAGATGCAACGCAAGTCTCTATTGCTTTGCATGTTTTTACAAGTAACACATAACTTGATAAGCAATGTAGCGTCTAACTTCTGCTTTAAAATTTTAACCTTTTAAAGGAAGATTATTGGAGTGGTGAGATGGCTGTGGTGAGTTAGAGGTTTATTGTTGTTATAATTAGAGGTGGTAAGTTTAGACTTCTATCGAATTTTATAGACAAGCTTTGTCAGTGCCAACAAAATCGGTAGCTTTATGAGACATTGGTATTGGGTTAGCACTTGTTTCATGTTATCTAATAATTTTGTTTCTATAATATTGCAAGATGCCAATTTCCTTCTATGACCCCAGCCTGTTTCTTGGTTCTGGATTTAGGTTCCTGCATCTGTTCGGGTAAGGAGAGAGATGGCCGCCCCAAAAGCAAAAGCAAAACCTTCACTCCCAACCACAGCAGCACCTACCCGGTCAGCAACTCCTCCTGGTAAACCAGAGTCAGCAAACTCGTCGTCAGCACCAAAAGGCAAGAGCATAGATGACTCGTATATGGCTTTCCTGGAGGACATGAAGGCGCTCGGAGCACTTGAAGGTTGACATCCAGCTGGTTAGTCGGCACCAAGATAGAAACGAAAAAAGAGAAAGAACATCGAAAGAGGATGGCATGCGCGTAGCCAAAGGAAACACAAATGCACAGGCATTTGAAGTCGAGATGGAGACTGGTGGTATTCCTTTTTGTTGCCATTGTCATTAACTTAGTTTCCTAATGCATCGTTTCACGGTTAATTCAAAACATTATCAGATGTTGAGATGGGTGTAATGAGTTAGAAACTCTAGTTTTCGGGATGACTAAAACGACAGTAAGTTGTATATAGAGTACGCTTTAGTGCTGTTTATCGAGTTTTGTTTCTGTTTAAAAGTTTGTAACCATGTGTCCTTCCCTCAACAAGACGTTTTGTCTCTTGACATGGCAGCAGGTCGACGAGTAGTGGCGGTCGGTGCCAACCAGTTCTAGTTTTTGTTGTCCGATAGCCTGACAAATGTCAATAGGGTTATATCTTAGGTTTTAATTCTCGATTCTTCCGTAAAAAAAAAAACTAATTATGCAACCATGTCACACAATAGATCAAAGCTAGCAAAGTATCGTGAAGGTCGGTTGACAAATGTTTTGCCCGTGTCAAGCAACCGGTCCTAGTGCCGATTTATTGATGACACGGGATGTTTCTAAGTTGTAGGAAAACAACTTTGGTTTAAGTACATGTGCTAACATTTCTAAGTTTCTAAACAACGTTGTCGTTTTAAGGAAAAAAAAAAACAACCGTTGACTTACTTTAACTGCCGAACAGGAAAAACACGTTAAAAAAGTCAAAAACTGACAATTAAAGACGTTGCTGAGAAAGATTAGATATTGTTGTTGCCAGCATCAACAACAAAAGGAAAGCTTCAGGGTTGACTTTTACGGAAAGGGATGCTCTCCGGATCCCTTTTCATCTGAGCCTACTGACCACATAATTAGTGTCTTTAAAATTTGATCAAACGGTTAAAAACATGGAATCTCATTAAAAGTTATAATAAGTTAATCAAATTTCAAGAGTCCGAAATGTTTGGTCAATAGGCTTAAGATAAAAGGCATCGACTTTTACCAGAGAAAACAGGAACAAAAAGTAAAAGTAAAAAGTTAAAAACTGTTTTCACAAATAATTTCCCGCGTTTTGGGAGAACAGTTTCAGCTACCTTTCGTCGTGCTAATATATGGTTCTTATAATCTGTCCAATTTTCTATGCAAACAACAAAACAAGTGGGCTTCTAATTTATCCATCTATGTTCCCGACAACCCTAATCAATTCAGATAAACAGTTCAGACCAAAAGTCAAGCCCCCAACATCTAAAAACGGCAAGTTGTTCATAAAGCTTCATTCTTTGA
This sequence comes from Malus sylvestris, assembly GCF_916048215.2. Classification (NCBI taxonomy): domain Eukaryota; kingdom Viridiplantae; phylum Streptophyta; class Magnoliopsida; order Rosales; family Rosaceae; genus Malus; species Malus sylvestris. Next base: position 26,054,570 of record NC_062273.1, on the reverse strand, counting down.
ATCGATGAGTTGACAAATGAGGAATTTGTTAAAAGGGTTGTGAAAAGAGAGAGGGACAGTCGGACAGATGTTGAAAACATATCCATTTCTGCATCTGAGAGAGAGAGAGAGAGAGAGAGAGAGAGAGAGTTTGGTTTTAGTAAGGAGGGAGAGAGATCTGAAATGATCTCCCTTCTGGAAGCTGAATATTAAAATTTTGGTCTTTAGGGGAGGGAGAGAGAGAGGAACATGTCGATGTGCTACTAATGGAGAAGCATACCAGGAGAAGATGGGGGGTGACTGGATTAGCAGAATGTTGATAATTCAGTGAACTTTTAATTTGAATTTCTCCAAGTCAATGAAAGCAACAGTGTGGCTAATCGGATTCTCTTAAAGTAGATTAAAAGGAAGAGAATTTATACAGGAGGGAGAGGAAAACAATCATTTCATATTTTTCTCTCTCTCCTCTCTTTCTCTCTCTCTCTTCTGGTGTGGGGATGGGTAGAGTTCTTGCCATTGGCATTCTCCTTTGCAGCTTGCTGCTGCTGTTCAATCCTTCAACTTCACATCCTTTATGTATTGATTCAAGTGGGTTTTTCTCTGTACTTCCTTTTTGTTAATTTTGTATTGCAAAGTTTGCTGCTTTACGTTTGAATCCTCTTCCCAGCAGTTTAGATTAGTTTAAAGAAGAATATCGCTCGTATTAAAATGGTTTAGTTGATTGCAGGGGCACCTTCTACTCTGAGTGATCCACTCAAGTTTTGTCCTTACAATGAAACTGCTTGCTGCAACTCCACTGAAGATTCACAAATCCATAAGCAATTCCAAACCATGAACATCTCCAATTCTGACTGTGCTTCCCTTTTGAAATCAGTACTTTGTGCAGTAAGTCCTTTTCTTTCCCTTTTCAATGTTTCCGCAAGAGGTTTGTAGCTCAAGTGAGTAGGAGCGTTTATCCAAGTATTGGTTGTATAAAAAAATACAACGTTTCCAATTTTAAAATTCTGTACTTATAGTGAGACCATGATGCATAAAAACCTTTAATTCCTGATTTCTTTTCTGTCATGGTTTTTAGAGGTGTGATCCGTTTTCGGGTGAGCTTTTTACCGTTGATTCTGTGCCTCGCCCTGTTCCGGTTCTCTGCAACTCAACTGTTTCATCAAATTCATCCCAGGCTAAAGAAGCAGTGACCAATTTTTGCTCTGACGTATGGGACACATGCCAAAACGTGTCTATTTTGAACTCCCCCTTTGCCCCTTCATTGGGTGGAGTGCCTGCCAAGAACAATGCTAGTGAGCTAACTGAACTTTGGCAATCAAAATCTAATTTCTGCAGCGCATTTGGCGGAGCCTCTAGTGACGAATCAGTATGTTTCAATGGCGAACCTGTCACACTAAATGATTCGAGCACTCCCATCCCCCCACATGGTTTGTGCCTCGAGAAAATTGGAAATGGATCTTACCTCAACATGGTTGCTCATCCGGATGGCTCCAACCGCGCATTTTTCTCAAACCAGCAAGGCAAAATTTGGCTGGCAACAATTCCTGAAGAAGGATCAGGAGGAATAATGGAGCTTGATGAGTCAAGTCCCTTTATTGATCTAACCGATGAGGTTCATTTCGATACTGCATTTGGAATGATGGGGATGGCGTTTCATCCCAATTTCACTCAAAATGGCCGGTTTTTTGCTTCGTTCAACTGTGATAAGGTTAAGTGGCCAGGATGCACTGGAAGATGTTCGTGTAATTCAGATGTCGATTGTGATCCAACGAAGCTAGTTTCCGATAATGGTGCTCAGCCATGCCAGTACCTAACTGTTATCGCAGAATATACTGCTAATGGTACAGCATCCCAGCCTTCCTTGGTACACCTCTACATGCACTCTTTTATCAATTTCGGTTACTTTAACTTGCTGATTGCTTTAAGTTTTCATACTTCCTGTTGTGCTTTTTTTTCCGTGAAAATTAACTGACCACAATGCTCCTCCCAATGGATCCTACTGCCAGGCAACGAGTGCCAGACCATCGGAAGTAAGGAGGATATTTACCATGGGCCTTCCTTTCACATCTCAGCATGGAGGACAGATACTCTTTGGACCGGAAGATGGGTACTTATACTTCATGATGGGAGATGGTGGCGGTGTAGGAGATCCATACAATTTCTCTCAAAACAAGAAGTCTTTGCTCGGAAAGATTATGAGGCTCGACGTTGATAACGTACCAAGTGAGTATCAGCATTTCTGTTACCAAAACCAATCTGCTTCCTATTGCACATTTGATAACCTTGCAATGAACTTCCAGGTGCCGCAGAAGTGGATAAACTTGTTCTATGGGGAAACTACTCCATTCCCAAAGACAATCCATTCGCCGAAGATCCAGAACTGAGGCCAGAAATTTGGGCTTTAGGACTAAGAAATCCGTGGCGCTGCAGTTTCGATTCAGAAAGGCCTTCCTACTTTATATGCGCAGACGTCGGGGAGGTATAAATTTAATTTTTCATCTCTAAGTTTTTTACTTGCAATTCCTGTCTGCCAGAAGACCCCCAAGTCCTCGAAATGTTCCGTTTTTCGACATGAACTAAAGAGAAATACACTCTTTCCTCCCCATGACATTACGTCCTCTTGACACTGATTTGCTTATCTAACAGAATCTGTATGAAGAGGTGGATGTGATCACCAAGGGTGGAAACTACGGCTGGCATTTCTACGAAGGCCCGTACGATTTCACTCCTCCAAAGTCACTTGCTGGAAACACATCCACAAAACCTACGGACACAATTTTTCCCATCATGGGGTACAACCATTCTGAAGTGAACAAGAAAGAAGGTTCGGCATCCATAACCGGGGGCTATATCTATCGGTCTGAGACTGATCCCTGCATGTATGGAAGGTAACCGAAAATTGTTCTTTCTCCTCTCGAAACTTGACCTAGCTAGAGAGAACTGATGCATTTTCTTGGACTACACATTTTTGCACTAGTATTGTTCTATTGATCTTGACAAGGTTTTAATCTTCAGGTATGTGTATGGAGATTTGTACGCTGGTGCAATATGGGCAGGCTCCGAAGATCCAGAAAACAGCGGGAACTTCAGCTCGAGCAAAATCCCTTTCAGCTGCGCGCGTGACTCTCCGATAGCTTGCAGCTCTGTCCCGGACAGTAGTCTTCCAGCTCTAGGCTACATTTCCTCATTCGGGGAGGACAACCGCAAGGACATCTTCGTTCTGGCCAGCAGCGGCGTTTACAGAGTTGTTCGGCCTAGTCGGTGTGGTTACACATGCTCAAAGGAGAATGCGACCGCCGGTGGTTTGCCTAAATCTCATGCTTGCTGGTTAAGCCACCCATCTAAGAATGCAGTGCTCATGTTTTCTTCTCTAGTGTTGCTTCTCCTCGGTTTTGTCTAGTATTTTGTAGCCTTTTGGTATCATGTGATGGGGTGGATGTTTCATTGTTTTGTACCATAAAATTTTCAAAACTTTTCTTTGTAATGATATGTTTTAAGTGTTAAAATGGGATATTTTATCTTTATTTCCAGAGAATTTTTACGTGTATCGATAATACTTATCATGTGATGTATCATTTCTTATGTTATACGATGGGTTATACACCGGTGGGACAAGATTCATAAGTCCTATTTCTAGCACATACTAAAATTTTAAAAATACATGTATGAAAATTTTAGTTGAACAAAAACATTAAGTGGCAGTGTTCTGAGTGCACAAAAAATTGGCCATATTTATAGTGTTTCTTGCAAAAAATAAAAATAAATAAACACAAACAAAAAATGGGGAATAAACTGATGAACTATCACATTACTTTATTATTTTATCTAAAAGAAGATATTTCATTCTAAATTACCTTAATATAAAAAATTAAACAAGAGTGTAAAAAGACGAATATATTATCTGCCTTCAACTGACCTGATTCATATTTATTTCTAAAATCTTAAATTAAATTAAATTTGTGTAATTTTAATCTTTTTATATAATCTCTTATATCTCCACTGCAGCCCTAATATCCTAAGCACAAATATTTACATGAATTAATTAACCAATTTTCCCAAAATTAATAATAATACCAATATTAACAAGAAAATAATAAACCCCTGAGTGGTATGTGAATGGTGGTTTGGAGCTTTTGGTCCCTTCTCCTCCTCCATGCCCTTCTTCTCCTCTCTCCTCCCTTTCTCTCTCCTCTGTGTTTCTCACTCTAAAAAACCAAAGACGAAATTAACCCACAAACCCTAACCCCCAATGTTGCTGATCCTCTACATGTAATCTCATCCTAAACCCACTTTCTTTCTTCGATCTCCCCAAAACCATGTCTCTGGAATCTTCCCTTCCTCCGATCCCAGCCGTGGCCGTCCGATCCTCGCCGGAGCCCCTACAGCAAGAACAACCCCCTCAGAACGAAAAAGCGACATCAGCCCCGGCCCCCACGCCTCCCCTGTCCAGGAGCAACCGCCCCTCCCGCGCCTGCACCATACGCGCCGCCGCTCGGATACAGCAGCAGTTCCAGCAGCAGCAGAACCAACCCGCCGAGAAACGGCGAGCCGTCAACAAAAAGGAACAGCAGCAGCAGAGAGACGACGAGTCGTCGTCGCCTCAATGCAGCAGCGCCAGCAAGATTGTGACGCCGCTGGTGGGACCTCCCCCTCCCTCGCAATTGCCGCGCTGGACCCTCCGCTCCATGTGGGAATTGGCTTCCCTACTCAATTTCTTGCACGTGAGCTCTCGAAAGCTTCGATTTTTTTTCCGTTTTAGGGTTTTGTGGTTGGTTTCATGGTGTTTGAGGGCTTATGTGTTTTTCGTTTTGTTGTGTGTTTTTCAGGCTTTTCGGCCGCTGTTGAATATTTCGGCTGAGTTCTCGGCAGAGGAGTTGGAGACGGCTTTGATCACACCCAACGATACTTTGAGTGACATTCACATTCCATTGTTGAAGGTTGGTCGAAAAAGCTTGTAACTTTGTGCATTGTTAGTTTTCATTAGTTCATATTTAGTATAAAGCTTGTAAATTTTTAGTTTTTATTGCTTAAAGTTCGGAAGCATTTCTTCGGAAAGTTAAATTCGCTTAGCAGTCCCATTTAGAGTTTTCATAGCTTGTTTCTTAGTGGAAAACTTCGTCTGTACATAAGCTTTAGGTTCCCTTTAAAATGTAGGTAGGAATGAAGTCAGCTGCTTTCTAGGAGGTGATTATTTCTGCTATTAAAATTGTTTTATGGATCTTCCAACTGTTATTGGATGTACCCGAAGGGGCGGTTTTCTAATTGTTAACAGCAACCTCAATTCATGAAACACCTTAACACTCGAGTCCTGTCATTTCAAACAACTCTTTAAAGCTCAGGCTGTTGTTAAATATTCTGTGAAAATATTAATGCAAGTGACATGTATCATGTCATATAATCTCGAATGATTAAACTTTTAGTCTTTTATTGGCTGCTGAGGCATAATTTTTGTTTGAGTCTTGTCTAAATTTCTGCAGAAGACATGTCCTATGCGAGGACTAATGTTGTAGTCAATCCTTTGCCAACTAATGTGGTTAGACAAGTTTGCTTTAAGTTAATCAAAACCATTACCCCAATGGGTAGAGTTGATTATGTGGATCCTCTTTCTTCCCCCCCCAAAAAAAAAAAAAAAAAATCAAAGACCATCTTTGCTATTAATTCTTTGTTACTCAGGCCTTCCTCAATTCTCTCATCTGTTTTTCTCTGTATACGTTAACTTCATTACTTATTCACACTAGCGCATAGTTACTGCTATTTCTATTGTGGTAGAGGATCGTAGTCATGGTTACAAGTTTATTGATTATATATTACTCATTGTCTACTTATTGTTCACGATTTAATTGAACTTTTCAGAATATGTCAATACTCTGGAAAGGGAAGGATCTCTTGGCCAGATGATATTTTTTGTTCTTTAATCTATTTATTTGGTAATTTTCGGGTTTCAAAATCGTAATAAGTCTGGAATTTTAAGTTTTTCCATTGTACTGCATAAATGTGGATGCTTTAAGTCATATTGTTGCTGATGGAGTAGAAAATGTCTCCTTGTAATTTAATCTTATATAACCCGTGGAATGCTGATGCTGCTGGAAAATTAATGTTTTGTTGATAGTTTGTCAATGCAACTGCTACTGGCTTGCCCCTGAATTTTAATTGGTTTATTCTACAGGCAATTCCTCCAATTACGCGAATGGCACTTACACGTGATACTTGGGTCACTGTTTTATGCAGAAAGTTGAGAGACTGGTGGCATTGGGTAACTGTACTCGTATAACTAGTTTTTGGCAATATTTTGGCTGGTGCCAATTTGTTTTGTATTTCTGCGGAATCATATTAATTAATTTGGATATCTAATTGCAGGTTGCAGAGGGGGATCTACCCATTGTTGCTTCACATGGGTGAGCAGTCATGTTTATTTGTCTATTCTTACATATGAATCTTTTTCATTTATAAAAATGTCACATCATGCTAATTTGATAGGGCGGAGATTGAGGCATATAAAACACTTGAGCCTGGGGTCCGTGTGGTCATCTTGAAAGCACTTTGTGATATCCGCGTTGAGGTATTGTTATTGTTGATAAGATTTAAACTTGTTACTGATTTTCTGTAAAAGTTAATGTAGAATCCGTTGAATATTTTTTAGTAACCTTTTGGTCAAATGCCCAAGCAAGATGATAGTTTGTACGTCCAAACTCTTAATATAGAACCACTACTTTAAAATTGAAATGAAAAATCTATTGGTGATCCAATGCATGCTTCAGAGCAGGATGCCCCCTCTAATAGGTGATAACAGGAGATTCCCTATCAAGTCCTTAAATAATACCAAAGACTTCACATGAGCTGAAAACTGAGATGATAGTTCCGTTTCTACATTGACATGGTATTTTTTTTTTAATATTCTTGAGAGTTTTTTTTTATCAGAATTGAATCTTAGAATTATGACAAGGAAATCATGTTTTTTTAACTAGAAAATTGATTTGGTATTACCTACTTCCTGGATCATGTTTCTATGCTTCTGTTACTTTATGAGAAGGATTAAATCTGAGTGATGTATTGCAGCAAGAAGATATTCGGAACTATATTGACAACTCACTGAAGCATGGAGTTCAGCATTCAGCATTTCGCAAAGAACGTGTTGGAGGTGATTCACAAGGAATATCTTACTGGTAATATAATGAAGTTTCTTATCATATCCATATTAGTTTACCTTTGTTTGGTTCGTATGAAATGTTCATCAAGTATCCTTTCCACTGTTGCAGAGATATAGTACAACTCTCTTTTTGGAGGGTTTTTGTGTAAAATGTAAATTGAACTGTTGTGTTTGAGTGTTTATTTACTGGGTGTTTGTGGTTGCTGCAGGTATGAAGATGATCCAATAATTGGTTATCGGTTATATCGGGAGATCAGGAAGGTTGATATGAAGAAAGTAAAAGGAAAAGGTTCCCATGTCCTTCCTAGTGCGTCATATCAGTGGGAAACAGTAGCAACCAATTTCGATGAATTCCAAGATGTTTCTGTAAGATACTAAATTTCTCAGCCCATCTGTATGTGCTTTTGTGCCCTGTATTAATATTTCCTTGCACACTTTTAGGGTTGAACTTTTGACTTGGTTTGTATATTCAAGTATTTCTGGGATCTGGGGCCTCTGAAACCAATAATGTTGAGGAAACAGCATTAGATTTATCAGATTCTATCTTGTATATGGGAGATAACTTATTCAAGAAAAGTGTTGTTAATACTTTGGATGAATTTGTTGCTGCTCCAAATCTAAAAGCATCTACTGTCGCAGGAGAAACTTTTCTCGAGTAAGAATAGAACGGAGGCTTCTCTAGGGAAGAAGTTGAAAGGAGACATGCTTGCAGAGATTGAGAAGGTTCACAAGGTATGCAACAGTGATAGTTGACCCACCTTTCAACCTTCGTAGGTTTATGTCTTTTTCGTGGATGAAGAATAATTTTTCAAATAGAGATTCTGTAGCAAAAATTGTATCTCATATACTATTTTTACAATTCTACTTGCACAGAGGAAAGAGAGGCAGATGAAGAAGCAACACAGACAAGCTCTCCTCCTTGATAATTTTTTGACTGTAGATGGGCTTGGTCCAGGGCGCTCTCTTCGTGACAGAAAACCTGTAACCTACACTTTTGGTAAGGAAACAAACTTCTACCTTTGTTTTCGTTTTCCCAATAACAGTTGCTCTGCTTAAAAGCCAATCTTCTACTAACCATAATAGAGGATTTAACCATTGAGATCTTGGGTGTCATTCTGTTGCATATTGAACAACTTGACCCCGGTTATTGTTTAAAATAATAATTAGAGAAATGTGGCTGTTGGTGAGGCACCGGCTTATGTGGTTGTATTTCTGGATTACTGGTGATGGATTGAGATCAACTGATCAGATTAACGTATTATCAAATGTGGTCTAGTGATACAAATTCCTAATTGATTGCTTGAGCAATATCCCGTGGTTACTCTTGAGCAATATCTCTGGCTTACTCTTGAGAAATATCCCATGACTTTTATATCTGAGTTTTACCTGAATGCTCTAGATTTTAATAGCAACTCTGGGAATTCGAGGATGGCCACATCAGGGCAGGATGTTTATACTTACTGTTATTCCCATGTGTCAATGGGTATATGGAATCTGATTGTTTTGTCAAATAATTTTGCAGATGATTATGACCGGTCCATCAATGAGGCAATCAAAGTAACCAAGTATGGGTTTCATACTCTCCCTCTCTCTCTCTCTCTCTCTCTCTCTCTCTCTCTCTCTCTCTCTCTCACACACACACACACACACTTCTTTTAATACCAATATATAGGACTTTTGACTTATTTTTATTGTTCTTCTGTGTCAGAAAGAAGCAGCCATCTCCAGACCCTTTACAGAAACGAGAGCTAGTTGGGAGACCTGAAGCTTCTAGTAATGGTAAATGGAGTGCTACTACAAATTCCTATGAACATGTAGGATTTAGTGCTGCATCGCCTAAATCACCTGATTATGATGATGATGATGATGATGATGATGATGGCGAAGAAGATAACAAGTCTGAACAATTGGATCGAAGGTGAGCAAGTTTCTTCTTTGTCTTCAGTATTCTTTAAATCCTTGAACTTTTTTATATATTGATTTTTACTTATTACATGTAGCAATCGGCGAAGACAGAGGCCCCAACGGTATTCTGCGAAAGACTTTGTTGAAGCAGTTTCAGATAATGATGCAGACTTTGACAGTGATGATGATATAGTTGGTGAGGCTGTATATGATGAGGAATACTTGAAGAAACGTAAAGAGAGAAGAAAGTTTTCTAGTAGCTCTGAAGGAGATGAGGAGTATCATTTTGAGGAAGAAAATGCTGAAGAAGAGGAAGAAGAGGAAATGGAAGATTCCGCGAGTGCCAGTGAGGATAGTGATGAACCCCGAAAATTTAAAAAGTTGCCAGGCCGTACTAGGAGGGAAGCTAAATTGAGGTCTGTTGATGAGCTCCAGTCCGGTTTGAGACGCAGTAAGAGGGCCACCAGAAATCGTATTGATTATCGACAATATGAGTTCTCAGAATCGGAACCGGAGCCTATGAAACCTGAGAAATCAAATGCATCGGATGGACATTATGATGCCAGTGAAAACGGGGATTATTCAATGGAAAGTCATGATTCAGATGGTAATATTGAGGACCAAGAAATGAAAGTTGGTCAGGCAGTTGAAAATTACCCTGAGACAACAGTTGAGAAAGAGCAAAACCAGCCACCTGAAAAACCAAATAGCCCAGGGGAAGATGAAGTCGAAGGTGTACAGAAAAGACGTTTCCTCGACCTAAATGAGCTAGCCCCTGGTTCAGGTTTTGACGACGGTCCAAACTCAATAATGAAAGATGATGCGGATGATTTGTGATTGGAGGCTTCCTCCCCTGCTGGATAGCACAGGTGTGATTTGCAAGGAAGCCGAGGTGTACGATTGTAAAATTTATAAATTTTGTGCGTTATTCCCATGGAGAAAGTTGCGGCCAGAGTTCTCCTAGGTGTATTTACGCAGCAACAGGGTAGCGACATGAGGCGGAGAGGTATGTAGATTAGATAGTCATTTTTTTTAGTATGTCAACGTCGAAAGAAACCTATGGAGCTAGGACCGGTGAATGGAACTTGTTTGGGAGTTGCTTAGTTCATCCGATCAATGTACAATAACCCTCAGCTAATATTGTAACTGAAAGATTTGGCCTTAGATGTTAAAAAGTCGAAATCTTTTGTAGTATAGTATTATTATTATCTCTCGTGCTCGTGTATCGGCCGATATGGTGGTCTCCCGTACAAGTCCGAGAGCATATTAGGGTTGGCTGTGTTGTAATGGAACCATCCTCCCTCCCTTAGAAGGTAACTGCTCTTATCTTGTATTCAGATTGGCTTATTTCTTATTTGTCATTTCATTTTACCAGAACTTTTAGATTTCTTGGCTCTTTCTCGGCACAGTTTCAAGTCACCGAAAGCACGGTGACTATCTCGGAGTCCGGGAGTGCGTTATGCACGCCGGCGCTCCTGCACCGGAGTCTGGAGTTTATGAGTGGAGCACGAAAAGCTCTGCTCTGAAATGCCAGCATTCGTGTGGCATATTTGAAATGTGAACATTAGTTTTTATATGATTCTTCTACGTATTGTACTCAACTTGTTATCAACTTTCGATTTTCACCCTTAATCTTTTTTTTTTAAGAAAATTAAGAACTCAAACTAAATTTTTTAGCCATTTTCTTCCTATTGTTTATTTTCTTCATGTTTAATCCAATTTTTTGTTAAATGAAGGCATTCACATGTTCTGTACATAACTTTATATTGGATGAAATGTGGACAATATTAAGGGAAATTGGTTAAAAGAATTAGTTTTTCAGAGAGAGGGAAAATCGAAAGTCGGGGACAAGTTTAAGGTGGATTTTGGCAGTTTACTCACTTATTTAGGGTTCATTTGGAACTGTTTTTAAAATGGTTAAAAGTGTTTTTTGTGAAACTGTTTTTGAAACCAATCATTAGTAAAGAAGTAATGCAATTCTTACCATAATTTTATATTACATTTTTTTACCATCTTAGGTGGCAGATGAGTTGAACAAGCTACATCATTTAATTTCAATCTTTTTATTAATTAAAACACTTAAATAATCTTAGAAGAAAGAAGGAGACTCCTCGTATACCACAATCATCATTTAATTAACAATCTTTTTATTAATTATTGATTAACATTTTGAAATTAATGCTAATTAATTTAAATGATGTGACTGTCCACATCAGATGCCACCTAAGGTGATATACAATTGTGGTACAAAAATATACAAGTGAATCTTGGAAAATTACTTGAAGTATTTTGTATAAAAAGCACATAACTGGTGCTTCTTGTAGGAAGCGCTTTTAGTGCTTTTAGACCATCTCCAAAGGAGATGTCAAATTCTAAGTGGAATTCCATGTAATCAAATTTGAAGGTAGGAGTGAGCTCCAACCGATATGTCAATCCTATGTGAATTGACATATGAGTTTTCATATGTCAAATTTGACATATAATAAAAGGTGATATCAAAAATTTTTTTAATTATTTTATTATGTGGGTCCTATTAATGTACCAATTATAGATCTTGAAAAATGTATTTAAATTGATTTCTTTTTAAAATAGGTCCTACAAATATCATTTATAACAAAAAACCATATCGGTTGAAAAAAAAGAAAATCTAACATTGCCACATCAGCCATCAAATTAACATTTGACATTTATTTTTTGACATCTCTTTTGGAGATGCTCTTAAAACTCAAAAACATTTTATCTAAAAACGCTTTCAATCATTTCAAAAACACTTTCAAATAAATCTTAAATGTATACTCATCTTAGCACGAGTAGTTTAGGGATCCAAATAGTGAGGGTAGAGAAGTTATCACCATAAGGTCTAATGTTTGGATATAACAAAGGAAACGCTTCTTTCTTTTTCAACAAGTCAATATTCTAACTATTCTAATTTTTTAAAATACTATTGAACTAAAAAGTTACTGGGCATTTGGGTACTGCTATTCGCATATTTATTTTTATTTCTCACACACGTCTTTTAATTTTCAATTGTCGAATCAAATAAATTGAAGAAAATTAATAAATGAAAATTAATATAAGGATGCAGGAAGTAAAAAGATGTGTGTTAATAACCCTGCGCTACCAGGAAATGTCTTTGTCTAAGCATCAATCTTTTCCCAAACACACGAGATCTATAATTCATTATTGGAAGAAAATGACAAGAGAATTGAAACATCATAAGAAAGTTTGAATAAATAATGTTCAAGGAGGAGAGCCAAGCCAAAAGCCAGCTCATTCTTCATAATGCCTTTAATATTATGTCCTATGATGGAAAAGAAAAGATTCATCATGTCACACATTAAAAAATTAAGCTTACTATTTTCATGTAAAAGTTGTCCTATGCCCGATACCCACCACTACGGTGCAAGCTGGATTGGATATTTCAATCCATTTCCATTTTGAGTTCGAATATTTTTGAAATTTTGGATGGCGATTGACATGTACCTACTGATTCAAAATTCTGAAATTTTGATCTTTAATTTCTCGAACTTAGTACTTTTTTTTTGTTTGCTACCCGCTCGTAGTGAGGGGGGCGCCATACTAACATGAATAGCTTATGGCATGCTTAGAGTGATCTCACCAACATATGGTGATAAACAGATTTCAAACATCATACTTCACTTGGACTTAGGCACTATCACCAATTAATCACTTTAATGTCCTATTTAGTTACAAGTCTATGCTATCAGGCTCGGCCTCAAATGTAGTACTGTAAATAAAACCCATACAATTCTTATTTTAGCATGTTTCTTATTTGAATTTTGTATATTTAATCATACTATTATATATTATAAATAAAGAGTATAATCATACGTACTATTTTATCTTGTGTAATATGATTTTATGTCATATACACATAAATGCTTACAAATATTGCAAAAAATTGAGAAAAAAATATTGAATGCCATTACAAAAGTTTGAAATTTCAAAGTCTGGCAAAATATAAGAATTATGTTTCCAAAACTCTGACCTAAAACTGATTCCGAAATTTTCGATAATCTAAAACTCCAAAATTGGAACTAATATTTGATTTCGTAACTTTTTTGGATTGGTATTGGAATGCTTGTTTCCGATTTGATCCGAACAAAAATCATCCCTACCCACCACTATTTAACGAGAGTTTTTTTCAGTTACAATACAAATGAAGAAAATAACATATTTTTTTTGTATCCCTCCATTTATTTTATAATAAGTGAAGTACTCGCTTGAATCCTAGATGCTTTGAAAAATTTCACTCCGAAAAACAACAAAAGAAGTTTTCCTGGATTCTGGTTGGCATAGGGCCGTGGTGGGCTTCGATTGCTTTAAACCATCTGATTTTTTTGTGGTACTTTTTTGGGTTTTATCTGATGAATTGGTCTAAACTGTTGTATCACAACTCAGCAAGTCAGCGAGTTAGTGAGATTGGAAAACGACTTGTACTAGTACATGTACATCTCGGTCGTAATTGTAGCATCATGTGTTAATAATACAACGAAAATGCGTAATATTAATAATGTATTTGTACTGTATAAGTTGTTCTACGGTGACAGAGTTAGAGTATAGTATAGATTGGATCGGATCGGATCACTTTTGTGAGAGAAAAGTGGTGTAATTGTGTGGCCACTGCATAAAGTGGCTTAGTTTCTTTCGAAATGGATGAGTTTTGGGTTCACTCTCGTTCGCCCGGTGAAACAAGAAAATCCAAAACGATCATCAAGCAACCAATCCATGGAAACTCCACATCACTCATCACGTGGTCTTTTGTTCCTTCACTGTTCCATCCATCATGCCTTTTTAAAGTCTTCTATTTGGTAGTGTCTCATTAGCTTTGTGTATCGTCTCTATGTTTGGTCGAAAAGCTGAAATTCATTAAACTTAAAACCTACAAAGTCTCACAACGGCTCAAGACAAACAGTGGGAGGTCCAATTCCACACCAAGGTAAGAGGAGAAGGATGGAAGGCATAAGAACAGGAGAGACGTCGAAAGACGCCCGGAAAAACGACGATAAACGTCGAGAAAGCATGCTCAGTACTCACAACTCTCAAACCGGCAAAGGTAATTTTGGAGCGGTACTCCCAGACCCTGTGTAAAACGGAAGCCTTGTACACTGGGTACGACCAAAGCTTTTTTATGGAGAGAGGGAGTGTTTTGGAGTGTCCTCCACATATTTTGGTTGAACGTAAAGGAAAAATATATTTTTATGTCGTACCAATGGGAGTCAAAATGTGTTAGAGCACTCCTACAAAACTTTATGTACTTGTTATTGTTAACAAAAACAACTTTACTTATTATTATATCACCCAAATTAAAAGTGAGCAAAAGTTTTGGATTAGATCAACTCTAGTTACCATCTTTTTGCTTGATTTAATTAACTATGATCCTTCCCTTCGAATATTTAATAATTTAATCTTTGATCCAACTATTTGTTTTTCCAACTATTTGATCCAACTATTTGTTTTTCCTTATTGAAGTATGAATATATAGTGACAAAATGCTAGAAGTGATGGTAGCCCATCGCAACCGTATAACCTCAAAAGACTAAGTTTTATAACCACCATTTTAGTAAAGTATGCATCTTCAAAGATAATAGACTATAAATTTGAATCACACGTTCGAGTGAGAATCGATATATTGGTACCCATGTTTGCTACATGTGTATACTTATAATTAAAAATTCATACCAATGAGAGTCAAAACGTGTTAAAGCATTCTTATAAATTTTGGGTGGTGCTACCCGCACATCAATTTTTACTTTTTACACACTCTTCTCAATTTCTGGTCGTCAGATCGAATGATTCGAAGAAGATCAAATAATAGAAATTAACAACAAAGGGTGTCTGGATTAGATCAACCAAATGAAAAAGTAAGCGAAAAGGCTTTGGATTAGATCAACTCTAATTAGAATCATTTTGCTTGAACTCTCAACTTTTTTTATCCAAATAATGAGATTGGTAATCTTAATTGACATCATCAAACTCAAAAACCCCAAATAATCACTCACTTGCCCTAGCTGCCCTAATTATATTGGCAACCAAATCTCTCTTACCTTCAACCTCTTTGTTTCCTCCTCCCTCCTCCTCCTCGACCGCCACCTCCTCCTCCTTGCTTGTATCAATCTCCTTGATCTCCTCATATTTTTTCTTTGCAGCTTCCCCCTTCACTTCCTCAAGAGCTTGGATAAAATTCGAAAGACATTTCTCCGGATCATCATTTGGTGACTTTGGCATAAGATTCTCAGCAACGTCGGCCGGGGTCATTTTCGTCACTCCCATCAGCTTTTCTATCTCATCAAACGTCTCATGCCTCTCAATCCTCAAGTAATTCTTGGCCAAAACCCTAAACCCATCAAAAGTACAGTAAGAAAGGGCAATGTGTTTGTCCATTCTACCCCTCCGAATCAATGCCGGATCAAGCTTCTCAACATAATTAGTAGTAAAAACAACCAGCCTCTCACCTCCGCAAGCAGACCATAACCCATCAATGAAGTTCAACAGCCCCGAAAGCGTCACCTTGCTGCTGCCGCCGTACACTTCCTCTTTCGGCTCCTTAATCCGCTCCTTCCAGGCTCCTCCACCTTTCACCTCCTCCTCCAGAAAACCCTTCTCCGCCGCCCCTCTCTTCTTCATCTGCCCTGTCAAATCAAGCGAACAGTCTATGTCCTCGATCACAATAATACTCTTACTCGTCGTCTCAATCAAAAGCTTCCTCAGCTCCGTATTGTCCTTCACCGCGGTGAGCTCCAAGTCATAAATATCGTACCCCAACAGATTCGCCATCGCGGCTATCATCGTGGACTTCCCGGTCCCCGGAGGACCGTACAGCAAGTAACCCCTCTTCCAAGCTTTCCCAATCCTTGCATAAAAGTCCTTGCTTTTGCTGAAGGTCACCAGATCTTCGATGATCTCCTTCTTCTTCTCCGGATCCAACGCCATTGTCTCAAACGTTGCTGGGTGCTCGAACACAATGTGGCTCCACATCGTCTGCTTGTAGCTCGGCCATTTGTACCCCGGACTATTTGTGTACAGCTTCCTCTGACGATTTCTTACACGGATCTCCTTCCCTTCATTAACGACATGGTTTAAATAGTCCACCGTGATTATGTCCCGGTACTTTTTGTGAAAAGTCAGCTTGTAAAATCGTTTCTCCTGGTCGGGATAATAGGCCATGGACATAGATCTCCCGCCAGGGGACACGGATTTGAACAAAACCCACCAGACTTTGGTCCCCCTGAAATCATCCGTCGCTCTCTCGTACTCGTCCATGCTGAGGACGAGGTTGCTGCTGTCCTTCACCATCTCCGCCTTGAGCCGCTTGGCGCTCTTGGAGGTGTTGGAGCTGAGGTAGGCCTCCACGGCGGAGTAGGCCTCGCTTCGCTTGAGGCGGTCGCCGGTGAACTCGTGGATGGAAATTTCGATGTAGGGGTAGAAGTAGCCGGTGACTCTGTGGGAGTATCGCTCCAGGAAGTGGCGGAGTTCGTACGGACAGTACTGGCGGATGATTGCCCAGATGAACATGAAGCTTGCTAGGGTTGAGCCCATTGTTGCCCACATCTGCTGGCTCATCATTGTTGGTGGCAACATTTCTGAAGCTTGCTAGGTCTTGTTTTAGGGTTTGGGATGGGGCTGTCTAGGGTTTCACTGGCTAAACTCTGCACCTTTAATTTTCATGGTTTTTGTGTTGATGATCAGAATGGGGACTGTGAATTCAAAGGGGTAGGTGGATAATGAGATGATGGTGGAGCTTATAAACAAGATCAGCTAGTCCTAAGAGGAACCTCCTTTTTAAAAAAATCACATTCACAACGTGATTACTGGCTTTTTACGTATTTGCCAATTATAATTTGACATATATAGAATGAAAAAAAATTAATTTAATATTACAGTAAAAAACACTATGTTAGATTGTGATTTGTATGTGACTATTAGATTTTTCTTAGAGAAGTGATTTTGACACATTTCTTTTAACTTCTTACACCCCTTAGTATAATCTCAACCATTGATTTCGTTTGATTTATTTAATCTGGTGGCCATAAATAAAGAGGGATGTGTAATAAGCAAAAAGTGATTTGTTAAAATCACTTCCTTCTTTCATTCAACATGTGTCAGGTGCGGATTACGTACGTTAAATAAGTTGGTTAGAGTAATATGTCATCCTGTTTGCACACAAGTTCAAATTTACACAAGTGGGGCCACCCATAGGCTTAAATGATATGGAAGTACATAGAGGTCTTAATTTTGTGTGGCTACCATCTTAAATTAGAATAGTTTAAAATATTACGTTTTAATAGATAGTCACAATGTGAACCTTTTAACATTTTTGTATAAACAAATGATAGAAAGCAAGCAAAATAATGTAAACAAATTGGCAAAGAACAAGTTCGCAAAGAGAGATGGGGGAGACGAGGATTAGAACAATCTCAAAATTGAGGATTACACTGATTGACTGGTGGGTCTACGTGCAGTGTGCACCAAATTAATTAAAGTACCTGCATGGGATGGGAGGTGACTAATCCACAAGCTAAAAAGAGTCAATTATTGAACACGTGTCCCGCACATAAGACACTCGGACGAAAGAAAGTGGGTCTCCGAATGGGATTAGAAATATTGGAGCGACTTTGATCAATTGTTTATGAAACAAAACGATAACTTCATAAGGAGATTTTTTCAGTGTATTAAAAGCATGATCCAATACATCATGTATCACAATACAAGTAATTAGATATTTGAAGAAAAAAAGGTCTAACTATTTACATTATGACACTTAGGCCCTGTTTGGTATTGTTTTTTTACTAAAAATTGTTTCTCTTTAAAGTTAAGTAGTAAAAAAATGTTCAGTAAAAATAATATATAGTAAACAAAATGTTTGGTAAAATTAATATATCCTACTTATTTTAATAACAACGAACTCCAGACAGCAGCTTTTAAAAGCAGTATTTAGGTTGCTTTTAAAAGCTACTTTAATAAAAATTAGAGTTGAGTTTTTAATAAATATATTCAATTGTTGTAGACCTTCATTAATTCTTTTTAAGTGACATTATTTAGCTTTCCACACACATTTTATCCTTTAATGAGAAAAGTAGACGATACCCCTACCACTACAAATACTAACCTTACACCTTCATTGCCATTACAACCACCATTTTTGCCACCATCGCCGCCATAACCACAACCTCCACCACTGTCACCACCATTATTACCTCCACCACCACCATTGCTGCCACCACCACTGCCACCATTGTCACCACCATCGATGCTGCCATTGTCACCACCACCAACATGCATCATTACCGCAACCGCCACCACTGCCACCACAACCACAACTGCCATAACCACCATCATTTCTGCAGCCGCCACTACCACAATCATTGCCGCCATCGCCACTGGCACTACCACCATAACCGCAACCACCGCCACTACCACCGCAACCACAACCGCCACTACCGGTGCTACCACCACCTTACCACCATTGTAACCTCTCCATCCCAACCAACACATCTCACTATTAGCATCACCACTACACCTCCACCGCAACCACCACCATCATTACCACCACTGATGTCGTCATCCCCACTCCTACTACTATATCCATTTGTTATTGTATAAAATTATATCACTTTTACATTAAATTTTACCAAATACTTTTACGCTGCTTTTTATACTCTCAACACTTTTAAAATTCAATTAGCCAAACGCTCGTCAGCTTTATTTTACAGCTGATTATTCTTAAAGCACAACATAAGCAGTTTTTTTAAAAAGCACATCAATCCCAAACTGACCCTTAGTGTATCAAGATATATTCCCAGCACACTGAAGAAAAAAAATTCTTTTGAAAAGGATTGTGGGGTCCTTGTCTTCCTAATGTTTCTTATTTTGGCTTAGCTTTACACTTTCTTTTGTGGAAAATCATCTTTTTACTAATTAGATTTTGGGATAGGCAATCCAATCCACTCTTCTCCCTCCCCAAAACACTCTAGCCCACTCGAGCAATTGGATCCAAGGCGAGTCCGATGGAAAAGTCAGGCAATAATCGCCTAGCCCAGCACTCTGCCTATGTGACGTAAGGGTAACGTGATCATAACGCCACGATTTAAATTATTAAAAATTATAAAAAAACTAATTAAAAATATAAAAGTTTATAATTTATTTTCTATAAATACATAACCATATTCTCCCACATTACATTACATTTCAATATTTTTGAATACTTTTAATTAATCTTTCATTATTGTTTGTAATTAAAAATAACGTTATCTTTTATTATTTTATAAAATAAAAAATACTAATATTTTTTACAAACTACCCGAGCTATTCAATTTAAGAATAGAAATACACTTAAACATTTACAATTCATTATAAATAATATTGTTCATTTAAAAAGATTAAGTTGTTTATTGCCCAAATAAGCCTTCCTACGTTGAAACTGAAAGTGCTCTTAAAACTCCCTCGTACACATCAGAACTCCAAGGAAAATATATACGTGGCATTTGTTAAGCCTTCTCACATGGTTGGTGAAGGAGAAAGAAGAAGACAAGTAGTTACAGACTTTCAGGTCACAAATCACGTCACTCACGTGGCAACATTGCATGCTGTGGATTCGCAGAAATTTGCCATCAACTACCATGATGGTTGGACAAGGATTGTCTGCCATTCCACTTTTGATATTTTTCTGTATTTTTTTATTTGTGTAATCACGGTTAAATCATTTTAATATTTTATATTACTATTTATTTTAATTTTATTATCTTTATAAAAAAATATAAAATATTAACGTAATTTAATCGTAATCATATAAAACAAGAGTACACTAGAAATGGAAAGGCAGACAATCCATGTCTTCTCCCAAAATTTGAAATTATTGGACTGGCCATGATGGTACGTATTTGTAACATAATAACTCACAAGAGAACAAAAAACATCGAACCCTCGTTAGCACGAATATTTTTTCGGTATGACCATCGTACTTTAAAGCTTCGGAAGGGGATCCTTTCTAGATCCCTTTCATCAAGTTTTTTTATTCAAAAGTTAAAAGTTATTATCTTTATTAATTAATAAAAAAAAATTTGTCAATCAAAAGAGAGTAAAATACAACTTAGTCTTTTATCACACATAAAAAAAAAATGATGGACAATAATGTAATTTCACAAGTTTAAATTTGACTATTTTTTATTTAAATCTCACATAAAAATGATGTTAAAATATCTCTAATATTTAAAATTTTAAAAAAAATCAAAAATAAAAACCTTATACTTCCCCCACGTTTTCTCTCTCTCTCTCTCTCTCTCTCTCTCTTTTCCCTTCCCATTTTCTAAAAAAATATGTTTATATACACAAAGTGTGTAGGCTAGTAACTTTTAAAGTGAACCCGTGTTTGTAACCATTTGATCAAATTTCAAGATCTCGGATTAATTGATGAGGAGAATTTCGTAGAAGAGATTTGGAGATAATCTCTTTCCAAAAGCTTCTTAATGCCTTTGAAACTGTTACCTTTACAGTTTTATCGTATGCCTTTGAATTCTGTAAGAGGCAAAGGAAGCAAGGAGAGAACTGTAAATCCTCCGGTCATGAAGATAGATTTGGACCCTAATTTGGGCCCCTAGCTATAATACTCATCAAGGAAAACCCTAATTCATTCTATTTACAATGAAATGAAAAAACAGTACAAGGAAAAGGCAGAAAGAACGAATTCCTAATCGCTTCATACAACGAAAGATTAAAAAAACTACACTTTCTGATGCTTCCTGCATATATTATTGATTTCAAATTGTTCCTACTTAATTTAACTATGATCACCACCTTCAAGTTCTAGGGCTGCAGATTCTTGACACATTCCTCGTTGGCGAACCAGTTCGGTATTATCCTTGCTAGATGAGGATGCAGGTCTTTGTAGGAGTTCTTGATCGTCCCTTCGGCAACTTGAGTGGCAACCGAGATCTCTGCAACAAAACAAAATTAATACAGGCTTTTCCAAGAGAATAATCGATAGGTCACATAGATTCCTAACCTTTAAGAGACATTTTCTCATCTGATAGTTGATTAATGGTATAAGTAACGGCAGCTGCCACCGATATGGGGCTCCTCCTGCAGAAGACAGGACCTTAATTACTTCCATGAAGTTGAAAAGAAGCCATCTAATGCTGTTAATGCTTCGATTCGGTTGAAAGTTTTGAAATCCAGGGATTTTGGTTGGGTACAATTTCTATTGGATTGAAGTATTTGCAATACTTCATATCCAAAATTGTATCCCGAAGGAGGAAATTCTTAGACTCGGTCTAAGAAAATTCGTTACTGCGAAATATGTAAGGACTCTCCCCTTGTTAGGTTTTTTTTTTTTTTTTGAAAGACTGGATAAGATTAACCAGGCAAGAGCCAACGGAACAAAGAAAGCCCACACAAGGGGCAAGCACAGCAAAACAGACAAACGGTTATGTGAGGGAGAACAACAGAACAAAGACACTACCACAAAGGCCAGACGTCATCCCAACACACACACACACACCAAAAAACACTTATTGAGGGCGAGGAAGCCCAGACAAAAGGTTCAAGCTAAAAAGATCATGAATTATGTAACAAGATTGTTGTGAACTGGCGGAGGACAACCTTATAACAAGCTCTTCAATGTTCTGCACCATTTCTTGGGCAGCCTTGACATCTCGATTCTTCATTCCAAGATTGGAACAAAAGCGTCTCTGCAGAGAAAATGCGATAATTATGTTCTCAAGCAAATTACATTCCAAAAAGAAAATAAAATATTGAAACGCAAAGAGACGGGAAATATAAAAAAAAAAACGAGTTTTAAAAAAAAGATCGTAATACTGTTCACTTTAACGAAAAATCATATTTTTACACGAAATAGTCAAACCTGATACTATTCATTTTACCCTTTATTTTGTCATTATCATTACAAGTCAAAGTTTTCAAGCCATTTTCATTAGTTTTCCTAAAAAAAACTCACCAGATAATCTCCAGCATGGATAGTTCCCATTTCCTGACCAAGCTCGGCCTCCAGGTGTTTCAAAATGAACTCTTTTGCCCGTCCAATTTCCTTCTTGGTAGCTCCACTGACTGCAGTGCATATTTCTGGTCGGAACACAAGTTTAGTAAAATCCCGGGCGCATAAACATAAGCAAACCAATTGAAATCATTACGAACACACAAAACATGCGCTTCTACCTTTCATAGTACGAGCCTTATTTTCTTGTCTACAAGCAATGTAAAGGCAAGCAGCCACAACTGCATCTTGATTTCGCCCTCGGAGAGGTTTTTGATCTTCTACCTTCTTGTAGATTTCATTGGCTCGATCCTGGTCGTCAGAATTAAAAAACCATAAAGATTACCAATCCGAAACAGAAGGTTTTAGACTTTTAGTCAAATAAAGATTAATTTCAAATGCTGTGAGCATAAACCCCCTAATAAGAAGTTGAAACTAATATGTGAGATCACAAAATAATTCTACATCAGAAGACAATACATCAAAAATACTGAAAAATTGCAACTTCAATGAATGTGTTGGAATACTGAGTTACCAACCAAAAACTAATGACCAAATACTAAATAGATTCAAGAAATTGTGCGCAATTAATCTCAAAATGAGGTCCTCGGACATGCACAAAGAAGTCACAGACAGGTCACTAAACCATGAAAATGGTAAATATAGATTCATCCCATTGATTCAAAATGAAATGAAATTCTTCATCATACAACACTAATATAATTACATCAAGGAATTAGCTTTATATGTACTGCATTTACTCAAATGCAGGATACGACTAAGGGATGATAAGGGAAAATTTGATGAAATAGCGGGACAAAAACGATATCTTTTCAAAACTTGATGAAATAGCCGGACAAAAACAATAGCTTTTCGTTCAACTTATATCGTAAATCATTATAAGAGTTGCCATTTTTCATTGTTTCAATCCATCAACTAGCCTCAACCAATCATAAACCGAAGGAACAAACCATTCATTACCTAACATCCTTGTAATTAGCCACAAAAATGGGACAGTGACCAAAAATGCATTTTACACATTTCCAGTTGAAAATAAATCAATTGACAAAACCAAAACACAAAGAAAATGATGCTAAAATATTAACTGATATACCTTTATGATTGTAACAAGTCCCAACCTGCAGTGAAAACCCAACACATTGCATCAGATTATGTTCCCAATTGAGCCAGAAGAGCAAGTACATTCTAAAAGCCAAAAACGCTTTAAACTATGTTTGCTAAAAAAATTTAAATGTAAATACTTATAGCTCGTAGAAGCGCTCTATGAAGAAGTACATGCTAGAAGCTTTTTCAAAAAGTACTTTCAAGTGCCTTTTAACAAAACTTATTTTTTAAAACAAGTCAACATGCTTATCATAAAGGCACTTCTAATAGAAGCACTTTTGAGCGTAATTGTTTTCTAGGGACGCAATCCCACATGGGCTCACTGTTGATGACATGATAGTGATGTAGTGCTTTATAGTTTTAACGATAAGGATAAAATAAAGGGTAAAGTGAATAGTATTATAATTGACTTTTTAGTGTAAAAATATGATTTTTCGTTAAAGTGAACAGTACCTAGAGCTATTCATTAAAAGTTCCAAAAAAGGAAAACTAATTAAAAGGGCTTGAAAAATTTGAATTTTAACGATAAGGACAAAATAAAGGGTAAAGTAAATAGTACCAGGATTGACTTTTTAATGTAAAAATGTGGTTTTTCGTTCAAGTGAACAATATCGGGAGTTTTTCATTAAAAGTTTCAAAAAAAGGAAAACTAATGAAAATGACTTGAAAACTTTAAGTTTTAACAATAAAGACAAAATAAAGAGTAAAGTGAATAGTATGACTTTTTAGTATAAAAATATAATTTTTTATTAAAATGAACAGTAACGGGAGTTTTTCATTAAAATTCCTTTTTAAAAAAAGGGTAGGATTTTCTTCCATCTTAGTATCATTCTCTACTCTTTCCCTCTCTCACACTTTTTTTTTATATAAAAATTTCAAAACAAGATGTTAACGTTATTTAATTATAACTGTTTGAATAAAAAATTAAGAGAAAATCCTACTCTTTTCGAAAATACAATCCAAACAAAAAAATTTCTTCCTTTTTCCTTTCACTGTCCGAGCCACCAAACAAATACAAATTAAGTTAATTAACAAAAACAAGTAAAATTAGAGCATGCAAAGCAAAAAACCAAACCTGTCGGCCATCACGGCAATTGCACCGAAGACGTCGAGAAGATGACGGTCCGGCTTAGAGGCGCGGCCTTGCCACTTCCCGACGGAGGAGGGCAAGGCTTCGGAGGAGGAGCCGCCATTTCTGGGCCTGGCGATGACGGTGGAAAGCCCAGCTTCTGACAAAAGCGGGTTAACGGGTCCGCCGACACGGTTCGGGTCTTTGTCGTTGGAATCGTCTGCGAAGGAGCGCCACTCAGCGGTCTCGTCGACGGTATGCGCCTCCAGTACGAGGCCGCACTCGGAGCATATCGCGTCGCCCGCTCTGTGGTCGAAGACAACCTCCGTCAGACTATTACAGTCGCGGCAAAACGTGTCCGACATAACTCCACCAAAACAACGTTATTTTTTTTCGATTTCTTTTAAGGATTTTTGTTTTGTCGGAGCCCTTCAGACCGTTATGATTTTTTAAAATTCTTTTTGTTTGCTGTGAAACTGTAAATCTTGTGAGCGGTAAAGGGAGGGTTTTTATAGACGTTTGGGGGGGAAGGAGGAGGAAGGAGAGGTGGATATGGTAATTTTAGGGGTGGCTTTTATTTATTTTGTTTTTTTTTTTTTTGCAACTTTATCCAACAAATTAAATGTTTGGATAGGGGGTAGGAATTTATTTTGGATTTGATGGGGGTAGGTTCAATGAACAAATTAGCTGGAATAAGGATTTGGATACGTAACTTAATTGCATATCTGATTCGGAGAATTTTTGAAATGTTATATGAACGTATACATTTTTGTTTTAATTTGTTATACGATAAAATTTTAAATGATTTGTTGTACCAATTTTATGAAATTATTAATATGTCATCATACCATAATTTTGTTAAAGTTTTCATACAAAATAAATCATGTGACATGATTATTTCGGATTTTTAAATATTTCACTTCCGTTCTAGTAAGTTGTTTTCGGCAAAAATAATTCTAGGGTTTCTCAAAAAGATACACAAAAAGGTTGATCTGGTATACAAGGCATGCTTAGTGTTACACAAATGATAAAACGTCTACTTATCTGTGTGTGTTTGATGTAGTATTTTATGGACTTATAACACAATACTGACACATCACATCGTATTCCACACTAATGTGAGTTCTAATAACAACCACTTACAAAAAGAAAATTGAATACATGTATACACACACACACACACACACTAAACCACGTAATGGGCAACCTAATTTGGTATCGAATTCACCATTCACGAGATTCAAACCTAAGACTTATCACTTCTAAGTGAATTTGAACCTAAGACTTCTTATTTTTGAGTGAAAATGAATATCATCAGACCGTAGTACTGAGTTTGACAATAAAAAAAATTATTGAATATATGTTATACGATTAGTAAGTACATAATTATATTGATCCAAAAAAAGCAAGTACATAATAATAAGAGAACTTTAACGAAAAATTCACTTACTGTTCACTTTAACGAAAAACCACATTTTTACACACAAAAATCAATCATGGTACTATTCACGTTGCCCTTTATTTTGTCCTTATCGTTAAAACTCAAAGTTTTCAAGCTTTTTGTATTAATTTCCCTAATGAATGAACTTTAATGAAAAACTCATGATACAATACAAAAGGAAGAGGGAGATAATTCAGATTTCTTATTATTGTTCATTGATGGTAACATCATTAAAACTGGGAAAAGTATCAAAGATTTCTTTCTTCTTATAATAAACCCTAATGTTTCAGTATTTGGTGTCACCAGTTATATACAAATACAATTACGTTTTTATCTCTCTCCTCAGGTGACTAGTCTTAATTGTGCACGAACGGAATTCCTACCTAAAAATGGAGTGTACAGCCCAATGGGGTTTATATAGAATGCCCGATACGCGGGTTCGGACACGAAATCGCCATCAAACGTTAACAGTATAATACCAAAAAATAAAAGACAGATCATATTATAAACAGTTGGTGACTCCATAAGCAATAAAAATATGAAACCAACTTGTGTTTTTGTTAATTAAACTGGTTGGAGAAACTTGACGACCAAGGTTGTCGAGCACTGAAACCAAACTCGTTGACAGCCAAAAACACCAGTACGATTTGTCGTTTGAAGATCCATGTCCAAGTGAAGCAAATATACTTTTCAGTTGGCACATGTCGAGCTCTTTGTCTGGAAATGTTCCCTGCACACACACATCCGGTCGAACTCGACCTCGACCTCTTCGTCTTTCATCGTCGTCTTCCTCCCGGGAGTCCGGAACATCAGATCAAAAAAGAAAGAAACTAAGAGCAGTACCAACAAAAGAATCTCGGGAGGAAGACGATGATGAATGATGAAGAGCAGTACCAATGAAAGAATATGGAAACGAAATTTCTTTTTATACAGGCCGTTTCTTTTTGTACAGGGACCAGATCACACGGTGCTATAACTGCAAAAAACTTCAATGTCCTAGATTCTCGAGACGGGGTCATGAAAAACCACAAATACTATCTCATGCTGCAGCACTGCGGTCGTCCGAGTTGTTTCAATTTGCCCCACATGCACATCATCTGTCTAGGAGACTGGTAATGGGCGGTGTAATAATCTTCGATGCACCCGAATTGGCAGAACTTCAAGCTGTGCCTGTACTCGACTGGTTTTGAGCTGTTGAATTTCTCAACCCACATTCCCATGCTCACATCTTCCATCTTAAACAACTGCACAAAGATCAAATTGTTTAGAACAACCACCCATTACATTATCATATCGGTGTGTGCGTGCATGCGTGAAGTAGAGAGAGGGCGTGGATGTTACTTACCCTTAATTTACGCCTTTCAAACTCGGATACTACGAACTTTGCAACGTCAGATGACAAGATGTAACCTGGTCCATTTGCGTAAGGTGGATAGTCTTCTTCTGGCCACTCCTGAAACAAGAAAACAGATAACAAATGGCTATGAATACTAATATCAAAAACAAGCATCAGCGCAAAACAATGCAAGAAATTGAACATAATACAACATTGACACTCTTTAACAAGATTTCAACAGAATAAAGACTCTTACAAGTCAATATCACAGACAATAAATCTGATATAATTAACATTCTTCGAAATATATTTTTTGATTCCCACCCCCCACCCAAAAATTAAAAAATTAAAAAAAAAAAAAAAAAAAAAAACAGAAAAAATCCAAAGCAAAAAGAATATCGATAAACTGAAGCAAATGAGAACTAGCTACATGTAGAAGTAGGGTCGACAATCTCACTACATATCATGTATCAGAAACAATAAGTTTGTACATACCTCATATGTGACAGCCCATTTACCATAGCGCAGAGGCTTATGGTAGTAATTTATGTTCCCCACATACAAGCTCCTTCCCTCTGGTACTTTATGTGCCTCTCTGATAACGGCACCTACTCTAACAAACGTGTCATCATCGCACTTCATAATGTACTTAGCAGCCATGGTACGAACCTGAAACAGAAGCAACACCATTATTAGAAAACCATTTCCAGGAGAATACTGTACAGTATCGAATCTTCATTTATTTGTTTATTCCAAAACTCACCCCATACTCGCAGATAGCAACAGTTTTCAAGACGACCAAGTCATAGTTATCCATGTATGGCACTATAACAATATCGCCAAAAAACTCCGCTTCCTTCTTTAGCTCAACATTCACTTCCTTTTTAGCATGCTGTCAAGTATCAATTGAAAAGGTTGTGAGTCTCCCACTTAAACATTGTACACAACCAACTACAAATTTTCAAGTGTCATTATTGCTATTGCTTACCAATGCTACGAAGAAACGAGCAACCACTTTTGATGATCTGATAAGATTGTGCTGCATCCAAGACTTCCTTACCGCCATCCTCTCGGCAAAATGGTTGCCTGCAGAAAGGATACCAATGAAGAGTTCAACACCACCACGAGAAAGAGGCGGGGCCTGCCATCTGGTTGACATCTCAAGATGCTTCTGTGGAGCAAAACTAGGATGGGATGAGGGCAAAGAAGCGGCAAATACCGAGTGCAGATCAACATCCCCACTCAGAGACAACCCAGTGGCGTCCTCAAGCGAAAATCCCTGTCGACATCACAACTAAACTCTTAGCAAAGAATCCTCAATCATCACGAGGTAGAGGTAGCAGAATATTACTCACATTATGATAAGGAAAAGAGGCGATATGCCTCCCATCAACATTAACATGATAACCCTCCAAGCCAGCACTAAGAGTTAAAACAAACAATTTCTCCTCTGCAAATGGGTATGGCCAGTCAACAGGTACCCTTTTAGTTCTGCCTACTAACCGGCTCAACCACCATGTTGCCTTGGTCTCCACTGAGTGATTGTCGTCATCACGAATCCATTTCTCGCACTTCACCTGACCATCAACTAAAACCAGTCTAAAGAATTACACAACTTGGTGGTGCGGCATCAAAGATGAATTAACTCGGGGAATAATGAGAAAAAATGGCCAATAATCGAAAGATGCAAGATAACGAGCCAACAACCCAAAACAATAAATTTCTTCCTGAATAGGAAAACAAAAATCGTGTCATTTTCATATCATTCTTCTGGTACATAGTATGAATGAGCAGTTAAGCACTAATAACATAACAACTCAAACACACTTTGAATTTTGAAAATCGACACCGCATTCTGCATATCAAGCTGGCACAATACCACACTTCATACAAATTCAAATGCTGTTTTTATTCCCATTTCAGTAGCTTACTTGCAATGCTCCAAATCCAATGAATGCGAAAAGCTCAAAACAGAAACTAATGTACCAAACCAACATAAACAGAACAATTTACAAGTTTCATATCTAGCATTTCCAGTATATAACGTTATAGGACATTGATAATCACTCACCAGTTTCTTCATCAGCCTTAGATTTCCAGCCCTCGCATCGAAGCGCCGCGCCCCACTGCATCCTGTAACAAGTGTTGAGTTCAATCACAGGCCTTCCACTCCAATCCCCCTTCAACCTTGGATTGAAATGCAAAAGTCTCGGTGGCTCCTCACCCTCCACAGTCTTCAACCCCAGCAACTCCACCTTAAACTGCGAAACCATCGCCGACTCACCGTCCCTCAGCAGGGCAATCTTGGGCTGAAACTCCTGGTGCGCCGCCCTCGGCCTCCCCACAAGCGTTATGTGCGAACCCAATGTCAGCCCACACGGCAGCACTATCACCCTCCCCTGTGCCGAAAACTCCGACCCAGATACCGAAATCGAATGCTTGCATGCCTCAGATCGGTTCTCCACCTTTCCAGCATCTATCTGCACCTTTCCAGATTCCACCTCTCCCCAGAACTTCCTCCCCACTTCCCAGGCAACCTTCGCTGGCTTGTAAAGCTCCGAATCAAAAGTTTTCGGGTCGAATACTAAACCCGAAACAAAATTGGGCTCTCTGGGTCGCCGACTCTGAGTCGGCTGGTACGAGTTCTGCGAAACTTGCTCAAGAGGGCGACTTGGGGCGTCCTTTTCCTCCACGTCTTCCTTGCTATGGAGCCTGATGGGTCGAGACAACGAGTCCGGCGAGATTGTACTGAAACCAGTTTTGAACACGAAGGGGATTTCAACCGTGACTAATAGTAGATACAGAAATCCGACAGCGATCAGAATCTGAATCGATCTTTGCCTATTGACAGAGAAGAAGGTGCCGAATCTATCCAATTTGGCCCTCCTCATCCCCAAGTTCGTAAAAAATTCAAAACTACAGAATTTACCAGCAAGCAGAGATCAAACACACACAAAAAAATAAAAGATTTGAATTCTGGGTTTTGCGAAGAATGGAAATTTGAATTCTGGGTTTTGCGAAAAATGGAGTCTTTGATTTAAATACACGAAGAAGTTGGAGAACGAGTCAGCAACTGGAACCCACCGACGCGTCGAGAAGTTTTGGGAAGAAGAAAAAAGTGAAACTTGATTCCAATCCAGGTCGGTGTACGAGCTATTTCCTGGAAGACGAGAAAATAATTTCGTTTTCCGAATTTCGTTTTCGATTTTGTTTTCTCTCGTTTTTCAAATGGAAAATTTGGAAAGAAGCGAACTTGAAATAAAAAGAGACGTTTAATTGGTTTGGAGCGGAAATTATTGAATGAAAGTGTTGTGGGTGGGGTTGGGATCCGGTAATCAAAACACTACCCTACCCGCCACTTTGCCGGTGAGGAGGAGAACTCACTGTTACTGTTTACCCATTTACCTTTCCTGGGAGTAAATTCTATCTTGTGGAGTAATCATCCGCAATTAAATGAGATGGTCGATATTTTTGTGAATATTTCAAAAGTCATAAGAAGATACGGAAAAGGGATCGAAGGTTAAACTTCACTCCATATGGAAGAAATTCTCAAATTTCGACAAAAATTGACATATTTGACAAATTATCTTTCATTTTAAATTTATACGTTTTTTTAGTATTTCTATCATTTCCATCAAATTAGGGTTATCCACCCCTTCCGATGGCCGAAAAGATTCACACAGATATTTCAATCTCCTCATGTTTACAAGTTTAGCTTCCAGACCAACAGCGGGTTTCGAATCCGAGACCTCTAGTCATTTTTTGTAGTTTTTTTAAGAAGTCTTGCAATCCATCTATTACCGCATTTCTCTCCCAACATTTTTCATTAATTTTAATTTTTTTCAAGTGTATTAATAAACAATTAAAAATTATTGTCATGAGAACTATAACTTTGGTAGTGGATTTATCTTCATTTCCCTTTGAACTTATTCACTCCCATCTTCACCTTTAATTAATAAAAAAGTAGAAACATCAACTTTTATAATGTCACCTACCAACATATTTAAAACGATGGAAATAGTATTAAAAAGGTTACAATCAGGACATTGGTGGAAGAAGAACAGAAAAGTAACCGTTGCAAAGGATGAGAGAGAGAGAGAGAGAGAAATTAAAAGGTTAATCTAAAAGATTAAAATGTTAATTTTAGATTAGATTAATAAAAAGTGTTGGGAGAGCAATGCGGTTGAGTGGTCCGCCGCCTTTGAATTTTGAATATCTTTAATATTTGCATGAACTCATAGCGATTAGGTGGCATTTAGCAAGCATGACCATAGCCAGGTGTGTTTGAGTTTCATTACCTGTGTTATGATGCATCTCCAAGATTTCTAAAATCCCTCTATTTAATTTCCATCCTCATAATTAAGTCCTATAACAATTTATAGTCCTTATGTAATGTAATGATTGTGTATTGAATTTTGGCTTTTTAAATGTTAAAGTAACCTCTGTGTTTTTTCAATTTGGTCTCTATGTTTACTTTCGTTAACCAATCTTAGACAATCCGTTAAATGACCGTTCAAATTGACATATGCCTTGCTCGTAAGAGGACAGAAATGTAACTCTATTGTAAACCCGTTAAACCCCCACAAGATCAAATGAATGACGACGACCATCTCCCGTGTAAGGCACATGTCAATTTTAATGGTTCTTTAATGAACTGTTTAGGATTGGCTAACATAGATAAGCACAGGAACTAATTTGGCCAAATTAAAAACATGAAAACCAAAATTGACTGGTACAGTAAAATATAGGAACTATTTTGACATTTAAGCCTTGAATTTTATACCCATTTTTTAAAATTACGCGAGGAATTTATAGTTCAGTTAATTAAAAGTATTATTTATTATCATCGAGATTTTGAGACAAATTCACTCTTTTCCAATGTCGTTTGTATCAAAACAAAGCTATTAAAATTATCAAACCTACAAAAGATATTGAGATTATTGGTAATAAAATAATCAGAAAATCCACCTCTTTCTTCTACTATTGAGATTATTGGGAAGATTAAGAGCACTAACCGAATAAGAGAATGTTATACCTATTCTTCAGTGCTAAAATCTCGAAACAAACATTAATTTACCGGAGTTGTTTGTTTTTTGCCCTCCTCAAGAACGCATGGTTTCTTAATCTAATTAATTTGAATGGACTAACTAATTTGAATGCACAACTCATCATACTATTTATCTTTTAAATGTATCAGTTAAATAATAAAGAAAATCTATGAAATTACTTTAATTTTATGAGCAAAGGAGTTTTAGATACCAAACTAAAAAACTTGGGGTCATGTTTTAAATGAAAATAATATACATTCACTATCTAAGTCATTACCTCTAAGGTTTGACTAATGTAACTAATTACCAAGTGAATATGGCAAAATTTGTATTGTTATTAAGATACCATCTTGTTAAACACCACGGGCTGGCCAAATGGTTGTTGACGAATTTTAGGCCCCGTATTTCACATGCCACATCCTGAGTTTGATTTTTAGCTATGATGAACCACGTGACAGTGGCTAGAGAGAGGCGGAAGTGCCTCTATGAGTCTTTCCGACCTCCCAAAGGGTGGAATGTCATGGCGAAACCACCAAATCGTCCCATTTTCAAAAAGGAAGATACCATCTTGGTCTGTAATCACTACCCTATAGCGCTTTCTAGTATCAGTCTACCATCAACTTATTTCTCATTTAAGAATCACGCAGTATCTTTCCAGTATTGACTTTGTATTATTTCATTTTTAATTTTCAAATAGGTGATACGCACTCGTTAATGGTGTTGCCACTACGATTCTATATTGATACTATCTCATTGAATAGAGGCGACAAATGTTTGTGTATTTGGCAAAGTACTTTAGAAAAAGGGTGCTTTTGCAAATAGTAAATCCTATTCCCAACCATAGTGAAAGGAACAAGCAAGTCCCTCCATATATAGAGATTAGAGAGTGTGTCAAATACTAGGTTTTGCGAAGGCCTTTGGGTTAATTGAAGAGAGTGATGTCAAATGATTTGACATGGCAACGAGGGACAACTTAAGTATCATTGAAAGCTTGGTAGAGATCGCATGCAGAGTGGCAAAGATCCCATTTGGCATTTCGGTACGTTAAACTAACTCAATTCAAAACTTGAAGTTGAAGCACTCCTTCAACATATATAAAAATGTGCTTAAATATACCTATCACACAAAGACAAGAGATGAGGTGAAGTATTTCCATCACACATGATATATTATGTTATGGACTTCGATGGTCCCTTTCAAGTGGTTTGATAATTCGATAATTCCCTTTCAAGGTATTTTTCTTTCTCTTTGTTAAGGACAGATTTATTAAAATTTTGACAAAGTTAAAATATTCATGTTATCCAACCACCATGAGGGTGGCTTAATGATTGCAGATGAATTTCAGATCCGTATTCCACATGGCACGTTCTGGGTTCGATTTTTAACGTTGATAAATCGCACGATGGTGGTAAAAAAGATGCTGAAATGCTTATGTGAATCTTCTTGACCCACAGAATGATGAACTTCCATGATATTCAAATATCACCAAAGTTTACACCTAAATCTTTCCAAGCTGAATGCACCAATAAGAGACAATCACCTGAGGAACCCCTACACAACCACTACCGATCTGATAACATTTATGTGTCAGCTTGGGGAAACAAGGAAGAGAGCTCTACATGCCCAGATCAGCTCGGTTACCACAACTACTGACCTGACCTTACCTTTTTAATCACTAGCTAGCAGAGCTTCGAGTGATAAATGGAGGTCTGCCAGCCGTGAAGCTCACCTCACCTCGGCCTATTGACGAACTCATCTAGTCCTACTCTCTGACTTTGATCCCGTCAAAGTCCCTTGTTTACTATGCTGAAACAGACATCAAAACTAAATATTTAGTTTTGATTAGGGTTTTGTGATGTTGTTGGGGTATTTGACTTTTCGTAATACCATGATGGTAAATTTTCCATCTTTTGTCCAAAACAAATCACCAAACTTTTATCTTTACAATCCAATATGATTATATTGATACCACTAAATATTATAAATTTGACCAATAATATTTAAGGAAAACTAATTAAAAGAGTTTGAAAACTTTGAGTTTTAACGATAAGACAAAATAAATGATAAAATGAATAATACCATGATTGATTTTTTAGTGTAAAAATGTAATTTTTCGTTAAAGTAAACAGTACCAAAAAATTTTCATTAAAGTGCTCTAATATTTTTGGCTGGAATATTTACGTAGGAACGTCAACACAAAAGTGAGTGCAGAAGTTGAACACGCATGAATACATGCATGGCATATCTAAAGTTTGATAACGCATAACTGTGACACCATGCCTGGAATGAAATTTTGACTATTTCAGACTCACCCACCCCTCTTCTCTGTTTATTTTTTTGGGTCAAACTGTTCTGTTTCAGTTTATGTCACTCGCATACTGCATGCGTTGTAACAGCTAAAATGAGGGTCGATCTCCTCCATTAGCCAACACAAAAGTTAGCTAGGTTTACGTTGGAGCACCACTAACTTTGATAAAAATAATAAAATAAAATAAAATAAAAGTGATGAAGTACTTTATCAAGCTGAAAAGAAATTGATCCAGGGAAAAGAAAAAGGTGACCAAGAAATCGACATCACATATAAGGCAATTCGAACTTAGACACTTTTTCATTATAAATCCAGTTTTCATCGTTTATTTGTATTAACAGAGAAGGCGATTCGAACTTTGACCATCTTTCAGCATAGACCTAGTTATTCATCTTCCTTTATAGAGAGAGTTTTTGGAGTAGAGCAATCAGAAAATTCAAAGTATGATTACATAAACCTTAAGGTGGTCGGCGATACCCGTAACTTTCTCTGGAAAGCGTGACTTTTAAATTTGAGGCCAAAATCCAAAAGCTGCTATTAGCTGTGTTGCACATGTTTGCAGGTTCTTCTTGCTGAAAAGAGAACAAACTGGATGATTAAAAAACGTTACAATTATCTTTATGCGATATTGCGATTCTTATTCTGGTAATATATACGCAAATCCATATTATGGTTTATTCGCTGAACGGTATCTTTGATCATAATTTAGCTTGTCCTTTTGCTTTCATATTTCTTTTGTTAACATTTTTTTTCATCAACACTTTGAAAGAGGAAAATGCTTCACCGACAATTATATATTAGTTTTCTGATTCTATTTTGTGTTTAACCAGTTTAAGTACGGTGATTTTTGACTAAGTTAAGATAGGTCACGGGCAGTAGAGCAACTTTCATAACACAAGTGTAACCAGCTTAAGTACGACGATGTTTGATTATGGGCAATAGAGCAACTTTCATAACACAAGCGCAACCAGTTTAAGTATGGTGATGCTTGACTAAGTTAAGATAGGTCATGGGCAATAGATCAACCTTCATAACACAAGCGCAACAAGTTTAAGTATAGTAATGTTTGACTAAACTAAAATAGGCCACGAGCAGTAAAGCAACTTTCGTAACATAAATGTAGATATTGACATCGATTAGTCGACCTAGATCTAGATGTTAGATGGATTAAGACAGGCCACCGGCAACAAATATGGATTCAGAATCACAAAAAATTTTAAACTTCAGCGATCATCAGCATTACCAATAATCAACGTCTGTCACTAACTTCTGGTTTCCGGATAGGAGTGTTGTCATATGGTTAGAGTTTTTTTTTTCTCTAGTCAACATATATATTTGTTAGAGTTGTTAATTTTGGTTAACATATTATTAGAATTTATGTTGATGGGTTAGAATTGTCACAAGAATATAGGTAAGCTTACTTGCAAATTACGGGAAGACTACACCGTTATTTCTTTGACATCCCACCATGGAAGGTGAGCTACTACCAAGACAAAGATTTCAGTACAATTTCATTAGTAATTTACTAAATGCTTTACAAACTGTATTAGTTAGCAGGTGTGTACCAAATAAAACAAAGTGGGTCTGAATTATATATTAGTCAGGTGGCTATTTAATACAAAAATACATCAAACAATTGGCTTCGTACAATTTGCCCTATCAGGCTATCAGATACTTTATATGGCATGCCAAACGAGATCTTAATTTTCAATTTCAAGGAACAACTCAAAAGAGTGAAGTGACTAGGCATTTCTATCCATGCATGTCCAATCTTACTGGTTTGTGAGGCTCAAGTTCCTCATCAACACCATGAGGAGGTGGTGGTTGCACTGCACTGCACCTGCCTATATTTTATTGCAGATCGATGTTGAAGGAGCTGGGATGCGAGTCTCTACCAATAAAAACACAGTTCAACTTCCCCGAGTTACCATCATTGATGTAAAGGGACCTCTGTATTTCTCCTCATGTGGCGGGATCGGGAAACCTAGTTTGGCTCCCTTTGTATTTGCCTTCTACTTTCTATAAAATCACATAAGGATTCGATGTAAAAATAGAGTGCTGACTGTCGACTATCTGATGCCCTTCTCCTCCCCATTTATCCAGGCTTAGGACCGATAGTGTAAGGCAGAGTTTTTTTCTTCTATAAAATCACATTTTAACAAAAATAAAACACCACACCACATCCCTAAACCCCTTTAAATACACAAAATGATTCAAATTAATGAATAACTCCCAAAAATAGTTCTAATTGACAATCTGAAGAAATATTTACATAAAGCGCTACTGGTTTATTGATTTCAACGTAAATTCAAGAAGAATCATATTTTTGCTATATATTCTATAATTTTCTGCCTCATCAAGTCTAAAGTTTCTTAATTAGTTGAGCTTTTTATTTAAAATAGTTAGAATCATCAAACTTGTGATTATCACAAACTAAAACAGTATTCAGTAGTCATTTCCTTTTACACAAAGGCAAATTAATCTAAATAATCATTAACTATGCTATTTTACTTGGATTTAATCTAAGTTTAACCAAATAATTCACCCAATTTGAACCAGATTCAAAAGGTTCCCTAGGAGCCAAGCATGTGAGCATACGGAAAGACTGATTTTTATTACCGTTAATGTACGTGAAGATGTCATTCATCATGCAACTTAGTTAAATGGAAGCAAAACCCTCATGCTTTTCTTGCCTTTCCACGCTTGTCATACTTCTAACCAATACCTTTCCTCATCTCATCTCATACCTCTCTCAATGAGCATCTGCATAAGCAGAACTAAACGAAGGTGAGTCGGTTTCAACTCTCTTTTAAACCCGACAACTTTTGTTTATCATTTCCTTTTTGTTTTCTTTTCAATCTTTTTCCTTTTTATGATTTCATGTGCAAGTTTTGAATCACACAGATAATTAATAAGGATGGTGCGACCTGCTTGTGGTGACAAGCTGCATGTGAAAAAGGGCACTCTTTTGACTGCGGAGGAAGATGCAAAGATACTTGCGCATGTGTCGAAGCATGGACTGAGTAACTGGACTTCTGTTCCCAAAAAAACAGGTTAATTAATTCGGATGCTTTCTTCTCTAAATTCTTTCGTTACCGGGTTTCTGGGGGTGCTGTTGGATTAAATAGTGCATTTCCAGGATAATTAATTAACCTAATGTAAGAGTGTTTACAGGAGTTACAAGATGTGGAAAGAGCTGCAAGCTAAGGTGGACTAATCACCTCAAGTCTAATCTGAAGCATGAATCCTTCGCGCCTCATGAGGAGGAATTGATTGTCAGGCTTCATGCCACAATAGGTAGCAGGTTAGTATTTATGCAAATTTCTAGCTGATCTTGGAAGAAGAAAATTTTCACTACATTAGTCTTGGTTTTTTATTGTATCCGAGATTCCGAACCGATCTGTGCTGTCTTCCGTTCCAACTATCATAGTTTGTAGATCTCATTTACCCTTTGGAGAGAAAGCTTATGAAGGTTTGTTTATTTGAGCCTGCTTCTGGAGGAGCTAAAAGTGCTTTTTGACAACCAAAAGTGCCTAAGTTTGAAGAAGCATAAGGGTTTTTTTTTCTTATGATTTTTGTGGTGCAGATGGCCAACAATAGCTCAACACCTTCCTGGGAGGACAGACAATGATGTAAAGAACTACTGGAACACTAAGCTGAAGAAGAAGCTCTCAGAAATGGGAATTGATCATGTTACTCATAAGCCCTTCTCTCAAATCTTAGCGGATTATGGAAACATCGGTGGAGTCCAGAAAGTTGGAATGAGAATCGGGATAAGTTCTCTCAACAAGGACTTGAGGAACGCAATGCTGATGAAGCCATCAGAGCCATACTCATTGCCAGCACAAGGGTTTTCCAACATCAACAGCCATTTGATGCCAATTACAATGATACCAACCAAAGCGGAGCCAATTCTAGACAGTTTCTTGGGCCACACTCAACCTGGCAGCCAACCCCCGGATCTTCTCACACAGCTTGAGGCCATAAAATTGGTGACAGAAGCCTTCAAATCCACCGAATCCCAATCTTCTGCACCAAATTTTTACAGTCACGAAGGAACATTGTCATCGTCATCTTCTACTTCATCTGCAACACAAGAGCAGGCAACCCTGCAGGCGTTTAGCTGGAACGATTTTCTCCTTGAAGACGTGTTTATGCCAATTGGTGACGCCCAAGAACACGAAAACAAGGCTGAGTATTCATCGAAGGACCAAGCACAAGTAGCAATACAACAAAGCCAAATCGACATGGATTATGCAATCTCAACAAATGAAGTTGAAGCTACATCGGCGGCATGTGACAGTTCGTTTGTGGAAGCCATGGTGGCTAGAGAGAATGAGATGTTCTTGGAGTTTCCTGAACTCATGGAAGAACCATTCTACTATTGAGTTAAAATTTACTCCAAAGTTATGGTAATAATTTTGCAAACAATAAGATTTTCTATATAAGATGAAAATCATAAGAACTAGCTTATATATGGGGCCTTTTGTTGGAACTTTATGCCTTGCATGATGCAAGTAATTAAACTAGTTCATGAAGATTTTGTTTGTTTCCTTAATTACGTTTAATAACACACTCAGTTTCCTTGATTTTCTCATTTGGTGGTGATTTGACTATTAACTAGTAGTTTAATACTTGTGCTTCGAAATTTTAGTTTTAATTGCATTGAATAACCAAAAGTAATTATATTTGTATCTGAGTCAAACGTGAAACTTATAATAGGAATCAAGATTCTCTTCGAATTTCTGTGTTCCTGCGAAATTTAAAATGAATGATTTAAATTTCCTGATCATTGAGACTAGTCTTCTAGAAATAGAGATCCGAAAATGATCTCAATTCTTGTAATACTAATGGATAACCAACAATAAACGTTAGGCCGCCCATAAAAAACCTTGTTTGGTTAACCATGACTTTGGTTTCAAGATATTTGTGTTAATTTAACCGCTCCAGCAGAAATGGAGCCAAGTAAAGTGTCTGAAATTTTGTCTTTTTTTTTTCTTTTTAGTATACACTAAGTGAAACTTTTTCAAGATATCAGTTTTCAAGCAGATACTTCATAAGTTATAAAATAAATAGAAGAACACAAAAAAAAATTATTTCATCTACTTGTATTATGACATGTGAGTACCGCTCAAATACCCGTTACTTAAAAAGGCAAAAACTATTCTATCTTAATCAAAATTAGTAATCTATAATTAAGGACAGTCGACCATAAAGCCACAAGTAACAGCGGTAACGAGTGTTTTACCCGCGCTGCCTAATTAACTTCACCTCTCGATTAGTGAATGGTCCTCGTTTACTTTTCACTGCAAGTCGTTTATTTATTTACTTATTTATTAATTCTGATAATTCATCATTAATTCAAAAAAGCAAAGAGCAGAGAGCAACAGAGAAATTGCAGAAGAACAAAAAAATTCCTACAAAAATGGTGGCGATTTCGTTGTACAGAGGAAACCTCCACAGAGTTCCCGACGTACCGCGTCGGTGGCTTATGCCAACCCCTAAGATTTCCCTCAAGGACTTCAAATCCCTTTTAACCCGCCGCTCTGTAGCTCTCTCCCGCCTCCGCTCCGCCCTCCCCGACGCCGCCTCCTCTAACCCTGACCCTGATTTTGTCCTGGACCAGCTCAACGAAGCTCCAAAGGCGGGAGATTTGTCTCACCCCACGATTAAATTTGAAGCGCCGGAGAATGTTGATGATGATTGCGCAGCTGGGCCGTCCGGGGAGAAGAAGGATGGGAAGCAATCGGACGGTGCTGATTCTGCGGTGAAATCCGGCGGTGAGTCCGATTCGCCGCCTGCTCTTAAGCCCGATTTGATTGAGAAAGAGTCGGATGTTGCGGATGTTGGTGCGAGTTCACTGGCTGTGAAGGTTGATAAATTGGATGAAGTGGAAGACCCTAATTCTGAGGTATATCTACATCTATATGTGTATTTATATCTGGTTTTCAATAGGATTCTGAATTGGTTTGGAAAGTTTTGTTTTCGAATTGGGCATTTTTATGGGTTTGTGTTCTTAAACTGGAGTATGAAAATTGGATTTAAACTGTAATGTGTGGAGAAAGAACAACTTAAATCTATACAGCACAAGCGTGCATTTTGATTTGCTGAACTGTTTAGTGTAGTTTCGATTCGTGTTTAGTAACTGCAATTGTTTGTTTATATGATAGAGATGTGCATTTTGATT
Organism: Malus sylvestris; assembly: GCF_916048215.2. Taxonomy (NCBI): domain Eukaryota; kingdom Viridiplantae; phylum Streptophyta; class Magnoliopsida; order Rosales; family Rosaceae; genus Malus; species Malus sylvestris. The sequence continues at coordinate 26,014,016 of NC_062273.1, read as the reverse complement.
TGCTGAACTGTTTAGTGTAGTTTCGATTCGTGTTTAGTAACTGCAATTGTTTGTTTATATGATAGAGATGCAACAAAGAGGAGGAGGAGGAGGAGTTAAGTGACAATCAAAAGAGGAAAAGAGAAGTTGAGGAGAAGCTGCAGGTTTTGAATCAAAAGAAACATAATCTAGTTCAAGTGTTGAAGCAGGTAAGTTTTGGGTCCATAGTCGATTTGTGTGTTTGTTTATGTTAACATTGGGAGGGATCGATACTAGGGAGTTCTTTCGTGTTGGTTTACAGATCTTAAATGCAGAGGAGGAGTTAAAGAGACGAAATTCCATGCAAGGAGTGGTGGTTCGCCCGTCTGTATCACTTCAAGTGGATGTAACAAATGACTCCGGTTCAATGACTAGGCACGCTGCTGCTAGGTTGGGCTCGGAGGCAAACCTTGAGATGGAAGGGGTTGAGGGCGATGAGCTTTCAAATCATAACATTCAATCTCGCCATATGTTCCGGATGAACAGCACATCCCCATCTTCAGAGTCTCCTCTCAGAAGGCCAGCTCATATTCAGCACAATGTGGTAATGCATTTTGGTTACTACTTCTGCTACAACGTAATCGTTCTTGTTTTCATTTGTGTCGACTACTGTGTTGATGGTTTTCTATTATCTTGTGGGAGCATATAAATTAAGAATCTTTTGAATTTCAAGTGTTGGACAAGCAAAGCAGTTTTCGTGAGAGATTAGAAATACGAGGAACTATTTTGCAATTGATGTTTCTTTGCTTTGCTATTATTTCGTGAACTCATTTTCAGTTATCAAATTTCTGTGCAGGTTCCACACCCCTCTCGAGCAAGTTTAGGGGCAACCGGTACTAGTCCATCACGCTTTGCTCCCATAGGGCAACTGGGGCATCCTGCAAATCTACCCACGTTATCCGTATCAGGAACAAATTACATGGCATCCTCTCCGTCCCCTGCAGCATCTGGCGGCACTTCTGCTTTCAGAGACGCTCGATTGCCAAGTCCATGGAATTAGATTCGGGCTGTGTACTCCCCTTGTTTACAATGGGGCTCTTTTTTGAACACCAGTGTCTGGTTGATCGATATTTGATACCTATGGCCCTGTCGTCCTTGTATTCAAATCCGGGTGGCTTTCAAGGATCAGAAAACTGTCTCAGTTGGCATCCCTTTTCGTTTTTCCTCCTCCTCGTCGTCCCCGGCACGGCCAAAATTTCATGTCTCCTTGTATCTTTGTAAATTGGTAATGCTTGTCCAATTAAGCTCCATTGAATTTCTTTAGCCTGCAACATGCGTACTGATAATTTTGGTGAATTTATGGAACACATTCTTGAGAAACTACAGTGTTTTCCACAATAAAGTCATATGACGTTTATAAAGATATATGGAAAACTAGATTTTGATCCTTAAATAAGATGAAGTTTAGAAAAATATCTTATACAAGATTAAAAATTGATTTTGATCCATAGACTCTATTTAACTCCAAAATATTAAACGTCTCTCTTTTTTATTTATAATTTTATGGTTTTCATAAATTAAATTTTATGAAAATATTATAAATTTTAATTCTTATTATGGTAAGTATCTTATATAAGATAATATTTTTGTAAAGATTTTTCAGTACACATGTTTTTGCATTTTTTCTTATGTGCCACTAATTCATTACAATATATTTGGGTACAAACATTTCCGTACACTAGGTTAGTATGATATGTTTCGGTACGGACATTTCAGTACACTAGTTTATTATAATATATTTAGGTACCGACATTTCAATACACTAGTTTAGTATCATATATTTAGGTACGGAATTTTTCGGTTCACTTATGTTTTTGCATATTTTCTTATGTGCTACTAATTCACTATAATATATTTAGGTACAGACATTTTGGTACACTAATTTAGCAAAATATATTATGACGCAGACGTTTAGGTACACTAATTAGAGGAAGTAAAATAAATATAATGAATTAAAATGTGTATAATAATAAATAATTTTAATTTTAAATTAAGTACTCATTGGAGAACTAAAATTAATATCCAATATAACACTAGTTTTTTATTGAATTTTAATCTTTTTCAAGGATTAAAATTCAAAAATCCCAGAATAATAATGTTAATTTACTCACAACAAAATTATACTAACCACGACTTAATATCAAACTCATTACAAATATAAATTATTCTCGCACCCTTGCAAGTTAAACCTGAGACATCCTCCAACAAAAAATAGAATTTGTAGGGTAGCGACCCAAATTCCTTCCCCTATGCTAAAATTACGAGACAAGATCCCAAAAATGTTTGCCCTAGCTAGGCAACTTAACCCTAAAACCCCATACGGATTTAGACAGTTGGGTGAGTCAACGGTCAAAACATCACCAGGGACCCTCCCTCCCTTTTCCTCCGCCAACGGCGCATTTTAGAACTCAAAAGTGGCTAGATCTCACCACACAAGTCCCAATTCACCCCAACCCCACCACTGACCCAAAAGCATATCAACACAAAATCCATACCTCCCCTCCCATTTCCTCCCATTCATCCACGGTCCACCCACCACCGCCCAAAAAACACCACCATGTCCGACCGCGCCACCCACCGGCGCATGCTAGCAGCGACAGAGCCAAAACACTCCAAGCCCTCCACTTACCTAGATCCTCCTTCCCTGCCCTCTAAACCCTCTTCCACCTCCAACCCCACCTCAAGAGTCATCGCAACTCAACGACCCCGCACTTCTCAGAGCCTCATAGACACTCGTTTGCAGGCCAAATCGATGTCGGCGTCCATGGATTCCTCCAAGTCTTCCCTCAAATCGAATCCTCAGCTCAAATCATTCGACCCCAGAATCGAAAAACAGAGCAAGAAAACAAAGGAATCAGAAAAATCCAGAAAACCCAATAAGGATGTCGTCGTGGTGGTGAAGAAGAAGGAAGCTCAAAAGGGATTGGTGGATTTTGAGAAAGAGAAGGAGTTGGATAGCGGGAGAAGGCTGTCGGTTTCGTCCGCCGGGAGCGGCGGCGGAGGAAGGAGGAGATCCCTATCTGAGCCGCAGGTGCAGTTGGCGGATGTGTTAGCAAGTAATGGGGTGAGAGTTGTTTCAGCTGATATGCCACCATTTATGCAGATCCATGCAGTAGAGTGTGCAAGAAAGACACATGATAGCCTGGAAAAGTTCACCTCCAAGACTCTTGCTTTGACTCTCAAGAAGGTAACTTAATTATGATCTTAATTATCATGATTAGGATGTTAACTTTCGGTTTTGCTTAGGTTTTTGGTGATTATGTGATATGGGTTTTGTGAGTTTTATGATTAGGTGGTAATTGTTTTTGTGGGGTTTAAAGAACTCAAAAAGTCCCACTTCAAAACCACATTATATAATGAATGGTTCTACCACTAATAGCACCGAGATCTTTTGTAATAAAACCTCACATTTGCTGTGCGTATGATTAGTAGTGAGTCGTTAGTCCGTCTATGTGCAAATGACAGGGTTGGGTAATTGTTATGCAGGAATTTGATGGGGTATATGGGCCAGCATGGCACTGCATTGTAGGAACAAGTTTTGGGTCTTTTGTGACACACTCTGTAAGTGGGTTTCTGTATTTCTCAATGGATCAAAAGTTGTACATCCTCTTGTTTAAGACCACTGTACAAAGAGCAGACTGAAAATCTGAAAAGCTTAAGACTTTTTTTAGGGTAGGATGAAAGTTCTGGAAAGCTCAAGAATTAAGTCCCTGCATTCTTCTTCTTTCCAATGTAATCATATCACTGTTATAAAACCATAAATATATGTGTTACATTTTTCGCTTTCTGTGTTCGTTTTGTTCTTAGGTGTTACCGGTTTAAACAATCACGTATCTCTCTCGTGTTACATGAGGTATAACGCATAATTATACAACCGGTGACAAAACAGATTTCGCTCATCGGATCTTTAGTGCATTATGATTACAGAAGTATGGAAAGTAGAACTCAATCCATCATATCCAATAATGTGTTCTGTTTTCCAAACTTACATTGTATTTGTATCTCATCCTATATTATTGGTAGCTTGGTCCGAGACTCAAGAGGACACCCCCCTACCCCCCAAATCATTTACTCTTGCTTGTAAATTGGGGACTTTTGTTCCAGCAAACAGTAGGGCATGGGACATTCTTCTTCTTTTCTTATCTTTTTTTTTTTTTTTTTTTGAACAAACGATATGGGGGTGGAGAATGGGTTCAACCTCACAATTGACTAGTACTAATGTAGGTTAAATTTATTTTTAACGAGAATCGAACTTAAGACATTTTACTTACAATCGAAGAAGAATATCAACTAGACAGTAGTTTTATGTGGAGGCATGGGACCATTTTAAAAGGGTGTCCTGAATAATTGGGCTTGACTAAAATTGTCTTTTCACCTCTATCAGTTTGGACTTCAAATTTGGGCATGCCATCCCCAGCCCAAATTCAATTTCTGATAGCAGTGAGTGAGTAACTGGCCCATGCTCCATCCAAGCAAATCTGAGCGTTTGATTTCCTAGTGAACATCAACACAAACTGTAATACTTAAACTACTTTGCATTGGCATAAAATTGAAATTCCCATTTTTATGTACATATAGGTTAGGTCAGCTGATTAAGGACGGATTTTTCGGTCCCTTTCTCCCAAGTTCGAATTTCTCTCCCTATTAACTATAGTAGTTTAGATTACCACCTCGGCAAAAGGAAAAAAAAACCTCTTCACCCAAAAAAAAGGAAAAAAAAACACCTCATTTAGGTGTTACTAATCCGTCACTTGTTAATCTTGATGGGCATAAATGGAACTTTTGGAAATGATAATTCTGCAAATAAAACCTTCTATTCTTAGTATGGATGGAGCGAAAATTACAGAACGGACCAAGCACATAACATTGACCAGGTGAATGAATTGGAGCAATGGTCCCTCAACTAAAAATTCATTACCATTGGTCCTTCAACTTATCAAAATGTGTAGCTATAGTCATTTTCATCAATTTCATCAAAATTTTGTCAAAATAAGTTATGTTGGAATAACCATTTATATAATTAGGGTCCCTCAACTCATCAAAGTGTGTAATTATGGTCATTTTTGTCAACTACGTCAAAGTTTTTGTCAAAACGAGTTATGTTGAAAGGATCATTGCTACAATTGGATTAAAGTTAAAATGACCAATGGTAATGTATTTTTAGTTGATGGACCATAGCTGCACATTTTGATGAGTTGAGGGACCATTGCTCTAATTAAGTTAAAGTTAAGGGATCACAGCTACAATTTACTCTTATGTTCCATACTAGGTGAATGAATGACTCAGTATGCGGTTGAGAATTCAACAGTTAGAGATTTCCGTTCGATACTATGTTTCGATTCATACTAAAAAACCTCAAAAATGTAGAAGGAACAATGATTGAGAAGAAGAAATCGAGTGCGGTAGATTTTACGGCAATCACATGCAGAAGGGCAGAGATTTTGTTCTAGAGCATTGACAAAGTAGCCACATATAGCAAAGGTAGCAGAACATATTTTGTAACAGTTCCATGTACTAGGGACTGCAGAATAAAGTTGACCTGGTAATTTTCCAACCCAACAGGAAGTTGAAGTTCTTACACAAAATAGTTGGCATGGTACAGTTTGTAATGTTTTCTTCGTCTAGACTCTACGTTTATCATTTCTGTTCAAAATTATGAAGGCACTTCAACTTCAAGCAACCCAAATATTGTCCTGCAACAACTTCAAAACAGCCAAGTTCGTTGCTTCATGGAAATTTGGATGAAGGCTTCATTGCACCTCTCAGTACACCACCGTAGCATTTCAGAACAATAGAGCGATGTCATGTGAAATTAAAACACATAATATTATATTATTGGCCTGAAACGCTACAATGACTTTAGAGAGTGTGTATGTAAATCTCTTGAGGAATAGACATCGGTTTTGAAGTGAGGCAGGTACAACATTGTATGAGGTGGACGTGAAAATGAAATGGGCAAATGGGCAAATCCATGATAATGCATCACGTTTTGATAACCAAATTAGGAGTAGGAGCCTTTAAGAGGGAAATTAACTCGTTAGGAAGTGCTTTTAAAATAACTGAAAGCGTTTTTAGTGGAAATGTTTTGTAAACCAATCTTTAACAAAAGTGCAAATGAATTCTGAAAATGCACTTGAAGTACTTTCGAAATGCAAAAGTATTTTCTCTAAAAACGTTTTCGGTCATTTTAAAAGTACTTCCAACCAGTCATAAGCCACTCAAGTCAACTTTTGGCAAATGCCCAAGATTCCACAAAGGCACATGAGTTTGGCAAAGTACAAAACTATCTTGGACATAATCTCAAAAACACTTTCTCAAGTGTAACTATTCTTGCTACCATTTTTTCGCTAAGCAAGTTAGGCACCACCATTAATACTTGTGACAAATGAGAAAAAGAAGGGTTAGGTATTGATGGTGCTATATTTCCAATTATCCAAGCTACTTAGCTCTTAAAATAAAGGAAATTAGAAAGAGAAAAGCATTTTTTCCCCCAACATAAAATTCTTTGAGCAATAAATTTGGAGGGTTTGTGTTGTTCACTATTGCAAGTACCTCCACCAACCCTTGTTTTTTACCACCCATTCTCTCTTTGAAATAGAATATGATTCCCCAATTTGAAAATTTCCACACATGAACAGTTGCTTTCACTTTCTAGGCACTATTTTAAATAGGGTAATTTGCATTTACTACGGAAATTTGGCACGTTACTTCAACATGGTTGTAAATTGCTCAAATGTAAAATTAGGTCAATTGGTCAAAACACGTGCATCGAAATTTGATTCCTGATTAACGTCAATTAGAATAGATTGAAACAATAAAAATCTAATTAGTGATGTCTTTAAGTATGCATATGTAAATTAGGTTAATTGATCTTGTCAACGTGATCATAATAGTGTGTATGTCTTGTTACACTAAGATAACTGTAAATCAGAATTATATTAAAATGTTGTTTTTTCGAAAATGAAGAAATATAGCTAGTGGAATATTAAGTTATTTGAAATACAGGCGGGTTTGGATCCTTTGATCTCTACTTTCCTTGTAATAATGTATTGGTTGGGCACTTGATCCCATATCTGGTTTAGATCAACCAATTAAGCAACTCGCACAAAAAAAAAAAAAAAAATAATAAGTTAATAAAAAACCCAAGAACAATGCTCATGCCACGTGTCTCTTGCAAAAGAGCGAGTACCCTAATTGCCAAATGCTATGTTTGGATGAAATAAATAAACTTGACATGCATCATTTTCTTTATTTAGATTTATAAACATATAAATTTAGAATTTTCATGTAAAAAAAAAAACTTGAAATTTGGGACCTTTAATTTCCAAATTTAAATTTAAATAGATGTCATTTCTCAATTTCTATGATTGAGAGTTTAGAAATAATAAACGGTATTGAATTCTATTGTTCTTTAAAGTTAACCAAATAAGAAAATTCATAATTTTTAATTCCCGTCATTTAAAATTCTGTAATAATCTTAAATTTAGGATAAAGGCTCCAGCTTTCAGCGTCCTGCTGTGGGGTTTTAAATGCACAGTGGGCGCACTGGGCGCACAACACCGGTCCAGCCCCAGCCAAAAGGATCACCCTCTGCTGCCACTCCCCAGCCTTTCTCTCTCTAACTTTCATCTTCGTCCATTAATGCTCTTCCTCTCTCTCTCTCTCTCTCTAAAAACCAAATCTTTCTCTATCTAAAATCACTTGTTAAATAACCCATCAGCTCACTAAACGCACTAGCTCTTCAAAAGCTCACACACTCGTTACTCTCTCTCTCTCGGTTGGTATCTCAAGCTTCGGTTTTGGATTCGGGTTCTGGTCGAATGAGTTCGGGTTGTTGAGAAAATGGATCCTCCACTGATCAACGAGTCTTCCTCCTCAGTAGCTAACCCAGCATCCTACAGCCTGGCGGAGATTTGGCCCTTCAGCGGCGAGCCCGGTGGCAGCGGTGGCGGGTTGGGGCTCGGAGTGGTTAACTTGGGTCAGAGTTTGGGTGGGCTTGGAGATAGCTCTGTGAACAGAGATGGGTCGTTGGAGGAATCGACTGTGACTGAGCAAAGCGGCGGCGGCGGCGGTGGTGGAAGGAAGAGAAGGGATGTGAACTATGAGGACGAGTCTTCGAAGCGGGTTTCCACTCGTAGTGGCAATGGCTTGGTTCGTAATTTTCACTCTTTTACGTGAAATTTGATTGCTTGGCTCGATTTTATGTTTGGTTTCTGAGAAAATGTTGCAAATTAATGCTAAAGCAATGAACTTTATTGGTGGGCTTTCATAAATAAGCTGGATTGTGGAAAATGGATGGAAATAATAAGAAAAAGAACGAATTTTAAGTCAAGGGTCCTTATATTTGAACTTAATTTAGTGAAAATTTTGTTGCAAATAATTGCGTGAAGCGGTTAGTTTGTGTAATTGCGATTGTGCTATCTCAGCCATCTGTATACTGTAAAGACTTGGTTTTGAATGTTAATGCATCCGGAAATGGCGTGATGTGCGTCGTTAAGCGAGTTAAGCTGCATGATTTTCAGTTAATGATGCCTGTCTGTATGTTGTTTGCTTGTTCTTGAATTTTTGTATTGTTGTTTATCAAACAGAAAGATTTGGGTAAGCGGATGAAATTAGCGGTATCCAGAAATGAAAATGACAATTTGAAGGCTGAAGTTGAAGAAAGTTCAGCTGGTGGCGACAGCAAGCCAGCTGAAGAAAGCACTAAACCTTCCGAGCCACCCAAGCAAGACTATATCCATGTGAGGGCAAGAAGGGGCCAAGCTACAGATAGCCACAGTCTAGCCGAGAGAGTAATGCACTTTTGGTCCTTTTGAATTTTACAATATTAGAATCTAGAACATCAATTACGGTTTACATGTTCTTAATCAAGCTCTGTAGATCTCGATAGGGAATAGGTTTCTGTTTTATTGACATGTTTGGTAAATCAGTGTGATTCATTCACTCTTTCAACGTGTGCGTACCATACCCGTTTTGGCAGGCTAGGAGAGAGAAGATCAGCGAAAGGATGAAAGTTCTCCAAGATTTGGTTCCCGGATGCAATAAGGTATTCGATGTTGTTTAGTTGTCTTTATGTTAGTCATAATATTTACTTAGAGCATATGATCGATGTAGTTAGTATTGGGAATCTTTGTTATGTAATATGTTGTTTCCAATTTTATTACTAGATTTATTCTAAACATCTTGGGTAATTATCTAGTGATCTGAATTCTGAAATCAATTTTGTTTCACCAAGTATGTTTCCCTTACACATGTTGTACTTTTTTTCTGAAAAGGTTATTGGGAAAGCACTCGTCCTTGATGAGATTATTAATTACATCCAATCACTGCAGCACCAGGTCGAGGTATCTATTCCTTCTGACTCTATCTTGTGCTACTTGGTCACATGGTTTTGCTTTAAATTGATTAACCTAAGACTGTAATCTGGTTATTCTATTCTGTAGTTCCTTTCGATGAAGCTGGAAGCAGTCAATTCAAGGGTGAACATGAATCCCACAATTGAAGCGTTTCCTCCAAAAGATGTAAGTACTCTGCACTTCTATTACCTTCATAAAACCCATGGACCTACTCTTTTTGGAACTATTTTCCAATATGTAATCCTTGAGATGCTTTGTTATTTCTGGTTCAATAGATTTCTGAAGATACTACTGCTTTTTAGAATGTAAACCTTTGTCTCGGGATTTTTTTGGAACAACCTGTCAATTTTAAACCTTTGTCTAGGGAATTATTTTTGTACGAACTTATTAATCTTAGGGATGCATCCAAGGAATGTAAATTTCTGTCAACCAAGGAGTGTGCTTGTTGTAAAGTTGGCCACTGGACACCAGTGTTGCTCTTGGTTTTCCAAGATTTGTATTTGTGCGTTTCTTATTGCATTGCCAAGGCACTTCTAGGCTCATCGTTTTCCATAACCTAACCCATGCTACATGCATAAAGATTCCAGGAAATCTCTTGTATTATTTGCGATGACATATTTTCTTACTCCTTGATTTCCCTTGAAGTATAAAGTACTGATTTCGTTTTCCCATTTCGAATTTAAATGCTATCACCATCATGCTGCCTCCTATTTCCCAGGACCACAGTCCCTTTTCTGTATATTCTCATCCCATTAACTCATATTGCAATGATTTACCATCTCATCGGTTGAGTAAGTTTGTTTTTTATGAATAAAGTTTCTTTCCATGCACGGAAAGATAACTATGTTCTAGGTATATGCTATATGAGTTTCTTACGGGTTGACCTGATGTTTCAGCTTGGTGCACAGCCATTTGATGCTGCGGCGTTGTTATTCAGCTCGCACACACCAAGGGAATACGCCCAAAGCTCACAGCCTGAATGGCTACATATGCAGGTTGGTGGTAGTTTCGATAGAGCAACGTAACTTCAGGGGATAATTCTTCAAGTCGTAATTGGTGGCAGATGTGATTATTCCGTAGGAGATGCATCTAATTGTCGTACGTATCATCTGACTAGATAATATTATACTCTACTTTGTTGTATTAGTCCCATAGAAAATATGTTAGAACAGCTTCGTTCAAATGTGTAACAGAAGTCTTGTGCTTGCTCTCGAGATTTTATTTATAATATATCTGATTATTTTTACATGATATTTCTTCGTGTCACGAACTTCTGGTTCAGATTCAGCGGAAAAATTCAGGTATAATTTTGTATCTTAAAAACTCAAAAAGAAAAAAAACTCAGCTCCTTCGCCTCCCTCGGCTCATGGTGTCATGGCCGGAGACGCCTAATTACACCTACCGGTGGCATACCTCGAAAGAAAGTGAAAGTTCTAGTCTTCAGTTTAAGTAGAATATGAACAAGTATGATCCGTTGGTGACCAACTGACCTAGAAACATATCGATGCGCATACACAACAACAAAGAAAGCAGAGATCAGGGGAAGAGAGAACCAAAACAAAAACCAATAACCAAATTAAATTCACAGTATTTTAAACCCCGAACTTGGATCGAATGCCGTTGATGACATCTTCATCTACTTGGAAGGCCTTAGTTAACACTTGGTCGGGGAGCAAAGGCGTCGAAGTGAACAGATTTAAAGGCAGTACAACAGAACCAGGCAAGTGACTGTTGAAAGCAGTGAAGGCCAGAGCCTTACCTTCTCCAACATTGAGCTGAAAGTGAACGAGTCCTCGTGGAACCACAAACATCTGCCCAGCACTCAAAACCTTGGAGTAGTACACGTTTCTCGTTGTCACAAACCCTACGAGGAGCTTCCCTTCGATGACCACGCCCGACTCACTCGCACGAGGGTGCGAGTGAGGCGGATTAAGACCGCCGGGGGCAAAGTCAACCCTGTTCATTGCTATCCCAAGAGTATTGAGGCCAGGAAATGCAAGGACATTCGCAGTTGTTACCTTCGCCCCAAAGACATTGCTTGTGTTCCCTTGTTTGCTCAGTCCATCAAAGAAAAAGTCATCTGCAGTAGTGTTCGACACGGGTTTGCAGGGAAAGCCGTTAACTGCCCCGGACGCGCTCAAATCCGCCACGCAAAAGTCCTGTAATGGATCAGGATCAGCAGAATCAGAGGGTAAGGGAAGAAGGAGCATCGAAACAACGAGGCAGAGTATGAGGCCGATAATGTTCATGGCTAGAATACTAGACTTTTGTTATGTTCAAAACAAAGCAAGCAGTTGGAGTTGTAGATTTTGTCTCTATTTATCTCTCCACAGTATGCTGAGGCCTTGTATTAAAAATGAGGACTTTTGTTGTTGAATTCAACAACAAAAAAACCAACAGCAGCAGCTTGGAAGAAGGGGAAGGGGGGGTTTTTCCAAAAACTGATAGTCTTTGTATTGGACCACAATCATAATTGCCTTATTGGTGGATGTGAGCTGGGTTTGAAAATGTCACCCTGATAGCAACATTAACTCCTTTTCAATCTTTTTCTTGTTGAACCAGCATCATCCAATCCCACAAGTGGCGTATTAACTTTCCGTTTAGTAGGTTGGATGAGATTAGGGTTTAAGATATAATTAGATTAGTAAGGACTTGTAAGACAGGACTTGTAACCTATGTATAAGAATAGATTAGATAAAATACTCTATTGTGGACTCATAACTCATCATATCCAGTCTTGTTCATCTCACATTTGACACAACAAACAATGGACTGGATTCAAGTTTATTTTTAATTTATCACAACATATTTCATCCAGTCCACCAAACCGTAAAGGGAGATTTGCAAATACTAAGGGTTTTAGAATAAATTAGTTAGAAACGAATTAGACGGGGAGCTGAAATGCAGTTCAAGAGCAATATAAATATATAAACAAATGATTCACAGATGTAGTTTTTCGTACTTGCACTTGAACTGCATCTGTAGTACACCTCTAACTAATTCAACATAAATCTCTTCGTACTTGCACACTGCTCACCACTAGTACCATAAACGGTGTTCATACTTGGTGCAATTATGAATAGCTATTTTATTTTTTCTGACAATGTAATATTTTAAACTATTTTAATATACGAAGAAAATAATTTAAACTTGAGTGCAAAGAGCCGGTGCATTGTTTTGTGGCACATCTTGTAATTTTTTTTCTTCTTTTGGAATTGTGACCTTGTAGGGTTTGTTTGGTGAGCTGGATGAGATTAAACCTTAGAAATATAATTGTATTGACAGAGACTTGTAAGATAGAAATTGTAACCCATCTGTAAGAATATGTTAGATAAGACACTGTATTGTGAACTTATAACTCATTATGTCTAGATTTGTTCGTCTCAAATTTAAACACAATAAACAATAAACTGAACTTAAAACTATTTTAACGCTCACAGCGACCAGCCTATCATGACTCATAAGCATTGCCTCGGCTGCAGTGGTTGAAAACGTCTTGCCAGTTGACTGGTTAAAACTTTGACACAGCTCTTCCCTTTATCTCTATTTTCTCCTCATGACTCATAAGCATTGACTCGGCCAAAAATGAAAGATGCATATGTTTTAGTCGTCATCAGATTATGAATCCACCTTTGCTTTAATTTAAGAAAGATTTAACGAAAAACTTTTCATTTTTAACGAAAAATCACTTTTTTATGATCATGCCAACTTTTTTATTGGGCTTATTTGCGTGAAATCAAAGCAGGCCGACTGTTAGGTTTTTGTTTCGGCCCATTATTTCAATGTTCCCCAAACCCAAATAGTTTCATTTGCATTTTATTCCAAATATGTGTGTGGTTCTCGGCAATATTTGGTATCATATCATCTCTACGTGGTGTGACCATTCATCTTGTTATATACTCAAACGACAAGATTGATATGTTTCAATACACTGAAATTTTTTGTGGTTCTTATTTTATTTACAAGGACCTCGCCAAGTCCAATGATTTATAAATTATATTATAGGATTTTTAAATTTACTTCAAACCTTGATTTACAACGTAATCAAGAATCAATTGGAATGCATGGTATGAATGAAAATACATAATTCTCAAATTTTACAAAAGTCGTACAATATGAAGAAGAACTCAACCTCTCTCCTCTCCTGTATAATTCGATATGAGCAATGGGCCAAGAAACAAATATGTTAGATAAAACACTGTATTGTGAACCATAACTCATTATGTCTAGTCTTACCCGTCTCAAATTTAGACACAATAAACAATAAACTGGACCCAAATTTATTTTAAAGCTCACAACGGCCAGCCTATCATCCAGCCCGCCAAACACGGCTGCAGTGGTTGAAAACTCTTGCTAGTTGACTGGTTAAAACTTTGACACAGCTCTTCCCTTTATCTCTATTTTCTCCTCATGACTCATAAGCATTGACTCGGCCAAAAATGAAAGATGCATAGTCTTAGTCGTCATCAGAGTATGAATCCACCTTTGTTTTAATTTAAGAGATATTTAACGAAACACTTTTGGTATTGTTTATTTTTAACGAAAAATCATTTTTTTACCATCGTGCCAACTTTTTTATTGGGCTTATTTGCGTGAAATCAAAGCAGGCCGATCGTTAGGTTTTTGTTTCGGCCCATTATTTCAATGTTCCCCAAACCCAAATAGTTTCCTTTGCATTTTATTCCGAATATGTGCGTGGTTCTCGGCAATATTTGGTATCATAAACATCTCTACGTGGTGTGACCATTCATCGTGTTATATACGCAGACGACAAGATTGATATGTCTCAATACATTGAAATTTTTGGTGGTTCTCGTTTTATTTACAGGGACCTCGCCATGTCCAATGATTTATAAATTATATTTTAGGATATTTCAATTTACTTCAAACCTCGATTTACAACGTAATCAGGAATCAATTGGAATGCATAGTATGAATGAAAATACATAATTCTCAAATTTTACAAAAGTCGTTTTACAATATGAAGAAGAACTCAACCTCTCTCATCTCCTGTATAATTCGATATGAGCAATGGGCCAAGAAACAGAAAAATATAAAATTAAACAACAAATTAGGGGGGAAGAGAGACAAACCCCGGTTTAATAGTTACAATTTTCACACAAAAACCAACTGATTTCCTAAAATTTAACATCTACATCTACTTGAATGCCTCTGTTAATGCTCGGGCCGGGATTGAGGGTGTGATGAAGCACACGAGACCCAGGCAAGTGACCGTTGAATTTAGCCGGAAGTGAAGAAATCCGGTGGAAACCGCAAGCATCTGCCAAGCACTCAAAAACCTTGGAGTTACACACATGGTTAGTTGCCACAACCCCCGCAAGTAGCTCCCCCTTCACTAACCACTCCAGACTCACTTGTGCAAGCGCATGACTCTGGTGGATTTGGATGCAATCCGCATGGAGCAAAGTTAAACTCTGTTGATTGATATCCCAAACGTGTTGAGCCGCGAAATGTGAAGGAAATTCCCGGCTGTTAGTTTCACTCGGAGAAAGATTGTGTCGGTCCGTCAATTAACTTTAGCACTTCTGTCCTTGCACAACACATGCCACTCTTGGAGCACTGCTGTTTGAAGAGCACGGTGTTCGGCCTCCTCTGCTGTCAACTTTGACAGGGTTGTAGGTCCCTTTGGTTTCCCATTTTCCTCACCATCTTTTTTCTTTTCCTTCTTTTTCTTCATTTTATCCTCGTCTTCTTCGCCGCTTTCATCGTCCTCTTCTTCTTCTTCGTCGTCGTCATCATCAGATTTCGGAATCTTTTTCTTAGGTTGGGCTGCCTTTAGCAAAGCTATCCGTTCCATCGAGATCCTAAGCCTCTCAGCAGCCGCCACCTTCACTTCGTCTTCAGGCATGTACTCAACACCCCCATCTGTGAGGTCATCCAACCAGCCCTGTAGATCTGATCCTATCTCCTTTGTAATTGATGCATCAGAAGCCCGAACCACAAATTTGCATATCATGGTCGTAGTCTCATCGCCCAGGTCAACGTTTCGGCTCACTTCACTGGCTCCAAAGATCATCAGGCCCAAGAAGCCACCGTACCAGGTTTTTGCAGCAAAGCACAGCTGTCTCAGGACAAAGAATTCAACATGAATATTGTGTGGTTGATTAGAAGGCCAAAAGCACTACCATTGAATAATTTTACCAAAATAACATCTAGCCAAATACCAGTAGCTTAATTTCGATGAAAATCAAGGATACAACAACAACAACAAAGCCTTTTTCCCACTAAGTGGGGTCGGCTATATGAATCCAAGAACGCCATTGCGCTCGGTTTTGTGTCATGTTCCCCGTTAGATCCAAGTACTCTAAGTCTTTTCTTAAGGTCTCTTCCAAAGTTTTCCTAGGTCTTCCTCTACCCCTTCGGCCTTACGGGTGACGCCCTAGCTTTAGCGCGATTTCGTTCTAGATTCATTTTCATAAGGATTCGACGTAATTGAGGAGTGCCGGCTGTCGACTACCTTGCCAATTCTACTTTTCCAAGTAACATTAATTATTATAATTTATGACCAAGTTCATTCTACAAATTCTTCTTTCTTCCAGTTTTTAGCAGGAAAGGTAAGGCCATGATTTGCCAAGTTTGGCTTACCGGTTACATACGCAATCAGTCTATAGAATTTCCATAATAGAAGCAAACAACGAATAACAAAAGAGAGATGAAAATAAAATAGTAGAGAGCGAGAGACAATACCTGAAATCCTGCCACTGTTCGGATAACATGTGAACAAACTCTGTGGAATGGCTTGGATGACAAGGATTTTAGCCCACTCAGGAAAGGAGATGCCCCATACTGCTGTGCAGCAGTAGCCTTGAAGCCACTTCCTTCATAAGTATATGTACCAGTGTACTCTACTATGGCTGGTAAACTGGGCCATAGGCGGAAAAATTCAACGGGGGAGATCTTATGAGGCAAAAGAAGCTCGGTCAGAGGAATTTTGTAAGGTTGACACCTTAAAATGACAGGTTCTCCCAGTTCTGGCCTTAAACTTCTCTTTTGTCTCATGATTTGCGGATCTTCTTCGGCATAGTAACCTTCATAATCTATAGGAGCACTTCCATAAAAGGGGTAGTATAAGACTTGGACCCAAAGGGCGCACCTTTCAAAATGGGAAACACCCACAGTTACGCTGCAAAGTACCGGATCCTAGCAACAAGAAAAACAAGTAAAATCAGAACATCTGATTGTCAAAGAGAAAATTACAACACGGAAGACAAAAGTGCAAACAAAAAACATAAAATTAAAGAAAAACGATGAGAGCCCAACGATACTTGAACACTAATGTCAAACAGCATATCTTGTTCAGCTGTGTACAACATCACATGAATATTAACATCCTAAAGCCATTCTCCAGCCCGAAATATTTGTCCAGAAACAGGAGAGGGGGAGAGATGGCAGAGAGCACATACCATACACAGAACAAAGCTTCATAGATTGACAGAAATTAGGGAAAACATTAGCGAGGGTGACTGAAGAAAAAGGGCATCCCAATGAGTCAAGCAATATACCAAGACAAAGGGCAAGATAGGGATATCAATTTCACTCTTTGAGACAAACTGATAAACATTTGTATACAAGAAGCTATAGATCCTCCTCCCAAAAACACTAACAGACTAACAGTATAACTTTCTAAAGGCAATTACTGACTATAGAATGCAGTTTTAGAAGAATGGTGATTCTTGACTAGCAGATTACAACCAAAAACAAGATGCATTGCAAAAGAAGACAAGGAAAAGAGGACAAAGAATGAATTCATTATACAGGTTGAAAGGAAACCTGTGAAACAAGGCTACGCAACTGCCGTACTGCTTGAGGAGACCCATCCATAAAATATAATGCACCAGATAACCCAACTCTAATATCGACCCGGTTGAGCTCAAGCTCAGTTAAATTTAAGACCTGCGCGTTCATCAATAAGGAATAAGAACTATTAACAGAAACAGGAAACAGGAGTCTGCCAAGAACATACAACAACAACCACAACAAAGCCTTTTCCCACTAACATAGAGGCCATTTAATGGCACTTAAAAAAGGTAGTATGCAAATTTAACCTTCAAGTGGAGAGATATCCTTCCATCACTAGAATCTGCCAAATGATATGCTTCGATGTAGCAAGGATCACTGCTACCAGTCAAAGTAATTGCACTGGGAGGAACTTTGAGTAAAGTGGAGTCAACTCCTTTAGTCAGAAGAAGGGTTAGTTCACTAGGATCCGGCCTCCAAAGTTCTAGAATAGCCTTATGAACCAATCCTTCTAACTTTCTATCCTGAGCTGCAGCTGCTTCGTAGAACTGGACAGTTAGTTTATGGTGGCTAAATGGATAATCACCTCTGGCTTCACTCACCCCTGCCCACCTGTAAAACAATTATTACTGTTTTACTTTGTGTGTACAAATATAACATGTTTCTTTAAAGCGAGGAAAACATAAAAACACAATTCAATATTCATGTCATGTTGTTATATATGTCACGCATATGTGATGTATATATTTGTTCATGCATAAATATGCATTAGACAATGGTAGTGTAATTTTGTACTGAAGAGACATGCTTCCACTTTGATCTAAGTCATTCTCTCCTTCCTGATAAACTAAGTTTTGAGTCCTTTGACATAGGTTGAAAATCTATATCTACACAGATTTTCTTTCTAATATCTGGATCCAGCGATCAGAACCTTGTGGATATTCGATATAAGTCTACACAGACGAAGATATAGAAGAGATAAGATAACCCATCATAGAATGCAAATCACGGTAATCACCACATAAAATAGCATCAGACCACATGGGGGGAAGAACACTAGACAACAAGGATGTAAATTACTATAAGCATATATTGGTGTAACAAGAAATTTCATTAAAAATTCGATACAGACCACCCAAACTCTACTGCACATGGCTGGCCATCACAGGTTCACAAAAATATATAATATGCTCACCTGCTTTCTGGATGACTTGTAACATACTTGATTCTCTGCAATATCAAACGGCTCTGATGCTTGTTAACGGAGTCCGCGGTACTACCATTCCTGAACTCTTCAAGTTCTTTAGTCAGTAATTGCCCAGCCCTTGGGTTGCGTGATCCCAACCGCTGAGCACATAAAAGAACTGCCTGAACATCTAGAAGCCTGTTTGCTGAATCAGCAGATGAATCTATATTGAACAAAACCTTGTGGATGTTCGAAATAATCATGTTCAATGGATCCTCAGGATCATCAGCAAGAAGTGGGTCCAGACCTTCTAGATCTATGTGCTCTGAAATAGCCCAAATAAGGCGAGCACATATTCTTGGGGTATTTACCTGTAAATTTGACAAAGGTGCAAGATAACAAGTAGGAGAAAAAAAACACGAATTCAGCCAGTTGTCAAAACAAGAGATAAAAGAGCATAATTAGCTTGGAACTTTGGAAGTTCTAGTACAACAAAGACTTGTAGAAGTGAAAAACGAGAAAACAAGCAAGAAAATAATATGGGAGGCAGTAGTCATAAAAGAATGAAACTTGGAAACTTCAACAGTAACTACCGGTAATCAGGATATAGAAAGGTTGGTGTCTAGCCCATTTGTTATGATCTTTCAAAACTTGGGAGTCTGTGTGAGCCAATATCAAACATTGTTTTTTTTTTTTTTCCTCAGCTAGCACAAAATACTGGTTATGTGAAAGGTAGGGAGTTTTCACTGTTCTCTAGCTCAAAAAAAGAAAATATATTGCAGTCTCTTTCCAGTCTCAAATATCACTTGGATAGAGGAATTCAGATGTAGAATTGTCAAATTTATACATTCAATTCACTGAGATGTAAACAATCTGCTGACGTTAAAATGTTCATTTGCTGATACTAGATTGCCTCAGTTTCTTGTTACTTTATAGCTTCATTCCTTTGGCAGTGGAATGCTATGCTATATAATGCACCCTAGTGCAATGAAAATCGACTTGTTTCTAGAAATAACTATGTTCGAGTTTGTGAGGTCTATGAAAGGAAGAAGAAAACTACTTCGGATTTAATGTTAATCCACCACCAGAAGCCTTTTTCTATATTGAAGTTCTGATTCAACAGCTAGCTGTCTAGAAGTCCATTTCCAAAGGTTCATATATTCAGTAACATATTGAAAGTTCCTTTGATACTTCTAGTGCTACCAACTATCAAATTATATTAACCTATCATATTAATGCAATGCTTGACCAAAAAAATAAATCATATCAATGCAATGAAACTCATAAATGGTCTACATAAACAGTTCCATCATAATGTATAATATGATTCAGTAACTGTCCTTGCCCACAACGTATATGCAAAGCCAACATGCTAAACCATATTAATAAAAGAAGAGTGTGCATACCTCACGTAGATCTTTCACAAGTTCACGTTGCAAATTCTGCAATCTTGTCTCATTTAAAATTTGGTCCTGTGAAGCCCCATCTTTAACTCTTTTTACACCTCCCCTAGTATCGTAAATATGACATAGCCTCACAAGCAACTTCAAATAGCAATCAATTGCATAGGTCCGGCCTTCACAATCCCATTTGACACAAGGCCGGCAAACCTCTACCACTTCCAAAGCAGGCTCTGTCCAATTTAGTGCACCATAACCAGTTCCATATGCCAAGGCTCCTATAACCCTGCTCTCCATCCCTGTGTTCTTTTGTTCAGGCAAAGGCAGAGACAACTGAAAACAACTTTCAACTAATGATGCTACTAACTCCTCCCTAAATAAGGTCTTGCTTGTAACACTATTAAGATCATCTTTGATTCTTGCATCCTCAAAAAGTGAAGCTATATCAGTTCCGGCAAGAGGTTTCTGGCCTCTTCGGACACTCTCCTTTGCAAAGAGATCAACACAAAGCGCTGTTCGACAAATACAAGCTAAAGCATGCATACGATCTGATTCTGCCCTCAAATTTCTCACCATAAGAAGCAGCCTCTTAAACAACGAAACCTACATACGAACAATTCCTTTCCTTAAAACTAGAACTCATGCGAATTAAAATAACGAACCAAATGGTGCATACTGCACGTTATAGCAAGCTAAAAGGAAGTAACCATATTTACCTGCATATGAAGATCAAGCAGGTGCAGATTGGTAACCACAGCTCTAACAATACTCTCTCTTGCAGAAGCAAACTCTTGCCTATCCCAAAGTGTGAGAATTGCGATAATCGACTGTGAAGCCCACTCAGGCTTCCCACCAGGCACATCAGCCAGATACAGCATATCAATCCCAACTTCGAAAATCAAAGCCGGATCCAATGACGATGCCAGGAATGGCACCAAATGCGTGACCACATCCGAAACTCCCACCAACCTCTCCGCATTGGTATCCACAACCGTCCCATTGGAGCCCTTGGACGACTTTGACAGCTTCCTTATGACCTCCACTGAGCCTGAAGCCATGGCCTTGACGGCGTACACGATCGGAAACACTGTGGCCCGGAAACTCTCCACCGGCAGAACCAACGACCTGGCCATTAACGCACTCCGCTTCTTCCACACGAAGTCGACCATCGACGACACCCAATTGGATCGAATCGCCAGCGAGTTCTCACTGTCCACTAACTTATCACCGGCCAGTCTGCTCATCCTCTTGGAATCGAACTCCTGAAACAACCGCCCCACCGACTCGAACGCGACCTTTGAAACGGCGTCGGATCCGTCAAGCATGTTCTGGCCAATGCGGGACCACCAATTCGACACCTTGTCGAGCAAATTGACATTGTTTTCACAGAGCGTGACGAGGTCATCGCGCGCCAGAACGCATCCGAGGGTTTCCGTAATGGAGAACCGGAGATTGTCGCTCGGCGAATCGAAGCAACTGTTGATTTCCTTCTGAGCGTCGGTAATGAGCTTGGAGAGGCGGTAGAAAGGGATTGCGGCGAGGATGGAGACAGCGGCGGCGCTGACGTCGGGATCGGGGAAGTCGAGATCGGTGAGAACTCCCGTGCAGACGGTGTCCCAGAGGTCGGCAGTGAGGCGGGTGGAACGAATGAGGTCAAAGGCGAGTTTTTTGGAGATGGCGGAGGCGGGGGAGGCGACGATCTCTTCGACGGCGGTCTTGGCAATGACGGAGATGTCGCGGCCGGCGGCGGATTGCTGGAGAGCTTGGAGAAGTGCGCCGGACTGGCGGAGGGCGTCGTTGGAGCGGAGGTCCGCTTGAATCTGGGCGAAGAGTATGTCCATGTGAGATCAACCTCGTCGTTCTGATGATGTTCGCTAGGATTTGGGAACTTCGGACATTTGAGAGTTAGAGAGAGAGAGAGAGAGTATGAATTGAGCAAGTAGAATTTGGTTTCAGTGTGTGAGGAAGAAAATGGGGATGGTGGTCAAATGTCTGGCTTGGCGGTTCAACTGGTTCAGTTGGTTGGATTCGCCGGGTCGCCAACGATCGAGTTTTTTGAAAAGAAGCCGAACCAGCCCCAACATTTTGTGGGTTGGGCTTTGAGTTGGAGGGCCCGAAGTGCTTTATTTCATGTTTCTCTAGGCCCTTCTTGTTAGTTTTTCGTAGGATTCGGGAAGGGTATTGGTCTGGGATCCGAGACTCGAGACCCGAGACCCAGATCCTTGATTCAAACCTAGGTCAACACATGAATCAAACATGATTTGTAAAAGAAAAATGCTAAGGAGACTCGAAAGTAGGACTCTATGCCATCTCATGTGTTTGACAAAATGTTTAATAATATTGGCACGAGAATTAACTATTCAAAAAATCCTCGCCTAAGCAAAGGTGGTTGGTCACCATCTCGATTAATGCCTAAGCGTTTGAAAATTTAGAAATGGCACCTAGACCTACTGAAGCACCGGCCTAGGTGGGCTAGGCACGCCTAGACACTCGCCTAGGTTATGACTCACTTGGACATATAATAGATAATTTTCATTTTGCATTATTTTTTTAATAAATTGTAAGAAACTTGTTGAATACTAAAATGAACACAAATTATATGTTTGTTTACCATGTTTTCATTATGTTACAATACTTCATAATATCTATATATATATATATATATATGTTATTCTATTTTGTAATTTATGATGTAATTATATATAATTTAAGTATAAACAGATACTTATTTACACGAAATATAACAAAGTTACTTAAATTCGCTTATTCCACCTAGGCCCCGTCTAGCCACCTAGGACTAGACCCCAACCCACCGCCCAATTAGCGCTTAGCGTCTTTTATAACCTTAAACTATGAGATGACAAAGAGTTTATGATTCAAACTTCGAAATTCGTCTAAGATTAGAATCTTCCTAGGCATTTTTTAAAAACAATTATTACCATGTCATGCTCATTTCATTTTGTTTGTGATGAACAACTCCATGACTCATGGCACAGTGTACTGCCCGGATTACGACCAATTCGATTCAAATTTGCCACCAATCTTTGGTCATGTCCCGTCGATCAACTGTTGATCCAACAATGAGCAGACACTCGATAAACAATCACATTCAACGAGCTCAAACAACCGAGATGCGTAACTACTGACGAGACTAAACAATCGATGAGTGTGGAAAATTGATGAGCTCGGTATCACACACTTTCCAACATGAAAACAAAAGCCAAACAAACATTTCAGATAGAAATGTTCAAGCTGCCCACAAAGCAGTACTTGTTGAGTTAAATACAGAAGATCCTAACAACGTTACACTTTAATCGTAAGTGGGAAAGAACACAGAAAATTCGACCAAAACAGAAACAGAGCAAAATGACATCGTCATCCTCAAAACCAAGGTTCTAAAAGACGCTAGGCGCTAATCGGGCGGCAGGCTGTGGCCTAGCACCTAGGCGGACTAGACGGATTTAAGTAAATCTATTGTATTTCGTGTAAATAAGTGTATGTTTATACTTAAAATATATATAATTTCATTATAAACTAGAAAATAGAATGACATATATATTATGAAGTATTGGAACATAATAAAAACATGGGTAGCAAACATATAATGTGTGTTTCTTTAAGCACTCGCCTAGCACGTCCATATTCGCCTAAAAACCCGATACAGCTTATTCATGAATTTCATAGGAAACGTAAGATCATATAAAATTCAAGATTACGTTAATTTTATATGTATGCTTATCCAACTTCTCTGTTATTATTTTGTCATATTTATGCGCTACTTAATTTTTTTTTTCTTCCAAGTTGTGGAGGTTAGTACTATGGAGAACTATGGAGATCTTCTTTCATGTGGAGCTTATGTTATTCTACGTTTTCAGTGTGGAGATGACGAACTAGTTTCTTTCAAATCTTTGTTGTCCAAAAGCCTATGCCCTTTGCGGAGTTGTTGAGAAGTAACCTTATTGGACACCAAGAACAACAACAAACTTACTTTCATACATTTTTTTAATCTCCTCTAATTACATGATAGAATCTCTCCTTTGGTTTGAAAATAAACATTTTAGTCGCTTGTGCACTTACTTAATTGACGAAATATATACGTTTCAAGAAACACAAATTAACATGTATAAACATATCTTAACATATGAATGTTTCTTCAGTTCTCCATAAGAAATATTAATTGCACAGGTAAATATATAACTTGAGTATACAAGCCCATCCACATATGCGGATAAGTATTACGGTTCGGTATTTGTTGAAGATAGTAATATTAAATAGAAGGGGACACATACCACTTGTTTGGTCATTCAACATGAATTTGGCATCGTCTGTAGAAAAAATTAGGTGCAGATCAAAATATTATATGGGTCTTGTTCTTGCTAAAGAAGAACTAGGTCAAATTCATTTTGATCTTGTTGAATTTTTGATGTGTAGTTCATGAAGAAACAATTACAAATGAAACATATATATAGAAAAAGAAAGTAGACATAAGTCTAACTTGTCTAACTTGCCTAACTTGCTAATTTACACACAGAATGTTGACTAGCCTAACTTCACTTTATTTCATGCATGCATTTTAACAAAAGATATGACTTGCATGCATTCCAACATGCATTCCAACAGATCTGGACTTAATTTTTTCTACAGACTGCCAAATCCATGTTGAATGACCAAACAAGCCGCATTTATCTCCTCCTTTTCAGTATTACTATCTCTAACAAATACTGATCTGTAATACTATGAGCTTATATACTTAGATGTATATTCACCTGCGCAAATATACGTGCAATTAATATTTCTTATGAATGAGTGAAAAATATGTTTTCTGTAAGAGAGATACATGTTCATCTGTATTTCTTGAAACATATATACTTTTATCAATTAAGCAAGTGTTAAGTGACTAAAATATTTATTTTCAAACCAAGAGAGTTTTTATCATGCAATGAGAGAGGAGATTAAAAAAATATATGAAAATTAGTTGTCGTATTTGGCATCCAATAAGGTCCATTCTCACAAACAAGTTCTTCATCTACACATTGAAAACTTTGAATACCATAAGCTCCACATGAAAGAGAATCCTTAGCCATATCGATGCAAATGCAATCCCTAATACTAACCTCAGAATCCTTAGCCGCATGGATATGACAAAAAAATAAAAGAAGTTGGATAAGCATACATATGAAAATGAGTAATAAATTGACGTAGTCTTGAATTTTATATAGTCCTACCTTTTCTATGAATTTCTACCATGGATCACGCCTGTATCGGGTTCGTAGTGTTCCCAAATTCTTAACTTTTCTAATATAGCCATCGAATTTGCAGTCTCTAAATTACTGTAGGCTGCACTCCATTTTATATATTTCACATAATCCTAAATAAAAAAGTTTAAATCATTAAGAACACACATTGTTCCTTAAGATATGTTTGGAAGACGGACCTTTCAAAGTCCAAGGAACTTTAGATTCTATTGTTAAAAAAGCTGACTGTATAACAGTACAAATTCACTACCAAGTTCAGAACTTTCAGTAAAATGAAATATTTCAATTCAATCTATTTATGTTCTAATTTTTCAAAAAACCATCCAATATAAAACACTTAAAAAAAAGATTACAGCGAGGATGGAGGCGGCGGCGCTGACATGAGGATCGGAGAATTCGAGATTAGTGAGGATTCCGGTGCAGACGCCGTCCCAGAGGTAGTGAGGATTCCGGTGCAGACGGCGTCCCAGAGGTCGCAGTTGTTGGAATTTACACAACAAGAGAAGAAGAAATATTTTGACAATTTGGTGAAGGGGGGCTCTTCGTTATCCCTCAAACCTATTTGTATTTTCATATTGGAGAGAGACATTGTTTTCTCTCTCAGGTTTTACACGGGTAGCTTTTCCTTTATCGGAAAAATTTAAGGAAAATTAATGAAAATTTTGAGTTTTAACAATAGGATAAAATAAAGGGTAAGATGAATAGTATCATGATTGACTTTTTAGTGTAAAAATGTAATTTTTCGTTAAAGTAAACAATATCAGATGTTTTTCATTAAACTTCTCAAAAATATATCTACTTAGCTTTTCTCACGCACCACATTTTTACATGGTGGAGATTAGCTCTCTTATTTACTTGGTGGAGAATAACTCTCACATGCTAGTACAACCTCATTACCGTGACATGATCCTCTAAGAATTTTATAGATAGATTTTCGATAAGATTTTTAACTAATCTCGTAGCATCACGTGTTATGATCAGATAATAATTCTACGGATAGATTTCAAATAAGATTTTTAACCAAGGAGTAATTAGGTTTTCATCCTTATTTTTACTACTCTATTAATTAAAACCTTATTACTTTTCAATTTTTGATCAAGGTCATTTATATTAATAATATCATTAATTATTTCAATAATAAAATATTTTTTATTTATAAATATATTCATTTAATATTAAAAATGTTACAATTAGTATATTTATATTTATGGCTAAATTTTTTATCATATATTTTTATTTTTAGTTTGTACCCATTTTTAATTTGCAACCCTTTTTTAATTTGTACCAATTTTCCTTTCAATTTTAATTTGTACCCATATATTAATTTCTTTTTGTGCCCATATTTTTTAAAGTTTTATTTGTATTGTACCCATATTTTTTTATTTATTTGTACCCATTTTTATTTTTGCTAAATGTACCCATTTTGAAGAATGTACCCATGTTTTGATACAATAATTTTTTGGTTATTTTTTATGAATGTACCCATGTTTACACACACACACACACAATAGTATATTTATATTTTAATATTTTTAATCCCACAAATTATGTTTTTTATTTAAAATCTCATTAATATAAACAACTATAAATTTTAATTTTTAATTTAAAAAATATAGTAACGTACATAGAAATAAATTATCAATTAATTTTAGGGACTTGGATCAAAAATTGAAAACCAACAAAGTTTCAGTCAAAGATTGTTCATAACTAGGGACCGCATCCAAAGTCTCCCTTTAACTAATTTAGTTGCTCCATGTGTCATTATTTGTTTAGAATACTTACGAATAGACTTTCAATGAGATTTTCAACCAATCATATCACATCACGTGACATTATGCGCAACATCATCCTATCTTTTTTCTACATATAAGCCCTACATCCAACCTAAAGCCCTCTCTCTCACACACGCGCACCAAATTCAAATTATTTGTTTGAATCCTTATTAACAGTATAAAAATATTAAGTTCTTACAATGTCTGATTCAAGGAGATTGTTAGAAATCCAAAAAAGGCTGAGTGAGGGATAACAAAACACAAAGTTATCCCATAAACATGAGTGAAGAAATAATACAGTATTTGCGTTTTTTATGTTTGATATACTTTTCTTTTCTTTTCATACTTATAATGATAAATTGGTATTTGCCTTTTTTTTATGTTTTGTATACTTTTATTTTCTTTTCATACTTATAATGATAAATTGGTTGACTATGATATATGATTTATATTTCGCATATATTAGTGAGATGTTATGAGATAATTGAGTATGAGATCGAAGACGATTCTTGTTTACGAATGAAATACTCATAAATAATTTTTTTCCAAACTTCTAAACTTAGTCATTTAAGGATTCGAAAGTCGTACTTTGTCACCTACTGAATCCTAAAAATATTTGGATATTTTTAGGCTCACTATAGGTGACAAAGTAAGGCTTTAGGATCCTTAAAAATGACTGCATTTAGAAGTTCAGGAAAAAGTTTCATTCGCAAATTTTAAAAAACAGACTGTCAATCTTTTGTTATTTTCACAGCAAATTCAGACAGTGAAGTAGAAACCAGAATTATTTTCGATCTCATACTCAATAATTTTATAAACTCTCGCTAATATCTGTGAAACTGAAATCATATGTCATATTTAACCAATTGTATCACTATAGGTATAAGAAGAAAAAAAGTATCAAATATAAAAAAGTCAAAAGACTGCATTGTATCTTCATTCACGTTCAAGGGATAACTCTGTGTTTTGTTGTTGCTCGCTAAACCTATTTGTGAGGATTCTAAGGATTCATAAATTCTATCCGTTCATCGTACATCGTGTGGTCAAAAATCATTTTGAATTTTTTCATCTAAAATTAAACACAAATAATACTTAACCAAAGTTCACCGTACGATGTATGATGAAGAGATAGATTGTGATATCATCTTTCTAATAAAGATAGAGCTCGCCAAGACATGTGAGTTTCATCTCCATTAAAGAGATTATACAAATAGATGGTATTAATAGATGACGAGAGTACCATTTTTGCTTTAGACTGGGGCAACTATAATTCTAATTTTAAGTTCAAAAATGAAATAACTCACCTATTATCCAAATTCAAACCCAAATCCAGAACAGAAACCGTTGACGTGATTTCTATAGGGCTTTCCGCTTCGTAAAGGAATGGGTAGTGGGCCCATCTCTAGGGTTTTTTTACCCTCCCACACCCAGCCTCTCAAACGCAAACCTCTCCCCTCGGTCTTGATTTGAGTTTTCGACGATCGACTTTCTTACTGATCTGATTTCCTTGTATTATCCTCCAGGTTTTAAACAAATCGATCGATATGGCTTGTGTAACCAAACCAATCTGATCATCGATCGCTTGAGTCTTGACGCACACTGGGACACGTTGGATTGCTTTGGTGCCTACCGATATATACACATATATCCTGACTATTGATAAACTATGGCTAAGGAGAATTATGGTCTTATGTATGTACAGATGCCAGATCAACTATGGAGTCTGGATGTTTGTAAATTATTGCAGCGGCCGCCAACTCCAAGGCCAAAAGAAGAGACTCCAAGGCCGAGGCCCGAGTTTGAATTTTTGTGTAATTATCAATATCATGAACGACATCCAGAAGGTCTCAGGGGACGCTTGCCCTTTGGAATGAAATGTATGATGGTGGATTCAAAACTGCATATGGTTGGGGGTTATTGGAAGAATATGTACGTTAATGAGACTCCAGCTGGGTGGGCTAACCTAGATGTCTATGCATGTGAACCCATCGAAGGTGATGCTGATGCTGATGCCGACGCTGATGTTGATGGTACTCCAAAGGCAAAGGCAAAAGAAGAGGAAGAGGAAGAGGGTCCATCACCATTACCATCCATCCGCCTCCGCAAGAGTAGTACCATTCCTAGTTTGTCTGGTCCCAAGATCGATCCTATTGTGGTCACCCTCGAGGACAAAATCTATGCCCTTTCTCAAAGCCATCGTGGAGACGTACAAGCATACTGCCCGGCTCTTTTTGAGGTTTTCGATCCTAATACCCGATTGTGGACTGTTCTTCCAAATCCCCCCTTCACCCGTGGTCGTTTAGATGGTTTGTATATCAGCCACCATCTTGCTTGTGGCCACAAGCTTGTTGTTTACCCGTTAGACCGAGATGATCGTGAACCGTGTATCTTTGACACTCGCAAAAAGAAGTGGGAGTACACACAGTACCTAGAACGGGACATCGGCAATGTCAATGGTTTTGCACAATACAGGGACTTTCTAATTGGCGTGTTAAGGGCTTCTGCAAGCTGTTATAAGTGCCTACAACTTGTTGCTTATGAACTGGATTCAAATGGTATCCCCAATTTGTATCGGGTGCTCACCGAGCGTGATGACATGTTCTATCATGCTTATGAGTTTAAGGAAATCTTTGAGCCAATCTTCACCATCAATGTCGGGGGTGATGGCCTCATGTGCTTTATCTATTATGGTATTGGTAGGTCACGTGGGGTGCGATTAAGTGTAGGATTGTTCCGAATTTTCACAGACGAGTCTGAAAGGGATGGATGGAGGATCTATGCAAGGAGAGAGGCGGCTGTCGAGACTTACTATTTAAAGCATGCTAGCGATGGAGTTGAGGATCCAAATATTTACTCAGCTGTCGTGTAAGCAAATATCTTAATTCCAGTCCCCATGTGTATGCAAACTAATATTACATATTTGTATTTCGTTGTCTATTTTGCTTGCTTTCGCGTCCCTTCAAATTAATCTTGATGCATGTTGCAAAGTGAAGTGGTAAGCAAGTTGCTTTTTTGAGCAATTTCTCTGGTAGCACTGCTAGAAAGTTGATGATACACGTTGTTGGGATTATTTCATAATTTCTAGTGGTGTAGCTAGTTAGAGGTCGATGGCGCTGGAATAACATGATTTATACATGTTCTGCTTATGAAACTGTTATATTTCAGGTTGATGTTGCTCGGTTTCACTACGTACGTAGTTGATGAATGTTTAAGCTTTTCCTTAACACCGAGCGTGTTATGTGTATATGCCGTGGTGGATTCTCTGAAATCACTTTGGATAACTCAAGGAATCATGCGAGTCGTGAAGAGATGGATAGATCGTTTGTGGTGGAAGTTTTATCTCATATTCGTCAGTTGTTGTTTGTTTTACCCTATATTTGGATAATGTGGTTTGTTTGGGAACATGAACATTTTGTTTTCAGTGTGAAGTTTTAGTATTTAGTTGGTATGTTTAAGAAGTTGGTTAACGTGTAAAAATACAGTAAGGTGTTTTCATACACTTTTACAATGCAAGCCTAAAACTTAGATTTTGTTTGACCAGATTTATCAGTAATTGTCTTGTTTCCTTTTTCTTATGCAGATCGAGGACGCTAGCGTGAGGATTCTTTTCTGTTTGAATAGAGCGTCGAGGGAGTCTTGGTCTGGATTGGTGGTGTTATTGGGCGGCGGAGAGCGGGGCGGGAGAGGTTAAGGGGAATGGGTGCTGCGGATGGTGGGTGGGGTTGGTAATGTGCACCATTTGCTCATCAGCGCCGCCGCCAACCTACCAGACTCAAATAAAATACTCCGTTCTCTGATATTGATATTTTCCCCATCTGGATATTTTTTTTAAGAGTAAATTGTAGTTATGGTCCCTTAACTTTAACTCAATTAGAGCAATGGTCCCTCAACTAAAAATCCATTACCTTTGGTCCCTCAACTTATCAAAACGTGCAGCTATGGTCCCTCAACTAAAAATCCATTACCATTGGTCCCTGAACTTTAATTCAAGTGGAGAAATGGTCCTTTAACTTTAATCCAATTGTAGCAATGGTCCTTACAATATAACTCGTTTTGACAAATTTTTTGACATAGTTGACGAAAAAAATCATAATTATACACTTTGATGAGTTGAGGGACCCTAATTATATAAATAGTCATTCCAACATAGCTTATTTTGACAAAATTTTGACAAAATTGATGAAAAGGACTATAGCTACACATTTTGATAAGTTGAGGGACCAATGGTAATGGATTTTTAGTTGAGAGACCATTGCTCCAATTTGATTAAAGTTGAGGGACCATTTGTACAATTTACTCTTTTTTTAATTATTTTCCTGATGAATGTTTCTGTTTCTGTTCCTGTTCATTTCTCTCTTTTTTTTTTTTTTTACTATTAAGTAGTTTTTTATAATCAGTTCAGTTTTTAGTTTTAAATTTTTAAAATTCAATACTCGTTTTATTTTAAAAAAAATCACAAAAGTATTTATCAATCGCTAAAAAATTGATAATCAGTTCAGTTTTTAGTGGCAAGAATAAAAAGACTGGTGAACTCACTTCAAGAATCTTTACTTGTGCTAAAGAAGGGTTTCGAGCTGTAGATAAGCGAAATGATATGATTAAAAGACCAAGAGCAGAGACGAGGATTGGATGTGGTGCTCATATGGGTGTTAGGTTGGATAGGCATAGGGGAAAGTTTTATGTTTATACTTTTGTTGATCAACATAATCATCCTTTAGTAAATAAAGAATATGGCCATATGTTACCATCCCAACGGAAAATGGCAGCCTCACAAGCCACTAAAGTAGACTTGGCTCAAGAATCGGGGATTCCACTTAGGTTGGCTTATGAGTTAATAAGCAAACAAGCAGGCGGAAAAAAGTCTTTGGGATATATTAAGCAGGATCAAAAAACTTATCTTCCAAATGTGAGGCAAAAGAAAGTGGCATATGGAGAAGTTGGAGTCGTGCTACAATACTTTTCCATAAAAATATTGGAAGACCCATCATTCTTCTATGAACTACACTTGGACAAAGAGGAGCAAATAACAAACATGTTTTGATACAACTTATAAAGTCAATGAATTGGATCGATCATTTGCAGTGTTTGTTGACTTTAGTCATCACAAGGAGATCGTTGTATTTGGAGCAGCTTCAATGTATGATGAGACCGCCACTTCATTTAGTTGGTTATTTAAGACATTTTTTAAGGCAATGTCTAGCAAGGCTCTAAGAACTATTTTTACCAATCAAGATCTTGCGATGGCTAAGGCTATTTTAGAAGTGATGCCTCAAACTTGCCATAGACTTTGTTTATGGCATATGATGCAAAATGCTTGTAAAAATGTGAATACTCTATTCAGAGGTGAGGAAGGAGTTCACAATGCTTTGACAAATTTTTTTGACCACATTGGGGAGGAAAGTGAGTTTGTAGCTGCTTGGTATTCTATGTTTGATGAGTATGATACACATGAGAATGACTAGTTGGCCACCACATTTAAGATTAGAAAGAAATGGGCATATGTATATGTGAGATCGACATGGTCTATAGGAATACAAAGCACACATTTAAGATTAGACTGAAAAATTATTTGAAGTCAGATCTTAATATTGTTCAATTTTTCATAAACTTTGAGAGGGTTCTTACCGATACTAGGTACCAGGAGTGGGAAGCGGAGTATGACCTACAATTCAGAATTGCACATGTCAAATTTGATATCAAAATGTTGAAACAAGCTAGAGAAGTTTACACAAAAGCGATATTCAAATTGTTTCAAGATCAATTTGAAGAATCTATTGGATTGTCAATAACAAACTGTGTTGCTGA
The DNA here is from genome assembly GCF_916048215.2 of Malus sylvestris. NCBI lineage: Eukaryota > Viridiplantae > Streptophyta > Magnoliopsida > Rosales > Rosaceae > Malus > Malus sylvestris. The sequence continues at coordinate 25,981,466 of NC_062273.1, read as the reverse complement.
TGGGGATGCCTTTGTATACACGGTTGAACTAGATGATAAGTCTAAGAAGCGTAAGGTGAAAAGGGAAGGTATATCTACTATTTCTTGCAATTGTAGACTATTTGAGAAAAGGCATACCAATTGTAATAGCCAAATGGCCAGTTGCTTGGTGAATGTTGATGTTGTCATTCCAAAAGGGCTTAAGAAGAAAGAAAAGTCTCATTGAGAAAGACGAAGAATTAAAAGTGCTTTGGAAACAGTCTTACCAAGAAAAAACAAGTCTGATCAGGTACTCAAACTCATTTAATTCTTTATCATGCCTATGTGCTTAATATATATAATTAAAGTTTAATTGTTGACACGTTTTAGGTTACAATTCGACAACATATTGGTGGTATCAATGTCCTTAGTCCTTATCCACTGCCACCCTCTCATTCATCACATGTGAAGTACTTTCGAATGTTTTGTAATCTTCATAGTAAGGCATGATTAGTTGACAAATATAAACTTGAAATTGGTATGTGATATACAAGTCCCAGTTCACATGTTTGGCAATAATACCTATATGCCAATTCCATATCATCCTTTTCAGGTTTGTCATCTATTTGCACTCTCTGTCATGTATTTTTTCTTTTTTATCTCATTATGGTTGTTGCCGAACCCAATGTCTTGGCTGCCTTGTGAAGAATCTCAGCCGTCAAGTTCCCAACACAGCCTTTCAAATTGATCCTACAGCCAAGAAGCTATTTTCGCTTACAAATTATTTCATGCAAAACAAGGCAATTTTGTTTGCCTTTTGCAATTCCCGCACTCCCCTATTCAGAATTGAAAACCAAATTTTTTTATTCCCTGCATCACTTCTTCTACTCTGAAACTAATCTCCCGCATCCTCTTCCTCCAAAAAATTTTGAAGCAAAAAAATCCAAATCACGCATCTCTTTCCTCCTAAAATTTTGAAGGAAAAAAAAATATCCAATTCAAGCATTTCCCTCCTCCAAATATTTTGAAGGAAAAGAAATCATCGTCTCGCCTTGGTCAATCAACAGGTTGCCACTGGTCTTCAATAATAAAGGTTAGGCTTCCATTATTGAATTTTCTTTTCTTGATATTTCTGCAATTAGATTGGATTTGCTGCATGTTTATGTCTGAAAAAGAGGAGATGTTACGTTGCTTTTGTAGAAAAAGTAGTATCCCACTATGCCATTTTGGAATAAAAACTTGTTTTAACTAAAAGCACTTGATAACTAAAATTTGGTTTTCTTCTGTAGAAAATTTGATTGTAAATTTATTCAGAATTGAAATAACTACTTCAAAGGAAAATCATATTGGCCCATCTGGGCAAAGGTTTCGATATTTTTGTTTCTAGAGTTACCAATCGCTAATTTTCTATTAATTCAATGTTTTTTTTTCTCTTCTTGTAAATAGGTAAGTAAGACAAATATTGTTTGTGCAGGGACAACATACATCAAGATCATAAAATGCTCCTACACCAGCAAGAACATGCTAAGAGCAAGGGCCTTGGCCTCTGGAGCGTGGTCTGCATTTTCAGTTTCTTCCTGCCTTGTTTCTCTTAATGTGTGCATCTACCTTATGGTAGCATGTTGTTCTTGAGTCATGACCATCTTGTTTGTCAATTGCAGGATCAAGGTGTTGTTCAGGCACCAAGCCCTCTCCCAAGAGTATGTTAGCTGCATACAAGAACTGGGACATCAGGGGTATTGTTGAGGCAGGAGAGTTCAAGTCTTATTGCTTCCGGAGTATTATTTAGTTGATCTATTGATTGCAGGAGCTAATGTATGCATTCTTTCTCTATATATAATCCGAAAAGTTTGCTCTATGTTGTCTTTATTTTCAAAGAATTATCTACTTTATTAACTATAATTAAACATGTTACGATTAGGCTCCGTCTGTAACTCCTGATGCTGATCCAATTGCACTCGAAGGCAAGTGTTTTACAAAAAGACTTGTATTGCATAGAGATGTAAGCAAACCTACCTGTGCTGCAGGTTATTTTGAATTTGAGTTTATTTCAATTTTACTAATATTGTGTTGGATTTTGTAGGTTTTAGTATTTCTGGAAGGTCTTGACAACTCCGGCCATTTAGTTGGGTCAATATATTACACAAAAAAGTCAAAAGAGGAGCTCTTTCTGTTGAGAAACAAATCGTAACTCCTTACACTGCAACTTGTTAAAGAGGCAAGAGTTTAAACTGTGTGCATATTTCAGATTTAACGACCTTAATGATGTTAAATTTCTTCGTGTTACGGCCAATTGTAGTGTTGTTTTATCGGATGCCTTCAACCTTTGGTGTAACTTCTTGCATTCTCTTAAGCTTGTAAATAATTGAAGTTAAATTCCATTGCACTTAGGCTAAAATTAGTTAGGAATGCACTACAAAAATTAGATGGAGGGACTTTGAAAATGACTACATATTGTATGTGCACGTTTGAGAGAACTTTCAAATGACACGTTTCAAGGTTGAAAGTCTTTGATTGGTGGAGAGTCGCTTTATAGTATATTAGTGGTTCACTAGTAGTCCTTAACAATAGAGTCCAAAGTTCCTTGGGACTGTGAAAGTCCCTCTTCCAAACATAACTTAAAGAACAATGTGTGTTGTTAATGCTTTTAACTTTTTTATGTAGGGTTATGCCAAGTATGTAGAATGGAGTGGAGCTCTATTAGACTCCATCGACGACAGAGAGATGAAGAAAGAAAATTCAAATGCTATGGCAACAAAGTTGAGGATTTGTAAAAACTACCAACCCGTTACAGTCTCAAGGGGGATCCATGGTAGAAATTTCAAATGAAAGGTATGATTATATAAAACTCAAGATTAGTTTAATTTAGTACTCAATTTCATATGCTTGCTTATCTAACTTTTTCTGTCTATTATTCTTTTGTCATGTATGTGGTACTTACTTGATTTTTGCCTTTGTTCGAGGTTGTGGAGATTAGTATTACTCCTACGGGTTTCATTTGCATCCATGTGGTTACAGATCCTCTTTAGTGTGGAGCTTATGTTATTTCCAGTTTCCAGCGTAGAGATGGGGAACTAGTTTATCTTTCAAGTGTTTGTAGTTTTGAAGCCTATGCCTTTGAAGCAAATGAATTGTTGAGAAAGAACCTTATTGGACGCCAGGTACGACAAGTACATGTGACAAAGGCATAGGCATCCAATAAGTTGTCGTACCTGCCGTCCAATAAGGCTCCTTCTCAACAAGTCCTTTGCTTCAAAGGCATAGGCTTCGGAACTACAAACACTTGAAAGTTAAACTAGTTTCTCATCTCTACGTTGGAAACTGGGAATAACATAAGCTCCACATGAAAGAGGATCCTTAACCACATGGATGCAAATGCAACCCGTACGAGTAATACTAATCTCCACAACTTGAAAGAAAGGCAAAAATCAAGTAAATAGCACATACATGTGACAAAAGAATAATAGACAGAAGGAGTTGGATAAGCAAGCATACATATGAAATTGAGTACTAAATTAAACTAATCTTGAGTTTTATATAATCATACCTTTCATTTGAAATTTCTACCATGGATCCCTCTTGAGACTGTAACGGGTTGGAAGTTTTTTCAAATCCTCAACTTTGTTGTCATAGCATTTGAATTTCTTTCTTTATCTCTCTGTCGTCGGTGAAGTCTAATAGGGCTCCACTCCATTCTACATACTTAGCATAACCCTAAATAAAAAAGTTAAAAGCATTAACAACACACATTGTTCCTTAAGTTGTGTTTGGAAGAGGGACTTTCAAAGTCTCAAGGAAATGCGGACTCTATTGTTAAAAAAGCACTACTAGTGAACCACTAGTAAACTACAAAGCGACTCTACACCAATACAAATCCACTACAAAGACACTAAGCAAAAGACTTCCAACCTTGAAACGTGTCATTTGAAAGTTCTCTCAAACATGTACATACAATATATACAACCATTTTCAAAGTCCCTCCATCTAATTCCTAACTAATTTTAGCCTAAGTGCAATGGAATTAAACTTCAATTATTTACAAGCTTGAGAGAATGCAAGAAGCTACACCAAAGCTTGAAGGCATGCGATAAAACGACATTACAACTGGCCGTAATGCAAAGAAATTTAACATCATTAAGGTCGTTAAATCTGAAATATGTACACAGTCTAAATTCTTGACTCTAACAAGCTGTAATGCTAGGAGCTTCGATTTGTTTCTCAAAAGAAGGAGCTCATCTTTTGACTCTTTTGTGTAATATATTGACCCAACTAAATGACTGGAGTTGTCAAGACCTTTCAGAAGTACTAAAACTACAAAATCCAACACGATATTCGTAAAATTGAAATAAACTCAAAGTTCAAAATAACATGCAGCACAGGTAAGTTTGCTTACATATCTATGCAATACAAGTCTTTCTGTAAAACATTTGGCTTCCAATGCAATTGGATCAACATCAGCAGTTACAAACGGAGCCTAATTGCAACATGTTTAATTATAGTTAATAAAGTAGATAATTCTTTGAAAATAAGGACTTTGCAGACTTTTCAGATTATATATAGAGAAAGAATGCATACATTGCTCCTGCATTCAATAGATCCACTAAATAAAACTCCAGAAGAAGACTTGAACTCTGCTGCCTCAACAATACCCCTGATGCCCCAGTTCATGTATGCAGCTAACATACTCTTGGGAGAGAGCTTGGATGCCTGAACAACACCTTGATCCTGCAATTGACAAACAAGATGGTCATGACTCAAGAACAACATGCTACCATAAGGTAGATGCACACGTCAAAAGAAACAAGCCAGGAAGAAATTGAAAATGCAAACCACGCTCCAGAGGCCTAGGCCCTTGCTCTGTTCTCTATTCTTGCTGGTCTAGGAGCATTTGTGATCTTGCTGTATGCCGTCCCTGACCTGCACAAATAATATTCGTCTTACTTACCTATTTACAAGAAGAGAATAAAACATTGAATTAATAGAAAATTAGAAACCTCTAACTCTAGAAACAAAAATATCGAAACCTTTGCCCAGCCTACAGAAACAGCCGGCAATGCAGCATCTTTGCCTTGTATCGTGACAGGCCCGTATGATTTTCCATCTGAAGTAGTTCTTTCAATTCTGAATTCCACGCACTGTTGGGAAAATATAGTGAGGTTGATGCACGATGCTTTGTTCAGAGTTAAATGACTAGTATGTAGGATAGATGGTAAAGTAAAAAAGACAAGTAATTGAATAATCTGAAAGTAGGCACCTTTCCTATGCACAGGTTCCTCATAAACTCCCTGCTACACCATGCAATAGATGAATCTAATGAACCCTGCTGCAACCTACCTTCAGGGGTCTGGCAAGAAGAAACAGAAAATATATAAGTGTAATCCACAATTAAGAAACCAGTTTTTCAAGCGCCAAATAGTCATGTGCCCTGTAGAATTTTCCTTTTTCTATATGTGACAACACAAAAAAAAAGAGGGGAAAAAAAGGTAAATAACATGAAAATAATTATTACCCATATGCGAGCAGTAGCAAGTGACAAGTAGATTCTCTTCACATATCTGGGCTTGAGTTGATCTTCTCTCTTGATGGGCATGATAACCAAGCAAACCCCTGAATCAACAGCCTTGACTATCCCTTCATACTCGTTTTCCATTACAATACTGTCTTTGCCTCAACCTATTTCCAAAAAGTTAAAAGAAAAAAAGGAACCGCCTTTATTACAACTTGAGCAAGCAGCAACTATAAAAGTGTAGGTACGCTTGAGAGTTCATTGAAGGTGCGTTCATAAAAGCTGTTTGATGCTATATCAACCAACATAAAAATTTCAACCAAATTTGACCTTATCATGCCTGACTCCAACAATTTTCATCATGATATATTTATCCAACGCTCCCTATGGATGCCCATTTGAGATTTTCCAGCAATAGGAGTATTCCAAGTAATTTTTTAACAACTAAACACAACTATCAACATTCCAAATTCCAAATTCAAACAACATATTACACTTATATCTCAGTTTCAAATTCTGGCAAAAATAAAAATACACAGAACAATTATGCAAGCAACATCAATTGACCATACTTTCCTGGAAGCCCTAAAAAAATTGACTCCACAAAAAATTATTCAACCCCAGTCACAATCACAATCACAATAATTTAACTCAAAATTCAGCCTCATTCGCACTTAGCAAGCCTCAGCCAAACTTAGCTACAGTTCTCTCGGACATTTCATCAAACACCTCCTGAGCACTTTCCAAATCACCCTTCTGCACATAATCATTGATCAATTGAATTCACAATCAACAAATGACTATATTTTCATTCCTTTGGTAATGAATTTCTTTCTCATTGGTCATGAATTCACAATCATACCACAACAAAATCAAATTCAAGTGGAGAAATTGAAAACTGTAAGCTAAAAAAGGAGAAGCTCTCACCAGTTTTCGGCAACGGCGGCGATCTTGGCGAGCTCGTACTAGTTCAGAGACGACGGGGAAGGAGAGTGAGGAATTAGCGGCGGTGGATTCGGAAGGGCTAAGATTGCTCCGTGAATGCTCAAGAGTCGTGGGCTGAGATTGCGGTGGAGGATTGTGCAGCTGGTGTGCGGTGCTCGAAAGCCACAACCATGGCGATTTTGCTGAGAGAGAGAGTGAATTGAACGAAGAAGAAACGAAGGGAGTCAGTGGATTGTTTTTCAGTTTTGGTTTGTGAGGAATTTGAACCAAAACAATGGCGTATTACTTTGTCCAAACCTGCAAGTACAACCTTTATTTTCATCTCCAGCTACAGACAAAAAATTTCTAGGGCTTTTTGAGCTCCCTGTTCGGAGCTTGGCTCGGGCTATTTGTATGTTTGCAGCATCTCTGGATTTAGATATATGATCCATAGATTCCATGACACGACAAAAATGTGAGGCTGTCTATTTTTTATGTTCATCATTCTCATCCTCTTTCATTGTGAAAGCCTCATCTCTACCTTGTTTGAGATTGAACAATTCTTCATATTGTGCCAACAATCTTTTCTGTTGCTCATCGATACAATCTCCTTGAAGAAGATATTGTAAGAACTCAAGATTTAAAAACGATGAAGAAGAATTTTGAGCTAAAAAGAATGATTGGGTTTGGTGTGTAACTGAGGTTGAATGTAGGGATATAGGGTTTATATGGACAATAAAAGAAATGATGAGATTTTGGACAATGTCATGTGGCACTACGTGATTGGTTAAAAATTTTATCGAAATCTTGGCTAAATTATTGTAAACAGATAGTGACACGTGGCACGTCGGGATTGATTAAAAATCTAATTGGAAATCTATTCACAAAATAGTACGTTCGGATAATGACATGTGGCGTGAAAAGATTGGTTGAAAATCTGATTGAATTTTTGGCTAAATTATTGTAAAAGATACTGACACGTGTCGGGATTGGTTGACATCTTATCGGAAATTAAAAATAATTTTTATTAATTATTTTATAAAAAAATAAATAATATTTTAAATGGGCAGCCAACGTATTTTGTAGGGATGAATATCGTTTGTGCCAGCGCATTTTTTAGACTATGTGCCATCGTATTTTTTAGGGGTGGATATGCATTTGGCCAAATACTGTTCATTGTGGTCTATCACTGTTCACTGAGCGGATTAAATGGGTTGGATGTCAATTCATGTTTTTTAGGGGTGGAGTTGCTCTGAAGGCCTTTTTGTTGGGCCGGTTGAGATATGTTACGATCAATTAAAATAAATATGAGTCCAATCTCTTTTTCGTTGTGTTAAAATAAAACTTGGACATGATAAGATATGATAGTTTATGAATACAAAATAAATTGGCCAGTATTTTATCCATAAGATAATGTTAGGAAGACCATATTTTTAAACCACATGAATATGCACGTTAATCAACATTAAATAATAATCCAATCATCACCATTCACATCATTTGGTTTACGAAATTTGGTCACCCTATCATTACCCTTAACAAATAATAGCCCAAATTTAACATTCTATTGCATAAAAAAAATGTCACATTTTATAAAAACTTTCAAATATAGCACAAAACTCATGTAAATACACTTAAACCATTTACACATAAAAGCCAAAGCACTTGAATCGATACATCGTTGTTGTTGTTCAAAGTGCGAGGCCGCGAGGACAGTTGGTAAACATCGTGGAGCAATTTCGGGTGTTGTCCAACGGTCAACTAATTGAATACCGACTTTGCAAATTTGCCGCTCATATCTGAAACTCAATCTCATATATATTTTTATTATCACGTAATAAGTATTGTAAAATATATATTATGCAACAAAAGAACCACCTAAGTCTTTCTTCTGGAACAAAAATTAGATCAAAATTATTGGATAGACTTTATCCTAACTGTCTCCCTCTCTCGTCACCCCGAACCTAGAATCACGAACGAGACCTCAAATTCGATCCACAATCCGAGAACCCACAAATTTTTTTTTAGGAAAACTAAGAAAATATTGTATCTTTTGCGTGCATTAGTTTGTGATGAAACAAATTTGGTAAATTTTTTTATAAAAGAAAGAGATTTTGGTTCTGTATCGATTGCAAACTTAAAAATTGGAAACCATGGATTTTGGTTAAAGCTTGAGATGTTAGTCTCTCTATTGCTTTCCTACATTTTTTAAGTGCTTGGAGCCTTTTCATTTCTTTTCATATATCTTTTGCAAATTCGTTACTCGTTGCTTGCGTCTCTTCTGTAGCCTTCTTGATTGATTTAGCAACGACAAATATTGCTAGGATCAATGAGATTTCAAAGTAGCTACCCTTGAAAATATCGTGTTCAATCTCGCGATGCATTTTTATTAACTTTCCGCTGTATTTCCTGGGGCCGTGCAAAAGCAGAAGAAGGAAGAGATGAGAAAAAAAAAAAAAAACTAATGAAAATGATTTGAAAATTTTGAGTTTTAACGATAAAGACAAAATAAAGGGTAAAGTGAATTATACTAGGATTGATTTTTTAGTGTAAAAATGTGGTTTTTCATTAAAGTGAACAGTATATGGAACTTTTCGTTAAAATTCTAAAAAAAAAACAATAACATCCTTTTTTTAAACGAACGTTACTATCTACACTAAGGGAGAGAGGGTGGGCTTAGCCTAACAATGAGGTAGCAATAATGTGGTTCAAATTCGCCTTTAGCGAGAATCAAACCTTAGACATGTTACTTATAAATGAAGAGGAATATAGGCTATACCGTAGTATTAAGTGGCGATATACGATGAACGATCACATCCTTTTCCATAAACATGTAATCACATCAACAGTAAAAAAAATTTAAAAATCCCTTAATAGCTAAATTTAACATGTTGTGTTCGCAGACGCAACTTCTTCTAAATGATAACTATTTGAACCCTGAGATATCGTTTAACCCTGTTTGCTTGCACAGTGGATGAGCTTAGCTTGTATACAACATTTGCAGAAAGCGAAACGCATCCCTGGACCTGAAAAAAAAATCAGTTTATTCAACATGAGGAACAGACCATTATTTATGAATACAAAGATTAACAGGAATAACATATATATACATAGGGTCATATGCAGAAAATTTACCTTCAGTAGTGTAGAGCATAAACCTTATCCAAGAAATTCGGATATACGTTTCTGACTACAATGTCCGCCTCTTCGTCCGTAATTCTGCGATCTGAATGTGAGCAAACATCCCTTAAGAATCTGAACAATTCCCAGATGCTTTCACCGTCATAACCGCTCTCACGATAATTATATATCTCCTCCAATGCATAAACTGAAAGAACAATGTTTGAGTTGTTGTTCCATCTCTTATACATGTAAAACTCAGGTCCCTGTAGCTTCGATTGGAACTCTATAAGAGCATCCCCATCAGCCTTTAGAGCACGGTCGATTGTGAAGAACAACATCATCCTGTCCCTAGGTTCTAATACAAATGGATGACTTATCAATTTTTTTATAAAGTTATCGTACCTGAAAAAGGACACAATCAGATGATTCCCGATGTGCTTCCTGAACATAACATAACATAACATAACATAGAAACATACCCAAAACGATCAGAGTCAAAGAAATCCAGAAAATAGTCTCGATCGAACCAGACAGTTCCTGGCTCAAGAATGTGAAACTTTAAAAGATCCTTAAATTCAGCTAGGTCCTTGAGTCTCCAAGCCCTCACCATTGAAAAATCTAAATGGTTTTCAAGTTCCTCGATGCTTCCTTGAACATTAACAATCAAGATTTTATTTGAAACAACTACAAAGTTGCAGATTTCATTTAATGCCCTGTGGAAACACCGAGAAAAGTGAATATGTTTGATGGCGCCCAGAAGTTCCCTAAAAAATCACACATTACAAAATAAGGGTCTTAGTACTAATTACATACTGCACTATATATGGGAGTTAAATGCAAATATATGAAGCATACCTGATCTCATTTCTCCACCAGTAATGCAGAATTGCAAATCTTGTATTTGCTAATACAGGTATCCTTAAATTTTGATCACCTAGAAGGTGATCAAACCACTGGTAGCAAATGATCCAGGCTTCCATAGGTTTACAGTAAGTGACAAAGTACGGCTTCAAGATCCGAGAATGACCACATTTACAAGTTCGAGAAAAAGTTTTCCTTGCGCATACTCCATTATCAAATTTTAGAAACCGAACCTTCAAGCTTTGGTTATCCTCAAATCGGATTCTTCCAGTGCAGTAGAACCCAGAAACGCTTTCGATATCATATTCAGTAATCTCACGACCTCTCGCTATTATCTGCAAAACAGAAATCATATTATGTTGGCTAATATGAATTGAAGCAGAATCTTGACTAAAGATCAGACAAGAAATCTCATGTGATTACTAGAGTTTATTGTAAAGAGTAGACGTAGATTCTAGGCAGTAGATTCATAGCAATCATATTTGACTTATTGTACTTTGTTTCATATTTGCTATATATAACATAATCTAGAGGAATTACACGTACTGTATCTTCATTTGCATTCAAAGGACAAGTTTGCGTTATGTTGTCGCTCGCTGAACCTCCTTCGGGCGTCGCCATTCTGATGACCCAGATGCTGAAATGGGGACAGAATATGAATGTGATCCCCTGCAACAAAATATTACAGTATCAAGAATTTTAGTAACCAGAAAACCAAACCCAGCAACGTACAATCATATTGAAAACAAAAGAAAGATGAGAGAGGAGAGAGAGAGAGAGAGAGACTATCCTATTATGTACCCAGTAACTTAATTGGAAAAGAAGACGGAAGAAAAAAGAGTGCGAAGGAAAATTTGTGATTTTTAACAAATGAGAAAGAAGAGAGGGGGCGAGAGAGAGATGACTCAAGCATGCATACTCGGATTCTGCCTCAATTTCTCAGCAGCCTGCACAGTGCACACAATTGCTTTTCTTAAAAAGATAGAAAACTAATGAAAATGACTTTAAAACTTTGAATTTTAAAAATAAGGACAAAATGAAGAGTAAAGTGAATAGTACTAGAATTGAGTTTTAATGTAAAAATGTGATTTTTCGTTAAAATAAACAGTACCAAAGGGTTTTTCGTTGAAGTTCTCTAAAAATGTAACTCAGTATGCGACCTAATGAATCAAATGGCGCATGCCAAAAAATAAAACAAATTAAAATGACATTTAGCATATATATACATACCAAACATATCAAGATCAAGAAGGTGCAGAATTTCTCTTGCGAAAGCACGTGCGAATTGCAATAATCGACCGTAAAATCAATCCCCACCACCTCAAAAATCAAATGCATGACGAGGTCATATGCTATGCGTCCGAGGATTTTGGTAATGGCGAACCGGAGATTTTCACTCGAAGATTCGAATTTCTGGGTTTCGATAATGAAGAGAGGAGGCGGTAAAAGGGCATTGCGGAAAGTCACTACTCTAACAACTTATATATCAGACATGGAAAATCAGTATTCTTGGATTACACAGATTGATGCTTTATAAGGGCACACTCGTTCCTATTAACTAAGAACTTATAAAAGAAACTAAAAACTTTTAAAAGTAAGGATTAAATTTAACCCAATAAACGCAGATATTCCAACCACCAAGTTCAGAAATTGCAGTAAAATGCAAATATTTCAATTTCAATCTATTTCTGTTCTAATTTTTCAAAGAAACCATCCAATATAAAACACTTGAAACAAAAGATTACACTAAAAGATTAAAGGAAGTCTAACGAAAAGCTTCCGTACTGTTCACTTTAACGAAAAATCATATTTTTACCAATTTTGGTATTATTCATTCTACTCTTTATTTTGTCTTTATCGTTAAAACTAAAAGTTTTTAAGCTCACTTCATTAGTTTTCCTAAGATTGAACCCAATATATTAAATAAATCAATAAAAACTGAAAATACTGAGCAAGATGAGATTTTGAGGTTTACCCGACACAAAACCGAGCGCAATGGCGTTCTAGGATTCATATAGCCGACCCCACTTAGTGGGAAAAGGCTTTGTTGTTGTTGTTGTTGTTGTTGTTGTACCCCGCAGAGAATGTGAACCTCTTAGGCGAAAACGCAAACCGTCGTAATTGATATTGTTGTGATCGCCTGCAACAAAATATTACAATATCAAGAACACGCAAACAATCATCAGGCCCAGTAAAATACAATCAACCCCAGTAACATGTACCCAGTAAAATGCAATCATATTGGAAAAAATAAAGTATAACGTGGGAGACCGCATTTTAAAACAAATTTGAAAACTTCAGCGATAAGAAATAAGCATGTTAATCAACATTTTAATAACTCAATCATCAACATTTACATAACTCGGTTTAGAAATTTGGTCTCTTTAACATTTCTTAAGTATAAAACCAACGAATGAGAGAGATGAGGGAGAGACTGTACCAGAAATCAAAGTACTCTTCGATTCTGCCCTTGCTAATTTGGTTTGCAGAAAGAAGAGAGAGTATACTGTATTTCAAACCCTAGATATGTAATATTTTTAGGCCCATTACTTATGTAATTAGGCCCATAACATATGTAATACCGTTAAGTCCATTTACATTTCAAACCTTTTTTTATTTTTAGATATATTTAAACGCCTTTTATAATGTAAGGACATTATGAATGAATATATGAATTTACTTTGATATTTATCCCTTGTTGAGTTCTTAGATGGTGCTAATGCATATGTGGTGACAGGATCATTGACAGTTTTGGGCTATCTATTTTTGTAGCTTTAGAGATCGTCAAGGCAAAATATTCTTGTTATTTTCACAAGTTGCTTTCTATGGCTCTTTCTCTAGCAGTGGGTACATAGCCATTGGGTGGTCTCTTCACTGTAAATTCGAACCCATTCAAAATGGAGACATTTGAGAACATGTGGATAACTTGACTTGGCTAACACAACCTATTGTTCGATTTTTACGGGATGGCATGCAATGCCGACCATATGGCAGCCTTGTTTGTGGCTCACATACTAGTTTCATTGTTTGTTTTTTACACTTTCATGAGCTTTTTTTGGGGTGGGGAAGGTGGCTACAACATATATTAATTGCATGCATAATTGGTTGACTCGGAATATTTTGTTCGCTGCCACATGGGCCGGGAAACCTTTAGTTTTCGCATTGTTGTTCACAAGGAATGAAGTGTTGAGCAGAAATTTTGGTCTAGCTCATCTTTTACTTGATCATAACAAAGTGGCAAATATGAGCCATACTAGATTTTGGAAGATGGTTATCTCTGGTAGACCTGTAAACGGGTCAAGTTTATTGGGTTTGGGTCGGATTCAATCTGACCCGTTAAGTTAATAGATTACCTGAATCCGACCCGTTTCATCCGTTAACAATTATTATTATTTTTTATTTTTTTGCATAGAGTTTATTTTTTGTTGTTAAGACTTTACTGAAATTACTAAAATATCCTCAACTAACGGGTGCTAACTGGTCTAACGGATTGATCCAAAGTGACCCGTTATTTAACGGGTTGTTAACGGGTTCACCCGTTAGTGACCCGACCCGTTAAACATTCATCCAAATACTAATATTAATGGGTCGGGTCCAAAATGTCAAGTCTACAAGGAAATTATTACTAATGGTTGGAATTTGTATTATGTTCGACTTGAATGTGACCATAACACTTGTGATTGCTCTAGTTCTTGTCAACATTGTTCATATTCTAAACGGCCAAGGCACACGTATATTAATTTCACCGGGAGGATAAAGATAGAGTGGATGAGAAAATAACGAGTCTGTAATCTGGGTCCTTGAAATTTGTTCCAACAGGGATTATCTTTAAAAGTTATAATAACTTTAACTTTTAGAATAAATTTAAAGAGCTCAGATCTCCTGACAATCTAAAGATTTTAGTAATGCTATATAGGCCGTTGGATGGTGATAAACCCTCTTCCTCCTTGGCCTTGGGATCGTCATTGTCCTAGTCCTCATCATCATCATTGTTTTCGTCGTTCTCCTCATCATGATCATAATATCCATCATCATACGCATCATTGCTCCTACTCATCATAGTCATCGTCGTCATCATTGTCATCAAAGTTACAAGGTAAAAATCTTAATATCATATGTCATGAGGATAGCCATTACATGTAAAATTGGCCCATAACACTTTTCCTATATCGAGTCCCATATAAATGCACTATATCCTTCGATGTATACTATGTATTTTTCGCATCAGGATGTTTTTCACAAGTATCATATATTATGAAAAGAAGAAATTCTTTCTTGCAAACTGAAATACAGTCTCAGTGACATTCATTTAATACATGCTTGCCACATGTTTGAAAAATGCACCATCCGTCCAATAAACCCTTGACCCCTAGAGAAGTGGTGACAAGAGATAACCATGGGTATACTTGTTTGAGACTGCTTTGGGAATAAAATTTCATTGTACTCACAATACGAATGCTACACTATGTGTTAATATATAAATGGTAGGAAGTTTTAATTTTTAATTTTTTAACACAATTATCTTACTATTTGTATAGACATATGATGTACCGTCCCGTATTCCGGCACACTGACAAATCTCTTCTACTTTGGAGGGCTAACAAAATGAAATATGTAAATGGTATAACCAGGATCCTCTCTTGAGCAATTCCCTAGGGGTCCTAGGGATCCTGCAATCTTGTCCGTTCATTTTATATCATGCTGTCATTTTTCATTAGGTACTATTTATATTTGAATTTTAAAATTTAAATTTTAAATAATTTATGACCGCACGATATACGATGAACGGACATGATTGCGGATCCCTAAGGAATTGCTCAGGAGAGGATCCTGGTTCGTAAACGGTACATCTGGAATTAATGGCTACAGTGTTGGTCATAATCCAAAAACCCCAAAAAATAGAAGACAATTACGTAAATACACGAAACCATAGGGACCACCACCGGGAAGCTCCCAACTGTGAATCTCTGACACAATGTACGCACCAGTCACCAGCAACAAAAATTGAGCTTCAGCACCCAATCCCCAAATCCCCCCTCTCTCTCCCTCAGACCCTAACCCTAATTTCCAGTTTCCACCACCGCGATCCGGCGATATGACCTAGATACCCTTCCATTCGAGGCGAGTTCAGCTCAGACCGTGCACCAATCAACGAGCACCGAACAAAATCCGCGACGATGCCACCGCTCGCCGATCTGGACCGTCAGATTGAGCACCTGATGCAGTGCAAGCCTCTGCCGGAGGCGGAGGTGAAGACGCTGTGCGAGCAGGCGAGGACGATCTTGGTCGAGGAGTGGAACGTGCAGCCGGTGAAGTGCCCCGTCACGGTTTGCGGAGACATCCATGGCCAGTTCCACGACCTCGTCGAGCTCTTTCGGATCGGCGGCAACGCCCCCGATACCAATTACCTCTTCATGGGCGACTATGTAGGTCAGTTAGAGCATTTTCACATAACCTTGCTGTTTAATCAAGTAATTAAATAGCTAATTTAGTTTATGTGTTGTTGAGATTTAGAAATTTATTGAATTTTTGGATAATGTGGTTTGTTTGGGAACATGGACACGGTCCTTTCAGCGAATTTTTAATATTTGGTTGATATGGTTAAGAAGTTAGTTAATGTGCAAATGCAGTAAGGTGCAGCAGGCTGGTGGGTTTTAACAAAGAGAAGTTTTTAGCTGGTTATTTATGGTAGTCTAGGGATTTGGGCAGTCCACAAGCTGTTTCAGTAGAACATGAGATTCGTGAGTGCTTTACGCTATTAAGGATGAGTTTCGAGGGAGCTTGTTTGGGTCGCTAGATTTTACTTGTGTTCGGTCTACTGGAAGGAGCAGAGTAGGCGCAAGTAGTTTTCAACCAGACTAGGCTAAATTTAATGTCTTTTCCAGTTCCGCTGTCTAACCCAGTGACTTTCATATATTTTTACAATGCAAGCCTAAAACTTAGATTTAGATCATTTGACCGAGCACGCCATTTTCTATATTATGTTCATAGTTTTTGCTCCTTCTCATTTCCTTTTAACTTTGTTTTTTCGGAATTTATGAGTAGTGTCAGCAATGAGCATGCTATCAATTTTGTATGGTTGATGAAGACAATAATTAGACATATTTGCATATAACCTGTAATTGAAAGCCATTTGCTCTCTGACGTTGTAGTTGCAAATAGGACGATACCTTCCATCTAGTATGACAAGAGATGTAACTTAATGTTCCACTATTTTAGACTGTTAAATCATTTTGTTTGACCAGAATTTGCCTGTGCAACCTTTTTTCAGTAATTGTCTTATTTCCTTTTTCTTATACAGATCGAGGATACTACTCTGTGGAGACTGTCACACTTCTAGTGGCCCTGAAAGTACGTTACAGAGATAGAATTACAATTCTTAGAGGAAATCATGAGAGTCGGCAAATAACTCAAGTGTAAGACATTCTTCTCAAATGTTTTCATTCCAAACTCCTAAGGTGCAACCTTACGAGTATTGATAGTGAAAACAAAGTCGTGGAATTTTTCCAT
The DNA here is from genome assembly GCF_916048215.2 of Malus sylvestris. Classification (NCBI taxonomy): domain Eukaryota; kingdom Viridiplantae; phylum Streptophyta; class Magnoliopsida; order Rosales; family Rosaceae; genus Malus; species Malus sylvestris. Next base: position 25,964,584 of record NC_062273.1, on the reverse strand, counting down.
TGATTCGAAGGAGGTTTCTATTGGTCATGTAAAAGAAGCCATTTATATGTTGTAGAGAACTTTTATTTGCTTCAAGTGTTTTTAATAGTGATTCTTAAACTTCAAAACCTTATTTATATCAGTGCACTGTTGCCTTTTCAGGTATGGTTTCTATGATGAGTGCTTGAGGAAATATGGAAATGCTAATGTCTGGAAGTTTTTCACTGACCTTTTTGATTATCTGCCGCTCACAGCCTTGATTGAGAGTCAGGTTTGAATTTTGAAGATCTTATGTCCTACATCGTTATCTTAATTTGTTATCCCCGTGATCTCATTTAACAAGCGTTGTTTCCTCCTCCTAGATCTTTTGCTTACATGGCGGACTCTCTCCTTCATTAGATACATTGGACAATATTCGTGCTCTGGACCGGATACAAGAGGTACACTAAGGTTTCCACTTGATTAAAATCCAATTTCATATTCATATTCTCTGATATTTTTTCTTGAAGGGAAAAATTGCCCCATTCCTGTTTTTGATCTGTATGTTCTAGGTCACTTTGGTTGTTGTGATCTGCTTGCCTGTTAACTTGTTTATGAAATAAGACTCGAGTGGTCCTCATTTTCCAATATTGAACTCGCTTGTCTGTGAGTCATGCAATATTAAGTGCCTTGAACACTATTAGTGTGGAGAGAAATCGCCTACTAAACTCCGCTCGAACATATTCAAGTAGCAAGTCACTTACTCTAGGCTTGTATTAAAGTCTTCCACGTAAGACATGTTTCAATATATTAATGTACCTACTGCTGGCATAGGCATCTCTTGTATACTGGTGTGGCATTCTTATTTCATGGTATATGTTTAGAAGATATGTGGTAATTCTAGTCTTCCCTCGTCTGAATGGAGCAGGTTCCTCACGAGGGTCCAATGTGTGATCTCTTGTGGTCTGACCCGGATGATCGATGTGGGTGGGGAATATCTCCTCGGGGTGCAGGGTATACATTTGGACAAGATATAGCAGCCCAGTTTAACCACACTAATGGGCTAAGTCTTATTTCTAGAGCTCACCAGCTTGTTATGGAGGGTTACAATTGGTGCCAGGTTAGTGCATAAGAAGCAGAAGTCTCGTATCAAATTTATGCTTTCAGAGTTATGTTCTGAATTTTGTTTAACTATTTTAGGAAAAGAACGTTGTGACGGTGTTTAGTGCTCCAAATTACTGCTATCGCTGTGGAAATATGGCTGCAATTCTTGAGATTGGAGAGAATATGGACCAGAATTTCCTTCAGTTTGACCCAGCACCGCGTCAGGTCGAACCTGATACAACACGCAGAACTCCAGATTATTTTTTGTAATCCTCATAGCTTACCGCCTATTAGCAATCTTCTCGTGTCGTGTTGCTTTTTGTAGATTTGTCTTACAAAGAAGATGAGTTTTGATGTTTAGTTGAGAAAGAGACGGAAAGAAAACATATCATTCTTTTGGTTAAAGTTGTTCTGCTGCTGAATTCATGTGAGTTATAGGATTATTTCAGTAAGACTTGTGTCATGTACCAAAGGAGTTGAAACGAACGACGGAAACAGCCATAACATATTCTTTATGAGATGCTTTCAGTTTCGGGTGAACGGAAAGATTGTTTCCATATTCACTTATGTTCTTAAGCTGTCGAATTAGGTGGTTATCCAAGTGCTTCTTCGACTTACTTGTCAGGAGACCGACGCAGCTGAGAGAAAAATAATCGATTTACGGAGGGGAAACCTCCATGGGGAAAGAAAAACTCTATTTAGAAAGAGAATACGAGCACAGAAAATTCATATGCTTTGGGATCCATGCATGAAGCAACAACTCTAGTGTAAGAGAAAAACTCTCTGAGTCTCTGGTGGACAAGAAACTAAGTATACTTCGAGCAATCCATCTGCGGAGGCTCGCCTGGTAGTCCGCGGCGGGGTTTGCTCCTCAGCTGTGAAGTTTTGGCCTCACCTTTTCTACCTTCTCTGGCATGGCCAACAATATCCTTGCATCCTTGTAAAACGCAAAACAATTACAAATGAGTTGAAATTTCAAGCTATCTAATCAAAGGGAAAAATGATATCCTGTAAACCATGTAGAAGTAGTAGAATTGGTAAGAGGATTATAAGCAATTTTACCATCGGAAGTTCGGGGCTATTTGGACGACAAAATATTTACGGTAACCCGCTGTTTTCCTCCGGGGGCATCATGACGAGATGCCGAAGCTTCTGTAAGTTTTGTGTTATCTCTGTCAATAGTTTTGTTCCTTCGCTATGTTTCTCAAGTGTCTTAGCTGCATGCTCTAGGAATCCTGTGTCTGATTCAAGGGCCTTCACCCTTTCACTAAGATGAGACAACAACGACAATTGCCTTGTTAGAGCAGCTTTGCTTCCATTTCCTGCCATATTCGAAGCATAAATCAGTCATTTGTTTGAAATACAAAAGAGATGACATGCTCGTATGGTACTTCTGCGCGTGTTAGCGTGTGCGTGTACATAAATACGTATGTAATGTGTACGCGTGACCTCATGTGTGTATGTTTGAATATGTTACCTATCTCATCATCCGTATGATTCAGACCGTCAGGGCCCTGCGAAGAGTAGAACCCCTTAGCGGAGTTGGTTTTCTTATCGAGTTTCTTCATCCGACCCAGGAGGTAGGTTTTCTCCCCTTTCAGAGGCTTCAAAGATTCAGCAAGGGCTCCCTCTAAGTTCTCGTCCTTTGATTGATCATTTTGTGTGTTTTCACCATTAGGCTCGCCTGGAGAACTGCCGCAGTCATTTTTCCCTCTGACCTCATCACCAGATTCGTAAGCGAATTCCTTCAGCAATCCGTATTTTTCTCTATACGCCTCTACTTCAGCTTCTACAAGTCTGAGCTCCTCCTCTCTCTTGGCAAGCAGATCATACGTCGCTTCCAGTGCTTCTTGGTCGTACTCCGCCTGTTCCTCCATCATTCTTTGATACTGCAAGGCCTCCATCTGAACAGCAGCCTTCTCTGCTTGTAGCCGGGTGATCATAGCCATTGCATTGTTCGCTGCCACAGCCGAAGCGCTTCTTTCTTCGTCTAGCTCCATGTACAATGCCATCAGCGACTTCCTATCTAACCGGACCTGCCTCTTCAACCGGTGCAAAATGGAATCACACTCTGCCTCATTTGAAGTGCTTCCCTCGACAGATTCCAAGGCATACTCGCCGGTTTTTTCAAGTGGCGATTTCCTTGAAATCCTCATTGCCACCCTAGGACTGTTTGTAGCTGAATCTGTAAGTGGGATTCCGAAAAACCTGTTTCCTTTACCAAAAAGAGGAGTCCTGTTTGCATCATCAGCTAAATCTTCACCTTCTGTCAACAAAGGCACCGTTGCAGCCTTGGGATCTTCCTTGACTGCTGCACAAATTCCATCCTCTGAATCAGTTCATGGTTGTGAAAACCCGAAAAAAAAAAAGAAATAAGAAAAAAACGAGACTTAAACAAGTTTGGGAAGTAATTTTCGCACGGCTATGCTTGTATATGGCCTTTCGACTGAATAAATCAAAAGAGAATGAAGTCGTATAAATAAATATACAAGGACGTGAGCAGATAATGTATGTCAAGTTTTTACGTTTAACTCACACTGAGAGACACGATTCGGTGGTTGTGATTCGTACTCGTCCTCTGGAAGCTCGGACTCATTGTCCGACATGAGTTTGAGTTCAGTGTACCGAATGTGGGGCAAGTCCAAGCTGCGATCATCACTTCTCAAGGGTGCTCGTGGAGAAGGGGCGGGAGCTTGTGCTAATACGCTGTCATTTTTCCCCTTCGGGTAGGAGTTGGAAGTGGAGCTCATCTTCAATGGCACGCCACAACACGAACACGAAATGCAAACAATGCTGTTGCTCTTCTCAACCTGCCCCGCCCCCTCCTCCCACGTCCTTGCCGCAGGCACACTCAGCTGAATTTGGTGGTGATCATCCTCGACGAAGCACTCAAGATCCTTGTGCAAGATCCCAACTAAGGACTTGTACGTATCGCAGTCAGATTCTTTCTCCGTAGCAAACGAAAGCAGGCACGCCTCGCACATTTTTCGTATATCAGACAGTTTCTTGTGGTTGTGGCAATAAGCAAGATACGAAACATCTTTCCTATGAGCCTCACAAATGGAGTCATTGTAATAGAAATCTTGGTCTCTATGTACGAGAACGTGATCGATTCTGGTGCAGAGCCAGCAGGGGATTTGCAGCTCGAAGAACTTGGCGAATTCATTGGCAGCAAACGCAAGGAACCCGTCAACGAAGAGCAGAATGATCAGCGTCCATTCGAGCAAAGCGTAGACCACGAAATGTGGCAGCCTCCCCAGCTCTTGCTCAACATAACGAGTAAAAGATCGCTTTGTCATGTTGCTTTCGCGCTCTTCAAACACGAAAACAACCATAAAACCAAACAAATGCTGGCCTAGTCCCTATCTGAATTCGTTCGGAAGCTAGAAGGAGAATGGGAAAATGGTGTCAAAAGTGCTTCTTCTCAGAAGTGCTTATTGGGCGGTGGCGAGCTGGAAGATCATGACCTTGGCGGAGCACGAAAGCGTTCCGAGATCATGACCTCTCTCTCTCTCTCTCTCTGTGTGTGTAAAGTGTCTAAAAGAAGGAGAGGGCTAGGTTTTCCAAATCAAGGTTTTAAATTTTGGGTGGTGGAATTTGGCTGCCTATACATAGAAAAATACAAGAAAATTTGGATTTGACAAAAAATGGCGGTTCTTAGGCTTAGCGTGTACCTGAAATAACGGTCTATCATGCACTTTCCAACCAACTGGATTTGCCTTAAACGTCAGCATTTTCTGGGAAGAGAGTTTTGAGCCACTGATTTGTCCAACTTAGAATGCTGTGTGTTCCAGAAAGAAATCTTGGGGTGTTAGGGATGTTAAGTCTATCCTAAAGCCTTGGGCCATTTCTCGAATTTCAAAATGTTCGATGTGGCATCTCAGACCAATAATACAATGTTATATGTCTTTTAAGTTTCTCATACGTAGACTACCAACGCAATTTAGCCTCGAAATTAAGAATAATATGGAAATAATATAAACATGCAAGTATTATAGCCAGATTCGTTATTGTCTTCGCATTAACGGTAAAAATTAGGGATCAGAACTGCTAGATTAAACATGTTAAATTCCCATATGAAGCTTCTACTCCAAACATAGCTCCACCAAAACATTAGAGATCAGACATACATTCATTCACACCCTACTGCAGATTGCTTATAGATTTGTCATCTACGAAACGTGGGTTCTATACAATGCAGCCATGCTACTCACTCCAGTAGAAATGTAGAATGTCGATGATGAAACTTCAACCGACCGATTCGGCATTTACGTTGCCTTTCTGTACAGCCCGGAAATTTGCTAACCGAACTGTACAGAATAGTATAACGACAGTAAATTTGAAATTGCAGTTCAGAAACTCACAGCAACAACATTACTTCATAAAGGGGGCAAGTCAAGTATCGATAATGAGAATGTTTTTAGGTAAGTGTAAGAGTTTCAACAGATATTTTTAAGTTTGTTATACATTTGTTTAATTGTGTAACCATCAATTTGGAATTTACATAATACAGGAAGCTGCTCTGTTGCTTGACGGCGCTTGCACAGTGGGCAACTACTTCGCTTAATTGTTATAACCCCAATCAACTGTGAACTGTGGACAAACTTAGCTTGTAGACAGAACATTCGCAGACATATAAGGCGATATGCATCCCTGGACCTGAAAATTCGGGTGATTCAACAAGAGGAACAGATCAACTTTTATGAATCTTGCTCCTCCGAAGATTTTAACAGAATTAGCACTTCAATAAGATTGGATGAGATAGAAGATATATGTGTTAGGTGAGGCCTTACGCCAGTTCTTCTGTTTCATTTAATGTAAGGGATACCTTTCATTTGGAGATATGAATGCAGGTCAAGGAAGTTAGAAGGTCATTGAGTCTCTTATGGTTCAGACAATATCGGAAATCAAGTTTTTCATTAGATTTCCAATAAAGCAAAATGTAGCTAGCCAACAAAAGGATTCTGATTTTGTTCAGTGTGTGAGAGACTGTGAGTGCTTATGTGTATACTACCGAAGACATGCCCATAACATTTAAACTTCGCTAACAAGATGCTAATCAATATGGTGATATTGTCCCAGTGATACTCTGCGAAGGCTATGATACATGCCAGTTGGTGTTTTCCTATGCTCATAGCATCCCCTCTAATAGCGGGAAACTGATTGATTGACTATCCATGCAACAAGAACGTTTCATCCCACTATAAGATCATATTGTACTGGGAAAAGGGAAAAAATCCAAATTTTAATGCACGTGAGAGACTACGAAGAAGCAAACAATTGGTCTAAAACATCTATTACATGGGAGGGGTTCAGTTACCTGCAACAACACCGTAGGAATTTGGATATAACCTTGCAGAAATAGATCGACCTTCTCCAGAGTGCCTCTTGGAACCGGTGTTATCACATATAGCAAGCCTTTGAAAGTGTCAATGCCTCTCACAATTCCTAATTAAAAAAGGCATCAACTGAAATGCATAAGAACCTTCGTTCACATTGATTGCCTTGACCTATCTATGTATCCGCATTGGACCAGCAATAAAAACCTGGATCTCTAGTAACATAAACATAAAAACCTACAGGATGGGCTTTACTGCCACCACTAAACCAAGTTTCTTAATTTTTCGGCAAACTCGCAATTAAAACCACAGCACAGCTATATATTAGATGAATATAATTGGCAAAATGTTGTAAAACAAAGAAACCTACCAAGACCAACACACCAAGGTAAATCCTTTGATCCTTCAGAGCTAACTGCCAACCCAACAATGGTTGCGTTCAAACTGTAGAAGATCTCAGCACCTGGGACCTAGCATAAAAGAACTAATTATTACAAGCCTTAATTGAAAATAATAATAACAATTAACAGTAATTCCCTTGGTTGTTGATACAAAAATCAAGGATATGAGGTATAAAAGTAATCACCAGTAAGGCTCTCTCTTAAATGTTCTAAACAACCTTACAGAAAACAGGTATCAAAATTCACTCGTACACGGAAAAGAAACCAAGATTTTAAAATTTCTAAAACCTGCAGTGAGCAGATACAGTCAGAACTTAGAACTGACCTGACAATAGAGATGTCTAATCTTAATGCTAGATATTGGAACTTCATAAGGAGGTTGAGAGGCCAAAGCATTAGCAAGTTCTTTGATTGTAGTAATGTTCAGGCTACTTGAAAAGCACTGCCTGAAATAAGCCATTATTCGTACATCACGCAACAGGTGTGCATCCTTTTGTACTAGAATCCTGCAGCACAACAAAGCTAATATGTCACGGAGACGTCCAGTACATCCATACAATCCCATGTCTTCTAGCCAGCATATGCTAATTAAGAAGCAAAATAATTTATGCAAATGACTGACACTTGATAACTTGATTCAATAATCTTGTATAAAAAAGGAATTCTTCTAAGCTTAACTACAAGTGATCACCTCCTACAAATACGTTATGGAACATACTAAAGAGATTTGGGACTTGGTCTGAAACTAATGCGGAATTTAGATATAATAATAATGAAAGTAAATTTAATCAATCTATAAATGATTCTCGAACTAAAAAATAATAATAATGATAATGAAATTAAAATTAATCAATGTATTGGAATCGTGGAAAAGCAATTATAAAAAAAGTACAAACAAGCTGCATCCAAAATAAAAATTTCCAGATATTCTTGAAGAAGCTAAGAACTTACGATCTATTGAAAGAGTCCTGACGAGCTGAATTGATCTCTATCAGCTTGAGCATAGCGTCATGATCCTCATCTAACCAGAATACCCCACTTGGTAGATTCTTACTCTCGGCCGATATGTTTATTTTAACAACATGGGTAGGGGCAATATACTTCAACATATCCACCAATATATCATAACCAACACCTAGTACACAAGAGGAATAAGAAAATCATATATAATATTCATATCCAACCAGGCGATAATCATCAAAAGAAGATTCATAAAATAGCCACTTGGCCCTTGCCTCAAACGGTACATGGCTAGGGTATAACTTGCGCAAATCTTAGTTTATAATATAATCTACAGAAAGAACCAAAGAAGGGGGCAATTGAGCAAGTGAAAGACAAACAAACAAGCAAACAAAACTACAGATTGGGAGAACTTGTTCAATGACAATTAAAAGAGAGGAGTAATTGGCCAAGTAAAAGAGCATACCTTTCACCCAGCCAGGTGTATTCACAACAAGAGGCAATCCGATCTTCTTGGTAGGTCTATCACTCTGGTTAAACAAACAATATTCCTTCTTATAATAATCATATAAAGCGAATATAGAATTCAAGTACGTTGTAGGATTTGTCTTCGAAGAAACGTCACCAAAGAAAAGACATCTGAGAAAAAGGAACAAATGATAAATCATCAGATTCCAAGATTCCTTTCGTACATTACATCAGACCTAGCATCACAAAATCCATGCATGGCAGTGGGGGGGGGGGGGAGAGAGAGAGAGAGAGAGATACAAAACCAGGAGGACTGAACTCAGGCTAACTAATCCTAGTTACATTGAATGTTGATAACAGATACGTAGTTGTTGCAGCTACTTCCCATTTCAAATTTCGTGAACAGAACCTTTCCAGCTTTGTAATTATAATTTTAACTCCAAGTCTAGTTGATACTTTGTGATCTAAAACGAATGCATACAGCTTTGACTATAGAGCAACTAAAGTCTTCACTGAACCCTTAGTAAGTCCTAATTTTCACACCAATTGTATTGCTCCTAAATTCCTCAAATTTTCTCAAGCTTCTACACTACTATTCCAAATACTATATAAAGAACCAAAATCTGCTACAACACTGATGAGCTAAATTGAAATCTTTATGGTAAAGAATATGACAAACCCTTTTCTCAGCTTGAAACTAGCAAAAAACAAAGTAACGTTGCTCATATTCGGCCCATGAACATTCATATTCCTGCAGTCTCAAATAACAAGTATACTGTCCTATATAATTGTCATCTACTACATGGTAAGCACTATAACCGCTTCTTCTAACAAGTTCAAAACCATAACAAGGCAGAAACTGTTCATACCTCTTCGGTGTCTTCAGATGCGGGATTGTCAAATCTAATTTTAACCAAAAAAGAAAAGGAAACACAATTAGCAATCAAACCGAACAAAACCGCTCATCTAACATGAATACATGATTAACAATCTTTTTAAATTCCAGAGCAAATTATTCACAATAAGTGCAGAAAATAAGCAATTGCCTGGAGTGACTTCATCTACTACGGTTAGAGATAAAAAACCAGGAGGACTGAACTCAGGTTGACCAACATCTGTATCCAAGTAACCAACTTTTTTATACCTGAAAACAAAATTACAGAAAAACATGGTAAAAAACAAAAACCCAAATGCCCCAATAAAAATTCAAATTCAGAACAAACTCAGTAAAAAAAGATGAAAACTTTCAGTAAATTTCACTTCCAAATTAGATAAAATTCAGGTAAATAAGGTGACCCAATTCAGCTAACACGAAAACAAACACAAAGAAATCAACTTTTACTAAAAACTGATCATCTGAGCAGTGAATTTAATCAACGAGTACAAAGTGGGGGAAGGGAGCTGAGCAGCTGACTGACCTCCGGAGAAGAATGTTGAGGAGGTGGCGGGAAAAGGTAGATTTTCCGCAGTTTTTGGCACCACATACTAAGGCAATGGGAGGCGGCGAAGTGACTGAATCGTACGCTATACAGTCTACTGCCTCGGACCACTCCGGCGATATGTAGATGTTCGCCGACGGAGTTTCGGTCGGCGAAGCCATGCCTCTCTCTTTCTCTCTCTCTAACTCTCTCTATCTCTCTCTCTCTCTCTCTCTCTCTCTACCGTGCTGCTCTGGAGCAGAACAAGAGCGGGTTGGAGGCAAAATTGCTACGGCGTATGCTGAAAAAAAAACCGTTTTACTTGGTTTGACCCGCGATTCCGGTCCGGATTCGTTTTCGGGTTGGACAGTCGGTGGGCCGAACCGCCGAAGCCCAAAAATACTGTAGCAGAGAAGCCCTGACCTGAGTCACATATTGGGCCTCCTCCTCAGCAAACTGGCCTACTGTTATTAAAAACTATTTTACCAAAAAAAAAATTTATTGTTTTGCACATATAATTTTACAGAAATTCTTCTAAAATTTCATACAAAACGCATTGGAGACAATCATTCATGCATTTTATGTGATCGAATGCATTTACCTTTTTTTATTTTTATATTTAAGTAAATTACTTTTTTGCCATCGCCCGTATTCACAAACTAGGAACCTCCTCATTAATTTAAGCACATAACTTCATCTTGTTGCCTCACCTATATAAAGGGTGTTGCATACAGACGACCGTATAGAAAAATTTCTCCTAAAATATTGTTTTAGGATATTATTACTTAGATGTTACTAATAGATGAGTTTATTGAAACAAATGAATATTCGAATGCATAAAAATAATATACAACTCAAACCAGCTCAACTACGTTTAGGTTTCTTGAGTTTTAGGTCTTAAATACCATTCATGATATCCGAACATACAATTTTTGATTTACAAGAAAGAGAAATAACAATATATTATAATATTTGATGAGCAATTTAATTTTATGTTCGTTTTTAGCCACCGCGAAATATTCAAACTGGTGCGGTTTGGTTGTTCGGTTTTGTTCCGTCGAGGAATTTAGTGGAATAAAATTTGACTGTTGTTGATTTTTCATGCGGATCAATCTGTGATCTGTCCAATGGGACCCAAATCCGATCACCTAGTTACATCCGAATCACGCGACACGTGTTCCCATCGACCAAACATCTCTTTGAATTCAAACAAGCTGATATATTTACACACATTGACCCAGAAAAACACATATTTACACACACAGCCCCTCTACCCGATTAATCGTATTGACCAAGAGTCAAACATCGGCACGCAGATCCGACGGCCAGGGCAGCTCCAAAAAGCCCCTCGACTTCTCACCGCGGGGGGCGCCAAAAACCCGTTTTATTTTATTAAAAAAAAAAAAAGATAAGAAAAAGGAACGAATCGAACAAGTGCGAAGAGGGAGCTCGGAGAGCAGCTGCGACGACGAACCATGGAGCTCCAGAACACAGTGAAAGAAGCCCTCAACGCACTCTACCATCACCCCGACGACGGCGTCCACCTGCAGGCCGATCGCTGGCTGCAGGACTTCCAGCGGACGCTCGACGCCTGGCAGGTGCTTTTCCGTTCACTTTCTGTTTTTGTTGATTTGAATTCTCCTTTCGGCTTTTTGAAGTTTTTCATTGGTGGCTGTAGCTTGTGAGAGTTTGGTGTTCGGTTCTCGTTTCGATTTTCGCTTAGTATATGCTGTAATTTCAGTGATTAGTTTGGTGTTTTTGTCACTCGTGATGGGATTGGATTTTGAGTAGTTTGGAATCCCTAGTTCGTTCCATTTGAATTAGATGAATTTAATTTTAGGGTTTTGGTCAATAATCTGAGTTGAGGGGTATGCTTTGGGTCAGAAGCATTACTTATTTTCTTATGTATATCATTTTTAATATGTGGGAGGGAAGCAATTTGTTGCTCTGGTTGGTTTGTGAGAAAATTTTGATCCGAAAGGTTTAACCTTGCAGAATCGATCATTTTTGGTTGTGGCATCTCTTTATATCTATAATGGGAAGCTCATCTATGAGCCTGAGAACAACGTAGAACGAAATATACTCAAACACTGAGCTTAAGAAACAAAGATGATGTGAGTTTACATGTATATTTGAACTGTGAGCTGGTCATTTATTGTAGTGTAAACTACAAAATAAATCTGAACTTATTTAAAAAAAAAAAAAACACTCTATTTAAGATCATAAAATTTAACACAAAAAGATTTCCCGTGTGTGCAATGTCTTGAAAAGTGTCCAAGACAGTAGGACATCCCACCCCTAAACCATGCATGTGCTTAGCACTCGCGTAAAAGTTAAAACACACTCACACACACGTACATACAAGATAGGGTATCTGGTGTTTTTTAGTTATCTACGCAGCTTTAAATCTATACCCTTAACCTTTTTCTTAATCAATGATAAATATCTCTTTCAAGATTTTCACTTTTGGTATATGAAGGTAAAGGTAAACCAGCGGTTTTAGTCTTTTTTTTTCTTTTATGCAACTAGATATATTAAGTTTATTTTTCCTAGTCCTTAATTTCCATTAATTTGCGGTTTCCATGTAAAAATTCTTGCCAAATTACTGTTTTATTAGTTATCGGTGTTCCAATTCTATCCTTATACCTGTTAGATTATACGAAATGTTGCTCTCTAAGTTGAATTAATTACTTGAGGCCAAAACAAAAGTTGAATTTATTCTCTTTATTTATTATTATTTTTTTTGGTATATGGGTTTTGTTAGCTGAATTTACTACTGTTGAGTTTTCTGAACATTATTGTGCTTCTTTTTCTTAGGTTGCTGATAACTTGCTTCATGATGCAACTAGCAATCTAGAAACTTTAATATTTTGTTCACAGACCCTTAGAAGCAAGGTATTTCTCTTCTCCTTATAGTTGGCCGTCAATGTTCATGCACATGCTTTATTGTGTCCTGTTTCCATAGATGCTTAAAATATCTTATGTTCAAAATGTGTACGCCTTGTTTATGTTGTATTGGTTGCGTATGTATAGATTCTTAGTTCATTTTGTATTGTGTCTAGGTACAACGAGATTTTGAAGAACTACCTTCTGAAGCTTTTCACCCGTTACGTGATTCGTTAAATGTGAGTGAGTATCCACTATCCGTTGACAATTGGAGTGAGAATTGAGTAAGCTATGGTTCGATTGTTTGTCTATATGAAGAATGGTTCGATTGTGTCTTCTGACAGTGTCATGGACCTGATTTATCTATATGAAGAATGGTTTGATTGTCTGTTTATAGTATTGAAAGTTTTGCATGGTTTGAATGCAGAACTTATTGAGAAAATTCCACAAAGGCCCCCCTAAAGTCAGAACTCAGGTACTATCCAGAACTCTCTCTGATACTCTTTCATCAGATTTTATGATCCCAAGAGGATATTAAGCTCAACTATCTGTCTTTTGTAGATTAGCATTGCTGTTGCTGCTTTGGCTGTACATGTTAGCGCTGAAGATTGGGGGGATGGTGGTATTGTTAAGTGGCTTCATGAGGAGATGAATTTGCATTCAGAGTTTATACCAGGATTTTTGGAGTTACTAACAGTTTTGCCTGAGGTATATAACTATATAGATATGATGCTTGTTGAATTTATATTTGCACTGTAGTGTGCAACTGTGTGTGACAAGGCTGATTTAAACCTTCTCCTGTAATATGATGAAAGTGTTTTGTACACTTTAGAAATAATGGATGTCCTTTCTAAAGCATACTGTTCCCTTCGTAATGATTCCTAAGATATTCAGCATCATTCTCTTCTGTCTTTTCATTACTTTTTGCTGGGGGAAATTTATGTAGTGGTCTCATATATTAGTCCAAACAATGTATGTTTTCTTAAAACTTTAGTTGATTGACAGATGCCTACCTTTTCACCATGTTCGTTTTCTTCTGGGATTTAAAATCAGGAAGTATCCAATTACAAAATTGCAGCTCGCCCAGAAAGACGCCGTCAATTTGAAAAAGAGTTGACTTCACAAATGGAGATTGCTCTTAACATCCTGACAGCCTGTTTGAATATTAATGAGCTTAAGGAGCAGGTAATTATTCAGAATTGTACAAGTTACACTTTGTTGATGTTTGAGACTTGCTTCTGATGGCTGTTAGAGTGCCTTTTTTTAATCGTTTTGCTGGTTGGTTTTTCAGGTTCTTGAGGCATTTGCTTCTTGGCTTCGACTGAAGCATGGGTATGAACTCTCTCTAACTCTCTCTCTCTCTCTCTCTCTCTCTCTCTCTCTCTCTCTCTCTCTCTCTCTCTCTCTCTCTCTTTCTTTCTTTGTATATGTTTATGTATAGCATATACATATATATATAATCTTTTGTGTAAGGAATGTAATTAGATATGTGGAAGCTTTGTCATTTTTAACATATCAAGGCTTTTCATAGCTGAGATAATGTGGTTTCCTATAGGAGTCATGTCTAGAGGCTGTATAGTCTATTGGAATATTAATTAGGGCATCACAGTGCCACCCAAGTGACAAAACAATTTTGGTTTGAGCGGTTGTTTGGAGAGATGATTCCAAACTTCTTGTAATGTGGAGGTTCGTGGTCTCTTCCATGGAAAAGATCACATGCTATGGTCTTACTGCCTTATTACAAAGATCTCACTTGAATATACCTCAATGATCTGTGATGTGAAGTTTTACTGTGGGCAGTTGTATGTGGAGTGCCTTGAATCTGTGGATTCACCAATAGCCAATTTGTGGATCATATTTTGCATCGTTCTAGTTTATATGAGAGTGCATAATTGGTTGTACAATTCAGGCATTAAACTTGGGAAGAAGTCCTTTAAAGTTCTTGTATGTGTGCACTTATTTCCATATGGTATCAAACATGCATTCTACTTCCCTGCACGTGTTGGTTATAATACTGAAAAATGGAAATCATTTTTGTAGTGGCACATACTGCAGTACATTTTGCAAGTTGAGATTTATGCAATGCTTGTTATAGTTGAAACCTGTTCTTTCTTCAATATATGTAGATCTACACATGTCACAGCAGTATAATTGTTGTTCTTGTAAAATTGGTATAGTTTGTGGGTGTTGATATGATAGTCCCAAATTTCATCTTGTGTTGTTTTATGACTTCTCTTCTTATAGGGAGACCGATAGAAATTCGTGGTACTTAAATGAACTATTGTGGGTTTCAGGATCCCTGGATCTGTGCTTGCATCCCATCCATTGGTGCTCACAGCCCTCTCAAGCTTGAATTCTGAGCTACTCTCAGAGGCCGCAGTAAATGGTAAAAACAAGTTTGATAAGCTGATGAAAACTGTATGATACTTTTGCGTTTTCAGCTTGTTTTACCATGACGATTTTATAGCAGTGATACAAGCACCCAATAAATCCAACTTGTTTGAATTTTGAATATGCTTTCATAACATCTTGCTTTTTTTTAATAGTGTATATAGTTCTTTTTTATGATGTAGTTCTATAATTTGTTGAGATGTAAATTTCCTGGTAGAACTTCCAACAGACTTTTTTTGGATTGATTTGGCTCTGTAAAGTGTTTCAATTTCAACATTTGGAGGTTCTATTTCTAAAGATATTTAAAAGGGTAGTTTGAATTTTTTTGGTTGTTTAGTATGTCAAATCTTCTGAAGTAGGTATTATCTAGAAAGTTGCCAATCAATTTGTAGGTAATGCAGAATGTTAGTAATGAGCATTGTTCTGATTGCATGTTAAATTTTCTTACATCAAAGATGTGGTAAATATCGGACTGAAAGTAAGTGCTACTGTAAATATATTACATTTCCTTGAATAAAATGTGTTTAGCTATGTTTCTTTTTAAGTCGTCTATAATCCTCGTTATGTTCTGACGTTCAGTTCAATATTATCGTCAAATTATTTCATGTCAATGTTTTAGCATTTATCTCTGCATGGATGGTGTAGTATTGAAATCTGTTAACTCAGCTCTCTGGTTTATGTCTTTCACATTGCTTCTCTGTCAAAACCATATTGTAAATTTAGGCAGTTACTGTATGTGTTCATCAATTTCTGCCTCACCCTCTGGTGGATTTTCTTATTTTGCTTCCCCTCTTGGTTTTCTTTTTCATTGCAGTTATATCTGAATTGATACACTATACAGCAGCTGGAAGCTCTGGTGGTGTTTCTGTGCAGATGCCCTTAATTCAAGTGCTTGTCCCCCAAGTAATGAATCTTAAGGGACAGCTAAGAGATTCTTCGAAGGTATTCCATGTGTAGAGTTGGGTTAAAAAGTGTTTTTTTACCTACAAAATACAAATAAAGCTCAACAAACAACCCCTTAATCATTAAAATCAAGTGCGAAATAGTAACTTCATTGATGATTATTTTGCCGCTATCTCTATTCTTGTTTTCAGGATGAGGAAGACGTGAAGGCCATTACTCGCTTATTTTCGGACATGGGTGATTCATATGTTGAACTTATTGCAACTGGTATACGTATTTAGCAGCTATCAAAAACTTCTATGAGGAATTGTTGGATGTTTTTCGTCTCTTATGAGCTCTGAATTTTTTGAACTTTGTCTGATCTGTTTCTTTTTGGTTGATAACATCTTTTCTTCAGGCTCAGATGAATCAATGTTGATTGTACATGCGTTATTGGAAGTTGCTTCACACCCAGAGTACTATATTGCTTCCATGACATTCAACTTTTGGCACAGTCTCCAGGTGAACTTGACCAGATGGTGAGTCATTCTAGAATCACAGTGTACTTGATTGTGTCTAAAACTAAAAAAAAGACATTCAATATAAGAACTCTAAACTTCCAGGGAATCATATATTTCGTTTGTGAATGAATCTTCCATTGAAGCTGAGAGAAATAGAAGGCTGGAAGTTTTTCGTCCAGCTTATGAGTCACTTGTATCCTTAGTAAGTTCTTTTTTCTTAGAAGCTTTAAAATTGTAATTCGTGGCATCAGTTTCAAACACCTATTGATAATATCTGAATGTAATGTGTGTTGCTTTCTGAATGTAATGGTACCACTATATGTTGAATTGTTCTCATGATAATTAAGTGATTTTACCAAGCTAATAGTTTAGTTTGTTACCTAGGATTCATCTAAAGAGAATCACATTCGTTCTTTAGTGTTGTTGATATTTGTATCTGTGTTCTGCTTAGAGGTTCTCCAAAGAAATGATTATCTGATACAGGGATCCACCATGATTACCGTTTGTCTCATAAATTAAATGGGTGTGCAGATATTGGAGAATTAAGATCCTCATACACCATAAAAAGTACATTATTATGGGAAAATGGTCAATTATCGTAAAACTGAGCTTCAACTTAATGAAATACCACATTACATGCATTTTGACATTCTTTTATTGTACTAAACTTTGAGAGACTGAAACTGTTGACAGGTAAGCTCTCGGATTCAATATCCTCAAGATTATCAGGACCTTTCATATGAAGATCTGAAGGAGTTTAAGCAGACTAGATATGGTAATTCCTAGTTGTTTTGTTTGGTGTGTGTCATTGTCTTATAGTTTCCCTAAAAAATTTGCCTAAGTTTTATGCAGTTGTTCCAATTATTGAAGTACATAGAAAAGAACACAACTTCTTGCCTAATTTTGCATCTGATAGCACACAGTATATATTTTTGTTGTTGGGAACCTTAAGCAAGGCAACTTCTAGCCAATAAAATGGGCATCCATGTGTGAATTTCTTATAAAGATATTAAAGACCTTTATAAAGATATTAAAGACCTGTTCATGTTGAACCTCTTCCAAACCACTGGTGTTGGAGATCAGTCCCACTAGAAAGTTGGTCTTTTGTTTTGTTTATTTTAAATTTTAATTTTATGTGAATGTCAGTTTATTTGCCTCTTCCTCATTCATACTCTTCTTGATGAGACCTTGAATGTAGCATGACTGAATCTGTATTGTTTCCAGCTGTTGCGGATGTCTTAATTGATGCAGCATCAGTTTTAGGGGGCGATGCAACACTTAGAATTCTTTACATGAAGCTTGACGAGGTGTGTTTTGATTTTTTCCAACTGTAACTCCAATTTTGTGTAAAGTTCATTAAATATTCTCTTGACATATCAGTTATATGTGTGTCCATTGAAAATTTATTAACCTGTAAAGAACTGGTATGTTTGGAAAATATTTAATACATTGAAGGATGCTTAATCTTCTCTCTGACGGAGTGGTTCTTTACTGCTTTAGCAGTTTTAGTTTCTTTTTGTAAGATTCGTTTTTTATTTTTCTGCTACATTTTGGACATGATATTTTCATTTTATTAAGGCTGCAGCTTGCTGTCACAATGAACAAAGTGAATGGCACCCAGCGGAAGCTGCTTTGTTCGGCATCCGGGCTATATCAACATATGTTTCAACAGTAGAAGCTGAAGTAATGCCCAAGGTATGATGTTGTGCAAATTCATGTCTAAGTATTTTCTAGTTTTACTATTGTCCTATAGAAGTTGAAACTGAAGTAATACCAAAGTTATGATCTCATAAACTCGCTTCTCTTTTGCTTTCTTTGATGTGCACAGGTTATGGATAGGCTGCTAAAACTACCTCAGCATCCTCAACTACTTCAGACAGGTAATGTATTTTTATTAGGTATAGTTCATCTGTCGTGAATGGTTATGTTTTATAGAAGTTATATTTCACCAGTCTGTCTAATATGGTGTACTAAATTCATTTTACCTGCATGTGGAGAGTGTTGCAGTTTGCTTAACTATTGGAGCGTATTCAAAGTGGCTTGATGTTGCATCCGGCGGACCGTCCATACTGCCTTCAGTTCTACATATCCTCATGAGTGGCATGGGTATATCTGATTGTGCAGCAGCTGCAGCTGTAGCATTTAGGCAGATTTGTGATGGTACTAAATCACATGAGTTCAATAGAAAAAATTTCCTTAGTTTTTTGACTAATCTAGTCAGCCTCATAGTTGATAACTCTATCTCTATGGATGCTTTATATTTGGATGCAGATTGCCGGTTAAAGCTCTCTGGATGTTTGGATGGACTCTTCCATACATACCATGGGGCAGTGAATGGTGAAGGCAGTTTTAAGGTCTCTGCTGATGATTCACTACATCTAGTTGAAGCCTTAAGGTAACTATTTTCTGCATCGTCCAATCTTGCATGATCTATGTAGTTTTGCATGATACAGCTGATCCAAGTGTCTATTGAATTGTCGCATGCAGCAAGGTCATTACTGAACTTCCCCCAGATCATGCTAAGAGGGCTTTGGAGGCCTTGTGCTTGCCCGTTGTTACTCCTTTACAGGTGTGTTTCAGTTTTAGAAGGAAATCTACGTATGAATCCTTTTGTTGGTGATATGCTGATTTACTGCTGTCAATAACCAGGAAGTTGTCCGCCAGGGCCCAGACACGCTAAATAGCAAGCCTGCTCGTGATTTAACCGTTCACATCGATCGATTTGGATACATCTTTAGGTATGTGAAACATGCAGAAGCTGTGGCAGATGCAATTCAAAGACTTTGGCCAATTTTTAAAGCCATATTTGATATGTAAGTGTTTCTACATTCCTGGTTGTGTAACATATTTCAGTATTGATATTAATCTCTATTTATTCTTATTCATGTTTTGAATGTTTATGGTGAAGTCGTGCTTGGGATATGCAGACAATGGAGTCTCTGTGCCGAGCTTGCAAATATGCTGTGAGTTTGTTGATCCAGCTTCTAAAATGTTAAATTTAGTTCACTGAAGCTATTGTAGACTTGAATTTTTGCATGCTACTGTATACATTGAATGCATTGTGTTATGTGATTCAACTATGGTACCTGTCCTTTTGCCTGCCGCCTCGTGTGTGGGTCTTTAAAAATTTTTCCATTGCCTTACATGATGTGCTGAAGAGTTAGTCTAGAGAGCATCCCTTTTTTGTATCATTAGCGGCTTGTGTGAGCCATATTAATTTGATTGTCTGGTAGTGTTTTATTGAAATCTTTCTTGTCTTACTCATTGTCCTTCTATAGGTGAGGACTTCTGGAAGGTACATGGAATTTACAATTGGAGCAATGCTGGAGGAGATTCAAGGTTTATATCAACAGCATCACCAACCATGCTTCCTCTATTTATCTAGCGAAGTTATAAAGGCAAGCTATCCGCTAAACCCAAAAACCTGAATTTTTGCTTTCTTTTCTTTTTTGTCGTTTTCTATAAATTTAAATTGGTTCATTTGTTGCTTCTTATGATGCAGATATTTGGTTCTGACCCATATTGTGCAAATTATTTGAAAAGTTTGATTGAAGCACTTTTTATGCACACCACACATCTTCTCACTAGCATTCAGGTAAGTTTTCATTGAGCTGGAGCCTGCAATTGATTTTTCTTTCAAATATTATCTTTCTTGTAGTTAACTTACACAACTATTGCAGGAATTTACTGCAAGACCTGATATAGCAGATGATTGTTTTCTGTTGGCATCAAGATGCATTCGCTATTGTCCTCAATTATTTATTCCATCCGCTGTATTTCCATTATTAGTAGATTGCTCGCTGATTGGGATTACAGTGCAGCATAGGTACTCTCTCTCTCTCCATGTAAATAGAAGTTTGAAATTTTGAAATTCAAACAATTTCCAAGAGCCTGCTTAAAGCGGGAGCCTTGTGCACTGGGTATGACGACCATTGCATCACTGTGTGTGTAGTAATTTCAACTCGACCTCAACTTTTTCAGTAAAATTAGTTTTTACCATGTTCAGTTAAATATCTAGTTGCAGTTGAGTCAGATCTTTGTTGAAGAAATTATTTTTTGTTTCACAACAACTTTGCCCTCCCCTCTGTTTTTGTATCTCAAGTTTGTCGTTATTTATTTGGAAGTTTTACTCTGTTGAAGGCTCCTACTTAGCCTTGTTAGATTTCTGATTCTGCGTGTATCAAGTGATCTTTGGTACATGGTGTTACTGTGTCGTTAAAAGTCAGAGACTTTTTCTTTCCGTGTTTGATATCAATTATCTTTATGGTTGAGCGTGGCTATTTACCTTTTCATTCTCTTCTTTGCAGAGAGGCATCGAAGTCAATATTAACGTTCTTATCCGATATATTTGATCTTGCAAACTCTGCCGAGGGAAAACAATACTTACCAATCAGGAATTCTGTCATTATTCCTCGAGGGTCCAGCATCACAAGAATCTTAATTGCTTCACTAACAGGAGCACTTCCAAGCTCCCGACGAGAACTGGTAATTTTTTACTTGTATTATCAGCATCGACTGTTACAATCACTGTCAATTGCATGAGTATTGATCGTATGTGTCTTCGATACATGTCTGGAATTTCACTGTGCTCTCCCATCGCACAGGTAACCTACACACTACTATCTTTATCTCGAGCTTATGGGCCACAGTCAGTGGAGTGGGCCAAGGAGAGTGTTTCTTTAATTCCTTTGACGGCTGTGACAGAAGTTGAGCGTTCGAGATTCTTGAAGGCATTGTCAGATGCTGTGTCCGGGGCTGACGATAATGCTCTATCTGTTCCAATTGAGGACCTATCGGATGTTTGCCGCCGTAATAGAACAGTTGTGGAGATTGTTCAACAATCTTTGAGGCCACTTGAGTTGAGCATAGCACCTGTATCGTAAAGGAGAGATTAGTCGTCTTAGAGTGGCCATTTTGCTCACGCCTCGGCTGTCGACGGTAAAATGAGTTGTCTACTGTGTATTTTTCTCATATTGTTTCAGTGTTTTAGTTTGATTCTCCAATTTTTAAGGAGATTGAATGCCCTACACATGTATCGAAGAGAGCGGCCGGTTTCTGTATGAGTGGTTGGTTTCCTTGGCATTGTCGGGTAGGATGGCATGGTATAGAGTTGTAGATTACTGAAGGAAAGAAAAATTTAGGCATTCTTTAGGAGTATTCCGTCCTTTCATGTCGTCGGATATCGGAAGCTGTGGTGGCGGTGGCGGTGGTCAGTGGTTGTACAAATTATATTGAAAGCTTCAGTATATTGTAATCCAAACAGTTGCATTGTTTAGGTTCCGGAGATTTTTTCAATTGGTTTCCGATGCTAGGAAAAAGGAACAAATTATATTGAAAGCTTTGTTTGTTTGATTGATTCATATGTTGTAATCTAGACCGTTGAATCGCTCATGTTCCACATCATTTGTCAATCGGCCAAGTGTAGGGATGCAAGTTGGATTGGAAATTTCAATTCCGATGTTGTCTTTAATTTGAAATTTTCCAAGTCCCAGCATTTTCGAAAGTTCTGCTGGAAATTGAATGTATTTACTCATCTCTCTAGCAATCGCAATTTAAATGCATGTACATTTCCGAATGCACTTAACGAGTTCAGGTGAATCGATACATCTTCATTCCTTAGTTGTTAGTAAAACATGATATGAGATGATTAAATTCAGGAGAACCACAAAAAGGTGCCCGCTACAACTGTTCTTGTTTCGCAGGTCCTCGCCGGCGAATAATGAAGGAGAGAGGGAAACGTACACGGCCCGGAGAGAATTAGTATTATAGGAAAATTAATGAAATGAGCTTGAAAATTTTGAGTTTTAACGATAAATAAAAAATAAAGTGTAAAGTGAATAGTAACATGATTGACTTTTTAGTGTAAAAATATGGTTTTTCGTTAAAGTGTACAGTACCGGGAACTTTCGTTAAAGTTTCCTAGTATTATTAGGGGTAATAAAGACTTTTTATCCAGATTTTTGGTTAGAATTATAAAAATGTAGAAAGTTAGGCTAAAATTCTATCCTGTCTCTAAAATTGGCTATTTTTTCAAAATTTCCCCTCTTTTAGGTTCTAGTTTTTGTGATTTTTATTTTCTTTTAATTAATTTTAGTGAATTTAAATTAAAAATTGCTTGAAAAGCTTGCTGGGATTTTAAATCTCAATCTTTATGGCCTCATTTGGTGTCTAGGATTAGATCGGATAACTCATGTATTGAACGAAGAAATGAATGCCACTTTCAAATTTTGTCCCGGTTAAATCTAATAGATGCATTAGTTGTTAAGGAAACTTAGCCCTTCGAATCCTGACAAAAACGGTAGAATTGTAAGGGAGTTTGCTTCACGGCTAGTCCATATTTTCATTTGACGAATATTGAATCTAGTGAGTTATCTAATCTTATCCAAGCATAGACGCCAAACGAGGCCTTTATGTACCAAAGATCCTGTCTTTACTTTCCTTTTGAAATTATGTGTAGTTGGAAATTTATTGACTGTCTTTGATTGCTTACCCTGTGAACCGTTCTATGTGAATTTTATTGTGTATACTTGTAGGCTTTTGAGCAGGGATCCATTATTCGATCGATCAACTGGAAGAAGTTGGAGGCCAGAGAAGTGCTCCCAAAGTTCAAACCAAATGTGAGTGGGAAAGACTGCACGGCCAACTTTGACCGGTGCTGGACTGCAATGGCTCTGGACGACTCACCCGCTCCGACACCGACTGCGGGTGAGCACTTCCGGGGATATACTTTCGTGGCTCCTAAACCGCGGCTTTCGTCTATATAAACTGACCTGAAGGCTCTGCTCGAAAGCGGAAAACTGGAGAGTCAAAGGACAGGAAGGAAAACTTGGTAGAAGTATTGGCTTTTCGAGTGTGTTTAACATGCACAGTTTATTCCACTTTCAATAGTCCTTATGTTTTGAGGAAAGGACACTTGATATCAAATTCAACGGTGGATGACCATGAATTCTGTGTCACAATGAATCCATTTTTTTATCCGAAAAAATAAAATATGTTTGGGCTCATTTGGAAGTGCTTTTAAAGTGATTAAAGTGCTTTTGATGAAATGGATTTTGGGTCCTAAAAACACTTTAAATATTTTTTGAATGAAGCACCATATATTCGCTTTTTGTAGGAAGCATTTGTAGTGCTTTTCAAGATCTACTTGAATTTTTAATAAGAATTGGTTTCAAATTTTAACTAAAAGCGCTTTCACTTATTTTAAAAACACTTCCAAACGAGTTATGTATCAATATTACGAATTCACGATGATTATTATCAAAATAATCCTCGCCACACTTGGAAATGCTTCTCCAGAAAGCACCAAGAACAAAAAGTAGTTTTAAAATTCAAAAGCAATTTTAGTTATTTTTATCAAAATCTGATGGAAGCGTTTTAACAGCATTCGAAAAAGTGCTTTCAGCCTATTCAAATAGTGGCGGTGAAAGCAACCATTTTTCTGCCTAATCCAATGGTGCCAAAAGCCGACCTAACTCATTAAAGTTGACACTTTGAATTCATCTTAGACATTTCGTTTTGATAAGGCATTCGCCAATGTCGCATGCACTTTTCTATATACAACCACCATCCTTGACGGCCATGCCACATTCAATCCACAATCGCAGAACTAAATTTGTCCATCCAAAATAAGTAAAGGATAAGAGGATGCTCTCCACTCATGAAGAAAGACCTACACGAGACGGAACGTTGTGGCAGACAAATGTTGTATCACTAGCACATGATTGTTAAGACACGTTTTTATACTAGTTCAGAATGCGATGATAGAGGACTTACATAATACGGATCCATCACCACAATGACATCCTGTACAAGACGTGTATAAATTTTTGTCCATGTAATTCCTATTTCATTGACATAGAACACCACAGTAACGGTATACCTATGCTATGGTGACATCCCCGTGAGTCCAATACGCCATGGTGACATCACCGTGGGGTGCTGAAGGAGAAAATTTTTAATACTGTTCAATACACCAAGTGTCATAATATAAGTTGTCAAAAAGTTTTAAAAATCTAACCTCCTGTATTAAAACACTCGGTATACCAAACGATGTTCCCCAAAACCCAACTTCAGATTTTTTTTTTTTTTCCCACCTTAAAAAGCTATGAAAGCCACTAGTGAGTTTGGACAAGGCCCCATCAAGGGGAGGGGACCAACACGCCAGTAACAAAAGCACCGAAATGAAACCAAGGATCTGAATTATAATAGCAGAAAAACAGCAAGAAAAGGACATAATATTATCTTTAAGGGTCTGTACAACAAACTAGAAGAAGAAAAACAGTTCAGTCACCTAATTTACCTTGCCTAAATTATAAACCATTCCCCCAAATCGACGCTCTCAAGCGACACTGATCATGCTATCCCCGTTGCTGAATCCTGGCATTGTCTGGAAAGCCGAATGCCTTGACGACGGTTCCCTCGAGTCCATTGACAAGGAGAGGTTGAGAGTTAGGGTCGATGTGTCCGTCGTTGAGTTCAAGTTTAGGTCAGATATTGCGGTCGCATGAGGGGCCGAATGAAGGGCAACTGGGTGGACGAGCTTGCCCGAAGTACTATTCTCGGGATTTGCTTGTCGAAGAGCTAGATTACCCATTGGGTTCTCAATGTGAACTGGCAAGACAGCTGGACCTACAGTCCTTGCAAAATTTGGCACCATCGAAAATCCACCAGCATTGCGAGACTCGGATGGTGGCGGGGGTGGCAACGGATGCAACTGGGACTGAGAT
Source organism: Malus sylvestris (assembly GCF_916048215.2). Lineage (NCBI taxonomy): Eukaryota > Viridiplantae > Streptophyta > Magnoliopsida > Rosales > Rosaceae > Malus > Malus sylvestris. The sequence continues at coordinate 25,939,530 of NC_062273.1, read as the reverse complement.
ATGTTATCTTGATGCTGTACTTGCTCTTCATCCATTGGAGTTGGAGCGACCTAACACACAAGAAAAAGAAGTTATCATGATAAGCTTACCTTTTCCTTTGGTGGTGGTGAAAAAATGTCGAAAAATGTTGAAAACAACTGATTAGGCAAACGAAATTATAACATCCACTCAGCAGAATAACAAATCCACAATCTGATTTCGTTTTGTTAGCTTTGTTGAGCTAGCAAAAGCAATCCGAATCTTGAACTGCCAAAATGTAAATAATCTTATGCTCACACTAGAAACTCATCAGGGAGAAAATCGCATCGAAATTTCAGAAATTGCATACCCATTTCATTCACTAAAGCACTTATAAACAAGGTCCGCCAATTCAAATGACTGCAAACCAACTAATTTTAAGATCCATATGAACATATTAAGCTCCAACAAAACTCAAAAGACATGAATTGAATTGGATTAATTGTTACAGAACTAGAGGGTATTAAATCGTTACCGTATCAGTGGTGATGTCGAAGAGGCTAGACCTGCGGCGCCGGCGATTGAGGTTGCTCCGGCGCAGATAGTATTTCTGTGCGTGGCTGGCAACCTGAGTCGGGGTGCGAGTCTTCACGAAGTTTCTTGAGATCCCTCTCCAATCTCCTTTCCCTACTTTCTGCAATCCAAGCAAGAAAAGCTTGTGCTCTTCCTCCGTCCATGGAACCCCTGATTACAACAATAAACAATAAATACACATTCTTCAACCAAAATTAACTAAATTCAAATGAAATTTCTTCTTTTTTCCGATATCGAAAGTGATCGATTAACACAGATAAACAAAATTAGCAATTTGATTAATTTAGAACATGCAAAATTCAAATGTTATGTCCAAAAACGCAAATTTTGTTACCGGTGACCAAAACACTGTTCAAATTTGTTCCAGTTTTTTTATGAATCCAATACAATAAACATAATTGACTGAATGATTGATGAGTTTAGAATCACTGATCGGAGATTATCGGGGAGAAAGAGAGAAAGAGAGAGAGAGAGAGAGAGACTGACCTCGCTTGCGTTCGCGCTCGCGATTCCCGCCAGAATTGTGAACGACGTCGTTCTCGGAGGCGTAACCGGGCGCCGCGTCATCCTTTCCGGCGGCGGTGCCGTTATTGCCGTTGTTGGAGGCGGCCTCCTGAGGCTGCTCGTACTGCGAGAGATTGTTCAAACTGACGCTCTTCCTCATGGAATCGACCACCAAGCGCACGCCGAACAGCATGATCTCTCCCGCGCCCGCGGGCTCGACGGTGGAGCACGTGCCGGACGACATCTTCACCGACCGCGACGATGACGTTTCCGGTCGATCAGTCTCTGTTTCTTCGGCGACGATGGATCTGAGGCCGTACGATTTGGAGAAGAAAAGGAGAGCGAAATAAAAATGATGGGAGCGAAGAGGTCTGTGCGGGAAAGGTTTATCTATATACGTGGGAGACGACAGGGATGACGTGGCACCATGTGGATCGACGGTGTATAAAGGCTGTAAAGTTTCCGATATTCGTGTGAGATGCGGACACGTGGTATCTAATTGAAATAAATATCTGGCATTAAAATCCTTATTTTCCAACATAGGGTGGAATATTAGAATTTTCGGACATCTTTATTTATTGACTAAATTGTAGTTACGTTCTTTAATTTTAAATCAATTAGAGTAATGGTCTCTCAACTAAAAATTTATTATCATTGGTCTCTTAACTCATCAAAACTTGCAGCTATGGTCCCTCAACTAAAAATCTATTACCATTGGTCCCTTAACTTTAATCAAACTGAAGAAATGGTCTCTCAACTTTAACCTAATTCGAGCAATGGTTCCTCAACTTTAACCTAATTGTAGCAATTATCCTTTCAACATAACTCATTTTGACAAAATTATGATGAAATTGACGAAAAAGATTATAACTACACGTTTTGATGAGTTGAGGGACCCCAATTATAGCAATGGTCCTTCTAACATAACTCATTTTGACAAAGTTGATGAAAATGATTATATCTACACATTTTGATGAGTTGAGGGACCAATGGTAATGGATTTTTAGTTGAGTGATCATTGCTCTAATTTGATTAAAATTGAAGAACTATTACTACAATTTACTCTTACTTATTTGAACCGAGTTTTTTTTTTCTTATTTGTCGAGAGATGAACTTGACTTTATTCTAATTGAAATATTTCCGTCTTCCGCTAATACATTAAAGAAGAATTCGGGACTGATATGATCCCAATTAAAAGAACCTCTATTTTTTTAATAAACGCCTCGGAATGCGCCGCTTGATTGCCCTCCTTACGAACAAAAGCGAACGATACCGTGCCAACTTCATTGGCTAGAGCCCAAGTAATGCCTTCCATCTCTGCATCCACACTTTTGTCCTTCCTTACACATTTTAGGGCTGGTTTGGTATTGCTGTGCTTTGAAAAAAAACTGCTGTAAGAATAAGCGGCTGTGCTGTGAGAATAAGCTGCTGTGAAATAAAGCCAGTAGAGTGTTTGGTAAACTTTTTTATGAAAGTGCTTTTGGAAAAAAAATCAGGATGATAGTGTGTCTTTTCATTAAAGGAGCACTGTAACTCCGTGTGCTTTGAAAAAATTGGCTTTTTTTCAAAGCAGCAAATAGCAGCTTCAGCTTTTCCTTTGATTTTCAGCTTATTCTCACAGCAGCTTCCAAAATAAGCCATTTTTTTTCAGTTTACCAAACACAAAAATGACCCTCAGCTTTTTTTCACAGTGGCTTTTTTTAAAATCACCTCAATCCCAAACGGGGCCTTAATTACTTCATGGGCATCAGATTTCGAACTTTTAATTTTTTAAAAAAAATATTTCTCTAATTTTGATTGAATCTCAATGAGTTGATATATCCATCTATAGCAAATTTTATAATTTTCATCAACGACAACATGTATTAATACCGGTATATTCCTCGACATTTTTATAAACATGCATATCGATATTTTAAACACTGCTTATATAGTATGGAGTTGAGTTATTTTGATTTTCTATTTTTTTAAGTATACTAACACATGTATATTATCTAGCTGTGACGTTGTATTTTGAAATCTAATGTTTGAAAAATTAGGAATTATTGACTCGTGCATTTCAACAGTTATGGATAACATTATATACATGAAAATGGGATGGAAGGGACGTGACAACCAAATGTTGCTTGGTAATAAATTTGTACGCAAAGATTCCACATTTCATTAGATTGTTTTTTCACAATCCGAATCATCTAATACCATATGGGTTGCTTGCCACCCTAGCTATTAAAAATTAGAAAGAGTTAAAAAAGGGAATAGGAAATTACTAGGGAGAGGCAATGAGCCCGGAGGATTCTCGTCGGATCCTCTTTGTAAGGATTCTGAGGATCTTTCAATCACATTCGTTCATCGTATATCGTACGGTCAGAAATTATTGTGAATTTTTTTTATTTAAAATTGAATATAAACAATACCTGATAAAAATTGATCGTACGATATACAATAAACGAATGTGATTGAAAGATTTTCAAAATCTTCACAAAAAGGATCCGACGAGGATCCTCACTCGGCAATGAGACCCCACTCAACCACCAATTCATGCTGTCACAAAATATTATATGCTATCTGCACCCCCTTTGCTTTATCCTGTCGAACCCAACTTGTTATCCAAAGCAGTTGAGATAACACAAATAATTACATATTTAATTATCCACATCCTAAACCTCAAACTCATGCACAATAGAGTTGTCATAGTATTACGTCACATCTACGCCTTATTTAAACGGTTGCGATTACGTCACATCTATACCTTGTTTAATCTCTCTCTCCCTCCATCCTCTCATATTTAAACGGTTGCGATTACGTCACATCTACACCTTGTTTTGATTTTTTTTATATAGAGAATAAGACAAAGAGAATAGTGTGAGAGGAGAGAATGAAAGGGGATGGTAATAGGAGGGGAGAGAATCTTACTCCTTTTAATTACTTCATGAGCATCAAATTTCGAACTTTTAATTTTTTTTAAAAATATTTCTCTAATTTCGGTTAAATCTCAATAAATTGATATATCTATCTATTGCAAATTTTCATAATTTTCATCAATTGCAACATGTATTGATACCGGTATATTCCTCGATATTTTAATAAACATGCATATCGATATTTTAAACATTGCTTATATAGTACGGAGTTGAGTTATTTTGATATTCTATTTTTTTAAGTCTATTAACACATGTATATTATCTACCTCTGACGTTGTATTTTGCAATCTAATAGTTGAAAAATTAGGAATTATTGACTCGTGCATTAAAAATTGACTAACTCATTGACTATATTTGAGGTTAGTGTTAGTGATGATAATTTTGAGAATTAATAGACCATATTATAATTAGGAATTGACGATTTAAATAAATATAACGCTCTTATTTTTAACTCATCACCATCTCAATCTTTCGTCAAATTATCAAAATTCTAGCTATGCCGCTTGATGTGAGTTAATATTTATTCATTTTATCATTTGAAAACGTGATCACGATTTTTCCGAATAGTTATGGATAATATTATATACATGAAAATGGGATGGAAGGGACGTGACAACCAAATGTTGCTTGGTGATAAATTTGTACACAAAGATTCCACATTTCATTGGATTTTTTTCAAAATCCGAATCATCTAATACCATATGTGTGACATTCCAGGCCCGCTCCACCACCGTAGCACGATATTGTCCGTTTTGGGCCCGATTACACCCTCACGATTTTGTTTCTGGAAACTCATGAGCAACTTCCTAGTAGGTCACCCATCATGGGAGCACGCCTTTATTCTAGGATCGGAGTGTATCAATATGGGTTCATTGCCCTAGCTATTGAAAATTAGAAAGAGTTAAAAAGGGAATAGGAAATAACTAGAGAGAGGCAATGAGCCCGGAGGATCTTCGCTGGATCCTCTTTGTTAGGATTATGGAGATTCTCCAATCACATCCGTTCATCTTATATTGTGCAGTTAGAAATCATTGTAAATTTTTTTATTTAAAAGTGAATATAAACAGTACCTGACAAAAATTGGTCGTACAATGTACAATAAATGGATGTGATTGGAAGATTTCCGAAATCCTCACAAAAAGGATCCATCGAGGATACTCACTCGGCAATGAGACCCCACTCAACCACCAATTCATGCTGTCACAAAATATTATATGCTGTCTGCACCCCCTTTTCTTTATCCTGTCGAACCCAACTTGTTATCCAAAGCAGTGGAGATAACACAAATAATTACATATTTAATTATCCACATCCTAAACCTCAAACTCATGCACAATAGAGTTGTCATAGTATTACTGGTTGGTTTGTAAGTACTTTATAAATGATTAAAAGTATTTTTAGAGAAAGTCTTTTGGGTTTTCAAAGCAATTTAAGTGTTTCTTGCAAGAAATTTCGGTTATGTTATTTTTGCACGGGATTCACTTGCATTTTTATTGAGAATTAGTTCCAAAAATATTTTCATAAGTGCTTTCAGTTATTTAAAAAGCAAGTACCAAACAAGTTCAAATGTAGTCAAAATGACAAATGTTTTAATCTCTTAATCTCAGTCAATATTTCTCGTATTATTCAATGTTATTATTGAAAAGCAATCTCAAAATGAACTAAAATTTTATATTACTCTGTAACTTAAAATTTTTAGGTCAAATTCAATGGTTGTCAAAACAAAAATAGAACATCTATTAGATTAAAAATTAAAATTTAGTGCTTTAAGTGACGGAGTATTAATTCAATAATTCGAAGGACTGACACTCAAGTTGCAATTGCAATTAGTTATTAATTAAACCAGCTCAATGCTAATCTTTATGCTTATAGTAGTTATCAATCTATGATTATTTAACTTACATATCTTGGATGTATTATAAAGTTAATTAAAATATTAAGAGATGCTATGTGGACCGTCACTCAAGTTGGCATATTCGCTTTTTGTCCTCTGAAAAGAAGAGGTAGTTTTTTTTTCGTTATCCCTTAAGCTCGTACACTTTATTATATATATGCACATGCATTTATATATTATATGTATAGATAAACTAATCACTTTGATGGTGGGTAAATAGTGCTTCTGCGAGCAGCTAGGATAACACCAAAGATAAGGTTTTTGTGGGGCTCCATCATCCATTTGCTGCACTCTATCTTCTTCTTCTTGCCTTATTCTCTGGATCTCTGTCTTGGGAGCAGATGGACTCGGAAATCTGGATCATTCGAGAGAGATGAAGAGATGAGGGTGTGGGTTTGTGCGTAAGATGGGCCTGTGAAATAAACAATGGAGGTTGCAGAATTTAAATTGAATGATCCGGATTTTTGAGTCTGTCTACTATAGAGGCAGAGATCCGGAGACGATCTCGTGTTAAATTTTAATTCCACACATGCACTCAAATGGTGCACAATGGCCCTCCTTATCTATTTAGTATCGGTGTATATGTTGAAGGCTATTTCTGATAACAATAGTTAAAGCAAACTAATATTTACATTTTACAATGTGTACTGTTATACGATAGAATTTTTCTTCACGCGTTACATAAAGGTGTATCATTGGAAGCCATCACCTAAACTACTAATTTTGGAATAAAAGGGGAATTGGTTAAAAAAGCCAGGCAGCAAGTGATGGATCCCATCAAAGAAAGCACTTCCAATGGAAGCAAATGTCCCTACTTCTAACTTGGACATAACTTTTTTGACTTTATGGCTTTTAGATAAGCGTGGTTGAATTTAAATCCGCATTTGCCTTTATTATTCGCATTGATACGGCAATGTCTCTCTTTTTTCGGTACTCTATCACTTCCAACTTGAGATCCTCTTCGGATCTCCAGCTCTAGAGCCCATGGATTAAAAAAGCCAGGCAGCAAGTGATGTATCCCATCAAAGAAAGCACTTCCAATGGAAGCGTCTCTACTTCTAACTTGGGACTTTTTTTTTTTTTGACTTTATGGCTTTTAGACAAGCGCGGTTGAATTTAAATCCTTTTTTGCTTTTATTATTCGCATCAATTCGGCAATGTCCATCTTTTCTTGGTACTTTATCACTTCAACCCTTGAGATCCGCAAGGATTGAGCAATTCTAACTGTTCAAGAAATAGATATTTGGGCATTCGAGAGAGATTGTGTGTGTGGTGGGTCAGTGAGAATACGTTAATACTATGTTTGGATGAATAAATTTAAGATTAATAAGAAATTTTAAAATGACGGGATTTTATTTTCTAAAATTTGTGAATTTTCTTGTTTGGTTAACCTAAAAGAAAAGTGGAATTGATATGGAATTTGTTATTTTTAAACTCTTACACTATGTTTGGATGAGAGAAATAAACTTGGAATTTAGGTAAAAGTTAACATGCACCAATTCCTTTGTTTGGATTCATAAACATAGAAATTTAGAATTTCCTCGTGGAAAAAAAACTTGGAATTTGGGATCTTTAATTCCCAAGTTTAAATTCCATGTAAATTGGTGTCATTTCCCAATTTCTATGATTAAGAGTTTAAAAATAACAAATTCCATATCAATTCCATTTTTCTTTTAGGTTAACCAAACAAGAAAATTCACAAATTCTAGAAAATAAAATTCCGTCATTTTAAAATTCCTTATTAATCTTAAATTTCTTCATCCAAACATAATTTTAATCATAGAAATTGGGAAATGACACCTATTTACATGAAATTTAAACTTGGGAATTAGAGATCCCAAATTCCAAGTTTTTTTTCCACGCGGAAATTCTAAATTTCTATGTTTATGAATCCAAACAAAGGAATTGGTGCATGTCAATTTATAAATTCTGACTTTTACCTAAATTCCAAGTTTATTTCTCTCATCCAAACATAGTGTAATAGATAATGCGTGATTTAAATTGAACTGTCCGAATTGCCCAATTTATAGGCTTCGGAATTTGATATCCGGAAAGAATCTCAATCCTAGCAAGTAGGTATATGGCGTACTACTTAGCATTTGGGACCATGTGATATTTCTTGACTTTATTTCTTTCTGCGAAGAATCATTTGGTCACTTTGTATTCCCACGAGTGTCTTCTTGGTCTCAAAGAAAATGATGGAGAAATAGATGAATCACCCTCGTGCTTCTTTCAATAAGAACTTGCATTTTTAATAAAACTTTTGTTGTGCTATAGAAGAGCTTTCGGTAAAACGTTTTTGAGCCAAAGTGCTTTTTGAAAAAGCATTTCAAACGGTACCAATTCATGTTTTTCTTTTGTTAAGATCAATAATTCAAGACTCCCCAGAAAAAGATGCATGAATACCCTTTACTACATAAGCATTTGAAGGTCATTTATTTTGTGAACTAAAATTCTAATGTCCATTTACACATGAAAAAGAATAACCTACGGCTACAAAACCACTATCCTCGACGCCTTCCTAAAAAAAAACTGCAAACAACGTCGAACGGAGCTTTTTGCAGTGCGGCCGATGCTGCCTTCTCCGGCAAGCTATTAGCTAACACTGGTATTGGTAATGACCCGAAAATCGTTCTCCACAAAACTGGAGCAGCAGCATTCCCTTTCTTCTACTGATTTGGGAAATAAGTGAGTAAAAACTTTCGAACCCTAGTAAGTGACGGATACATCTGTTGTGTGTTTAAACCATGCTTGTCAAAACCTCCGTTCTTGTCCTAATTCTTTCATCAGAACCGGCATCATTATACCGTCGGCTATTGACGGCACTGGAGGATGTCTTGGTTCCTGGAGGAGGAAACGGGGAGTTGCTTAACGTGATAATATTATTCCTTTCGGACTCATCTGTGGATGGTTCGATGCTTGATAGGATCCGCTTGAGCTGAGGGCGCTGACAGAGAATTCGACCATTGTTCCATTTTGGGAAAGAAAAGGAAGCTGGCATATGATCCTGCAGAAATGTATAAGCAGACTTTGCGATCGGTAGATCTTGTGTTATTGAGCTTTTCTCCATCTTCCCTCGTCTGATAGATAAAAAACAGATCAACCGCAGTCAGACAAGTTGATGAATGCAATACCAATAACAGCGTTAGAAACGCTTCAAATTCTATTTCTGGGAATGTAATGTGTCGTAATTTTAAAAATAGCATTTCATGCTTTTTTCTCCTTTTGTTTTTCCCCCTTTCGTAACCGTCCCCAACAAAATACTTTGATCTGTGAATTCTAATGCAATATAAAATAGCTGTATTTATGCAAGTTTAAGAATACGCCAAATGACACCTAATGGCATGTTTGAGTATAGCCTATTTTGCTGAAAGAAACAACATACGTCAGACTTGCCCATGTATAGATTATGTTTCGAGTTTTAACTTTTATTTCTCAGGCTTGTTATGTTAAAGTCAAAGCGGAATTTTTTTTGTTAAGGAGTAAGAGCACATCATCAATATCCTCAAATGCACACAAGCAGCGATATATGCAGTATTCAAGCCATAGACCTTACAACGAGAAACTGGGAATACGTAATTTTTACATAAATCCTATCATACCCAGACCATATAAACCCTACTATTAAATCAAGAGGCTTTCAGAACAAGAACATCAGAAAAGAAATGTAGAATGAAAAGAGCAGCTTACACTACAACGACAGTTGCAAGATGGGGTAGATCCTCGCCATTGAGGAACATCTCATACATATTGTTTAGCCAAACTGACATTGCTGTATATGCACCGCCTTGCCACATTCTGCAAAATGGCCAACGTCAAGATTGAAATCAAGCTGAGAAAGATCATGGCTAGAAAGAAACAAATTCTCCAAATACCTGTGCACATCAACAGACACCACAAGTTTATTTTTACGAAAAAGTTCAGGAAAAAGCCCCCGCTGTGTTGCTTCATTAAGAACTCGCGCAGCTCTTTGTTTCTGACCCAGCCACCAAAGTGCTTCTAGTAGCGTGTTGTAGAATCTCATTCCCAAGCCGCATCCTTCAGATTTTAATTTGTCAAAAACATACTCTACCATCTGCCAGTTAGAGTCATCATCATAATCTCCCTTGATCATCTGCCCAATCACTTGATGAATATTCGATGCCCTGTTTGTAAGCATCTCATTCAGCAACACATAGGCATCATCCCACCTGAAAGCAAGAAGCCTAAAAGGTAAGACATCACAAGACAAACAAATAAACTTCGTTTCTGTAAAACTTTCAAAATCCCATGGACCAATGATACTCATGAAAGCTTCAAGAGTAATCAAGTACCCTTGGTTTGAAGTTCTCCTGTGACCAATTGCTAAAGGCTATAAGATTAACAATGTAGTGAATGGAGAATGACGGGTACATCTTTAAGGTTGCAGAGGGCATACTGCACATATTTATTGCCAGTCCTCTTAGTTGTAAGATTCTGTGATAGAGAGTATGTATTGTCTGGAGCAGTGCAAGCAACTAATATAACATGGACTTTTTAAGAATTAAGAGTTTAGGAAGACAGATTTTACGATACTAATGTAACATAAATTAAGAATTTATGAACATAAGAAAACTGGTAGGTTAGTTACTGAAGCTCAGTAATCCTAAATCCTTTATTGCCACTCCTCTTAGCAAATACATATCTTATGTGCTCCAGGGAACATATGATGTTGGATAATTGTAAGCGTAACCATTAGCTTAAAAATTGATGGTTTACTTTAACAAATGAAAGCAAAAAAATTGTGAAACTATTGAGTGAATACTGACCTGTTACTCCTTGCATAAACAGCAAGCATCATGCAGTAGCACATAACACTGGGTAATATTCCTGAGGCTTTAATCTCTTGGAAGTGCTCCTCACACTCATTAACAAGACCTGCAACGCAGTAAACGCTTAAAACTGCCTCAAGGGTCCACTCATCGGGATCGCATCTTGTCTTTTCCATCTCAACGTACGCCTTGATAGCTTCTTCAAATTGACCTCCTTGCCTAAAAGCTTCTATCATGCCATTGACCGTATGGACATTCCTGGCAACACCAGCCTTGCCCATTATTAACAAGACTGCTTCAGTCTCCCTGTATAGTCCGCCTCTTGCAAACGCATATATCAGCGAGTTGTAGCTTTCAACCGATGGTTTGCTTCCCACTTCATTCATTGTGTTGAAGGCAACAAGAGCTTCGTCATACAATGCCGCTTGCCCACATGCTTCAATAACCCCTGTATAGGCCTTGGTACTAGGCACTATTCCATTCTCGTGCATGTGAAGTAAAATTTTCTTGGAATCCTCGTGGAGTCCTCCCTTTCCACAAGCATATATCAACCCTTCATACGTCTCCATATTCGGCTCGATTTTCTCCTCCACCATATCATGAAACAAAGTCACTACTTCCTTAAAATACCCACCCTCCCCAAATACCTGTATGAGAATGTTATATGTAGCCGCATCTGGCTCCGTATTGCTCACTTTCATCTCAAGAAAAAGCTCTCGAACATCATCATACCTTCCATGCCTCCCATACAAATTCAACAAAATACTATAAGTAGCAGCATTCGGCATACACCCCGCAGCCTGCATCTGCCTAAACACACCCATTGACTCTCTAATCGACCCCAATTCAGCATATGCCTCCAGTAACACATTATACGACGTAATCTCAGGCAAATTCCCTCCAGCTTCCATCTCTTTAAGAAGCTCCGAGACTTTCTCGAGCTTGTCCAATTTACCAAAAGTTTCAACAAGGTAACGATAAGTGGTCATATCCGGAACAATCCCACCCTCATTCATAGTCCTGAACACCATCTCTGCCTCATCGCCTAACCCTCTACCAGCACAAGCACTAAGCAAAGTATTATAAGTAACAAGGTCAGGCTGTATTCCTTCATGCCGCATTTCGGCGAACAATCCTAATAACCCTTCCCAATCCAGCCCACCTCTAGCACAGGCATTGAGCACAGTATTGTAAGTCAAAATACTCGGCGGAACCTTATCTTTCTTCATTCGATCAAGAAATTCAAGGGATGTTTCATACTGACCGTTACGCCCGTAGGCATTGATCAAAGCGGTGTAGCTGAAGACGCTGCGGACCACGCCCTGGCTAGGCATTTCGTCGAACACCTCGGCGCACTTATCCAGCAGCCCCTCGCGGCCGAGCAAGCTGATCATTATCGTGTATATGTGCTCGTTTGGCTTGCACCATATCTGGCGCTGCATATACTTGAAGAGGCGGAGCGACCGCTGCCAATCGCCGCGCGCGGCGAACTCCTTGAACACCAAAGCGAAGTCGTTTAGTGACAGCTTGTTCTTGAAGATGTCGAGGCACCGAGCGATGCTGCCGCGCGGAGGGAGGCTGCTGAGCTTGTTGATTAGGGTTTCGACGTCGTAGCTGTACTTCCCCTTCTCCAGCGTCACCGACGGGTTCCCGAGGATAAGGTCCTTCGGCTTCGCCCTGGCCGAGAACTCCAGCCGGCGGTCGCCAGAGAGAAAGGTCGTGCGGCCGGAGAGGAATCTCCGGTGGGTTGATGAGTTGGTGAGGACGGTGAGGTGGTGGGACTTGGGATTAATTTTGGAAATTGAGGTGGAGAGAGGCGAAGAGCTGGAAATGGAGAGCGTGGGGGAGAAGGACATTTCGGTAATTAGGCTCGCATGAGCCTCTCGGAGCTTCGGATTGGATTTTCTATGTGATTTTCTCGAGAAAGTTACAGGAGATAAACAGAAGGGGAGAGCGGGTGGGAGAAGACTGAGCTTGAAGAAGGACACGTGGAAGCGGTTGTGGATAATAGGGAGAAGAAGGAGGGTAGAGATAGTGGGTCGGGTCCAATTCGAACGGGTTATCCACCCGAACCGTGCCCACAGTAAGTAAGCAGACCCGCAGTCGCCGCCATCCAACTGTCGCACCACGCATATCAAAGCTCCCTTTTCCCTTAACGGAACTCCTGATCCTTTATCTTAATCCATTAAATCATAAAATTCGTATTGTTAAAATTTGATCAACGGTTGAAGTTATTATAATTCTTAAAATAAATCCTTATATGTAATCGTTGAATCTAATTTCAACGGTACGGATTATCTGATTTTGTGGATTATAAGGAAATGATCCGGAGCGGATCCCTCCTTTCCACAACAAGCCCAAAGGGAAGATGTCATCTTCGGATCCACCAAATTCCATAAATTAATTAATTCGGATCATTGAAATTTGATCAAATAGCTATAAATAAAATATCTATTTAAAAGTTATAATAATTTTAGTTGTTTGATCAAATTTTAAGAATCCGGAATAATTGATGGGTGGGATTTGGTAGGAGAGTTCCCAAGCCCAAACGCATGTCATCGAGCCACGTGTTTGCTCACCACGTTCGAGCCTAATAGACGTCCACGTCACCAAAAGTGGGACCCACAAACCTCAAAAGAGTAACTGAAAACGCTAAAAAACAAAAAAACCGCACCGGGGTCTGCGGCTCGTCAGGGGTCGTGGCAAACATCGCAATTCAAGAAGGGCAACAAGGGTAAATCGGTAATATGATAAAAACATTCAGTTCCTAACAGACAGCTGCTGCGAAGTGAGGGGGCAAACTGAAAAACCTCCGCGTCTTCTTCTTCTTGTTCCTCTCCTTCTTTCTTCTTTTTACTCAGACCCAAAAACGACTTCGTTTCAAACCTGTGACGGCGTCGGGATTGAATGCATTGGCGGAAATGGACGAGTCCGAGGTTGTAATTTCGACTCTGAACTCTCCCACCAACTAACTACTTTTTTTTTGGGGGGGTTCTATGATCTTGTATGTGTTTGGTTTGCTGTCGGATTTTGTTTGATTTTTGTTTGGTGGTTTTTGGGATTTTTATCAGAAATTGACGGCGTTGAAGAAGGCGTACGCCGAGATAATCCTCAACACGGCGAAAGAGGCGGCGGCTCGAATTGTGGTGTCGGAGAGGAAAGCTCTGCGGTTCCAGAGGGAGCTCTTTTCGGCGAAAGACGAGGCCTTTCGGATGCTTCTTAGGCTCAAACAAATGTTGGATTCGAAGGTAACATGTTTTTGTCTCAAATGGGAAATATGGGATTGCGCTTGTCTGTTTGGATGTTGGGTTTGACTGTCCTTGATTTTCTGTGGATTGAGTAATGTGGTTTTTGCAGTTTGGATTGGTCAAAGTTGTGTTTTTGTGAAGTAAGTTACTGTAATTTTTGTTTGGTTAATGTTGTGTTTTTTTCAACAACAACATATGATCAGTTGTTTGGTTAAGGATATATTTGTTTTCATTTGAAAGGGGATTTCTTGGAGAAAAAGACATGCTTGTTGTTAATTTACTGATGAAATGAATCGAGGGTTTGATTGATTTCGCCGTGTGTTCAGGCTGGCGAGGCAAAGATGATGTCCTTGAGTCAACAAGAAAAGATTGACGAACTCGAAGCGCAGCTGCAGGAAGCTGAGGATATAGTGAAGGAGCTTAGGGAAGAGTTGAGTGAAGTGCAAGCTCAACTGGAGAAGGCGAGAAGCAATCCAAGACAGCCGGATGGGCAAAATTTAGAGGGTGATACTGCTCCTCAAGTGTCAATAACATCGCAGTTGAATTTGCAGCTAGATGCAGTTGCGGCTCATGAAACGAATCCAATTTCAAATGGGACATATGAGAGGAAAGGGTGTTACAATGGAAATGATTCTCTTAAGGATAATTACTATGTTCAAAATCCTGATTTCACCTCGTTGGTAATGAGAAGTAAAGATCCTGAGTTATACAGAAATGGATGCACTCAGAGAATTCGTGCATTTGAAAGAAACCTGTTGGATGAAAAATTGTCTCTTTCTGGACTTGTTGATGATGGGAAGAATGTAACACTCATCGGAGGAGATGATGAACAACTGTGTAAAACCCCTAAAATAAACGGTGATAATACGAATGGGGTAGAGGAGAACCCGGAAGAGCTGAAAGTGATGCAGGCAGATGGTAGCCATATTCAAGCACCTGCCTTTATGTCCTTTCAGAAGAAGAGAAAGAGAGCAGCTAGATTTAGGAGAAGTGAAGCTCCCTCATGCAGGTATCTTGATCCTCATCAGTTGATGGAAATGCGCCAAGTATCTGATTTATCATGCCCTAGAACTTCTGCTTCTCCACTCAATAACAGTGTTCTCGCAGATAATGCTTCCAAGAAGTCTGAAGATGAAATTCAAAAAGTCACATCATCCATTTCAACCTCAAAAATACTCCCGGATAAAACTGAAACGAGTACACAGTCGGAATGTGGTAATGTTACTGAAAATGATAGTGTTCGGAAGGCAACGAATAATGACAAGACGTTTATTGAAGAATCCAGATTGACCGGACAGGAGTGTATATCTGCTGAGAGCTTGAAGGTTCTGGCATGCAAAGCAGATGTTGAAAAAGATTATCCATTAGATAAGTCAGATACGAAAGTATCCGATTTAGATGATGGCACCGCTAGTCAACCTGAAAACAATAAGTTTCTCAAATATACTTTCTGCAGAAAGCGCAAGAAGGACACGTTGAGCAACCCTGAAAGCAAGTCTCTTCTTGACAATGGCACTTTGGAAAGGAACACAGGCAAGGAACAAAATGGTTCTATAGAGCCACAGAAATCGAGCTTGTTGATTGAATCATCCCGGGAAAGTCGACGACTAGCACAGGTTGCTCGTCAGGTAGGGATGATCATAATATTAGTGTTTACTTCTTGTCTTGTGTGTTTCTTTGCATGTAAGTGTGCTTGTGTCACCTCTGGCTTACATTATTGTATACGAAAACTACTGGTAGAATTAGTAAAAGTCATGCAAGAAGCAAGAGTCAACTTTTTAGTGGTGAATACTGAGAAGGTCAATCTGAGTGCTTGCCTAGTTTGTCTTCTGTTCTTCCCCGAAAAGATTAAGTATGCCTGTGTTACCCTGAAAAATATTGTGAATTTGAGCCGAACTCAAGCTGGTTCGATGTTGAAATGCTGTTTGGTGTTGCCATATCAATAACCTGGAATAGGATGCCAATGACCATAGTTGTGTAAGATTGTCATTCGCCCTGATCACACCCCTTAAAGATTCATAACATTCGCCAAGAGATTTATATCTTTCCAAAAATGATCAATTGCCATGAAAAATCTCCTTGTATCAAGTTTTTCAGATTCTTGAAGATCAACTTTTATTGCATTACACTTGTCCCGTTGTCGTTCTTGTTTGTTTGTTTCACTGAAGTTTCAGATGCCTCGGAGAGATTTGCCTCCGACTTTTTTCGGATATCATAGGGCATTGTGCTTACCTAGTCATCAACTCTTTCTTTCACCTTAATCGGAGCCTGCATTACTTTCAACTTGTTTTTGGTTTATCCCTAATTTCCTCAGCCGACGGATTGGGCAGCCTGAAGTTTTCATTGTTTAGAAATGAATATAAACAGTCAACAATCTTGTAGCTTTGAACAACTTTACCTGTTTGGAAGTTGGATGAGAATCGAATAACGTTACTAACGATACCTTGTGCGTTTTCTGTTGCACAGCTTATATCTTTGTCGGAGAAGAAGTGGCGGTGATAGAGCCCTTGACGGACTTTGCAGAGTAATGGCGAGGATATTGAAGTCGAATTAGAAAGAATGCCAGATGAACTGCATCTGGTATAAGAGCATCAGAAGAATGGACAGTTCCATTGTTAAGGAAGAAGTGTAGAGATGCCTGAGTTAGTAGCAACATATTGGCAATGTTTTCCAAAGTGCAGCATATACTAAATGATTAAATTGCAATTTTGTTTTCATTCAGAATGCTTCCTTTTGTGTATTTGTAAATGCTGCTCAAATCTCACTTAGTGAGTCACTAAATTATGAAAGAAACTGATTATCATAATTGGGAATTTACCTCCTCTCTTGTTCCTTTTGGTAAATAGATTTTGGAATTCACTCATTTGCTATGCATCATTGATGAAATAATGGCTTACTAACCCAAGTAACTTAGGGCATAAATAATTCACCTCGCACATCAAACGGTTGTCAACAGAGGATAGCGCTTTTACAAAGTGTTTTTGGCTTTTTATGTCAAAAGTACTTCTAGTCATAAGCGTTTTTGCTATAAATGCTTTTTATTATAAGCACGTAACAATTTATAATACAAGGAGGGATTTTTCCAAAGGAAGTTCACAACATGTGTTTCTCTTAAAAGCATTTCATGACCCGTAAACATTTAAATTTTTCTGTCAAACATAATCAGAAGCGTTTTTTATTGTCACATAACACTTTTAGTCATCTCAAATCCGATTTCAAAAATACCCTTACCCACTCGAATTCAGCTCTATCACACATCCTAATCACTTATTTAGTTACAAACTCACGCTATGCCACATTCGATATGAAAAGAGACAAAATTTGGAGTTTAAATAGTAAAAGATAGAAAAAAAGGCTCTAAATTAGCTGTGGAACTTATTGAAGACCTCAACTCAAGCGGTTGGAGCTTGCGCGCCGCACACTCCCCCCACACACAGACGATACCAAAAAAACTCGCAGAGAGAGAGAGAGAGATAGAGATAGAGATGGGGATAGTGAGCAAGGCAGGGGATTGGGCATTCAAGGCGTTCACGGCGGGGCTCGGCGTCACCACTTTATACCTCACCGCCACTTTCTCCGCCAATGTCTACAAAGGCCTCGCCTGGCACAAAGCTCAATCGGTAACTCTAACACCTCTCTCTCTCTCTGTCTCTCCAGCTAGGGTTTCCTTTATGCGTTCAATTATTGGGAATAATTTCTATGCTCTGTGATCTCGTATGAAGCATGAAAGATCGTCCCTTTTCGTTTAAACCTACCCTAATTTTTCTGCAATTACATACATTTATAAGATATTAGGTTGTATTAGCAGTTTAATTATTGGATTAACATAACACAAATTGCATCTCTGGATCTGGGTAGGTATGTGTGAATTGAATTCTGATGGGAGCTCTAGGAGAATAGAATGATAGGGTTTATTGGGAATTATAAGTTTATAACTTGAGAGGATGAAGAACCTCAGCTTAACTGATCCAAAATAAGCACCTGGGTAGATTTGGAACTAGAAATGCATTTGTTTGATAAAGTTTATGCATCCCCTACTCTGTTAGATAACCGGATATTTTGCGAAAATCGTTGCAGGGGCCGATTTCCTGTGTTCAGGGCGGGTGGTTATTCCCACATTTCGATAGTGAAAAGCTTTTGAACCCCTAACCCGGCGCTCTAATGAACAGTAGTTATTCGCATTCCCTTTGTTTAGAGTAGAGGTTGAATGACTGCAAATTGGAAATAAGTGAGGACTGATGTATGCTGTCGATTATGTTTGGCTCGAGTGCAATTGGTGTGATTGTTATGCCAATCCTTTAACAAAATGGTGCAACTGCTTCTATAATACAAGTACCCGAGAAAACTACAACCTAGCACGATTATACATACGCGAATCCTTTTGATGGAAATATGGAATAAGGCCTCAGTTTTCGTAGTACAGATTTTCGGAGTTCCTGATCAAGTGCTTAAGATGCTATTCAAAATCTGTTAAGTGTTATCTTGTCATCAAAACTGTAAAAAAATGACGATACAGTTACTAGTTAAATCCGTGTTTTTTGTGTTTCTAGCAGAAAATGGCGTCGTTTATAATGCTTTCGTAGGCTTCTTGTTTCACCGTTTTTCGGTAGCTCCCTAACAGAGTTTCCTTTTCTGCGCAGAAAATCGAGAAAGAGGGTGCTTCTGCTGAGCAAGCCCCTTAATTTTGAGTTTTCACGGCAATCAGGTGAGTCGGGAACTTTATCCTCTATGAAAATTACAGTGTTGGTCTTTGTCCTTCGCGTTTTAAGTAATCGAATTAGATTTTGAACTAGTAGAGCCATCGGTTGGCTTTACTTCCAAATGCTATGGAGATATTTGTGATTCGGATGACGCATTTTATTTCTACGTGATTTCGATAACTCGAATATGTAAATTGTTTTTCAATATTTACTAAATAAACTTTTCTGAATTGGAAATTCATCGACTCGTATGTTCTTGGAATTCCTTTGGTGACAAGCCAGACCTTTTCATATGCCTTTAGTTTGTTCAGAATGGACCGGCCCATCGATCGGGATTCATGGCCGTTGGATCCTTAGCCACTGGATCTTCGATTCAGGCCGGTCCATTCAAGAATTGTCGCATAGACCTGGCTTCTTAAGGCATAACATCATGATGTTGCAACTTGCAAGTATTTGCAATCATGCTTGTAGCCCTAATGATGAAACATGGTTGCGTACATCAAACTAAAGGTCGGCTCGCGTCGGGTTGAGTTGGAACTGTATAAATTTGTAACGTAACAAACAACGGTTTTCGAAAAGTATAGAATTCATCATCATCATATCTTAAACTCTTTAAGAGCAAGTAGTATTCAGTGAGAAGAAAGCTACAAAATGATACTCTGCTCCTCTGTACACAATACATTCTCTGTACCAAACTACCAAGAAAAATGGCATTTGTTGATAAATCACACTCCATTGAAATCTTACTGCAAAGAACAATAAGAGGTGCACTTACCGAATAGCACGCAATATATACCTTTCTGTATCTTCGTTTAATCGTATGAAAGACTACTATCGTCGGTATACTCAAGAGTACGACGGTTGCATATCTTCCTGGAGGCTGCTCTTATGATAAACCGAGAAGGCGAGAATATAGCACAAACCTATTACCTTCACTTTGCCTTGATCATACATCGATCACACCGGGCCGGCGACAAACTCAAACTTTCCGGCTGAAATCATGCTGCAGGGACTGGTAAACAGAATCTGGAAAAAGGAAATGCAAGTTAAGTTAATGCGTAGCGGTACATGAGACGAGTTATTACGCGTGGGAACGTTTGTACAGTACCTGCTGATTTGACTGGCTAGCGACGTGCCATTTCTGATACACCCCTTGAGCCACTCCGAATCTCTGCCAAGGGGTTTACGATGAATCCACTCCTATCCTGGAGCGGAAACCTAAGGCTCTCCGATGTTTCGGCATTGCCATTGTCATCGGCTCTGTAGCGCATAGCTGCTGCCGAAGCAATGCCACTGGAATTAGGATACCTTGAGGTTGAGTACCTGCCTTCCGTTTTCCTCCAGAACTTTGAACTCCAAAAATCGGCACCAGGTAGCAGGCAACATGAGCTGCGGCGTGATTCAACCTTGGTCATCCTTCCACTTGACAGAGCCAAATCATATGAGATCCCATCCAGCGCTAGCTCTAGCCCATGCACACGCGTCTCCAACGAACGCATTCCAGTTTGCGAGCTACCCATGAAGTTCTAATGTAAGAAGTGAAATGAAGAAAATGATTAGAAGAATCCTACAGCAAAATGCACTACAAGAGTAGGTTATACTCTTTAACAACAGATTAAATGTAATATAGGCATATTTAGAGCTGCAATTATCCAGGAAAACAACACAAATTACTTCGAGTAAACTCGAATTCAAGCAGTGGAAACAAACCTGCACGAGATCAAGTAAACTGGACTGCTGCTTTTCAATCTGAAGAAGTTGATTGCGGATCAGGGATAAATCCTCGCATTCTCTGCGGTTCTTATGACTATTCTCGGTAACATTACTGACTACAACGGGAGATTCCGCTCTCTCCTCATGATATGGAGCCACACGAGATCCTGACCTTGACCCGCCAAATTTGTGCACTTTGTTATCGGAACTCCTATGGAACAAGGCCCGTTTTGTGTTCCCGTTGATCCTTCTTTCTGGGATATTCTCATCCGTCTCCTTAAAACCGTCATTAAAAGCCCCAGCCGATGAGGGAGCGCTAAGCGCGCTAATCTCAGCTTCCCAATCCGAAGGCTTCTTATGACCTGGTTTCCGAAACATTCCTGGATTCACATTCTTGTCATTACTCTTCAAAGTACTTCTGTTCCTATCAGTGGTAGCATAAGAACTATCAGGCGGAGTTGATCTACTAGCCGGAGTAGGTTTCTTCTTCAATTGGCGAGCTCCGGAACCAGGAACCTCGCAGTTTCTGGACCTAACCGGCTGGCGTCCATCACCTGCATTCTCTGGATTCATCAAAGAACCCGAATCCAATATCGATAAACAAGAGAACATCAGATAAAATCATATCAAAGACTAGAAAACCTACTAATCCAATGAATTTACATAAAACTAAGATCCATTAATCATCCATTGGTATGAGCAATCAATGATTCAAATCTAGTAATACCCTTGGAGGAAGCAATCGATTGCGGCGGCGGCGAAGCCTCATCGGAGAGATCAGGAATGTGCTTCCATGCTTCCATCATCTGATTCATAACCTCCCTAACACCCTTCACCTATTGCACGCCATTTCCAAATCACCCACATTAACAAATTAAACATAATTAAGTACGCTAAAAACTCAATAATTAAATAATTATTTATGAAAACAAAAGAATTAAAATTTACCTTATCGAACTTCCGACTCTCGAACGTTCTCAAAGACCCAGCCTTGAACTCCGACAACTCGTCTCTCTTCACAACCGCCAGCTTGGCCAGCGCTTCCGCCGCGGCCTTCCTCGCGGCCCAGTCCTCGCTGCTCAGGAACCCGACGAGGCAAGGAACCAAGCTCCTCAAAGCTCCGTGACCCGACGCCCCGCCCGAACCGATCACCGACCCGATCAACGTCAGCATCGCCGGCTTCGCTTTATACCCGTCGCACTTTACCAGCTTCTCGAGCTTAGGCAGCAGCCTCGCAAGCTTCGAGGGTTCCGGGTCAGGCGCGGCGTCGATTCCCGACGCCAGGCAGAGGGCCGACCCGATCTGCGAGTTCGGGTCCTGCTCCGTGAAAAGTGCGTCGGTTAACGGCTTCAGAAAAGAGCCGAAAGAAGAGGGCTTGGTGACATGGCAGGAGAGGGAAGCGACGGCGGTTTGGCAGGCGGATCGGACAGCGGAGTCCGGGTCGCGGAGGCGCTTGGTGATGCTGTTGAGCATTTTGGTGAGGTGCGGGGACAGCGAGTCGCCGTGGGTTTCGGAAAGGATAGTGATCATGTGGACACATTGTCGGCGGACAGGAGACTTGTCGGAGGCGTCGGTGGACTGGATGCAGGAGAGGAAAACAGGTACGGACGCCGGGTCGAGGGTTCGGGCAATGGATTCGAGTTCGGAAGCTGCGAGGGAGTAAGTGTCGCGGTCGGAGAGCTTATTCAGGCAGATGAAGACCCGGTGCTTGAGGTTCTGGGCGGGAGGCATTGTGGATGAAGCCAGTTTGGTGGAGTCGAGTCGAGTTTACGGGTCCGGGGGCGGAGCTTCCGGAATCTCCAGCAGCATTGCCGGAGGAGCTGACGGTGGTTCTGTCGGTGTGTTTTTGGAGAGAAAGGTGGTTCGAGGCTTTGCGCTTTTTAAACTGAAAGAGAAAAAGGAGTCGGTGCGCGGAAGTTTTCAGGTCGGTAATGATGACGGTGTCGTTTCGGTAAGGGGATGAAGTCGTTATTCGTTAATTTCCTGCTTAAGAGTGATTATGATTAATGACTGGCTGGGTGAAGGATTACCAGTTTTTTACTTCACTCAAGGATAGTTTAGTCATTAAACCTTGCTGGATTTCCAAATCACCATCGATTAGTACGTACCATTTCCATATATTTGTTTTATTTCTGCATTCTCTTCATAAATAAAATACAAA
Source organism: Malus sylvestris (assembly GCF_916048215.2). Lineage (NCBI taxonomy): Eukaryota > Viridiplantae > Streptophyta > Magnoliopsida > Rosales > Rosaceae > Malus > Malus sylvestris. The sequence goes on along the minus strand of NC_062273.1, from coordinate 25,917,047 downwards.
AGAAATAAAAGAAAAATAAAACTGTGAAATCAATTTATTTTAGTAGATTATGTGCTTTCTCAAAAAAAAAAAAAATTATGTGATGTAACGGTTGATGATTAAATTATTTTTTATAATCTAAAAAATAAATTCAATCATTAACGGTCACATCATGTGATTTACAAAATATGATTCAAGTAGATGAAGAGATTTGTCAATGTGTTATATCGCGTTCTGATAGATTAAGTGTCATAACACAAATGGTTGAATACTTGAAAAAAACTTTTACCACAACTTGTATTATGACACTTGTTGTATCGGGTCCTATTTACGACAGACTGAAAAGTTTCTTCATCTAATGAGGAGTGGTTCACGTGAGCTCGACACCATGCTAGAATCGGATTGGTCCAATTGGGTAACTTTAAGAAAAGGGTGGAGTGGTTCACGTGAATAATTTTAACGCCGGCAGTAAATGGTCATGGCTGGTGGGTGGGTTAATTTTGGGCCTAGCATTAAGGTGGTCACGTGACCGTTGCTACCCTTGGGGAGTTAATCATGCCAAATTCACTGTGCCTACAATTTTTTTTTTTTTAAACAAACGATATTATCTATACTAAGGGGAGAAGATATTATTAGTCTTACACTAAGCTAGCAATAATGTGATTCAAATTCGGCTTTGAAGATGATCGAACCTAAGATTTCTCACTTACAAGTGAAGAGGAATATCACTAGACCGTAGTACTAAGTGATAATAAATTATTACAATTGTAGTGAAAGAGATCTAGTAATGCATTTGATATGCAACTAAATCATAACATAATGCATAGATCATGTTTAAGAACTAATTAATTAAAGAGTATTAAACTAAATGTTTGATTAATCCTTTGTTTGTTGCACCTACTAATAAGAGAGGTTGAACTAATTAAAGATTTAATATGATAGCGTATTGGCATGATAATAGATGCAAAATTTACAAAATTATAAAATTCGGACCATGTGCATCAAATAATTAATAAGAAGGTATCGATTTTTAAGGGCTCGTTTGAAATTGTTTTGGCTAAAAACGTTTTTTTATGAAAGTGTTTTTTGAACCAATTCTTAGTAAAAATATAATAGAATTATGAAAATCACTTGAGTTGCTTCTTGCATAAAGCATTTCAAGTACTTTTGGAATTGAAAAACATTTTCACCAAAAATGTTTTCCGTCATTTTAAAAACACTTCCAAACTAACTATAATTCAGGTATAATATTTATAGTTTTGGTATTTCACAACGAGATTCTACTTTAAAATGAGCGAAATTAGACTACGTCACACAATAAACTAATCATACATAAGTAATATCTTACTTACAAGTTCTTGAAAACTATTAGTGGACCAACAAAATCAAATCAGAAATGCAATTTGTTAATTAATTATGGGCCAAGAAATGTATGCTTTAGAATTAGAACCGTACTAACAAATGTGGGTCGTCTCGGCTCTCAACCTCTCCTTACCAACCTGCTTACACTTTACACCTCAAGGGAAAGATAAATGGTTTCTAAAGTTAAATAATTGCTTACCTCAAGTGGATGAACGGCAATGATTGTGGAGAAGGAAGAAGAAAATTGATACAGAAAAAAAGGGCAATTCTAACGACAACTCCAATTTGATTGAATCATGGTACCAAAATGAAGCAAATTTGGCATGTTGGCTATGTGAAATTTGGTTACATGGTCATCACATTCATCAAGATGATACTGACAATTAGGGATGGGCAACAGTTATGACGGACAGGTAACCGCAGTTATTTATCCATAACCATTTATATCAATACCCGCATAACCGTTTACCCGTTGAGTAATTGCATAAATGGTTATCCCTATAATCATAACCGTATAAATGGTTATTCATACCCATAACCGTGTACCCATTTAACCATAACCATTTACTCATTTAACCATAACCATAACCATTTACCCGTTTTTGAACCCGTTTATCTTTTTTTTACCCATTTACCCATTTTCACCCGTCTACATGTTTTTTTTTTAACAACTTGAAAATTACAAAAGAAAAATTTGTCATAATTTTCGTTTTCTGACAATTAAACACCATTATAGGTACATTTTTGCATGTATTTCCCTATGTTAATCATTTAAGTCCTCATACAATTCTAATAATTGAAATATTTACGAACGATATTTTTCTACTACAACCGTAACCGCCCATTTAAATTTCACAGATAAACAGTTATACCCATAACCGTTTATTTGTCAAAACGGTTACCCATAACCGTAACCACCAACTTTAAATGGGCAGGTAACCGCGGTTACCCAAACCTATGGGTATTTTGCCCATCCCTACTGACAACTATATCAATGATGTATCAATATTTGTTAGGTTAGGTATAAGTATTGACATTATTACAAATATTAATTCCGTAATCGTATTTTGAAAAGAGAAAAAGGTATTGTAACGAGAAAATTTATGTGAAATAATATATAATCACCCTTGACGAAACCAAAAACAGAAACCAACAAGATGGCATATGAATTTCAACTTTCAAGAAACCCTAAACCGGCCTTCAGACATGTAGAAGAGACGTCTTATCCCAATTTTATATGCCAAATATGTCTGCCTTCCCAATTTTATACGTCAAATATGCCTAGGGGTGGATTTTTTTGCCAAATTGCCATGCTAACCGTGTTATACCGATTTTGTGCCAATTTTTTTGTACCAATCGGTAATGGTACGGTATTGTACCGTACCGAAATTTCATGGTACGGTATTGGTAATGGATACCATTACCACGGTATTACCTTACCATACCGAAAATACAATATAATTTATAATTTATATAATACATAATTATATAACACATATTTATAATATTCCAATAATTTGAAAATAAAACCCTACTTATATTAGCATTGTTGTTGGTGACTTTGATCTCTTAAAATTGTGGAAATCAAACACAAAAGAGTTCCTAATTCTTTCACAAATAGCCAAAATATCTTTGTAACCCCCACTTCTACTGTTGCTAGTGAAAATGCATTTAGTCTAGGGAGGAGGGTTGTGAACCCTTTTAGGGTATCCTTGACTCCTAAAATAATGGAGGCACTAGTGTGTACTAGTGGTTGGCTTATGGCAGGTGAAGTAAACTTCTACAAGGACCAACGGAAGTTATGCTTCAATTTTACAAGGAAATAGAAAAAGAGAAAACAATAAAGATATGCTTTAATTTTTTTAGTAAATTTGTTATTAAATGGTTTTCAACTTTAATTCTTCTTGCTACTAATTAATATGTTTTCTTTGTTTGTAATGTAGGCTTGACACAAACTCAATCTTCTACAAGTTCAATGCCTCCTCCAAAAGCTTCGACATCTCAAGCTTGAATAACTGATCAATGAATTCTCTTTTTTGAAGTTTACTTCCAATTTTCATTTGGTTTGAAACTTTAATTTCTATTTGGATTGTTAACTTCTATTTGTTTTGGTTCGTAACTTCTATTTGGATTGTAAGCTTAATTTTCATGATGAATCTTGATGCTTCATTTGAATTATTATGTGTGTGAATTGTGAATGATGAATAATAGATGAATTTAATCTATAATGTATAAGATAAAGGTACCAAAAAAAAAGTTTTGCCCTTGAATTGGGTTAAAAAAACAAAAACATATTTTGTCCCAAAACAAAATGACAATTACCATTGCCATACCATGCCAACCAAACTTTTGGCAATACCGAACTTTGGTATACCGAAAATTTGGTACGGTAATTGGTACAAGGGTTTTGGTGCGGTAACCGTACCGAACCCACCCCTAAATATGTCTGCCTTCCACAACATATAACTGGTGCATGAAACCGACTAATCAAGTTTTCCTCATGTATGTATAAAAAGTGAGTACAATTAAGCCCTATTCCAAATAGGGGTAGATTTTTTTTGCCAAATTACTGTACCACCTGAATCAACCACTACATACCAACCCCCCCCCGGGGGGCCAACAAAAACAAAACACACCCCAAACCCATCTTAACAACCCCACCCATTTGATTATAAACCGGGAGAAGAGGACAGGAACAAAAAAAAAAGTGAAAAAAAAAAAAAAAAACGTATTGGCCTTGAATTGAGTTTAAGAAAAAATTCAGATTGTGGCATAAAACAGAGTGGTAATTATCATACTAACCGAATTATTTGACATACCAAACTTTGATATACCAAAAATTTGGCACGGTGGTGGATGGTAATCAATTTTGCCATGCCAAAAATTTAGTATGGTAATTGGTATGAGAATTTTGACACAGTAATCGTACCGAAATCATCCGTAATTCCAAATGTCTCATGCACAGAGAATGAGAACTTGGTCTTGACCCAATTCGGTCCTATTTGCAGGGTGCAGGCCATGTGCAATTTGCTTTGTATGTGGTACGACACATAACATGAAGTTTCCAAGCTCAATACACATGTCGTTTAAGTATTCAAGGAGTAATAATATATACAACAATATAATATAATAATATAATAGTATATATACAGAGAATGTAGTAGATACTGCCAAGATAAAAACATTCTTCTAGTTAGGGTCCTGCATGCTGCTATGCTTGTTTGGCACGTCATAATTTATCTAATTTTTCATCTAAATTTTGTATTTAAATTCACTATTATTAAGAGAATGAGGAGGATTTAAAACTATTACAATTTAGAGGAGAGAGTTTCAAACTTGCGATGTATGAATGAAAAATCAACATTCTATATCCACTAAGATATTAGACCATATATATAATCATTAGTTTTTTTATGCCACAAGCATAAGAGGAAGTTAAGTTGAAGAATTCACAATTTCATAGTACCAAGTCGCCGTTTGGGAGGCTTATTAATTTGATTTTTGATCATTATTTCAACCTTAAATCACAACATATATTAACAAGTCGAAGAACAACGATATCGTATGGATCATGGTTTTTTGCCAAGAAGAAATTTTTTCCATCACGTCTTTGAAAGTACGTGGGAAGATTAGTCGATAACTTAGGGTAGAATTTATTCTCCATAAGTCAACTTCTTTCTTAATTTCTTCACATAGAGCGCAATAAATTATAATATCGTAAAAACTCAAGAATGAGACAGTTTAGCGAAGACGTAAGAAAGAAAAATCGAGTTGGGAATTTCGTTGAAGTAGTATCATATTGTTTTTAGAACAGATGGGTGACTTAAAAATAAAGAAAAAGAGTTTAATTTGAACTATAGGGTGTGCAATGTGTTGTATTCCCACATGGGATGTGGACTTAAAATTAGCTTGAGTGGCATTATAGCAATTAATATTCAAATTTAAAATTATTGTGTACCCTATATATGATATATCGTCATTCATGCCATGTTTATATAAGATGCTTTTAAATAAGGCTATCATCACTCCTCATAATTCCACATGCAAAGGAAGAGGACAATTAGGTGGTGGCCTTTGGCTTTCAAAGAGAAGGAATTAAAAGAAAAAAGCAAATGTATTTGGTATCGTGGGACCATGATTTTTAAGAGCAAGAGTAAGACGGATCGAAATACAAATATCTCATAAATTCGGTCATGAGATGCACAAATGGATCAGCGATGCCACCATCATCCTGTGCTCTGGAAAGGTAGGCAAAGTATGTCGACTTTGTTGAGATTGACCATTTTTATTTTGCAAGATACAGAGACCTTATCTGATTGAGATCAGATAAGTTTCATATATTTTTGGAGATTCTTATAGTTTAGTGATTGGCATGTGCCCAAGTAATCACACTCCTAAGAGGATGCAATATCTACTCCTAGATATCTTCCGGGATTCTCTCAGTTTAATACGGATTCTATATCTTGCCCATTGCTTAAGTCTTAAATTGCTTACTAACTTGACCGTCGCAGAGTCTTGGTCGCTATCCCAACGGTACCAAGGTGATCTTACGATTATTTACTCTTTTACAGGTAGTCGAGTAGATGCATCTCCTCTATATACATTAGTGCACGAATTTGGTCCCAAAATGCACTATTTTTTAATACATTGATATATACACACTAAGAGTTAAAGAATTTGGGTTAAATCATATGAGTGAGTGCTAAATCATACGAATGAGCTAACCATAATAATTTGAGTCCAATGTGCCATTTACATAAATCAAATCTAAAACCTTCAACTTATAAATAGAGAAGAATTTTACTAGAAAATAGTGTACTAAATACACCATCTTTGGAGTTAAATTATTTTCTTAATTTCTAAGCAATTCTTAGGTTTCTATATGTAGGTTAAACAAAACCCACTTGTTTGGTTTAATGGATAAGTGATTAGATAAAATAGTGTCGGTGACCAATTAACAATCTCACTCACTCATTGATAAAACAGTATGTGAGCGACTAATTCCATCAATCGTATACATAACAGTGCGTGAGTGACTAATCCCGACAATCTCACCCAAATTTATGGCTATAATGGTATCAAGTCTAACATTATCTTTAGCACAAAAGTTTAATGTTTTTGTTTTTTAGTCACTTCATGTAATTTGAGACTTGCCCATGGTCAACTTATTGAGGACCACAAGATTGCAAGGTGTGGTAATCCAAACTTCAATTTCCCTAACTTTTGGCCTTCAACATCAGATCTAACTACTCATAGAACCCTACACAATGAGATGCATACACATGCCCAAAATTGCCTTCAACTTGTTGGCTGGGTGACAGCATAATTTTGTGGTTGGATTTGAAATGGAGAGGTGAACTAAATAGGACAGGGACAGTTCAACAGGTTGATCTAAACGTAACAAAATTAAGTTGACATGAATTAAAAGGTTTTTTTTTTATTATTGGTCATGATTTTATGGACCCAAAAATTGTTTTTTGGGCCCCAAGAATTTTCCCATCCAAAGATTTAGAAAACTTGCTTAAAGTTTGGGCCAATCAAAATCTTAAAAAAAAGCCCAGCCCAAGGCCCAAACATTATTCTTAAAAGAACGCACACGCAGCGTACAACCAGAGACGGAGTGCAACCACGCTCAATTCCTTCAACAGTCGTGCTAAGTGCTAACCACCCAATACCAGCCGGCGGCGGCCTTTCCTCACTCCCATCACCGCCGGCAGCCTAACCCTATTATTAATTATTAAAAACACCCACTTTCATCAGCCCCTCAAGCCCGTTCGCTCCCTCACTGCCACCATCTCCCCTCCCTCCCCAGTCCCCACCCCCAGAAACCTTGCATCAAACCCCTCACCCCAACCCCATTTTCTCAAAACCAAATCAGAAGAAAGAAAGAGAGAGAGAGAATGACAGATCTGGGTTTTCTGTGGGATTTGGTGGTTGGGTACTTTTTGGGTGGTATGAGAACGTTGAAATGGTGAAGGACGACGACGGGATTGGTGTTGTGGGTGGTATGCATGTCCACGAAGATTATATATGTAAAAATTACTTGAGGATAAATGTTTAGGGAAACTTTCAAAATGAGAGTTTATACAACTTCTATGCCACCTTATATTTTTAATATAGGGTAAATATCAGATTATTACCCTCATGTTTCACGGTTTTTAACATTTAATACGTTAAGTTTTTTTCGTCTCAAAGTTATACTTAAAGTGTAAATTTTGGGACAGTCTCATACATCCGTTAGTCAAACTGTTAAGTCTCTCGTTAACTGATGACATGGCGCCTATGTGAACAATTATTTTTGCAAAGTTTAGGTTTTTAACAAATATTCATTGTTTGTGGCAGTAAATGCAAAGGATGACACTACAAATAGTGAGTTTGTGGACAGTGACTATAGTTTGGAAGATGATGATTGTCGTGCAGTAGATGATACAGTTGTAGAAAGTGTCATTGGAGATGCTGAAAGAGGTGAAGGGGTTGGGAACCAACATCTAGAAGAAGTTATTGATGCAAGGGATGTAGAAAATGTTCCCCTTGATTATGAGAAACAAGACTCAAATGGCATGCACAGTGTTCTGAAAGAGGTGAAGGGGTTGGGAACCAACATCTAGAAGAAGTTATTGATGCAAGGGATGTAGAAAACGTTCCCCTTGATTATGAGAAACAAGACTCAAATGGCATGCACAGTGTTGACGATTCAAGTTCAGAATGTGATAAGAAGATCATGTACCCTGAGTTCAATGAAGAAGTCGACAGGGATGATCCAAGGTTTGAAAAGGGGATTGAAGTTCAAAGATGTTGCATAGTTGAGAGAGGTAGTGTGTTCTCACTCCATTAAGCATAGTGCACCTTCTATTAAGTTAAAAAGAAATGAGAAATGAAAGATTAGTGCAAGGTGTGAGAAAAATTATCCATAGAGATTGTATGCTTTTAGGATGTACAATGAAGATTCAATGCAAGTGAAAACCTATGTTGGGAAACATGAATGTCCGAGGATTTAGAGGGAAAATCCTAACTATGAAGAGGTATGTGGACAAGTTCATATTCAACCCAAGCATGCCTATCATTACATTTATGAAGACAGTGAATGAGGAAAGAATGATTGAGATCCATCTCAAGACAACTTACAAAGTAAGAGCACAGTGTTTGAAAATCCTTGATGGGAGTAACGTGAATTAGTACAAAAAATTGTGGGAGTACTCTGATGAGCTTAAGAGGACAAACTCGGGTAGTACAGTTCAGATGAAGGTGCTGCCCTATAATGATGCTTATGTGATATTGCAGGGGATCTATATTTGTTTGGGGGCTTGCAAAAATGGATTTTAAAATGGATGTAGGCAGCTTGTAGGGTTGGATGGTTGTCACTTGAAGGGAGTGTTCAAAGGCCAGTTACTGTCTACAGTGGGAATAGATGCAAATAACCAAACTTGGGTTATTACATATGCCATAGTAGAGCTCGAGAACAAAGACAGTTGGGTTTGGTTTCTGGAACTGCTAGCTGCTGATTTAGGAATTGTGAACCAGCGTACTTGGACTTTCATTTTTAACAAACAAAAGGGTTTAATACCAGCTTTTGAGAAGGTGCTGCTTAATTGTAATCATCGGTTATGTGTTAGGCACTTATACACCAACTACAAGGTAGATGAGTTTAAAGGGAAATGATTAAATTATGCCTTATGGAATGCTGCCAAGGTAACAACCATCGCTAATTTTAGAAAGAGTATGGCTGAGGTGAATAGGCTGAATGTCAAAGCTTATAAATGGTTGGTGAATAAAGCAGCCTTGCATTGGAGTAGGTCACACTTTGAGACACACGCTCAATGTGACATTCTTTTAAACAACCTTTGTGAGAGCTTCAATTCTTTTATCCTAAGGTCTAGGGACAAGCCTATTATTACCATGCTAGAAACTATAAGAGTTTTATTGATGAAGTGGATATGATTGAGAAGAGATGCAATGAGGAAGGATAAATGAGCTATCTGCCCAAAAATCCAGAAGAAGTTGGAGGAGTACAAACTGAAAAGCTCACACACTATAGCTACATGGTCTGAAGGAGAAAATTTTGAAGAGGATGAAGGCAGAGGTAATATATTTGTGGTGGATTTGAATGGGTGCACTTGCTCATGTAGAAGATGGAATTTGACAGGCTTTCCTTGCATACATAGTTGCTCAACCATCTATTATGCAAGGAGACAGCCTGAGGAATTTGTTTTCTCTTGGTACAAGAATGAGAAGTACTTTGAAGCTTACAAAAACTTGATTCAACCCGTCCAAGGCATGAAATTTTGGGAGCCATCTAAAAACAAATGCATTCTTCCTCTAACTTTTAAAAGGCTGTCTAGAAGAACAAAAAAGATGAGACATAAGGAGGGTGAAGAAAATGAATTCAAGTTAAGCAAGATAAGGCAAAAAAGTGCGAAATGTAGTGTTTGCAAGGCATTGGGACACAACAAGGCCAGATGCCCAACCACTCATCCTTATCCAGCTGCTAGAAAAGGAAGAAAAAGCAAGAAAAATGAGGTATAATTTTGATATTTTTTGTTGATTTTTCGTTTCTTAAGTGAATTTGTTATTTGTGAAGTGTATTATATGTTAGTGCTAATGCTATATGGGTTCATTACTTTGGCCTTAACATCTAAGGTATCACAACCCTTTCAGTCATCACAGTCATGCACTCAGGAAGCTCCACAACCTTCATCTCAGCCAACTCAAGCCTTTCAAACCACTTCAAAGTCTACTGCAAGAGGTCAGAAAATGAGGAGGAATGTTCCATGATGCTGCTTAAATGCTTTAGGTTGTTTAAGGGTTCATTTCGTTATAGTTGACTATGCCCTTAGTTCTTTTGAAACAACTTTCCGATAGATCTTTAGTGTTTTGGACAAATCTTTGGTGTTTTTGGTACTCTAATTTTGGTTTGTGGAAGAACACATTGACCCATTAGTTGTTAAAGTTGTGGTCTTTTGATACTTTTGTGTGAATTGTAGGGCTTTGTTGTGAATTGAAAGTTGTTGACAATTGAACTTTGTTGTTAGTTGGTAGTTTAAATGATGAATTTGCAGATTTAGAATCAAAGCTTGTTTGAAATTGAATTAATAGAAAGTTGTGGTTTTTTCCTCTCTTTAATTTGATTTTTTTTTTTTTAAATTTTGGCAGGAAAAATGTAAGGTTGGTTATGGGTTAAAAATTTTTGGGTGGTAAATTTTTTTTTTTGAACCTTTGAAGAAAAAAAAAATCCACGTGGCGCCCAGTCATTGTCCACATGGGTGCCACGTCATCAGTTAATGAGAGACTTAACAATTTGACTAACGGATGTATGAGATTGTCCTAAAATTTACACTTTAGGTATGACTCTGAGACGAAAAAAACTTGATGTACTAAATGTTGAAAACCACAAAACATGAGGATAGTAAAGTATAAATTAATGTTAAACTAAATGTGACAGAAAATTTATAAAGAGCTTCACTTTAAGAAACTCTTATATTTCAAGAGTAATGTTATTCATCTCAAGTTTTTATACCACATTTCTACACCACCTTAGGTGACATCTGATGTGGACAACTACATTATTTGAAAAATTTGCAAAACCCAAGGAAATGAAGGAGAAATACTCATCGTATACCACAATCATCAATTAATTAACTAGTTTTTCTTAATTATTAGTTTATTAAATAATGAACTAATTTTAAAATTTTGATTAATTCAAATGATGTGGTTGTCCATATCAAATGTCACCTAAGATGATATGAAAATGTGATACAAAAACATGATACGAATAATTACTCTTATTTCAATATTTACACTTTTTGAGCCATTATTGTAACTTTGTTTTTGTGATTGATTAGTCCAAAAGTGCTATTCTGTCCCTTCTTGAATACAAAAGTTTGATTCACAGTTGTAATATCCTGGAATTGGGGAATACTATGCCTACCACTACTGGTCAAAAGACTCCCTCAACTCAATGCCGGCAGTTTTTATCAAGAATGTTATTCTTAGTATTTATTTATATCATCTCGTTAACGAATATGAGATTCTTATGTGTTTACGGATTTTATCTCTATTAAAGAGATGATATAAATGATGATACAAATAGATGTTAAATGTAACATTACTCTTATATTTTATTAGGCAATATATTTTTTGAAATCTTAAATATTTTGATGGGCATCAATATTAAATATCTTGTTCGACGTCTTCACTACATATATGATGGATAGGGATGGGATCCCGTAGGTTATAAACTTTCAAGGTTGGTTCACTACTACAATTTTGATCAATCATCTTCTTAATCATCACGTATAATTCAACTTCAACAAGTTATCCTAATGTCTCAATATGAAATGTTGATCTTGTGTATAATTGGTATGACACTTTGTTGATTATTTCCAGTTTTTTTTTTTAAAGTATTTTGTCAAGTATCTTGCCTCATGAGTCATGGCAACCAAGTTCAATCATGACATCAAAGAACTAAAAACATGCACAGTTTATGTACATCTGCCAATGAATTTTAAGACACATATTTTAATTCGTATATTTGGAATTTTGAATCATGGACAGCTGTTGATAGCAACAATCAAATTACATGATACGCTATATCATTTGAAAATAAAACATCTCCTAATAGTATAAGTAACTAAGGGTTGGCTTAGTTGAAAAGCTCCCTGGTTGTGTGTCACCCGACAAAAGTTCAAGTCCCGCTGCCAGCAGTCTTTGTTGGTGCGTGATCTATAAATTCATATCGGTGACAGCTGGTAGTTAGGCACCACGTTAAGTTCTTCTGACTCGAGGTTGTGAGTATGCCCTTTAAGCACTTCCACCCCTTTTAAATCTCCTAGGGGATTGAATTGCCTAAAGCCCGTAGACATTTGAGGGGTGAAATTGCTCTTATGTGTCATCAAATCCATTGAGCATAGTAGTAAGGTTCACATTGTGTTCGTGGCAGGAATTTCCGCTGGGGATGTTTCCTGGCCGACGAGCACACAGCTCCCCTGGAGGTTGGCGCCGGTTGAGGGCTGCTGTCGGGCTTCTGCTTCGTTTCTGGGCGTTGTCGGGCAAGTCTCGTCGGGCAAGACTCTTCGGGCAAGGCTTGTTGGGCAAGGTTGAAAGAGAAGGACAGCGTTAACTTTGAGAGGTGCCTTTGTGGGGCCTTAGGTATAGGCCTTGAGGCTCACAATCAAGGTTAACATTTAGGTGCTCAGGCGTGCCACTGCCATCTTTAGCATGGCAGATGTAAAATGGTTGTCGTTCTTTCATTGTATATATATATATGTATCCAAGAAACCGTGTTAGTTACAACAGGTGCCTTTGTGGGGCCTTAAATGTAGGCCTTGAGGCTTCCCATCAATAACTAAACCAGTGCTCGAACACATCATATTTATTCTTGTGATTGTAGGAGTCTTCTAACTATTATATTTCTGATTACCCGAATCCAAGGAATAGAACGAACCCAAATGGGTGCCTTTGTGGGGCCTTAGGTGTAGGCCTTGAGGCTTCCCATCAGAGTTCATTCTTATGCTTAGACTCTTAAGATCGCTGAATAGGATGAATCCAAATGGATGCCTTTGTGAGGCCTTAGGTGTAGGCCTTGAGGCTTTCCATTAGAGTTCATCCCATACTTAAGCATTCTATGATAATCATGATATAATAGAAAGAAAACTAGAAGGTAGGTCGATTACTTGCGCCCCAAGTAACTTCGGACTTCTCGTTTATCAAGGATTGTCGTGGATGGGTTAAGTCCACATAAAGTTCTTTTTTATGCCTTGAGGCCAAGGACTTTTAAACTAATCAGATTTACATGCCTGCGGGCTTAGGACTTGGATCTGATTTAAGCATCGAAGATATATTTAAATCGGATCCAAGTATTGAGAAAGCTTTGTCATAGTGATTTTACTAGGAACAAACTTGCATATAACTAAAAATATACAACATATTGCTAGACTTTAAAGAAAGAGAAGACAAAGACAAAACAAAGCAGGTCGGGCAAGATTAAACCTTATCAATTAAGGCTGATCGTCTTGCAGGTCCCTATCTTTGTGGTTCTGTCAAAGGTCTGAAAGCTTAGAGGTGGAGAGGGGAAGGAGAATACAAAAGGGTGAATCGATACTGCAACAAGTTAGAGCAGGGTAGCAGAGCTATTACAAAGTTTAGGAGAAAAGAGTATCCCGCGGGGGATAAAGGCTGGTCCCGAATGGGATGAAGGCTTGGCTGACTATAGCTTCGTTTGGAAGGCAAATCTGGCTTTGAGCAGAGTTTTGGCTTGCAGTTGTTTGTTTGTTTGAGTGTCCTTATTCCTGTCTTCTCTTCCTCCTTTTATAGACTACTCGGTTTGGCTCCTGTAGCAACAACTTTGCCCGAATGCGGTCTGAGGGTGATGACTCATCAGCTTTATTACATGTAATGCCATCATAAAGTACTTTATGGGCTGTGCAGTCTGATCAGTCTACACCACTTGGTCCTTGGGTAGGTAGGCAAGTGGCCTTTGTGATTTGTATCAAGTCAGAAAAGGCCATTTCCTGCCTTCCCAAGTTTCGGCTGGGTTTTGATCTTCTATTCCTCTAGGCCCCCTTTTGGGCCGACTCCATCCTTGGGCCTAAAGTTTAGTTTTAACCCAAACACATTGTACATTATATTGGCTGCCATCGAAAGAACAATAAACTAATTTATAGTATGAAACACGTAGTATTCCATACCAACTACATAATATTTATTTATACCCTAATAAGTTAATTTTTTTTTAATTATAAGCAATGCATGTCTTTTGTGTTGGAAGAAGAGTTGCAGTATAATATATATATTTGATAATTGGCTTTATGTTAATTATAGTTCTGTTCCAATCCAATCAAATATTTAGAAGAAAGTAGAAATTTGGTCTCACACAAAAAGAAATATTATATTTTGATGATAAATATTAAATAAGGAGTTGAGTTTCACCAAGTATTTGATTAATTTGATGTCACCATCTTTTATAAGTTATAACAACGTCGTGCATTGAGGTTAATTTCCATGCAAAACATTTCTTCTGATTTCCCCCTTTTTCTTATTATTTTGAGCCTAATTTTTGCACTTCAAGTAGGCCCAATGGGTTCAATCTAGCCTACATTGCAGCCCATTAAGTAAACGGTAATGCGACTAAAGTGAGAGGAAAATGTAAAAAGAGAAAACGAGTTACATTGCAGCCCATTAAGTAAACGGTAATGCGACTAAAACGAGAGGAAAGTGTAAAAAGAGAAAACGAGTTACATTACAGCTCATTAAGCAAATGGTAAGTCTTATCACGAAAATACAACTAAAACAAAAGAAAAGTTGAGAAGGAGAAAACGAGTGTAGAATTACTACTTTTTATCACGAAGTTGGGTATCTGAAATACCCGATATGGTGTATTTCAAAGATGCAGTCAAATTGTGCAAAAGATAGCTGTCGAGCTAGCTTTCTTGATCTTGTTGATTTGCATACGAATAATGTCGTTAATTTTCTTATAACGAAAAATGAGAATAATAGACAAAATTGTTCTCAATTTATTATATAGCTTAAGCATATTACAAATATAGGGTTTATAAAAAGGTTAATTTCAATTTACTATCTTAAAGTTTTTTTTTTTTTTTTTCAACATTTCATACATCAAGTTTATTTTGTCCTAGTTTGGTACCTAAAGTAAGTTTGAGACATTTTTCATACACCTGTTAAGTTGTCAGTTAGAACTTCCATTGACTGATGATGTGGCGCACCACGTGAATAATGACTGGACGCCACGTGTTAATATCAGCTCACGTGGATATTAATTTAAGAAAAAGTAAATAAAAAAACTACCCGCTGAACTGAAATAAAAAGCGAAACTGATTTCAAAATTTTTGCAGGTTTCGAACTTTAAAAAAAAAAAATATTTGAGAAAATTTTCTCTAATT
Organism: Malus sylvestris; assembly: GCF_916048215.2. Taxonomy (NCBI): domain Eukaryota; kingdom Viridiplantae; phylum Streptophyta; class Magnoliopsida; order Rosales; family Rosaceae; genus Malus; species Malus sylvestris. Next base: position 25,901,811 of record NC_062273.1, on the reverse strand, counting down.
TGAATGAATCTTAATGAGTTGATATACGAACCTATTGCAAATTTCTATAATTCCTGTTGAAGGCAACCGATGCCAATATGAATATGTACAATTATAAATTAATATTTTCACAAATTTACCTACATTAATATTTTCACAAATTTACATATCAATATTTACACATATTATCGATACTTTAAATACTGTGTGTAATTTCATGTATCTCAACTGGAATTTAGCAAAGTAAAAGTATTTATTAGAAATATCCTAGTGAATTAACAAACGGAAATCTAACCATCGAACCGAAATAAAAAACGATTGACGTATTGAAATTAAAATCTCGGTGAACCGAATCGTTTTCCTTTTTTTGTTAAAGGCACTTTACAAATATGCCCTTTACACACATAAAGTATCCCCTCGAAGAGAGCAGAAAGTCCGTGAACCTCATAGGGGATAAGCCCGAAAAATACAAAAAGTAAAGGGGTATTTACGTAAATAAACTGCTATATAATAACTCGCCCGTCCGTTTTCCAGAAGCACAAAAAGGGGCGAGCGGAGCAGAGGAGTTTACGAATTGCCGTTATCCATTTCGGTTTTCTCTCTCTTAATCTCTCGAAGATTTTTACCAAATTTTAGGGTTTTTCTGCAAATCTTTGGAATTTTGAATCCATTCGTCGAGAAAGAACAATGGTTTCCGATTCGATCACCAGAGCCTCCGTCCATGCGGTCCCAAACAATGGGGGCAGGGATTTGGGGAAGAAGAAGAGGGTGAGATTGAGATTTCAAATTTCGGTTTTTCCTTTCTTTTTTTTTTTTTTTTTGGTTCCGATTTCTTGAGATTCTAGGCGCGAAAGTTTGTTTTTTGATTGATCTTTTTCGATTTGATTGATTTATTTGGGGATTTTTCAGGCCAGGTCTGCCAAATTGAAGCAGTGCAAGCTCGATGTTCGTCGGGAGCAATGGCTTTCTCAAGGTATGCATCCGATCTTACAATTTTTAAGTTTAATTTTCATTTGCAATTGGAGATGTCGTTAAATTTCGGAGATTTGTGGGTTTTCTATGGAAAGTTATTGTTTTTGGCATTTGATTGGATTTGGTGGGAATTAGGCGCTATGAAGAACAAGGATTGCAAGGAGGAACAGAACAGTGTCGTTAAAGCAGGCAAAGAGCGGAATAACAACCGGTCATTTGGTAATCTGGAGATGAGGCCCAGAGGTGGACAGATTGATGGATCCATCCACCATCACCACCACCACCATGACAGTGATATGGAGTCGAACAGTCCGAACAGTTTGACAAGTAGTGTCTTGGAGAGCAACTATTCCGAGACTACCTTTACTAGCAGCAGCAGTAGTAGCAGCGGTGGCTGTTGCTCTGGAAATATCACAGAGGATGAGGAAGGTGGTGGCGATGATGGATGCTTGGACGATTGGGAAGCGGTGGCTGACGCCTTAGCTGCGGATGAGAAACCAAAAAATACATGTCCAGAATCGCCCCCAGAGCATGAACCAATTGCCCAAACGGTTTTTCCTCAGGAAACGGCTATTGGGTCTGATCAGGTCGAGCATTTGAACCCTCCATACAGCAGAGTTATCCCTAAAGCTTCAGGGAATGGCCATGCTTGGAGGCCTGATGATGCATTTCGGCCTCAGAGTCTGCCCAATTTGGCTAACCAGCTTAGCTTGCTGAATTCAAACCGTAAACATTACAGTTGTGGTGGTGTTCCTTGGGCCTATAACGGTGTTGTGCCTTCCTCATGTCCTATATGCTATGAAGATTTGGATTTCACAGACACGAGCTTTTTGCCTTGCTTGTGCGGATTCCGGCTCTGCCTTTTCTGCCACAATAGGATTATGGAGGAGGATGGTCGCTGTCCCGGCTGCAGGAAGCCATATGAGCATGAGCCTGTTGAGGCAGAGACAAGTGTGCATGGAGGAAGTCTCACATTTCGGCTGCCTCGTTCTTGTAGCATGATCACAAGGTCCTAAGGAGAGCTTCTGCTTTTCGTGAGATATGTATGCTGGTCTCTGGTTTTTTGCGTCATGTGTTTTGCGTGTTCTACAGTCTTAGTATTTGATTTCGCTAGTTAGATGTGGGTATAGGGTTTTGAGCGCCCGGAATTGACCTGCTTCTATTTTGAGTTGGTTCTTATCTGTATGGTGCATTTGCTGATGTAGAGAACTCAGTCACTCAGTGTTCTTATGTGAATAGATAAGGTGGTATAGAAATTCAATACATGAAACCATTTTACTCTGGTATGCTACTTCTTTTAGTTTAATTTTTTGCCTAGATTTCCTTCTTATATTTTTAATTGTCCTATTGATTGTCGTGTTTTGGTTTTGGTTTATTGACATTGCTAATTGATGGTGTAGAAGGCATCCTTCCTTATCCCGGATGAGTTGTTCCTAATGGTTTAAACTCTATAGTTTCTTCATAGTTGTACATCTCTATGGCTGGATTTGGATTCAAACACAAGGTCTGTTTCATTAATCTCAGCTGTTAAATCATGATAATGTAGAAATTTCGGATCTTCTTTGTGGTCCATTAATATCTTTGTTTTAACTTCTGAGAACAATGTTATACACCCACCTGTTTATACTTCTAATGTAGGGGATATTAGTCTTTTAAGATTATGGCGTATACAATTTTCACGTGGAACTTCATCTGGGTAAGATTCTGTACGTGGGCGTCGGTCTTTTAAGATTAACATGGATATTGGCAAACCCTAATCTACAGTTGTTTGTGCTGGTAACATGTTTCATGTGAGAGAATAGGGTACAATGTCAAGAGAGAACCTAGGAGCTTCTCTTGCTTAGGATAGTGTTGGTACCATCGTCGAGGTCATTTTCCCCTGTCGAGTTCCTCTTTATGAGATTTGCTGCATTTCTGTTGAGCTTGATAAGTTGGTTGTGTTTAAGGCATGAAGGTATTATACAGTACTTATGCTTTAGATTTAGTTCTAGTTATCTTTTATCCCTTTCGACAAAAACGTAAAGAGGGTATCTTTTATCCCTCAAGAACCCGGAGACAATGACTCCGGTCACTTGGAAGTCCTTGTGTTTTTCATGGCTTTTCGTGTTCTATCACGGTTTCACTTGTCTGTAATCTGTATGCATGGATTCTGTGTTCTTTCTCAAGCAGCCTCAAATGTTTCACCAGCACCTCTTCATGTATGAATGGTTTGAACTTTTTATACATCAAATTTGCCTTCTACGCATCACGAAACCATTCATTGGAATTCATATTCATATTTACTGTTATGTTGAAAACGTATCGTGGCGAACTATTCTCATATCTCTTGTGCGTGTACAGTAGGGAAGCCATTCACAAATGGTCCCGACAGTCCAGCAAACTAACGTTATTTTGTGACCCTCCTGGTTGTCTTAGACATGTTATGTGTTCGGAGCATTTAATGTATTAAAGTGATTTGTAGCGAACTCATTCGAATTATGTTTTTCTATGATTAATTCATTTTAGTTTGATCTCGAGTACGTTGGACATATCGAATTTGACCTCGAAAACGAACAAATCCACGAAAAATTCAGGTTGTAACTACGATGGGCAACAGTTATGGTGGACGGATAATCGTGGTTATTTACTCATAACTGTTTATGTTCATACCCGTATGACCGTTTACCCGTTAGGTAATTACATAAACGGTTATACCCATAACCGTTTATAAACGGTTAATCATACACATAACCATGTATCCATTTAACCATAATCGTTTACCCATTTAACCATAACCGTTTACCCGTTTTTGAACTTGTTTATCCCTTTTTTTTATACCTGTTTACCCTTTTTTTATCTGTCTACATGTTTTTTTTTAACAATTTGAAAATTATAAAAGAAAATTTTGTCATAATTTTCGTTTTCTGACAATTAAATACCGTTATAGGTACATTTTAGCATGCATTTCCCTATTTTAATCATTTAAGTCATCATACGATTCCAATAATTAAAATAATAGTTTACAAACAATATTTTTCTGCTACACCCAGCAAGTCTTAAATTATAATCCATATGATTACAAAGTAAAGCTTCTAAAAATAAAAAATAGTCATTATCTTGAATACTAGATGATTCAAAGCTCCAAAATATTCCGAAACTAAACATTTTCGAACACTAATGCTTTAGCACATTCAATTACAAAGTCTCATCGACTCGTCACCAAAAGAGGCCTACAAAAAAATGTATAAATTGAGTTAGTATTCCCATTTAAGAACACCGACACCAATTAGCATGAGAGAAGGGGCGGTGAGGAGAGAGATGAGCGGCGGAGATGAGAGAGGGCAGTGAGGAGGGAAAGATGAGCGGGGACGGGGCGTTTGAGACTTTGAGTCTAGCTCAGAGATTGAAAATTTAGGGTTTTTATTTTTATTTTTTTTAATTTTACATATATTAAATTAAATGGCTAAATAGATACCCGTTATAACCGCATGTAATACTCATAACCGCTCATTTAAATTTCACGGATAAACCGTTATACCCATAACCGTAACCATGAACTTTAAATGGACGGGTAACCACGGTTACCCAAACCCATGGATATTTTGCCCATCCCTAATTGCAATTGGTAAATACAATGATTTTGCTGTTATGCTGCAAGGCTTACAGGAACAGGCAAACATCTTATTATCGGTCCCTACTGCCACGCTTGCACATTTCCTAAACCATTCATGAGTCTCGAAATCGTTTCTGTTTTGAGGTCAGTAGGGAGCTTGCTCCACCACTTCTCGAAGGTGGACGACTTCAGCAACACATCCGTACCGATCAACCCGTCCTGAATCCATTTTCCTACTTGCTCCTGAACTCTCAAAACCCTCTCCCTTTCCCCGTACACCGCCGCGAAGTTTCCTGAAAGCTTGTGCAACTCCTCCACATCTGCCCAGAAGCAGGACTCCCCGCATGAACCAGTTTGCAGTTTCTGGTCGTGCTCAAGCCATCTTTGCGTGCATTTGTATCGCTTTGGCCTGCCTGTCTTCATATAGGGTCCTGTGTCTTCGTCCTTGGAGTGCCTGTAGTAGTTAGCAACATCGAGAGGCTCAACAAGGCGGCGAAACCTGGTTCCTAGATTTATCCACTCCTTCGTAGCCTCGAGTTCATCGGGAAGGTCGTATCTTTTCAACATCTCAATGATCTCATCCCATATACCTGTTAGCTCAATCCTGCTCAAATTAGCCTTGAAATCTGTCTTGTCTTTATGAATTTTGAAGGCGTCGTAATATCCGACAGTGTGCTCGCATAAGGCTCGGTACTCTTCGATTACTTTCAAATGTTTCCTGATCATCTCCATTTTTGAGCTTACTTTTTCCTGGTTTCTTCGTTTGTGCTTCTCGAATTCTCCTGCTGCACGAAGGCATAATCTAGCCTTTTCGCTCTGCGATTTTAGACATCGTTAGAATGTATTATTTTGAAAAGAAGCAAATATAGTATCGTTGAAACGAAAAGAGTACTTACCAAGCCAAGGTCATCAAAGAAACCATCTGAGGCTAAGGGGAGCGTTTCTAGGTTATCATCACAAGTCACACTCTGCATGTCCAAGCTGCCTTCAAGCTCATTCTCGTAGGCCAAATGCTCCTTTAGGCATTTAAGCACGATCGTTGCCCATTCAGTTTCGCTGCTCGATTGACACGAGTAGAACAAGACTTGCAGCACAGCTTCAGGGTTTTTCATAAGAACCAAATTCCCGTTCCCGGTACAAAAAATGTAAGTTCCAAAAGGTTTGTATGGGCTTAGCTTAACGAACTTTTTTACAGTTTCCAGTAATAGGTTGGTACTCCCCTGCAGTTTGGAGGCAGCATGAGTTGTAAGAGATGCTGCATTTCTCATCACATTTGTAAACAAAAGGAAGGCCTCCACGGATGATCCAATCGATTCACTCGCGTAAGCGGGGGAATTTGGATCGAAGAAGGGGAGGATCCTCTCGAATTCATGTTGAATCGACGAGAGCGGAGCAAGCAAAATTCTAGGGACAATGTCATATCTCTTGACAAAATGTATGAAGTATTGAGACCAATTTTCTCTCCTAACGGCATGGGAAATAATATGGTTACCAATAAGGGGAGATCCGAATGTCACACAGAAAAATGTTCCATTGCTTTGTTTCGGATAATTTTCCAAGCACCAGATTGTGGTCAGCACAGCAGTTGCTCCGCCGGTAGAGTGGCCGGTAAATACTATTCTCTTCTTTTCATTGATAGCATCTTGCACCTGAGAGAAATAGGAATGAAAGACCATCTGAATTACGAATTAATTAACATCCTGCAACACATTATATAGGGGCCTACTAAAGCATAGCCAAAGGTGTAGGGTTTTATTATAAGGGTTGTGACATCCATCCACTTATTTATACTTCTTATACACCTTTCTAATTTTCAGCAGTTCGATCAAATGAATTGAAAAATATAAATGATAGAAATCAACAAGGAATGTGTGAGAAGTAAAAATGATATGTGAATAGCACATCCCTATTATACAACATCTCAGTGTTATTAGGCTAGTAAACTACGAAAAACGCATTGAAAACTGTACATTTTATACAACTTAAATGGCTCATCGAGAGGAAAAATCCCTCTACTATTCACTTGTTATGTTCTAGCTGATTCTTAATTGCATAAATGCTTTGGTGCCCTCCTCATATAAAGTTGGAAAGCTAATTTTCTAAAGTATTAGATTTGAAGCGTTTTTCTTTAAATCATAATGCTATTAAGTCCTTATACATGAAAAATCCGCATTAGTTTTGGCACTTACATATTATTTTCATCATGAATACACTCATTTATATATTGCGTTTAGTATAAAAATATGATTTTTCATTAAAGTAAACACTACCTGAGAGTTTTTCGTTCAAATTTCCTAGATAATTTAATGAAAATAGCTTGAAAACTTTGAGTTTTAACGATAAGGAAAAAATAAAGGGTAAAATGTATAATTCCAGAATTAATTTTTTAATATAAAAATATAATTTTTCGTTAAAATAAATAATAGCAAAGTATAAAAATGACGATCAAGCTAACATGTTTTCCCACTTTATAAAGGTTGGGAGAACGTCTATAATCCGCAATATTACTCTTACTTTACAAAAAGGTTGTTTTCACGACTACCAACATTTCTATTGTGCTCGCCCTCAACTATAGTGTATAGCAAATGAATAAAAATAACAAATACCTTATTTTTAAGCTGGGAATTCTGCAACAGATGTTCAAACTTTTGCAGAAAGGCTTGGTTGAAACTTGCAGTTGCAAAATCTTGGTGCTCATCAGGTCCTGCAGCTTCATCATAATAACCTACGCTTTTCATGGAAGGAAAGAGTGAAAGTTGGATCTTTTTGTCCCCAAAAGCACTTTCTACAGAAGCCCAACTCTCCACAGACCAAGATCCTGGGAAGCTGAAAACAACATCTGATGATCCTGCAGCAAATTTTTCGACACGAAACAGATCATCTGGGAATTTGTGCGCCTGGAAGGAAAGATAACAGCTTTTCTTGATAAGCTCCTCACTTATACTCAACATCTCTCCAAGCCTTTCACTACCCATTTTTCTGAATTATGGTATTTTTTGTGTTTTTTCTTCGTTCTGGTTTTTTGATGATTTGATTTGGGTCTTGCGGCTCGGAGATGGTGGGATGGATGATGAAATTACAAGGATACCCCTGAAGCATTGACCAAAGACTTGGTCTTGTGGTTTTTGGAGGAATTCTTGTTTCCATCCAAAGCACCTCGTCATCCGTAATCCCACACACACAATCAAGAACAGCCGTGTTTTTATTGAGGTCCACCAAAAGCCCGCTTAGTTGCGAGTAGGTGTGCAGATGACGTGGTCTTCCATGCGTATACAATAAATTAATAGTTACTCTCATTTTGTTTTTTGAGTAAATTATAGCAACGATCTCTTAACTTTAATTTAATTAAAACAATAATTCCTTAACTAAATTCATTATCATTGGACCCTCAACTCATCAAAAAGTGCAGCTATGGTCTCTCAACTTTAACTTAATTGTAGCAATGATCCCTCAACTTTAGTCCAATTGTAACAATGGTCATTCCAACATAACTCATTTTGACAAAATTCTGACGAAGTTGATGAAAATGACCATAACTACACGTTATGATGAGTTGAGGGACCCCAATTGTAGCAATGTTTCTTCCAACATAACTTATTTTGACAAAATTCTAACGAAGTTGATGAAAATGACTATAACTACGTATTTTGATGAGTTGAGGGATCAATGATTATAAATTTTTAGTTGAGAGACTATTGCTCTAATTTAATTAAAATTAAGAGATCATTATTACAATTTACTTCAAAAAATGTTTTATGAATAACGTGATCGAGATATGAGATATCGTAATCCAAGTTTCTATTGCCTTTAAACAATTATTGCTTGACATGGTTGACGGGGCTTGACTTGCTGTACTTCAACTGTGAGTCAACCACAACTTCTAGGAACTATAGCTCTTCGAACTAAGATTCTTTCCCTTTCTCTTTTTATTTCCTTTCCTTTCTTGTTTTCACCTTCTCTATTTTATCTTTTTTTTTCTATAAAAAATTAATTTAAGATGTTAACGTGGTCTAACCGTAACCGTTCAAATAGGAGGGGATGGAAGATGACGGAAAAAAAGAGGGAAAAAAATCTTACTCCTTAGTTGTTGTAACTTCATTCTTTCTTGATTTGCAGGAAATTATGTTTGCTCTGTCGATTTGGAAATTTACTGTGAAATTGAGCTACAAGGAATCTGTGGTAAGACACTGTTTTTGTTTTTTATTTTTATTTTTTATTGTTGGTTTAGTGTTCTTTGCGTTCTATTTTTAATTAAAAAGTTGTTTCCGGTTTAATTTGTGGAAAATGCATTGTAGTTAAGTAATCTGATTTCTCTTTTTTCATCAACGCTATTAGCACCTATTTAAACTCGTATATTATTGTGGGACTTTTTAAGTGTATAATTACGTCCATCCATATCCACAGAGATATTTTCAGTGTGCTAAAAACACGATCGGTTACACCAAGTATAATAATACAGTTGGTTGAAAACTTGAAAAGAAAAAATCCCAACCGATTGTATAATAATATTTGATATACCAAACTGTGTTTTTGAACACACTGAAAAATTACAAGGATACCCCTGAAGCATTGACCAAAGACTTGGGAGTGATTTGGGAGTGAGGTGTTTAAAAAAAAACATCTATGAAAAAACGCTGTGAGGATTTTAGGTGTTTGTTAAACTGAAAAAAAAGAGCTTATTTTGGAAGCTGCTGTGAGAATAAGCTGAAATCAAAGGAAAAAGCTGAAGCTGCTATTTGCAGCTTTGGAAAACTAGTTTTTTTTTAAAGCACACGAAACTACAGTGCTCCTTTAATGAAATGACCCATTATCATACTGTTTTTTTTTTTCCAAAAGCACTTTTACAAAAAAGTTTACAAAATACTCTACTGATTTATTTCACAGCCGCTTATTCTCACAGCACAGCTGCTTATTCTCACATCAATGTTTTTTTTTTCAAAGCACGTCAATACCAAACTAGCCATTGGTCTTGTGGTTTTTTGAGGAATTCTTGATTCCATCCAAAGCACCTCCTCATCCGTACACACACAAGCAAGAACAATTGTGTTTTTGTTGAGGTCCACCAAAAGCCCGCTTTGTTGCAACTTGCAAGTAGGTGTGCAGATGACGTGGTCTTCCATGCGTATACAATAAATTAAGGGATGTATTATCCACACATTTCATTTTACTTCTCACACATCTTTGATAATTTATGTTCGTTGATCTTCTTCAATTCATCCGATCCGACGGCCGAAAATTAAAAAAAGTGTGTGATAAGTAAAATGGGGTGTGTGGATATCACACCCCTAAATTAATAGTTACTTTCATTTTGTTTTTTGAGTAAATTGTAGCAACGGTCTTTTAACTTTAATTTAATTGAAACAATAATTCCTTAACTAAAAATCAATTACCATTAGACTCTCAACTCATCAAAACGTGCAGTTATGGTCTCTCAACTTTAACTTAATTGTAGCAATGGTCCCTCAACTTTAATTCAATTGTCACAATGGCCATTCCAACATAACTCATTTTGACAAAATTCTGACGAAATTGATGAAAATGACCATAGCTACACGTTATGATGAGTTGAGGGACCCCAATTGTAGCAATGTTTCTTCTAACATAACTTATTTTGACAAAATTTTAACGAAGTTGATGAAAATGACCATAACTACATATTTTGATGAGTTAAGGGACCAATGATTATAAATTTTTAGTTGAGAGATCATTGCTCTAATTTGATTAAAATTAAAAGATCATTATTACATTATGAATAACGAGATCATATGAGATATCGTAATCCAAGTTTCCTTTGCCTTTAAACAATTATTGCTTGACGTGGTTGACGGGGCTTGACTTGCTGTACTTCACCTGTGAGTCAACAACAACTTCTAGGAACTATGGGTGCGTTTGGTACGTGGGACGGGACGGGACGGAACGGGACGAGGCGTTCCGTCCCGCGTTTGGTGCGCCAAAAATGGGTGGAACGGGCTGTTCCACGGGACAGATTTTGGGTGTTTTTGCGTTCCACCTGCCCCCCTGGAACGGGTTTGTTCCACGTCTGTGGAACACAATGTTTTACCATTTTAAGACAAATATACCCCATGTCTTTTTCAAAAATTACACCTTCGTTCCGTCCCGTCCCGTCCCGTTCCGTCCCGTCTGCGTACCAAACGCACCCATAGCTCTTCGAACTAAGATTCTTTCCCTTTCTCTTTTTATTTCCTTTCCTTTCTTGTTTTCATATTCTCTATTTTATCTTTTTTTTTATAAAAAATTAATTTAAGATATTAACGTGCTCTAATCGTGACCGTTCAAATAGGATGAGATAAAAGGAGACGGAAATAAAAGAGGGAATAAAATCTTACTCCTTAATTGTTGTAACTTCATTCTTTCTTGACTTGCAGGAAATTATGTTTGCTCTGTCGATTTGGAAATTTACTGTGAAATTGAGCTACAAGGAATCTGTGGTAAGACACTGTTTTTGTTTTTTATTTTTATTTTTTATTGTTGGTTTAGTGTTCTTTGCGTTCTATTTTTAATTTAAAAGTTGTTTCCGGTTTAATTTGTGGAAAATGCATTGTAGTTAAGTAATCTGATTTCTCTTTTTTCATCAACGCTATTAGCACCTATTTAAACTCGTATATTATTGTGGTACTTTTTAAGTGTATAATTACGTCCATCCATATCCACAGTGATATTTTCAGTGTGCTAAAAACACGATCGGTTACACTAAGTGTAATAATACAGTTGGTTGAAAACTTGAAAAGAAAAAATCCCAACCGATTGTATAATAATATTTGATATACCAAACTGTGTTTCTGAACGCACTGAAAAATTTCTACACATATATCGAGCCACACAAACTCAACACGTGTGTTTCTGCGACCCTTCTGGTTGTCTTAAAAAAATTATGAATGTTATTTGTAATGTAGCTTTCATTGCATATCTGGAACCAAAACTATTACAATGAGAACTGTAATGATTGGACGATCACAAATGAAAACTACACCAAAACAAAACACAGATACAACAAACACCGAATAATGGGGAGCGGATTCGATCTCGTGTGCATAGTGGACTATTACAAGTGAAAACAAAGCAAAACACAGATAGTACAACAAACACCAAATTATGGAGAGCGAATTTGAACTTGGGTGCAGAACGGAAGTAGGCACATTGCCTTAGCCAACTCGGCTACGTCCCTCATCCGTCCTCTTATTATCACTTCGTACTACTACACTTGCATACTTCCTGAACCATTCATGAGTCCCAAAATCGGGTTTGTTTTGAGGTCATTGGGGAGTTTGCTCCACCATTGCTGGAAGGTTGATGACTTCAACACATCCTCGCGGAGAACCCCGTCCTTAATCCATTGTTCTACTTGTCCCTGAAGTTTCAAGACCCTCTCTTTCTCCTTGTTCACCGCCGGGAGGTCACCAGAAAGTTTGTGCAACTCCTCCAACTCTGCCCAAAAGCAGGACTCCCCCCGGGAACCTGCTGCCAGTTTTAGTTTGTGCTCGAGCCATCTTTGTGTGTATTTGTAACGCTTTGGCCTGCCTCTCTTCATATAGACTCCGGTATCTTCGCCCTTTGCGTGTCTGTAGAAGTTAGCAATGTCAAGAGGCTCGACAAGGTGGCGAAATTCAGTTCCAAGCTCTACCCACTCTGATATAGCCTCAAATTCATCGGGAAGATCATATTTTTTCAGCATTTCGGTAATCTCATCCCATATGGCTGCAAGCACAAGCCTTGTCACATTTGCTTCGAAATCATTTTTGTTCTTTTGAAGCTTGAACGCGTCGTAGTATCCCTCATTGTGCTCGTAATAGTCTCGGTAGTCTTGCAGTTTTTTCATTTCTATCTTCATTTCTTCCTTTTTTGAATCAAATTTGCCCTTGTTTTTTTGTTTTTGCTCCTCGAATACTCCCGCTGCACGAAGGCATTGTCTAGCTCTTGCACTCTGCAATGTTACAAGAAAAATATCAGAGCATGTTAAAGACCCCAAGCAATAAAACATAGGGCCCGTGTGATAACCATTTAATTTTTATTTTCAAGTACAAATGGATATCGGGAAAAAAGTACTTACCAGGCCAAGGTCATCAAAGATACCATCTGAGGCTAAGGCGACCGTTTCTAAGTGATCGTCATAAGTCACACTCTGCATGTCCAAGCTGTCTTCAAGTTCCTTTTTGTATCCCAAATGCTGGTTCAAGCATTTACTGGCGATTGTTCCCCATTCATCTTCCTTGCTTAATTGACAAGTAAAGAACAAGAGTTGCAACACAGCTTCAGGGTTTTTCAAGACAACCAGCTTTCCATTCCCGGTACAGAAAATATAAGTGCCGAAAGGTTTGTAAGGGCTTAGCTCAAGGAAATTCGCTACAGTTTCGAGTAATAGATTTGGACTCCCCATTAGTTTAGAGGCTGCACTGCTTGCAACAGATGATGCATTGCTCATCACATTTGTAAACAATTGCAAGGCCTCCGGGGATGATCCAATCGATTGACTCGCGTAGTTGGGGGAATTTGGATCGAAGAAGGGGATGATTTTCTCGAATTCTTGACGAATGGATGAGAGAGGAGCAAGCAGAATTCGAGGGACAATGTCACACCTCATAACAAAATTTATGAAGTATTGAGACCAATTTTCTCTCCTAAGAGCATGAGAAATAAGGTGGTCACCAATAAGGGGAGATCCGAAGGTCACACAGAAGAATGATCCATTTTTTGCATTCGGGAAATTTTCCAAGAACCAGATTGTGGCAAGCGCAGCGATTGCGCCGCCGACAGAGTGGCCGGTAAATATTATTCTCATCCCTAGATTGATAGCCTCTTGCACCTGACAAAATTAAGAGTAGATGAGAACACTTGAATTACAAATGAATTGGCCTGCAACACATCATACATATATGCCTCAAAACTTCACTGTAACATGCTCAACCTAAATCCGACCTGTTAACTAGAATTACCTACCCTCTAACACACCAACAAAATTCAAGATCAAATTCAAACAACACACCTTAGCTATCAGCTGGGAATTCTCCAACACATGTTTAAATTTGTTAAGAAATGCTTGGTTGATAGTTGCAGTTGCCAAGTCTTTCTCTTCTGGCTTCCCAGCTGGATCATAGTTCCCGACACTTCTCAAGGAAGGAAAGAGTTTGAGATCGGCTTTTGCTTCTCCAAAAGCACCTCCTCCAGAATAATAACTCTCCACGGACAAAGATCCTGCAGGAAAGCTGAAAACAACATCTGATGGTCCAGATTGCTTCACAAGAAACAGCTCACCTGGTGATTTCTGAGCATTCAAGGACAAGCTTTCCAGTATAAGCTCTTCACTGATATTCAACCTCTCTCCAAGCCTTTCATCAGCCATTTTTCTGAATTTTGTAATTTTTTGGTATTTTTCTGGGTTGGGATGCTCTTTGCTTTGCTTTGGGCTTGCTTTAAAGAGAAGGGTTGAAGATGGTGAGGTGGATTGGAAATTACATAAATATCCTTGAAGGATTGACCAAGACTTTTAGGTCTACAATTTCCAGGAACCAGTCCTGAATGTCATTAGTTTTGGTTTATATCATTAGCTCAAGTCTTCCTTGGAAGATACTGCAGGAAAGATTAGATTAATGCTTTATTTAATTTTGTTGCTTTGTTGCTTTGTTGCAAGGTCCTTGCCTTCCATTTTCTTTGAATGTTCCTTTCTTTTGCCTTGTTTTCTTCTCTTGCACTCCTCCTATTTTTCGCTGTCTTTTGATTTGTTCAATTTAAAAGTTAAATAAATAGTGAGAAAAAGACCGCGGTATTCACTATAAACAAGTAATAAACCACGATGTGTACAGGAATAATTTTGTCGATTTAGTCTCTCCAATGCCTTTTTTAATTAAATATTATTTAACTTGCTCTGTTTTGTATGTATCCGTCCAGTCTCTTTTCATGAATAAATTTTTTATTGTGATCGTAACACGAGTGTTATATCACGTGTTTTTATAAAAATGGTGGGAAATTTTATTTTTAAAGTTATTAATTTTTTGATACACATATCACACAATTTATATAATGATACGTGGTGTACTATTCCGTATTCCCGTATCAATGAAAAATCTATTATTGCCATGGCTTTGGGCAGTTGTTTTGTGATTTCAAGGCCCTTGCCTTGCACTTTCCTTGAAGGTTCTGTTCCTATTGACTTTTGGGGAATGTCACCTTTTGCTTTGCAGATGTGCAATTTTCTGTGAAATTGAGCAAGAGTGAACGGAAGACTTCTGGTTTTTTTATTGTCGGTAGGTGACTAAATATATTGAGAAATCGACGTATGTATTGGAGTTTACTGTCGTTTTAGCGTCCAACTAGTTCAATTTTGGGTAAATTACATAGTAGCTCATCAGGTTTGAGGTCAATTACAACCCCATACAACAATTTTAAAACATTTCACTTTCATACATCTAGTACCATTTTATTTCAAAATAACACCTCCGTTAGATTTTCCATCCATTAGTCTGTTAAATTCTGACGTGGCTGCCACATTTGTGCTGATGAGGCTGCCACGTGGCAAAAAAAATAATTTTTTAATTTTTTAATTTTTTTTAATCTAATCTTCTAAATATTAAAAAAAAAAAAAAAAAACTTGAAATCGCAGAAACCCACCCCACCCCTCTTCTCCCTCTATCTGTTTCTTCTTCTCCGCCCAACACAGAAAAACACCAACCACTCTTTCTTTTCTCCCTCTCTGCTCTCTGCATACAAACCCACATACCCCCCCACGCGCCGCAACCTCTCTTCTTCCCCCCCCCCCCCCCCCGACGCCGCAAGCAAACCTGGAAACATCCACCCCCAAAAAATCTGCAACCAAACCCAGAAAACTTCCCCCCCCCCAAACAAACCCAGAAAACCCGGACCTAGTGCTCCTCTCGTCGGCTCGTCGGTCGGCTCTAACAACGAGGTATGTATTCAAATTTTGAATTTTTTTAGTGCTTGGTTGGTGGGTTTGCGGTGCTTACGAATGCGGACAAAGTTCTGATTTTTGAATGGTTAATCACAAACCACAGAACAATGCCGCACCGAGAAGAGAGAGAGAGAGAGGGGAGGAAGGCTGAAGAAAAAGTGAAAAATGATAGCAGAGAGCAGAGAGGGAGAAAAGAAAGAGTTGGCGAAGAAGAAGAAACAGAGAGGAAGAAGAGAGGTGGGGGGGTTTCTGCGTTTTCAATTTTTTTTTTTTTAATATTTAGAAGATTAGATTAAAAAAAATTAAAAAATTAAAAAAAAAATGTTTGCTACGTGGCAGCCTCATCAGCACAAATGTGGCAGCCACGTCAGCATTTAACAGACTAATGGATGAAAAATCTAACGGAGGTGTTATTTTGAAATAAAATGGTACTGAATGTATGAAAGTGAAATGTTTTAAAGTTGTTGTATGAGGTTGTAATTGACCTCAAACCTAAGGGGCTACTATGTAATTTACTCTTCAATTTTTTATTAGAAGTTTGTAAATGGCTTTATGCGTATTTCAGAGATTTTAATAGATTTTTTTTTAAATACAGACTTCAAAAAGTTTTAATAGACCCTACAATTCTATATAAATTTTCGTAAATTTATATGGATTTCTATTATCAATTTGTATGATTTCTTTTATGAATTTATTAAAATTTGAAACAATTGGAAATCACACTCAGTGGCGTCAGGTCATTTTTTAATGGAACCCTACGATTGGAATTAAAACTCCCTCATCACACCGCACGCGGAAGCACTCGCCTCCCGCAAAGGAGAGCAAGAGTAGAATAATATTTCAAGAACCTTTCAGTAAATTGATAGAATAAATATTACTATTGAGAATGAATCCCAAACCACCCCCCACCCCCTGCCCGCCCAACTAATGAAAGGATAGACCTTACATGTACTTACACGTAATTAAGCTATTCCTCATATTGTCAATTAGATTCTTGATGGAGCTCTGACTTTCTCCAACTACTTAATATGGAGGTTAAGACAACTTATTGGGTTGAGAGAGAATGTGAGCTTCTGAATTTTTATGTCTTTCATAAATAGATTTGTTAGTTGGTCCTGTGCTCGATTTACCCTTCCTTACTATGTGTGTATATAATATCGTTTGTAATTTTTTGTGAACCTCAAAATCAATTGTAACTTTTTCATTCAAATTTACTTCATTCGGAATTGAATTCCAAAATATTTGAGACATGTGGATAAAGATGGAGAGAGGTGGACGTGGTGAGAGAGAACTAGAGAAGCTTGAAAAGAAATTTTAGGGGTGGAGATGAGATTCTTTATGCCCAGTTTGGTATTGCTTTTTTCCACCAAAAATTGTTTCACTTAAAAGTTAAGCAGTAAAAAAGTGTTAAAAATAAAATATATTGCTTATTGTAAAAGCAATGATCTCCAGATAAAAACTTTTAAAAGCAGCATGTAGGTTGCTTTAATAAAAAGCGGAGTTGAACCTTTAGAATATCTTTAATTTCTGTAATAAGCTCATTTATTTTAAACAATGACTTCATTTATCCTTCTAGACACTGCTTTTACACTGTTTTTCATACTCACAACACTTTTGAAAATATAGTTTATCAAACACTCAACTGCTTTATTTTTCTGCTGATTATACTTAAAGCACAGCAGAAACAATTTATTAAAAAAACACAGCAATCCCAAACTAGCCTTAAGTCTTTATTATGCAAAAAAATTGCTTTTAAATTTTACAAAATTTCCTACTTATTGAAATTCAAACATTTTGAATACCTATAATTTTTATAGACAGTTTTTTATAATCATAATTGACTACACCTATATTTGAATGTATTCTTTTAAATACTACTTTGACTACGCCATGATTTTAAAGTTCTTTAAAATCATCTTTTAGCCACTTAGTACTACAGTTTAGTGGTATTTCTTTTCACTTGTAAGTGAGAGGTCTTAAGTTCGATTCTTGCTAAATGCGAATTTAAACCACATTATTGTAAGCTCATTATGAGACTCATTCTCCCACCCCCCCCCCCCCCTTAGACCAACTCCAATGGTGGGCTAAAAGCCAAATTACCCCCCAAAATTTCCCCCCAAACCCACTCTAACCCAAGGGAAAATTTTGGCTAAATGCTAAATGCTAAACCAAGGCCAAATTCCCCCCGAAATTTAGCCTAGAAATCGGAATTTAAATTTTTCAATATTTATCGGAATTTAATTTTTTTTTAGATTAAAATGTTCATAAAATTAATTTCCGATAGTCTACATATTTATTTTTTAAAAATTAATTTAACAAAAAAATAGCATAAGTTCATTCTTTAATAATCCCGGACTAAAATTTTAGGTTAGAACTGTTGGAGCAGAAAAGCTGTTTATGGGTTAAAAGCTAAATTTTCTGGACTAAAATATTTGGTTTTTAGCCCAACCATTGAAAATGGTCTTAGGGTGGATAATATCATTTATTAAAAAATAAATAAAAATCACTTTAAAATCTTAACTGACTACACTAAAGTCTTTTAAAATTATTTCAAATCTTAATTCAACTAAACATGGTTTGCCGAGAAAATGCGGGAAAAGGAAAAAAATGCATAGAAATTTAATAATTCTAGCAAAACTATATTACATCAGCTTCAGAATTCATCTTCTGATTCACTGGAAGATGTCCATGACACATCTGAAACAAAATGTGAGTGAAAGTTCATCAACCTCTTTGATGTTATGCTTGAAGGTGACAGTGGCGGTGACGATGATCCTACCGCTTTCGTAGAACTCTTCTTCTGTAGTTTACTTGAAATTTCTGCACAAACAAGAGTAACCATGTCTAGAAAATCTTTCACAATAACAAACAGCTGAAATGGTGCAGCTCCTTTGTCTCTCGAAGCTCCTGCTTGGTAGTACTCGGTTGTTTTCCTCACAAGCTCCATAACCCTAGTTTGCTCTTCTCTCACCACCATGAGCTCCGCCTCACATTCCTCCAAAAACCCCTTCATTTCTCTTGCAAACCCTCCTCTCTCAGCATTGCCACTCTCAGCCAAAAGCTTCTTGATTTCGCTGACACGGTTGCTTAGAGCAGAGCACATGTGGATGAAGCTGTCATACTCTATGGTTGCTGCTTTCTTCACATTGGATAGTTCAGTGCTCAATCCTTCTAGCTTTGACAACCCTTGGATTAAGTACTCTTTTCTTCGCTCTTCAGCGGTTAGATTATCCGAATTCAGTGTACTAGTTTCGCTTCTTTGACTAGTGTTTCTTCCAAAGCTGCGGTTTTGATTTATCACGAAACCTCTCCCCTCGGATTGAGCTACTTGTTCAACCACAAAGTGAAGTAGAGTAGTCTTTCCATCAGTACTTTTGATATCGGATAGCTTTAGAAGAGCACTTAGGTTGAAGCCTTGTGCATTGCCTCTTGCAGTTCCAGCATTCATTCTATTGCCGGCTTTGAGAATTGCCTCGAGAAGCCTTAGGAAGAGCCCGCGAGTTCTTAGCTCCTTGCACCCAAGTTCAAGTGTTTGCAAGGACTCCTTGAGGTGAAGGACTTCAAGATCGTAGTTTGCTCTGAAGAGCATCGCATTGAAACGCGTGAATGCCGTAGGAACAGCCTTCAAAATGTGGTAGAGGAAAGATTCACCAATTGCTAGTGTACTAGGGTTTCCATTGAATTGGAGGATTTTTGCTTCTTCCTCTTTGGTTGGAGAAATTTTGGTGAGCTTTTCTAGTGTATCAGCACCAAGTCCTTGTCCATCAAGCAAGGCAGTAACGATTTCTTTTTGAGAGATTGCGAGAGATCTTAGCACGATTGCGGTGTTCTGAGACTTTCGAGGATCTAAGATGAAAACTTGAGATGTTGGGGCAGAGTTAGGTTTGCTTGAAGCTGAAGGCATGTGGTTGTTTCTCTCAGAGGATTGGTTTTTAATTTTGGAATAACCAAAGAGATTTTCCATAAGCTCATCATCAAATCTGCATAAAACATACGAACTAGCCTAAGTTATGATCATGTGACATGAAACGAAAAGTAAGATAATATGCTCGTTTAATAACCATTTCAGTTTTTCGGTTTAAGTATAATGTAATAAGAGTGAGACTTGATTACCTGAATGATCCATCATTGATTTGATCCCAAACCATTGAATGATCAGCGGCAGCCATAACCTTATCCCAGTGCAGCGGCTTCAGCTTCGTTTGCCCGCCACCGGTTGCTTTTAAACCCTCCTCCCCTGTTGAGGTCTCTGCCCTGCTCTTGTAGCTTGCTCTACCCTTAGGTGCAGGCGGCGGTTTTAGTGACAAACCCAAACCACCTGCCTTAGGAGGCGGCGGAGGCGGTAGAGGATTCTTTTTTACCATAACAGGTGGCGGTGGTGGTGGTGGTGGTGGTGGTGGTGGTGGAGGAGGAGGTGGTGGTGGTGGTGGCGGCAGCGGTGGCGCAGATTTATCGTTTGCCCGTTGGGGTGTTGGTGGAGGCAGTGATTCTAGAGCATGCTTTTCCAACACTTTCGGTGAAATTTTTCTAAGTAGAGGTCTTGGAGGATGTAGAGAAAATGGTTTTTTTACCAATTGATCATGATTGATTAAGTCAGACGGCTTAGAATCCACCTTTTTTTCTTGTTCTTCATCATCATCATCTTCAAAACTAGGGTTAAACATAATCTTTGGAAAATTTGTACGAGCCTGTCCAGCTTCTAATTTCTTCAAGTATATAACATCCACACCATTCTCATCAACAATTAACCCCTTCACATTCCCACCACATTGCCTAAACTCCTCACGATTCATCGCAACATCTTCGCGGCGAAAACTCCCATTTTCCTTGCCTTTTGCGTTGCGGCGAGCAGCGAGGAGTCTGTAGACGAAGAACAAGATTCCGGCAATAACTAGAGTGGCTACAGCTGTTGCTGCAATAGTCTTGGCAAGTATTGTTCCTTTGGACTGTGGCATTGCTAGGGTTACACACCTGAGAGACCACTAGAGAATAATCAGGAAAACTACTTCTTAGAAAAGCCGTTGGATAACTAGTGCTTTTGGAAAAAGGAGGACCAAAAGAACAGGTTTATTTGTTGGGATTTTTTTGGATGATGAGTAACTTCAGTTCAAATGTTTCGGTGCTGGTTGTTGACAGTTTCAATGAAGGTAGTTGTTTGCCTTGTTGATGTTGTTTTAATGAAATTACTGTAATAACCTTGATGGGGCAGTGCAGCTACAAGTTCAAGGGGAAGAGGTTGGATTGTAGCCATGGAGGTTTGTGTCATTTTGTAAAGGAGGGGGGGGCTAGTGAGCAATTGGCAGATGGTGGGTGGAGGTTTTTGTTAGCCGTCCTTGAATTTGCAGTGTTGTAGATTACGCCAAATGCAGGTAATTGGAGATGTTGGTGGGATTCTTAATTCCATGTATGGAATATGGGTGGATATTAATTTTGGATTCCTAGCAGAATTCCAAATTCCAGCTGGTGAATTAAAAGTTCGTTGACATCATAAACGGAAATATACACAAATATAACGAGTTTCGAAATTTTAGTGAAAATAGAATCCGATGAACACCAAAGGATCAAAAGATGGGCACTGAATTACGGTAGTTTATTGTTGGTTAAGTGATCCTCATGTTCTATTTTGATGAAAATTTTGTATCAGATTTTATTTTGTGACAAGACGTCTGTAGTTGTAAGTCAAGTAGTTAAGAGCATTTATTTCTGCACTTAAGAGTTTTTGTTTTTGTTTCGTCTTCATTGTTTAGTAGGATGTACATGGCGATGGTGAAAGAATAATGTATAGCCATCTTTGTCTCTATCTGCACGTATATTATATTCTATTAGCATTGTTTGGTTGTTAAATTATAATAAAAAAAAAAGATATTGAAATGTGCTTAATTATTCGTTATTAACAAAGTTAAAAAGAATCTGCAATATGCCATAGGGCTTCAGCAAAGCTCACCACAGCTGTATGGAATTAGTGCCTGCAATCGAAGTATACGTACTGTATTTTTAGCTTTTGACATATCAATTATTCGTAATAAGAAATATGTTAAGATCACGTGCATAAGCGACTGTAGATTGTTGATTCAGAGTTAGTCTCACGACGCATCACCAAAGAGCTAACATGCTCAAAATGCATCCTCGGTCTACACTCACAACGGATCAACGGTCCACCAAATGCAGAGCAAGAATTTTATAGGCTTTTTATATTAGCACCCCACAAAATATTGAATGCACCCCACATTAATATATTATTAATGACTTATTTATCATACTATGCAATGACAATTTTAACCTTATTAGGTTAAAAAAAAATTCTAAATACACCCTAAATCACTTTTAATGTATTACTTATCTTCTTCAACTATCAAAACCCCTCTCACCCTCCATTGTTGAATAAAACCCTAACCAATGAAACTACAAACATATTGATTAAGAAAAATTATTTTTGACGAATTGAATACGAAATCAGTGTTTCAAAAGCTTCACATGAGGTAAGACTTCATATTTTTCATTGTTTGAGTGATTTCGACGACATCGAAAATGATTTAATTTTGGTTTTACTGCGTTATTTAAGCTTCTATGTTCACATTCATCTTTTAGCGATCACATGGGTTACATGAAGAATTAAACGCTTAAAATTACCACCCAATATTAAAAATAGACGACATGGATTTTAATGTTGGAATTGAAAACAAATCCACATATGCTTAAATCCTAGGCGGCATCTTTTGTCAAAAATCCAATCGGCATTTTTTTGTCCAAATAAGAAGCTTTATTGATTATTTGCATAAGACTAACAAAGCATAAGACTACGCCCCCTTTACTGATTAAAGTCTTAGACTAATATTGATATTGAGTTGTATGATGATTCTTAGCAAATAATTATTGATTATTTTCAAATCATTCAATTAGAAATCATTTGGCAAACTAACATTCAGATGGTTTGAAATCATTCGACAAAATTAAAAATGAATGTTATAAGATTTGAGAAATATGGGGTGTATATAGAAAATATAAGGTGTATATTGAAAATGTAGGGTGTGAGGGTATTATGGGGAATGAAGTGGGGTGTATTAAGATAATTTTTAATTGAAAAAGCAAATGTGTGATGTATTAAGTATATGATGTTTATTCAACAATTTATGAAGTGTTAATAGAAACATACTGATATTTTCCTTTGTTATGAGAGCATGAAGTGTAAATTAGGTTTATGATGGGTTAAAATGCAATAGGGTACTCTGCCCTAGCGGTCCACAATTACCTATACACTTGACCCATTTTGCAACACTGTCTCGGGCGGATCCACCATTCGGCAAGGTGGATTGGCTGAACCCTTCACGGTTTTTTAACACAAGAGTTGGGTGCTGTCTTTTGTAAATATGACATGCTTTGAAAAGTTGTCTTCTCATTGATCGAAGATTTGCTTTTATGGGTATTGAGTAGGGTAGCTACTAACCTCATGTATTTGTATACGTTGCTATATTTCGATAGGCTCACTCGGCGTATATTGGCATTTGTGGCATGCTTGTTCAAAATCTATTGACATCTGTCGATATGCGATTGAAAGTAGTTGGCATCTGTTGATAGACGCACAATATGACTTGACAACCGATCTTAGGCCTACCAAAATTTGATGAAATACCAATTTACATGATATTTCGTCCCAATAATATTTCTTAAGCTTGCCATTGTCTCATAGTCACTTGTGAATGCTTGGGCGACTAATGCTAACATACTCTTGCAACAAATCTTACTCTCATGGTCAAAAAGTAGGGGTGGACGCGATGCGGTTTTGTGCGGTTTCGAATGAAACCATAACCGAAATCGAAACATTTTGCGGTGCGGTTTTGAAGCCAAAACCGAAATGAAACCAAACCGTTCGGTTCGGTGCGGTGCGGTTTTAAACGGTTTCGGTTTGGTTTTTGAGAAAAAAATGTACAATTTAAAATATACACCTATTTATGCATAAGACGGTTTTATTTTTCTCGTATATTAAATAATGAATATGCAGTAAAATTGCAGCAAAACTACATAAAAACAGCAGCAAAAACTGCACAAAATTGCACCAAAACTGCACAAAATTGCACCAAAAAATAATGCAGCAAAACTGCATAAAAAAACAGCACCAAAAATTGCACCAAAACAGTCCCAAAACTGCACAAAACAGAACAAAAAAACTGCACCAAAAGTGCAGCTAACTTGTACCAAACTTGTACCAAAACTGCAACAAATGACAACTACTAAAATTGAGACAACATCCAATGCATCAAAGGATTTAAACTTTAAATCCTTATGCATGACATCTACTAAAATTGAACTTGATCACCAATCACAATACTTTACAACCCAATTGAAAGGTTAAGTTTGCCATAATACAAACCTATAAGTTATAACCTAGTTGAAAAGTTTAACATATAAGTTATATAACATTTATTTATTATATGGTGCGGTTTCGGTTTCGGTTTTGGTGCGGTTTTGAAAACCCAAAACCGAAACCAAACCGTTTTGTGTGCCGCGGTTCGGTTTTGAAACCGAAACCGTTTCAAAACCGCAAAACCAAACCGTTTGATACAGTTTGATTCGATTCGTGTTTCGATTTCGGTTTTCGATTCTAAGTGCCCACCTCTATCAAAAAGTATTAATCCTTCATAGACATGGAAAGCTACCCAACCATGTCTGGTTCAGACGATATGACCCTTTGTGGTCCCTCAAAAAAGAAAGAAGAAGGAAAGCATTGGAGAAGCCTCATGGAAGGAATCTCATATATTGGGTCCCTTATCACCAGTGAGGCTAATGATTCAAATTCTACATCTCTCCTTGCTCGTCTTTAAAGCCAAAAAAAAAAAAAAAAACAGTTTGCTGGATTTCCCTTAAAGATCGTACATTCACACGTTTACCTCAAATCTTTCCATCGTGGCCCCATTGACAAAACATTTGGCACCAAATTAGGGTTTTCAGAAGCAACATGCATAAACACATCACGTGAAATTATTCCATTATTCCAAAACCAAAGGGTAAAAATTGACACCAAATCGGATACTGAATCATTTGAATGACTGTACACCATCAGTTGGTCTAGCGTCAGGTGCCCATTTAGTTGTAGAATATCGTTTGATTGACGGATACAAGAACGGTACATATAGTGAATTTGATATTAAGCCATCAGATAGTTTAACGGTACATATAGTGAATTTGATATTAAGCCATCAGATAGTTTAACGGTACCTAGTTTTTATTTAGTTGTAGAATAACATTTGTATTCAACATGAGCAAGAACCATAAATTGAGTTTGATATTACAGTTTACGAATGGTCAATGTATTGGCATTCAAGTTTAATTTAGTTGTAGAATATTGTTGGACTCATACGTAAGGACAAATACACACACACACATAGTGGGTTCAATATTAGGTTAAATCGTTGATAAAATTATCTTTGTAAATATTATCGTTTGTAGAAAAAGAAAATCATTGCGTGGTTGGCAAGAAAAATTCAACAAAGGAATAAAGATCATTGAGACAACAAAATATTCCCCTCAAATGTCTGGGATTTTCATTGATTGTTTTCAGATTTCCATCTGCAAAATCAACAAAAAGTAGGAAGCAAAAGGACTTTATAATCCAAGACTTTCATACATGTCTGCTCTTTCCCCCTTTCTTTTTCCTGGTCCAAGTGAAAATTTTTATACTGGAATTTACATATGGCAGTGGAAGAAAATTCACACACATTGGCGGCAGGAATTTCTCTGTTCTGCAAAATGGGGGGCGCTGTGTGTCAAAATGTGGAATTACAATAACCCTAATGGCACAGACATAATGATCAATCCATCGTGTGCAATCTCGGTCTCTTTGGCAACGACGATGATGGTGACGAAGTTGGTAGCTGAGACGATGCTAGATTGCAAGCGAACGGTTGCGAAAGTTGTGGTAAAGAGGAGGGAGATGATGATGCATTGT
The DNA here is from genome assembly GCF_916048215.2 of Malus sylvestris. NCBI lineage: Eukaryota > Viridiplantae > Streptophyta > Magnoliopsida > Rosales > Rosaceae > Malus > Malus sylvestris. The sequence goes on along the minus strand of NC_062273.1, from coordinate 25,876,404 downwards.
AGTCAACTGAAAATGTTCTTTTGTGAATCTTTTTCTCTTCGGTTTCTTTTCTTTCTCCTCCTCCCATCATGAAGTTTTTTAAGCGGTTCACGTCGGAAAGCTTCACCGGTTTCACTATATATTCCTCAGCTCCTTCCTCTAAACATCTGCAAAACAAATTTGTAAGAGATTGATCAGTCAAAGAACATAGGTAACAGACATTAAGCACCAAAAAGAAAGATAATAACTCATGATCGTCTCGAAACTTAGTTTAGTGAGAGACTTTCCGGCATCTATGGGACTGTGGCATCCGAATGATACAATGTCACGTGAGAAAGTTAAAACACATTCAGCATAAACCCATGATACAATGTCACGTGAGAAAGTTAAAAACACATTCAGCGTATCATCTGTTAAAACCTTAAGCTAACACTATCTTATAGAATAAGACATCATGCCCATCAAATCTGTACGCGGCAGATTTTGCCCGTTAGACTCCATAAAGGGGCAATGAAATGGGGGCCATAAACATGGGAGGATTTATTAAATGATTAATACCTGGAAAACATAATAATAATTGTTATTTTTAATATAATTGAACCAACCATGTTAGGACATTATTTTATAAGATTTGGTTGATCCCCAAAAGATTCACGACTAAAACTGGTGCCTAAAATATTTTTCATAATTTCGAAAAAACACCAATATTTTCCTATTATTTAAAATTTTGGTCCATTTTTTAAGAAATTCTAGGTCTGCAGATCATGAAAATCAGAATACAGAATAGCACACACTGATCTGACAAAAAGATTAAACAAAATGATCCGGCAAACTAATTAAATGTTGATTTAGATCAATAAGAATCCCCTAAATCCAATGGCGTAAATCGAAATCGCAAATTAATAGATAATCATGCAAAAACGACAGATTATATGAATTACTCACAATTATAATCTTTATGTGATTGCTTGATGGTTATGTATAATTGTTTTAATTACCAAATTTCATAGGATTATATGGCTAATTAACAATTATAATCGTTCTGGCTTATGATTAAAAAACAAATCAAGTAATAGTAAAACATAAAACAGACATTCTTCGTCGCATTATATATACCTATCAATACGAGTAAGGATGTTTTCTGATGACATGATCACCACCGGAACTTCTCGAAAAGCCGATGATTCCTGTTCATATGCAGATCAAAAAATTAATCTCCAAGTAACAGCTATGATAAACTCAGAATCCAATTGTAAATCATCTATTTTACTCCTTAATCGTGATTAAAACAAGATTAAAGGGCTAACCTTGATTTTCTTTAGCAGTTCATATCCTGTCATCCCTGGCATTGAGTAGTCCGTTATGATCAAATTCACCTTCATGTTCTGCAACCACAAAAAAAAGTACATAAACTTAAGAAAACCGCCATAAAACCAAAACAAGACGTTTCATTTTCTGTTTGGCAGCTGAGGAAATGTCAAATTTTTCCTTCATTTTCTTGGAAACCAAACTGATTCAAGGCAGAAGTTTTCTTACATCAAATCCAACCGAGCTCTTCTCTCCATCCAAGCCCAGATACTCCAGAGCTCTCGTCCCACTGTCAACAGCCGTCACTGCAAAAGAAAATTCAAATCATTCATAAACCAACCAATAAAAAAACAACATTTCTCAGAAAAAATAAAAAACCAATCCGGGGGGTGTATGCGTACCTTTGCAGGATGATATCTTTAGCAGGCGTTCAATGACCTTCCGATCCACGTGGCTGTCATCCACAGCAAGAACATGCAGCTCGCCGGAACCCATCTGCGAATCACCGGAAAGATCAAAACTTTCGGTCAGATTCCGCCTGAGAATCTCGCCTGCCGTCGCCATTGAGCTTAAGAGGGCGTCAGGTGAAAAGGGTAAGCGTGGAAAACGTAAAAAGAACCAGAGGAGAAGAAGAATAAGGTGTTTGAAGAGTTTGTTGTGGCGTTAAGAGGAAGGTGTGTGATATATTATAGTGGGGAGAGGCGTACGAAATGTGAAATAGAAAGTGGTGGTTGGGTTTTGCTTTAAATAGGCAAAAGGCTAAAGCTGAGATTCTGATGATCCGATATATCTCTGAGATTTTCTTTTCTCTTTGCAAATCTAGCAGAGAGGATTACTTGTCTATTGTCCTGTCAATCCTGATTTATTGGTATATATTTACTCGAGTTTAATGGGTGAAGCTTTCGAGTGTCACTAATCTGTATTGTTATTCATCAATGTGTTATAATACGAGTAAAAATAGTGATCTATTTTTCTACCAAGTATATATGCAAACCAATACTATTTTATTGGTATATTTACTTGAATCTAACAAGTGAAGTTTTGTAGTGTGACCATGTGTTATTAATCTAAGTGTTACAACAAGAGTTAAGGTCGTGATCTATTTTTCTAACAAGGATGAATCCAAACCAATATTAACTTATAGGAAATTTGATTTGAATTTTAGTGCAAAAAATAACGAGTATAATGACCTGACCAACTGGTATAAACTACATTTTGTACATCATGGTCGAAGTGTCATGAATTTAGGTAATTGAGTTAGTAAAATTACTAATAGAGAGTCCAATTCCGGGTTTGCTTAAGTTGGTGCTCCACTTTCTTCACTCAACTTTGAGTCTCTACTTATGTAATTTAATGAATATCATTTATGAAAAAGTAAAAACAAATATAAAGATATGAAGTTTAACTCTTACTTTTTGTAGTGCGCAGTTTTTTGGTGTTAGTGTTTGTAAAGAATTAGTGTAAATACTGTAATCTCAACGTGACACTACTCACGTGAGTGCAATAACATGTGGCCTTTAAACGAGTCTTGATTTTGTACGTGTGACCTCACAAATTTTGATCTAAGTATCAGACCTAAGATTTTATCGTATCCCATCAATGTAGAATACTGACTTGTATACAAAACCAACTAATCTAACTTAAAATCAGCATATAAACTTAAATAATCAATGAAATGAAATATCAAAAATAATTTAACTTCGTTGTTACTTACACTCAATCACGTAAAATGTTTAACGTTTGCTTTGATTTGTAAAATCTATATTGAGATTTGTGGGGTTACAGTAGAAAGCTGGTGTCTTTTTGACTTGGCTGCATGCAGCTCCAACAAGGCAGTTTCTCGATTTCAGATTTAATGATTTCTGTTCCAATCCAGTGTGCTGAATCCAATGGTCAAAACCTAGCTAAAATGTGGATCATATGGATGAACACCCATGGACCCATGACCCATCCATGCCTAGTGACAACAGACAATAAACATTGTGATTATTTGAATTTGACTTCAAGTCCTTGTTTTGTAACTTTGAAAATTCAAAACTAGTTAGTCCACAATAATTAGTAGTGCCGTCTAATGGTATTTAATTTCATTTATAGGTAAAAGGTTATATCTTTAAATTTCGTCAAAGGCAAATCTGAACTAAAATATTATGACTAGTCTAATGGTATTTAATTTCATTTATAGGTAAAAGGTTCTATCTTTAAATCTCGTCAAAGGCGAATCTGAACTAAAATATTATGACTAACTTATTGTGAAGTTTAACCTACTCTTTTTATTTCTTAGTGTAGATAATATCGAATGTATTCAGAAAAATCAGTTGGGACATGCCAAATCTTTCAATGGTATATTTGTTCCATATTTTCCATAATTTTTTACTAAATATTGGAAATACAATGTTTAAGATGAATAGGGAGGATTTTAGATAGGTAAAATTTCCAAACTACGGATCTAATTTTTTACGAAATTACTTGATTTGTATTATGATCAGACTGTTCTAACGAAGTTTTCTCACGTTGAAGAGTTGAAAAATGTGTTAGGAATAAAAAAGTTGAATTGTATAGTATCTTTCTATATCTTTTGGTTGGGGATGGAGGGGCATTTGATTGATTTAAGGGCCATGTGATATCTACTCAAGATCTTGAGGAGATGATTCATAGTTAAATGACAGATTTGGGTTAGCTATGATCTAACCATGGTCTCCTGCATATGGCCAATTAATTAAAAAAAGCATGGAAGGTCTTGGAAATATTGGATTAGATGGATATGCCTAAGCAGTTCTTGGTAAATTTAGGAAGAGGATCCTCTCCGGATTTACTTAGTAGGGCTTCTATGAATTCTTACAACCTAATCATTCATCGTACATCGTGCGGTCAGTTTTAGTCAGGTATTATTTGTGTTTAATTTTAAATAAAAAAAGTCAAATATTTTCTGACCTCACGATGCACGATGAATGACTAAGATGTAAGGATCCCTAAGATCCCCACAATTTGAATCCAGGATCCAAATTCATGCCAAAATTCGATATGCAGGATACAGAAGTTATACGTGAGATTAAATGAAGGTTGAATTGAGTTTGAAGCACCCCAATTTCGTCAAGTCTTAGGTCCACTCGTCAAAGAGTTTTTCACCAAGAGGGAAGGGTTGGCTTTCTTCATTTTTGAGTATTTGATCTTCACATGCAACGCCACCATTCGAATCCATAGGTCAAACTACACCTAAAACAGGGAATTTTGGTATGGATTTCACTTGAAAATTGGTGTTGGCATAGGTGATTCTCTCGGTAATTAGAAAGAGTGAAAGTATCATCGAGAGAGAGTTAGAGATAAAGGAGAGTCTCACGGGAAAAAGGGAAGAAAGAGAGAAGAAGAGGGAGACCAAATAAAAGGAGTGGGCCCCTCAAGGTACACTAAATAAGACCAAACCCGTTTTAGTCATTTCACACAGTTACAGCTGTTTTACATAAAAGTTTACCAAACACTATAATACTACATTTTTTTCCAAAATCACTTTTACAAAAAAGTTTACCAAACACTCTGCTACTTATTCTCACAGCACATCAGAAACAGTTTTTTTTGTAAAGCACAACAATACCAAACCAGCCATAAGACTCTTCGTTTATGTGAGGTGAGCAAAAAAATAGGCTAAGGGGGTTGTAAGATTTAAAATAAGTGATTGTGATTTCTTGTTTCGTGGACTCTGAGATTGAATAAGATCTCGATTCAACTTTTACCACTAATGCTGCACTATGTGAAAAATGAGTTTGATATGGTGGTAGTGCATAAAATACTTGGTCTGAAAATAAGGCATATTTTACTTGGACTCAAACAGCTCCCAGGTTCAATGGTGCTTGCAAAGGATATACATTTGGAAAGTGATCTATTAACTAATACACTAAACTGGAGTACTGGTTTTTAAATTATGAGTTAATCGTAGTTTTAATTTATAAACTGAAAATTTATTAAAATTAGTACTTGAACTTGACAAAATGTGAAATATTGGTCACTGGAGGCAAAAGACGTGAGGACTTACATTAAAATTCAACACATGACACATGGGATTAAAAGAGACATACGTGCAACTCTTCGATTTACTACTTGAAAGGGGGTCACGTTCATTTCATGTGAAGTTGGAAATTATCAAAGAGATTAATAAAAATGATTCATACTTCACATTACGTCAAATTTACATTAATTTTAATGAATTTTTAATTGCGCAAATAAACCTACAATTTGATCATTGTTCAAGGATCAACACTTTATTTTAAAGAAAATTAATGAAAATGATTTGAAAATTTTGAGTTTTAACGATAATGACAAAATAAATGGTAAAGTGAATAGTACCATGATTGATTTTTAAGTGTAAAAATGTGGTTTTTCGTTATAGTAAACAGTAGCATGAGTTTTTCTTTAAAGTTCCCTTTATTTTACTCCATTAAAATTTACAAGACGACTATGATGTAGTCATATTACAAAAAATTATCAAATGCGAGATAAATCCAGCAATTGAATTGAACGTTACAAGTAAATCCAACAATACTAAAAACTGCAAATTATATCCCCTTTAATAGGTTAGGCAACTAACCACGTAAACATAAACCACTTGACTAGTTTATATTGTGCCGATCGATCAACCATCCGCCTAAAACGAAAAGTCCCAAATCCCATGAGATCCTTATTCTCAAAAGAAGTAAAAGACAAGAAAGAAAGTTGAATCCACATGATTAGGATACCTCTGGATTTGATCTTATTGTAAAGTCATGAAGGATGAATTAATTCAAATTGTTCATCATCATAATTTCAGTCTGCTAAATCTGAAAGCCTCCCATCTCCCACTTAAAAGCTTCCATCCCTTTATCCAATTTTGACCAATATCTTAAATTACATTTTTGAAAGACCCCAACTTAAATTTTTTTTTTTTCAACTTTAAGTTTGATTTTCTTTTGGATGTGTCGATGACTTTCACTCCGAAGCGCAGCGTCCAACACCGGCGGCGTCAAAATTGGGAAAGAAAATTGGAAATGGATCCTCTTTGGATTCTTTCACCAAATCCATCCAAAATCATTTAATCCGGATTTTTAAAATTTAATTTAACGGCTAAATTTATTAGAATTTTTAAAAAATCTTATATTTTTAATCGTTTGATCAAATTTCAAAAATTCAAATTAATTGATTAGATGAATTTGATGAAAAGGATATTCCAAGAAAATTTAGTTTGAAGGGACACGTCATATTTTAGAAGAGAAGAGAAGGAAAAAAGAAGAAGAAGAGAGTCCTTCTTTCGGGTTATCAAAGTGGGCCCACTTTTCACTGTGGAGGAATGATGGAGAGAGAGAGATTGATTATCCGATTTGATTCTCTCCGCTGAGCAACCTCCATTTGCGTGAAGTGAACAGTCAGATCTTAAATTAATAAATAATAATACTCTGTTTTCATCTTTTTCCTTTTATAATATAAATAAATTAATAATATATGCCATGAATAATCTGATTTATGAACAAGGATCTTCTTTGTGGGAATCCGGAAATCAATCAATCGTGTCTGTTTATCATACATCGTGCGGTCAGTTTTCATTAAGTACTATTTATATTTAATTTTAAATTAAAATATTGAAATAATTTCTAACCCTATTATGCACGATGAACGAACACGATTAATTGATCTTCCGAATCTTCAAAAAGAGAATCCGAAATTGATCCTATTCCCTGATTTATTAATGATTTACCAGGCACTTTGGTGGTGACCTTTGGAATTTGATCTGTTGATAGACCTTGATTCTTGCAGCCGATCAAATATATTGTACGTCTCCACAGTTGTTGCAACAGATGAGAGTTTATATGTATGTGGTTTTCAAAAATGATGCAGCACAAATCTAGAAAGATAGAAACACTGTTTTCGGTTCTCCTTGAGTCTACATTTCAGTATCATTTGGATCTGTATGGCTTTCAAAGAAAAGAGATGTACTAATGATTTAAAAACACCTCCCCATAAAATCATTTAAATTCACGATGGGTGATCACTAACTGTCGGATCTTAATACAAGAGGAGAAAATATAACACAAAAATGATCACCTACTATTTGATTGAGATCAAACAATGAGAGACTATTATTTCTTTAGACCACGAGGTCCATAAGAACGGGCGTGCAAACAACACTACTAAGATCATTGTTCTAAAAATCCTAGCTTAGGGCTGCCTAGGCGGTTGGCTATCACTACGATTAATTCTTAGACGTTTAAAAAATAAGAAAGGGCGTCTAGACTTGCTTAGGCATCCGCCTAAACCGCTTAGGTCATGACTCTCACTTAGACGTAATATAGATACATTTTTCTATAACTTATAAAAGACTTGTTGGATACTTTGATGAACACTCATTATACATTGTTCCAATGTTTTCAATATATTATGGTATTTTATAATTTCTTTTTTTGTCAAACAAATGTTTTGGTATTTTATAATTTTTTTTTGTTCAAATGATAGATTTGTTAGATTAGATGTTAGATTAGAGTCGATGGGGTTCAAACCCATGCCGTTGTGCAACAATCATCTCCACCACTATGGTAGAGGGCTACTTGCAGTATTTTATAATTTATATATCATTCTATTTTATAATTTATGTATTACAACAAAATTATATTATTTTTTAAGAATAATAAACATTTATATAAATGTTATATAATAAATTTAGCTAAAAAAAAAACCACCTAGGCCTCTATCCACCGCGATGCCACCTAGCTAGCACCTTGCGCTTTTTAGAACAAGAACGACAACTGAAACAAAATACGTCAACATGACAAGTCATAAACCCAAACTGGGCTTGAGAGGTCCCTTTTGTCCCGACAGGATCTATCAGCCCACCGACATCGTTTCATCGCACCAAGTAAAAGAAATGGCCCAAACTATTTGAGAATCGAGGCCCGTTAATTCAACAAGCACAAAAGAACGCGGGCCCCGAAATCCGGCGCGCAAAACCGTCGTCAGCGACAAGTAAAAGAAACCAACGCCCCGAACCCGTCACACCAGAAAGCGTTGCCGATCGCCGAGCTCGAAAATGGAGGAGGCAAAAGCCGCGGCGTACTATGACGAGCTGACTCGGCGGGGCGAAGGAGCAGCCAGATTCAAACAAGGCCTCGGCTTCTCTTCGGCAAACTCGGATTCCGAAAATGCCTCTGAGCGCGGCTCAGCGCTGCCGTATTCCACCTCGTCTTCCTTCCTCAGTAAGTTTGTTAAGGCGTCCAGCCCGAAGAAGGAGTCGGAGCTTCAGAAGCAAGCACAGATTGAATCCATACAGAACAAGCTCAAGAGGAAGAAGGCCAACGCGGCGGAGGAAAGAGAGAATAGGCAACCGGCTAGGGTTTCGGAGAGAGAGAGTAGGCATTCGAGGAAGCGGAGCAGGAGCAGAAGCAGGAGCAGAGAGAGGCATTCGAGGCGGAGAAGTAGGAGCAGAGAGAGGTATAGAGAAAGAGATAGGGATAGGGATAGGGATAGGGATAGAGAGAGGAGGAGGATGAGGTCTGAGAGCGATTCCGATGGAGGTAGACGACGGAGATGGAGAAGCCGGAGTCGGAGTCCGTCGCCTCGGGATCGGAGAAAGGAGCGGAGGAGGAGTCGGAGCTCGTCACCGAGGGAGAGGGGTTCGGAGAGAAGAGCGGGGAAGGAGAGGAATGGAGGCAGTGCTGATCATTCCAAGTTGATTGAAGGCTATGATATGGTATGATTAATTTGGTAATTGTAATTTACTTATTGTAATTCATCAATGTCAGGAATCAGGCTCAAGTCTTTATCAATCTTAGATAAATGACACAGAGAATTCTTAATAAGTTTACTAATTTACATGTGAAATCCTTGATAAGATGACTAATTACTCGTTATTTTGGGTTTTGATTGTCAAGTATGATTAACAAACTGTTCTTTTGACATGATCAGTCAGCGGCCGAGAGAGTGAAGGCGAAGATGAAGCTTCAACTTGCTGAAACTGGTGAGCTATCTGATGTTATAGTGCATTAATTTCTAAGATATGGGTTTGCTTGGAGCTGTGCGTTATAACATTGTGTGTTCTTAAATGCAGCTGAGAAGGATACGACGAAAGGGATGGGCTCGGGTTGGGAAAGATTCGAGTTCAACAAAGATGCACCACTTGATGATGAAGACGTTGAAGGTTAAACATCTATAAACACCACTGTATTTTATAAAGTGAAGATTGAATTTTGTTGCTTTGCATTACTTCTGTTTTCTCAATCAGTTGGATAATCATCTTTATGTTCATATTTTGGTGAGAAAACCGGGATATGGTTGCAGCTATAAATGCCGCTACATCTTATTGCCCGGCCATACTTGTAACAAAAGATTATCATTTCAAGCATACACTTTGATTGCTCTATAGCCTTACAAAGTAATTTAGTTTTATATGTGGCATATTAGTTATTATCCAAGATCAGAAATCTAATTAAGCGGTCAATTAGCAGATCATTGGATCTATCAATCATCATAGGTTAGATTCAGAAAGAAAGGCATGATTAGGCATCCTTGACATGAGACTTGATAATACTGCCACACTGATTTATGTAGCTTTTAAGTTGTAACTCAGAATATATCTTGGCCGTCTGATAAGAGCAAAGTGAACTGATTGTGCCTGTTTACCTTTTTGTATAGTTGCTGAAGATGATGCAGCATTGGTTAAGCACATTGGCCAAAGCTTCCGGTTTTCTGCAGTTGAGTTATGTGCATCTGCGATCTTCCCACTAGTTTCTCATTTGAGTTCCAGTTCTATGTTCATGTCACCTTACATTTAGAAATCTGGCTTGTTAAAGATGACCCGTAGTTTCTGATGTTATTCATTCGATTGTCATCGTGTAGACAAAAAGGGAGGAGCAGCTCAGATCTGCTCATGATGAGGCTATGTTTGGTGCATCAGATGATCGACCGACCATTGTGATGGATAGTGAGATTGAGGCAGAGAACAACATAAACGACAGCATAGAAAGTGAGCCTACAACTACAAGCCTCCTGAGTGAGAAGGTAAGTTGAAGATTGCTTGTTGCTAAGCGACGTGTTGATGTGGGTTATTTTTTGGACTCTCCATTATATTTGAAATGATCTGCCATTTCTGTAGGTACTTTCAAAGAAACAAGGTTCATGGCGTGATCGTATACGTGACAAAGGGAATTGACATGGATGACTTGGGATAGGTCTTCTCAAATCCGGTTCATATACCAGATGGAGATGTCATGTCGACTTAATCTGAAGTCAAGTTGAGATCTGAAATGGCGATGGAAGGGGCTGACATTGATATCGGCATGGAACATTCTAATACTACCATTTTGAGTTTTGATATGAAGTTACATGATGGAGTTGACAACGGAGATGCACTGAAGTTAGTGGAAAGAAGCTTATGCGTTGAAGTTAGAGGCCGAAGAACTTCCTTCGTCGGATCATTTATTCCGAGTCATCCCTCTGTTGAAAAACAGCACTTCTGGAGGGTATCCCCAAGTCCATGCTCCTTGATAGAAAGAGCTTGAGTATATTGCCTGTAGTTTGGCCGAGGAAAACAGTGGCATTGTAGTCGTATGAGTAGGCCACTAGTTGTACTCAAGGTTCTAAAAATCGCTAAGCGCTAGTCGGACGGCGGGCAGGGGCCAAGTGCCTAGGTGGCTAGGCGGATTTATGTAAATTTATTATATATCTTGTAAATAAGTGTCTATTTACACCTAAAAATATATATATACTTGTATGAATAATAAAAGAATGATAAAATGCAAAAATAGAAGTAGAATAATACACAAATTATATACATAAAAAAAGTTCAATTTTTTAAAAATAGTAAGCATATAATCATAATGAAGAGGATTTGGATGATAGACTAAATTCTTCTTGTTCATGAATCATGATCCTTGTATTGGATTAGACATAGACTAAATTATTTAACTTTGTTGTATCTAGTTTATTTCTTTTCTTTGTATGTATCCCCTCAAAAGTGCTCCAATTCGTTTCACTGTTGGATGAACTTGTAGTAAATCCATAATTTGCAAATTAGGTACACCATTTCTATAAGTATACCATTATGAAACCAAAAAAGAAAAAAGCACACAATTAATAAATAAAAAAAATTAAAAAAAACCGCCTAGGACTGCCTAGGTGTCGCCTAGGGCTGCCTAGCTTCCAGCCTATTTTTCCAAACGTCTTGCCCAAAATCAGGGTGGGGCTCCACCGTCCAGCGCCGAGGCCGATTTTTAGAACAGTGGTTGTACTTGTATTGTACGTGTGTTCGTGTATGATGTTTTTACATATTTTAATACTATATTTGGTTGCGAGTTTAGAGATGTGTGTCTGTTGAAGAGCTGAGTTCTCATCCAATATTAGCCACTAAACGAGACCAAAATCTTAATCACGATTATCCACATAGTAATCGTGATTGTGCTGTAGAAGATACATGTTAATTCAACTATCCCAGTTTGGTAACAAAAGAAAAATCCAACTATACAAGTGATAATATGAACTTATTCAAGCCAAGCGAACCTAATTAGTTTCGTCTTTTGAATGAGAACAAAATGAGAAAAACTTGGGTGCAACCGTCCAATGACATGAATAAGCTGACTGCGGATCCTTTAATCGAGTACATGTTAATTTCAAACTAATAGCCTTGGAAAGCAACAAGTCGTTGTAGTATAGTGGTAAGTATTCCCGCCTGTCACGCGGGTGACCCGGGTTCGATCCCCGGCAACGGCGCAACAGGTTTTGGTTTTTATACATATTTTAAGTCAGACCTCAGGAGGGCCGATGGAATTACGTGTCGCATTCTTATTTGCTGAACGGGAGACAGCAAGTGGGGCACCCCACTCCGGAGACAGCCAATCAAAGTGGCGGCTCGGGTGGTCTTTCTTCCTTCCTTGGTCCCTGTTTTAGCATTTCAAGCCCTCATCGCATATTTCTCTCCGGTAATCTCCGTACGGTGCGTTTCAATCAATGACTGCGAATCGCTGGCTGAGGCCCGAGGTGAGCGCAGATCAACCTCCGAGACTCGATCCTTTCGTCTTGTACCAGATCGGCTTTGATTTTGTTGGCTAGGCATTTAATCCGGCGTCGTATTGTTTGTGTGTATGTAGGTTTATCCACTGTTCGCGGCCACAGGGGTCGCCATAGGGATCTGCGGGTTGAGCCTGTTCCGCCATATCACCATCAACCCTGAAGTCAGGTATGTCTCTCTATAAATTTGGACTGCAAAGCTTAATGCTTTAGAATTAGATTGTTGCTAATCTATGTGTTCAATTTGTAATTCGTTTATTTCTGTGCTATGCCAATAACTTATCCAATTCTCCGTTCAAAAAATCCCCGCCTAGACCATCTAGCTTGTTCAGACCCACTGTACACCTGCTTAGGTTGCTACTAAGTTGTATTCGATTGAGATTTTGATGAATTTTTAAATCTTTAATGAATCTATGAGTATTCAATCAGGATTTTAAGTGATTTCTAAAATTCGATGCGTATTTAATCAGGATTTTAAGATAGTTTATTAAAATCCTTATAAATTTAGATGTATCCAATTAGAATTAAAAAAAAAAATTATAACATTCTAGGTGTATTCAATTAGGATTTGATTTTAAAGAATTTCAAAAAGTTGAGGAATTTGAGGGAATTTGAGAGAATTTGTAGTGTATTTTAAGCATCTACAAATCTCACCCATCCCCATGAGATTTCGAGGGAATTGAATTAAATTTTTACTTGGAATCTCTACAAATCAATTAAACTCTATAAAAATCTATGGATTTATAAATCCATTAAAATCTCTCAATTTCCCAATTGAATACACTCCCCCCTTAGATAGAAAATAGATAACTTTTCTTTTATATTTTATTATTTTCAATAAATTGTAAAAGACTTATTGAACACTTAAATAAACACACATTATATGTTTGCTCCATGTTTTCATTATGTTCCAATACTTTATAATATAATTATATATATTTTAAGTATATACAAACATTTATTTACACAAAATACAATAGATTTATTTAAATCCGCCTAGTCCGCCTAGGTGCCTGTTTAGGCTTTGCCTATCCGTCTAGGCGCTAGACCTCAACCTGCCGTCCAACTAGCGCTTAGCGTCTTTTAGAACCTTGATCAAATTGGATGAATATTTCCAAGACGTAAAAACCTTAATTTTATTGTCAAATATTTGGGTTTAATTTAACATTAGTGGGTGGTCTAAATTGATTACAAGAGAGACCAAGTAAATTTTTGTATACCAAAATAAACCGATTTGTGATGGTATCGGGATGGGCTCGTTCGATGCTTAGGATTGGAGTGTATTGGATTATTTATTATTTTCAAGATGTGTTTGGACAAAGAAAAAAGGGAAATTTGTTCAACTTGAAGGTAGAAGATAGATTACTAATAAATGAAACTTGTTCCCAACAAATCCCGTAAAATGGTAGGATTAGAAGGGATACGTTTTCTTCATTTCTAATCCCCTCTAAACAAATAATCATTTGCCCCTACCTTTTAACCCATTTCCTTCACAACGAACGACCCCTCAAAGTGTGTGGTATTTTCTTCTTGCTCTGTTGGTTCTCTTCACTCTTACAAACCTGAAAGAATTATGAATTTGATGTGAAAATTATACTGGATGTCGTAGCGTATGGTGATACCATCTCTTTTTTCTTTCTGAATCAGAGTGAACAAGGAGAACCGAGCTGCTGGAGTATTGGATAATCACGCCGAAGGAGAAAAGTACAAAGAGAATTTCTTGAGGAAATTTGTCCGCAACAGGGCACCGGAGATTATGCCAGCCATCAATGGTTTCTTCACGGACCCGAAAAATAATTGAACTGGTTTGAGTACCGGTTGAGCGAAGAAGATGCCAGAGATGAGACTCAGTGATTGCTATTAGTTGTTGGAGCTTTAGAGGTTGTGTTTAATTTATACTTCCTATGTATTTGAAATAATGTGAGTGAATGACAATGTGCACTTGAATTTAGTTTTATTTGTGTTGATTAACTGCCTTTCGAGCATCGTATAGGATGGATGTTGCCTTCTGTATATCAATCGGTTGGATGGGATGTTTGGAAGTGCTTTTGGAACGAATTTTTAATAAAAACGCAAGTGAATTCTAGAAAAGCAATTGAAGTGCTTTTCATGCTTCTTTCAGGAAGCAGTTCAAGTGTTTTTGGAACTCAACAACATTTTTTTCTAAAAGGTTTTTTGTCATTTTAAAAGCACTTCTAAACTAGCATTTACATTATTTTAGCAATGGCAGATCTCTATACGATTGTTTCATGAGACGACATAAAGAAATATATATGCAAATTAAGATCATTTATTCCCACACAAGTTTTACTGAATCGAGAGAAAATTACTGCACATGTTGATCTTATTCTCTGCTGTATCATGTCATGCCTTTCCTTACCTTCTTTACACACAGCGTAAATGCATTTCATTTAACACCGAAACAGGCAAAAGTTGTGTTCAAGACACTCAAATCCTTAGCAAACAATACAATTTTAGCAACAAATGCTTCCTAAATATGAAATATTGTGTTTCGCACATCAAAGCCTGCCTCGTGACTAGTTCGATAATAGACAGATAGGCAACCCAGTGCAGAAAAATAAAGAATGAACGGAAGATTAAGGAAACACTCTAGAAAACTAAAGCAATATATTTAAACTGAAATTTTCTACAGAAATCACACTAACATTACTGATAGAAGTACACGCTCTCAAATTGATCAATCCACTTCAAGCTTCTCGTAAGTTGTTGTGCCAAAACTGGTAGAGAAGGCATGACTACCACCAGCTTGTACATCATGACTAAATTATGAAGGAAAGTGCTCAACATCCATTTAAGGACCAACAACTTGTTCTATTCTCATTCCTCAAAGTAAGCTCTTTGTTGTTTCCTTTTCCTGTAGTGAAGCGCAGAGAATTAACGGTTACTTTCTGTTGATTCGAAACATTTGCACATAATTGTTTGGAATGAGTGGTTTTGGAAATATGCACGGATACTGAGCCCGTGATGGCTCAACCTGAAATTTCAGTAGTGGGCCATGCGGATCTTGAGTCCAAGACTAGGTCACGATGGCTCACCTTGAAATTTCAGTAATGGCCTATCTACCGGGGAACGCACACTTTGTCCCCGTGAACATCAAGGACCCTGAGTCCCAAGATCCGAAGAGGAGATGAAAGACGAAGGACGAAGGACGAAGTACTTTATTCTTTCTTTTCTTTCACCTACAGATACCCTATGATACCTAAGGACAAGAAGGACGAAGGACAAGAAGGATGAAGTACTTTACTTTCTTTTCCTTTCACCTACACCCTGAGCCAGTCGATAATGGTCTTCACAGCTACCAGTTTCGGGAGCAGAAACAACTTCATGCCGGCGAGTTGTGGAACCGCGTCCCAGCATTCCACAAATCCGGTCAGTCCACCTATGAACGATGATGCTTGCTCCAATTTGTGAAGAACGTGGGAGGCGGCGGAAATTTCACTCTGGGCGGGCTCACGAGGCACGGCTTCCGGATCCTTTGGATCAATTCCACAGCACCTGCGTTCCCCGACAATTCTTGGGTAATCGGTTAAGCGGGCTCGCGGTGCATCTCCTCCGCCGCCGCCGCGGGCTCCGTATGCGATTCTTGGGTAGTCGGCTGACCCGGAGATTCTTGCGACTCAGGGTTCACCGCCACAGATACATTCCCCAGTGATTCTTCCCGGAGTTCGTTGAGACGTCGACGGGTATTTGGTTCGAAAAAGTTCTTAATGGCGCTCCGACCCATGCTCTGCCGGGGAGTGCATTTGTGGCCGTGAACCTGAGTCCCAAGAATAGCCGGCTCAACCGACTACCCAAGAATCGCCGGGGAACGCATCTGTGGCTGTGAACCCTGAGTCCAAAGAATCGCCTGCTCAGCCGACTACTCAAGAATCGCCGGGGAACGCATTTGTGGCCGTGTACCCTGAGTCCAAAGAATCGCCTGCTCAACCGACTACCCAAGTCTTTAGCTCATAGAACTGTGGTAAATAAGATAGTGAGCATTACCATCGTTTGAGGGTTGTGAGCAAAAAAGGCACCCCCTTTAACCCTCTACATAATTAGAATAGTTTAATAAAATATTATACAAAGCACAAGCTCCTATTCTCATGGAGGAATGTTTGTATTTTTTTTTTTTTTTTAAGATTAAGGAGCTCCCCGTTAAGATATTTTGTGACCAAATCGTGAAACTTTATGTTTATAATTAGAATCGTTCATATTATAAATCATTTTGTTGTATTCATATTACCTGATGCATAGGAGAATCACATAATCAAGACATACAAAATCTCCTTGATTAACAGAGATGAGAAACTAGCAGAAGAGAGAGAATGAATATCAGATTCGAAGAATCTTGTATAAGCCGTACAAAAGCTCTTCTCAATCATCTGGAATGAAACGAGCTAAACAAACAGCGCAAGGTTTGCCGTTAGGATAAAATCATAAATACGTTGCTTGGGCCAATCTTACTTAGACTCATTTGACGTTGGGCTTTGTCCTAACTATTAAATAAAACAAGAAGATGGTTTTTAATTAAAATACAAAGTTTTGAAGCACTTATCATTAGTTTTCCTAAAAATAAAAAAATGAAAGATTAAGGAAACACTCTAGAAAACTAAAGCAACACATTAAAACTGAAATTTTCTACCGAAATCAAACTAATTAACATTACTAATAGAAGTACACGACACGCTCTCAAATGTGATCGATCCACTTCAAGCTTCTCGCAAGTTGTTGTGCCAAACCTGGTAGAGTAGGCATCTGACTTGTACATCATGACTAAATTATGAAGGAAAGTGCTCAACATCCATTGAAGGACCACCAGCTTGTTCTATTCTCATTCCTCGAAGTAAGCTCTTTGCTGTTTCCTTTTCCTGCAGTGATGCACAGAGAATTAACGGTTACTTTCTGTTGATTCGAAACATTTGCACATAATTGTTTGGAATGAGTGGTTTTGGAAATATGCACGGATACTGAGCCCGTGATGGTTCAACCTGAAATTTTAGTAGTGGGCCATGCGGATCTTGAGTCCCAAGACCAGGTCGAGATGGCTCAGCCTGAAATTTCAGTAATGGCCTATCTGCCGGGGAACACACACTTTGTGCCCGTGAACATCAAGGACCCTGAGTCCCAAGATTCGGAGAGAAGATGAAAGAACTTGACCGTGAGTCCGCTCAGCCCGAGATTTCATTCGTGTCCTAGATTACCCAAGGATCGGTATTCTTAGGCGGAGTTATAGCGTTCATGGAATCCTGGGATGCGTTTCCCCAACTTGCTGCCATGAAAGTCTTTGCTTCCGAAGCTCTTGGCGGGCAAGACCGTCATTGATTTCATACTTCTGGTCCTTAGTGTATGCAGGTGATTAGGGGTTCTTCGTTTCTATCACAAATGTCTAGTAATTAGGGTTGTTCTTCGATTCTTTGTGGTGTAGTTGCGAATTAGGTGTAATTACATTCTTTCTGGTGCCCGAAAATCTAGAAATTATATCTAATTAAGCATATAAAAACCTACAATTAGTAAAATTTTGGGTCATTTCATTTGGCTGTGTGCATAAACAGTTAAGAGGGACAAAGACTGCCTCTAGATAACAGAATAAATCATACTTAAAAGCCGATGCTTGGGTAAAGTACCCCACATTTAAGGTATTTTTTTGGAAAGTCTCTAGTCTTTCAATATCTTAAACACTACTCTTTGTAAAAAATAATTAGTGGACTGATTAATTGCATTTTATTATCTCTTTTCAAAAGAAAATTACTTATTACTTATTTCTTAAGTATGTATCGACCCCGAAAGATGACTATGCTATACCTCCACAATTCCCTCATATTGTGCTTTCAATACTATCAGTATATCATTCTTCATACTTAGGAAACTATGAATATACATTCTCTTAATCTATCTTCATTTCCCATGCCCTTCACTAGTAAGCAACTCATGCTTACTAGAACTTTGCCTTTCTCCTTTCACAAAGTTTGCCGATGATAAATATGGAATCTCTAATATCAAATACTTGACCATTTTTCCATGGAAGGAATAGTAGATTGCACATATAACAAAGGCAAATACATGTATTTGAAGGCCTTACCTTTCAAATACCATTAGCACCATTGCACATGGCAGGTATGCGGTAGTTATAGAAACCAGTCGACTGAGATCAATGGATTTCTCCAACTTCCATTACGAAACAATTTTTCAAAAGCCACAATGGTTAAAAAACCATGATCCTGCATATATATTTGTGACCATAATTCCTCATCATCCATATCAGTTGAAAAGTACAACATGCATATTCATTGTAATAAACATTCAGACTATTGTAATCAACATTCATACCAATTCAAGTTCTGGTAACATCTGAGATGAATTGTCCGTACACTGCCTTTCTGGTGCTGAGACATCCCCAATATTATAGAACGCATGACCGGAAAACAAATTATTAAGCAAAGCTGTTTTTCTCAGCATCGATCTGAACCTCTAATTCACGATCCGAAACTATAATTCTTGATTCCTCAATTAGCTATTCACATTAATTAAATAAGAGCTTCAAAAGCATACCACGGCAACATCGCTGTAGGGGGAGACAGTGAATTTCTGAACGGAGCTGTAGTCCTTGGTCAGAAGATCTGCAACAGAATTCTAGGTGCAAATTACACGCAATTGAGAGCGACAAAACAGTAGATAGATCGCAGAGAGAGAGAGAGGGAATGAAAACAGTTGCTTACCTATGGCTTTTTTGCCGATGTCGGTGAAAGTCCAGGTCCCTTGCTCATCTTTACAGAGAGGAGAGAGAGAAAATAGACAACAAAACTACAAAAGTAAGTAGAGAAAGTTGATCTTAAAAAAAGAATTTTCATATTTATGCATCATGAATGCAAAAGGAAAAGAGACAACAAAGGAAAGGGGCTAATCACTCTGAATGGAAAAAAATTCAAGTCTATAACTGAAAAAATACATCTCCCTTGTCCCCAGAAAAAAAAGCATGAAATTCCATTTATAAATTAGTTCTAAAACTGTATAAATTTCAAAAGATGAAAATAAACACATAACCAGACATTTTCCTTTTCTTCTTAATCTTTCACTTGCATTTCCACTTTTGCACCCAATACATTAAAACTGAAATTTTCTACAAAAATCAAACTAATTAACATTACTAATATAAGTACACGACACGCTCTTAAATGTGATCTATCAACTTCAAGCTTCTTGCAAGTTGTTGTGCCAAAACTGGTAGAGAAGGCATCTGCCTTGTACATCATGACTAAATTAGGGAGGAAAGTGCTCAACATCCATTGAAGGACCACCAGCTTGTTCTATTCTCATTCCTCGAAGTAAGCTCTTTGCTGTTTCCTTTTCCTGCAGTGAAGCGCAGAGAATTAACGGTTACTTTCTGTTGATTCGAAACATTTGCACATAATTCATTAGAATTCAATGTCACGTTTACATAAGCATATATAATGAAATACAAGTTGCAACTCACTGGGCCAGTATAATCTAGAAGACGGGTACAGTAGATCTCTGATTCTTCAAATCCTTTCTGCTGCCTATAGTATTGAGCAAGATATAGCAGGGTTTCTACCATATTTGGTCCTTCCCTGTCTTCGGCTTCCATCCTCTCCAAATCCTTCTTGTAGTAATAAGCTGCCTCTTCAGAACGTCCAAGTTCAGAATTTAGCTTTGCTAATTGGTGCAGGGCAATTGCTTCCCTGTCATTACAATTAACTGCCCTTTTGTAACACTTCATCGCTTCCTCAGTCATGTGCAGCTGTTCAGTTTCATAACACTTGGCCATAGCAATCCACAACCGAGAATCATTTGGCTGCAAGAATACTGATTTCTTGAAGTAATAAAGAGCATACAAGGGCATGCTCATCATCTCATAAGCTTGTCCTAATCCATACCAAGCTCGATAATCACATGGATTTATATCTACAGCATGTCGATATGCCTCAATAGCAGCTGGGGTGTTTTTCATCTCAACATATTCATGACCCATAAGGGTCCAAGCAGATAAATAGTTTCTGTTCAATTTGAGTGCCCTCCTAAAGTACACAACCGCCTTCTCATGCTGCCCTTTTAAGCTGTAGTAATTTCCGATAATACAACAAGATTCAGGCCTGTATTTATCAGTGATAAATACTCTATGGGCAAGATAACTTAGTGCAGAGTAGCACTCCTTTGCATATAACACATTGGAATACATGTCCATGTCTTCCACTCGATAAGGGTCATTCCTGAGAAGTTCTTCAAAAATTGCTTCAACTTGTTCAAATTCCCTGAGATTGTATTGTGCCTTTGCAATTTGAGCCTGAATGTAATTACTGAAAACAAAAGTGCCCTTAAGATATTCATATTTTTTTAAGGATTCACTGTGCTTCCTCAGTTCTTGATAAGCACTGGCGAGAAAGAAGTCCTTCATCCAATGGTTATTGAGCTTAAGGCTGTTCAAGACATCAACTGTAGAACACAGCGACTGCAGCTCCGACCAGGCACTCCAGTTCCAAGGGTAGCTATTAACAGACTCCACAAGAACTGTAAGAGCAAGACTCTTGCTGCCTTTGTCTTTGAGCACAAGGCCATACAAGTAGAGTCCAAAAGGATCAATAGTCCCATTCTTGCGAAGGGTTGATAACTCCCTCTCGAGAGAAACCAGTTCACCATTCACAATATCGCTCTTTCCTAGGGGCCCCTCAAGTTCTATCATTTCTTCCTCTTTCCGCTTTTCTCCAGCCTTCATCAAGCAATAAAAACAAAGAAAAATATACAACTATAAAATCTGAATGAAATAAGTAGGTTCATAAAAATCAAGGATTTTTTAACACGAGAGAAGTTTCTACTACTTCTATCATGTAGCATTAAACTGACATAGATTTCTTAAAGTACCGATCAACCAAAATGTAAAATCTCGTTAGATTCCTAAACCCAATTGCCGATTGGAGTTGTCTTTCACCCGTTTTGTTGTATGTTTAATCCTATTTGCAACATTGGATTCCTATTTCATAGAAAAACTTGCCTTCTCGTATTTAAGTCTCAAGCTTGTTTTGCACAAAGCATTGTGTGGCTTTCAAGTGCCACGTCAGTCTTGTTTACGGGGATGTTCTCGGCCTAGTTTTTCTTTGGCTTTATGGATACACTTCGCCGAGAGTGTTCTTTAGCTTATTTGGGTCATAGGGTTCTTGAGTGATACACACTCGTAAGTGCTCTCTTAGAAGACTCTGTCCTCTCCGACTGGACATAGGCTTGCTAACGCCGAACCAGTATAATTGTTGGTGGTGTTCTTGGTTAGATTACCTATATACTACGTATTCTCATCAATTTCAAACTTGTAAAGATTCAAATTTATGGGCGAAACACACTGAAAAATCTTTGACTTGCAGAGAGTGAAAGAAGAAAGTTACAAACCAGATAAAGAGCATAGGAGCGTAGGAAGACCGACTTCTTTCCGTTCTGATCACGAAGCACATGAGCAGCTCTTCTGTACTCCCTGCAATCAAAATACGACTTAGCAAGGAGGTAGAAATCGCCGTCCACAATGTCATCTTCCTCCATCACCGGAGTGGACACATACGACACGCCGGCAGCCGGCGTCGAGGTGACGTCGTTGGTGCGGAATCTGCGCCGGATGCTGGAGCTCCCGCGCTGGAATCTCGTGTTCGCAGGCGTGAACTTTACCGGGTCTTGCTCGATGATGCCGACGAGCTGCTCTGCCGCCCTGCATAATCATTGAAACGACGAAGCATCAATTGGATGTAAAGAATTGAAATTTGAAATGGGGATTTAGGGATTTAGGGTTTTGGGAGGTACCATTTGGAAGCCGCGTAGAGGCAGCGATCGCTCAGCTGTCGAATCGCAGTTCGAAGCTCGATTCTGTAGTTCTCTTTCGAACCCATCTAATCGATTGACTCGCTCACTCACTGACTCAGCCAATGCTGCAACTGTTCGCCGGGGGCATCTAACGTGCGCCGTGAGTGACGGTTGCTGCTGACTGCTCAGCCACCCCGCGCTCTCTGTTTTCAGATTTTTCAAAAACAGGATCGAAATGTTTTGGGTTCTGAGAGGGCTTTTTAGTATTTTAACTTGGATGGGCTGGGCTGGTATTTTTGTACCCGTTTCTACGTAAGCCTGTTTTAAATTTACAACCGTTCAGATGGATCTAGCGGTCTAAAACGGGTACCCACCTCGATCATTCATCAGGAGAAATTCTTAAATACAACCAGCAAACTATATGCTAGGGAGAAATTCTGGTTAATACAATGGGAGTTTGAGATTTATCATTTATATACTGGTCCGTACAGATCGAAGTTTTTTGAACGGCTTTTTAGCCAAAATGGTTATTGAGATTTGCCTAACTCTTCACTTTGGTCCCTGAGATTTGAAATCAATAGAAGTGGTCCCTAATATTATCTACAATCAATCATTTTGGTCATTTGATGAAAAATTATTAAATAAGGATCAAAATGACAAAATTACCTTCAATATAATAAACAATAGCACAACAAATGATTTGACAAAAATTGAGGGTATTTTTGTCATTTTATCCTTATTTTATGGAGATTTTTCACGGAATGACCAAAATGATTGATTGTAAACAAACTTAGGAACCAATTATATCGATTTCAAATCTCAATGACCAAAATGAAGAGTTATGTAAATTAATGGATTTATAAATTCAATCGAGAATTTAAGAGACTTTAATGGATTTATAAATCCATGAATTTTTACGGAGTTTAATTGATTTGTAGAGAGTCCATATAAAATTTTGATTCAATTTCATCGAAATCTCATGGGAAGATGTGAGATTTGTGGATGCTTAAAATACACTACGAAATTTCTCCAATTCCCTCTAATTCTTCAACTTTCTCAAACTTTTTAAAATCAATTTATAATTAAATACACCTAGAATGTTATAAATTTCTTTAAAATCCTAATTGAATACATCCGGATTTCTAAGAATTTTAATAAACCATCTTAAAATTATAATTGAATACACTTTAAATTTCAAAGAATCACTTAAAATCCTGATTGAATATCTCTAGATTCATTAAAAGAATTAAAATCCCTCAAAATCCTAATTGAATACACATCCCCAAGTTTAATATGATTTTATGTAAATTATTTCTTACCTAGAATTGTAACGTCTTATAAACCCCTCCTTGAGAGATGAATAGAACACACAATTATTCCAAAAGAGAATGAGAAGCACTAAGGTTTTTAATTTTCGACTAGTTCATAATAAAAATACTTCTAGTATTCAAAGGGGAGGCCATTTTCCTGAATCAAACTCATTGTTTCCATGCATTTTAATCTGAATTGCTAGCATGATTTTCGAAATCTCGAGGCCAACTCTGAATGATGGCCATTGTGGAAACATGCTGATTGAGTATACCTCTATAAATCTATCCAAAGATGTTAGCTTTGTGCAATCATCATGCATTTCTGTTTGCAGTTATATCGTCCCAGAGTATAGCTTTCTCGACACCCGTGGATCGGTGGCTTATGAAGGAAAAATCTTTGCATTTACTCATCATACTTGCTTGTCAATGACTATATATTTTGAAACAGCTTCTAGGTTGTTTCCTTCATAAGCCCCCAATCCCTGTACTCTGGTATAATTAGACTTGACTTGCGCAGTTAATTCGAGACTCTCTTCCTTAACACGATCACTATTGTCATAACAAGAATATGTGATTGTTATCGAGGACTGTAAATGCAAAGATGTCATGATTTTTTTTTAGTTTTAGGCACAGGGAACTTTCTTTTGCACAGGGAACTTTTTTTTTTTAGTTACAAGCAACCTGCATCAGTTGTGTATAAATGCCTAAAACCACCAAATTGTAACTAACGTTATTTCTTTTGATAGACTGAACTTTACCGGGCTTGCAAGAGGCTTGTATCTCATTTGGTTAAGAGTATTCACTCTTGCGCAGTTGCATTCGAGATCCTAAGTTCAATTCTCCCCTCCCCAGTTTTGCTCGCATAAATAGAAGTACAGCCCTAGGGTTCTGATTCTAGACAATTTAGTAATAGAAATCCAATTATGATTGTCCTCAATCGAACTTCTCCTCAATTCAACTCCCCTCATTCCATTTCCGGATTAGTGAACCAACACTAAAATTTAATAAATGATAAATAAACTCATCACTTTAACCAACACTAAAATTTAATAAATTAAAACTTCAATACAATAGTATATTCATTTGAAAGTTTGAAGGCTAGAACCTAAAAGCAGACTATAAAGTTCTTACTGAAATTACATAGCTTTACGTAGGCAACGAAAAAAATTGAGCATTTGATTTTGTAGTAATAATTTTAACTTAGGCCACCAACCTAATAATTCCTGACTCCGCCGTTGCGTCTCATCATCCCTGTTGCTGCTTGGTCTTCTAGAGGTCTCCCGTAGTTGTTTGCGTTTAGGAAGTGTCGTCGGCCACCATGGGTGCATATATGGAAAGACAACTCGTCGGTACACAACATGATCATAAGTGGGCTCAGTTTTCCAAACCACTTTTACCGTTTTTGCGCCAATGTTATAAATAACAACGTATCCACGTACTTGTACATATAAGATATCCTCATTATTTGGGTCAAAACCGAGCGTCCTTACCTTTTTCTCCTTCGATTCCATGGCCAATGGATTTTGCGATTTCATCCAGTCCAGGGAAACTCTGCCTACTAAATACCAATATTTGCCAGCGTTATTGGCCTCTTCATCTTCCAAGTACTCCCAAACACTCAGAAAAATTGGACGGTTTTGATTTTGAGAGAACTGGCACATTCGCATACAATATCCTTTTCGAGATCTTGCTTTAATGGATTCTAGGATTTCAAAATATGAATGGATGGGAGTGATGAACTGATCATCTTGAGGCCCACGAATGCAACGCAATTTAAGATGTTCAATATCCAAACCGATCGCCCAGCCAGCGTTAAAGTTCCACCAATACAGATTTCCTTTGTAAGCAACCGCTGTGCGATTCAAACCACCAAGTGAAAATCCTGATGCAATATGTTCTGTCCATTTACCAGTCTTGGAAGTGAAAATCTCGAGCTTTATTTTCGAGGGCTGCTGCAAGGATGAATGAGTAAATCGCACGATCCTGTACCTACTCTCAACGTTAAGTTGGAATGTATTACTTTTTTCCTTTCGGCTATCGTTGCCATCTTCCCTGCATTCCTTCTTATAGTAGTAGGGTTCGCAGATAAATCCGACCCACGCTTCCTCGTGGCAGCATTGATGAGAAAGGGAAGGAATGGCGTCCCATTGCTTGGTGGATGGATTGCAGACGTAGTAGTCCGAACTAGTCTTGGCTGCGCAGCATAATACTAAGTCCCGACATGCCGCTACTACAATTGGTTCCTTGTCTGGTGTGTCGACAGGCCTTTGAAAACAAGGGAGGAAACTCAAAGAGAAGCTGCGGGGGCGGCCTTGGTTTTCGGCCACCAGTGGCTGCTCCGACATGGTAAAGAAATCCCTCGCATCCTTTGGATTCGTGAAGATCAGAGTAGTTGGCTCCGGCGTCCGCTTTTTATCTTGGACACACAAAAAGCATAAACGAAAGTAATCATCAGAGAGGAGACTGAACCAACGCTTGGAAACACACCTGCATTGAACTGCGGATTCGCGGGGAAGTCGACAAAGGATTTCCACCAATACAAAATCAGGGAGATCATCAATATACAACATGATCTTTGTCGTTTGATCGATGTAGTTGTGATTGTGCAGATTGTTTGATTGATTGCTAATGGCACTTACTAATATATAGTGCATTTGTAATCCTGGTCATCTTTGGAAAGATATCCGTTATGAAATAGGATTATGAAGAACAATCAAATTAGAATACAAATTGGAAACAACTAATGGAGGATTACATATTATTTATTTATTAGGCTAAACTAGATCCAAACGATTCGTCAAATCCTATTATCCTAATTCAATAAAAAAATTTCTTTTGTGGGATGTGGTTTTTATTGCTGTTTGTTACCAGAAAGCTGGAAATTTTTCCTCCCATATTAGCCTTACTAGTGACTAAGTGATATATCATATATGATGTTTAGGGTAGACTAGTAGTAGTAATTTTCATGCTCCTGTTTTCTCTTTCTTTTTAATCCTTTTTTATTAAAAAAGAATCTGAAGGATGTTGGACAGGCCTGGGCCTATTCTTGTCTCTCTTCGGCTCCGCCAGTAAAGTTCACACATAGGGCCAAGTACAACGCTCTGTTAAGCTATAACAAAGGGATAGTTTTAGTTCATTAAGCTAAAAAATACTAATTGTTTGACTTATTTTATGAGTTTTTTAATTGTCGTAGCCCACCTAGAAAATGAAAAGTCTGAATCGTAGAAGTGTTTTTAGGGAAAATAAGAGTTAATAAATGATAAATAAACTCATCACTTTAACCAACACTAAAATTTAATAAATTAAAACTTCTATACAATAGTATATTCATTTGAAAGTTTGAAGGCTAGAACATAAAAGCAGGCTACAAAATTCTTACTTCAAATTATTACTCAAATTACATAGCTTTACGCATGCAACAAAAAAAAAAAAAATTGAGCATTTGATTTCGTAGTAATAATTTTAACTTAGCCCACCAACCGAATAATTTCTGGCTCGGCCATTGCGTCTCGAGGGATTGAGGTGTCGAGAAGCAGTTCTGAAATTTATTTGTCTTAGAGGAAGTATATTATTGATTTTCTACACGAAACCGTCATGTCAACTTGTCAGCCAGTAGCTACTCCATTAGAGGAAGGATTGAAGCTTAGTGTTTACAAAGAGAGATAAGCCGTTTAATGTACTTGGCACACACAAGACCGGACCTTGCATATGCCTTGAGTGTTGTGAGTCAATACATGCATGATCCTGGAGAACAACATATGAATGCAATGATGAGGATTTTGCGATACTTGAAGTGAAGCCCAGGCGAAGGAATTTTGTTTAAAAAGAATAATCATCTTATAGTTGAAGGTTATACTGATGCAGATTGGGTAGGATCAGTGGACGGCAGGAGGTCAACATCAAGTTACTTTACATTCGTTGGGGGTAACTTGGTTACATGGAGGAGTAAGAAACAAAATGTGGTTGCCCGTTCTAGTGCAGAAGTTGAATACATACGTATGGCCTTAGGAATTTGTGAAATTTTGTGGCTTAAACTTCTGCTAAGGGATTTGGATATAAAACATGATCAGCCTGTGAAATTGTCTTGTGATAATAAAGCTGCCCGTGACATTGCACGTAATATGGTACAACACGATAGAACAAAGCATGTTGAATTTGACTGGTTCTTCATCATAGGAAAATTGGAAGGGAAGATAATCGAGGTACCGACAATAAGAATGGAAATTAGTTGGCATATATCATTACAAAGGTTGTTTCAAGTCATAAGTTTTCAAGTTTCTTACACAAGTGGGCATGTGTGACATATATGCACCAACTTGAGGGGGAGTGTTGACTTTTTGTGTATATTCCTGTAACCTTGGGATTTTTAGTTTAATATGATTTTATGTAAATTTCTTTCCTTATTGATAGGATTGTAACATCTTATAAACTCCTCCTTGAGAGATGTATAGAACACACAATTATTCCAAAAGAGCATTCTCTTCTGGAAGCACTAAGGTTTTTAATATTCGACTAGTTCCAAACGATTCGTCAAATCCTATTATCCTAATTCAATAAAAATTCTTCTTTTGTGGGATGTGGTTTTTATTGCTATTTGTTACCAGAAAGCTGGAATTTTTTCCTACCATATTAGCCTTACTGGTTGTGGAGCCAAAAATATTCACTAGGCGACACGTGGATTTTTGGACAAAATAGGACAAAAATACCCTCGAGGCATACCGGGTCTCCTACACGCGAGCAGTGGAGAATCATCCATCAACCAAGTCAGGAGTACCCAAAATGGGTAACAATTCAAAACCTATTTCATATATGTTTTTACCTCATTTTTTCCTTATTCAATTAGCCATTTATTTCAAAAACCACCAAAACATTCATTTTATGTTTAAATAGCCAAATAAATTGGCTAATTAAACCTAAATTAAACCTAAAAACCCTAGCCACCTCCTAACTCTATAAATAGGCACCTATTCTCATCAAAAAATCAATTCCAACACTTTGGCAAAAATCCCAAAATTCTCTAAACACTCTTTCTCTCTAAATTCTAACTTTGGCATCGGAGGTTCTTCGGCCAAAGCCCCCCCATTCATCGTGGGCGCGTGAGGCTTTTGGCCTTAACCTAAGGTGCTAGTTGTTTTGTAGGTGCAAAATCGTCCAAGATCGAAGAGGAGAAAATTTGCATCCACAAATTGGTGCTTTCATTGAGAGTTGAAATCCATACTCGTAGAAGACTCTCGCACAAAAAGGTTTTTTCTTTATTTTCTAGTCCATTTGAATATTTTTCATACATTCTTATTATTAGAATTTTTTACTTGCAAAGGTTCTGTGATAAAACGTATAAACAAAATATAATGGCTAGAAATTTAAAAAATTCCACAAGTGAAAATTCTAATGTTCAAGAAATGGGATTGCGGAGATCCGTGAGGCTAAATGCGACAATAAGGGGAGCGGCATCATCATCACGAGCTTCCACCATGGGAACCACCGTGGTGGCTACCTCGGTAGCCACCCGCGGCGAGGTCCATGGTGCCTTCACCACGGCCACCATGGGAACCACCACGGTGGCTACTTCAGTAGCCACTCATGGCGAGGTCCATGGAGCCTTCACCACGGCCCGGAGATCCGTGAGGCAAAATGCGACAATAAGGGGAGCGGCATCATCACCACAAGCTTCTACCATGGGAACCACCGTGGTGGCTACCTCGGTAGCTACCCGCGGCGAGGTCCATGGTGCCTTCACCACGGCTACCATGGGAACCACCGCAGTGGCTACTTCGGTAGCCACTCGTGGCGAGGTCCATAGAGCCTTCACCACGGCCCGAGCCGTGCCATCCAAGGCTCACGGTACCAAGACCACGATCCAAGCCGTGCCATCTAAGTTTACATGGACCCAAGCCCAAGCCTCGCATTCACATGCACCGCCCATTGAGCAGCCTGCTCCCGTGATCCAGCCTGCTCCCGTCAAGCAACCCACTCTCACGGCCCAACCTGCTCCTGCCGAGCAGCCTGCTCTCGTGACCCAGCCTGCTCCCGACGAGCAGCCCACTCCCGTGGCCCAGCCTGCTTCCGTCGAGCAGCCCACTCTCACGGCCCAACCTGCTCCTGCCGAGCAGCCTGCTCTCGTGACCCAGCCTGCTCCCGACGAGCAGCCCACTCCCGTGGCCCAATCTGCTTTCGTCAAGCAGCCCACTTCGGTGGCCCAGCCTGCTCCTGCCAAGCAGCCCACTCCCGTGGCCCAGCCTGCTCCTGCCAAGCAGCCTGCTCTCGTGACCCAGCCTGCTCCCGACGAGCAACCCACTCCCGTGGTCCAGCCTGCTTCCGTCGAGCAACCCACTCCTGTGGCCCAGCCTGCTCCTGCCAAGCAGCCTGCTCTCGTGACCCAGCCTGCTCCCGACGAGCAGCTCACTCCCGTGGTTCAGCCTGCTTCCGTCGAGCAGCCCACTCTCACGGCCCAACCTGCTCCTGCCGAGCAGCCTGCTCTCGTGACCCAGCCTGCTCCCGACGAGCAGCCCACTCTCACGGCCCATCATGCTCCAGTGGCTTTCCAAGCAGCCCAAGTCGACCCAAGACTATCTCAACCATCCGGACCTACCATCGAGCCGGAGGCATTCTCACCACATTTTTTCGTAGATTTGACATTTCCCAACTCAAATCTCGCGCCCGGAGTCTACCACCTTTCCACTGCCCAATGAGGCGCATTCCTTCCAAGCTTTTCTAATCCAAATGGCGAACAACACTTGTCTCGACAAGTCATAGAGTTGACGAGCGCCCTTGCACAACAGAAAACCTTGGTGAATCAACTTTTGCAATGTATCGGGATCCAACGTGCCCCGGACGAGGTATCCCAAAGTAGGACAAGGGCAGACGAACATTTCCAGCAGCGTCCCGATAAGCAGCTACTCGACCAGCCACGAGCCGAACGTTTGGGCAGTGTACATTCCCGTCTTAGAGCGCGAAGGAGCATGCACTCTCGACTAGGCCCACGGAGGAGCATACATTCACGGTTGGGGTCATACTCCGATAGTCAACATGAGCAACCTTCCGGGCAAAGTGTCTATTCGCAGCTAAGCCCACAAGGAGCGTCTTCCACCTCACATCAGAGTAGGCAGCACGACGGACGGAGAGAAGTAGTCACTCAATCCAGCTCAAGTTCAACCAGCAGCCTGCGAAGAACTCGTTCGCCTACTAGGAACTTACCACATGCACTGCATCTGCGGCATAGACGAGCCAAACACATGGAAGAGCAGCCTAGACCAGCAAGTCATGACTGGGGGCAGCCGAGAGCTTTGCTACCCCAACAAAGGCAAATTCAGGAAGAAGTAGAGAGACTCTTGACCAAGCGATTGCATGATTTCCAACGCAACGAGGTCACCAACGAGGCACTACGACGGAACATAACCAACATAAGCAGGTCACCCTTCACGGAGGAGATCGAGCAGGCAGAGCCTCCACGCGAGTTCAGCATGCCACATTTCACATCTTTCAAAGGGGATGAAGACCCGGAGAGACACTTAAAACGTTACCAAAGCGCAATGATCCTTTATCGAAACAACGATGATCTCATGTGCAAGATATTCGCCACCACTCTATAAGGCGAGGCGCAAGATTGGTTCTACACCCTGCCGCCACAATCCATCCGAAATTTCTATGAACTTTCTTTGGTTTTCACCAAAGAATATTCATCTTATCGCTCGATCAAAAAGAAGTCTGACCATTTGTTCGAAGTCAAGAAAAACCCAAAGGAATCGCTTCGCGACTATGTGAGGAGGTTCAAAATAGAGAAGGCAAAAATAGTTGGATGCAACGACTCGATAGCTAGAGCAGCCTTCCAAAAAGGACTTCCAGCAGACCACCCGTTATTCGGAAAATTGATCATGAAAGATGATCTAACTCTAGCAGACTCTTTTGCTTTGGCAGAGAAGCATGCACTTTGGGATGAGGCTTGCCAATGCACATTCAAGGACCTAAAGAAGTACCCGACATCACCTCCCTATAAGCAGCGGAGGACTTATTCGCATGTTTGACGGTATCTAAAGTAGGAATAAGCTCTACCATCATGCGAGAAGAGCTGGGGGCCCGACTACCTATATTCCACAGTTTAAAAGCTCTCCTCGATGCTATCAGTTGTATTCCACAGTTTAAAAGCTATCATTGATGTTATCAGAAATTCAAAAGCTAACTTTGGCGATTGTTGTTGTAACCTAAAAGCTTAAGTTTTACCTTCAAACGCACGCAGTCATCCTAATGACGTACTATTCTGCCCAATCCAGACGCGCGACGATAAAGGCGTAGACCTTGGCGGATGTAAAGTTTTCTGACGAACGCAACACTGGAAGGACACACTCGAAAGCAAGTTTTGTCCTCGTCACCCTAAAAGATTCTACATAGGAGCAACATGTACCGGCAGTTAAGTACCATTTCTTACTGCGCATCACACGGCCCTAGCCGACCCTTGCTCAATGATTCAACTCTAGAGTGGCCCAATACCGGCAGTTGAGCATCTCCTGTTGCGTATGACATGGCCCCATCTCCACAGCTCCCTACTGCGTCTTCACGCCGAGCCTAGGTGACGCAACAGAGCGGCCCAACGATGCCTCAGAAGTAGCCGAGCACACTCTAGCAGCGCCTACTTCACCCGATGGAGACTTCTGGCATTTGCATGTCGACGACGCAGAAAAGCCTTCATCACTGCCGGCAGAGAAGGCTCCAAAAAGATGGATCCCATCTAGGAAGGTCCGTACAAGATCAGCAGAGTAGGGGGCAAGAGTAATTACACCCTCACCACCATGAAGCGGCAAAAAGATTGAAAAGAAATGGATGGCCTACAATCTGAAGAAGTACCATGTGTGACCTCCCGCTACATCAAAACCCGAAGACTCAATAAGCTCGACGGGCACCACCTCACAAACTGAGGACTATCCAGTTGTTATGCAGTTCCTACCTTACAACTAAAGTTCTCGTTCGTTTCACTCATTTTTCAATGAGGAATTTAGAAGTAATCACAACTTGGCTTGGCTGTATGCTTACAACAACTAATCACTCCTGCACTTCAAAAGAAGACTGCGCCCTTCTTAGGGACTCATCGCAGGAATTGCGCCCCCCGAGGGACCAACCATGCTCTCCAGTGCGAGAGGGTAAACCAATTCTCCGACACCCATATGGGTCAGCTCTCCAAGACGGGAGGATAAAATTTACACTCCAAATATCCAGACGTGGATGAGCCTGACTGCCCTAGTATAACTAGATGCACGATGGCTTGCGCCGGGATTCCTAGAAGTAGCCGCAATGGTCTTTTTCAAGGCTTAGCTAACTGAAGGATTTTGGGTCTCTTGGCCTAATCCGTGGGGAACCGGGCCCTAGAGACGGAGAGGGCACATTACGCAGTACATCCGATGGACGGCTGCCCTGGAATCCTAAAGCTGCTACCGAGTGCACTAAGGTAGCCTACGGATTCCGGAAGACTGCCTACGGCTTGCCCTTCGAGCAGTGAAGCCGCACTAGACTTATACAACCGCACATTCTTGTGAAAGGTTAAACAAGCTAGCGCGCATATACGAAGTTTTATCCACTGCCGACATGCTACGTAGTCGATAAGCTTCACCTCTGCCAAGCGCGGAACAACCTACACCAAGTCCTAAAGTGTTGTGATACTTGCTACGCAACCTACGGAATTGAAGAAAGTCAAGGTTAACAGCCTAGTGGTTACGCGGACTTGTCTGCTTCTGTAAGTAAGGCATCCGGCTGCCAACCCTATGGCTAACAACTTTGCAAAGTTCTACACCAACACCTACGGCTGCATAGGCTACGCGAGTTTGTCTGCTTATAAAAAAGTAGCATGCCTGCCACTGGTCCATCAAGTCTAAAGGTTAGGGCATGAACAAAAGAAGTGAAGATGAAGAAAAATGAAGGAAAACATGTTTATAAACAACTAGCAAAGGCCGAAGGAGTTCAAGCAAAACAAAAGCTACAAGGAAAAACAAAGAAAATCCTAAAGGCTACCTAAAATACTACACTACAGCAGCTTGGACATCCCACGACTACTCAGTCGCCACACCTTCAACAGCCGTAATGCTCTTAGCAGCGGCATCATCCGACGCTTCACCCCTGACTGCCCAGCCTGGGCACTAACTTCTCCAACTACTTCACCAATGGAAGCCTTAAAAGTAAAAGCAAGCAAGTCTTCCGGAGAAATAGAGAAGGTCTTAAAACCTCAAGCCTATCATTCTCACCCTTCAGCTGCTCATTCTTCTTAAGCAGACTAACACGGACGCACTGCAACTCATCCACTACCTTCTTAGCATAAGCAGCGAAACGAAGCTCAGAAACTGCAAACTCAAGATCTTGAATCTGAGGTATGTAACATCCAATCTCCTTCTATGCACTTTCATGCTTAACTTGGATCGCGTCAAGCCTAGTCTTCAAGTCAACGATCTTTTGGCGAATGGTCTCAAGCTGCAAAGGAGTGGGGGCAGACATATGAGACCCCTTCAAAGCAACGAGCTCAGAATTTGCCATAGTATTTGCCGTCTCCTTAGTAGCCTTACTATATCTGCATCATAGCAAGTAGAGAAGTCATTCTATAATTGGGTCGTATGCTTCGCAAACGAGCTTGGGCAAACACCTTTCTAACGCCATCAACAAACTTGGCACAAGCATCCATGTTTTCAAGAGATCTGGTTTCAAAAGCACATAGATCTCAGCAGCCTTCCCATAAGCAGGCTTAATGGATTTCTCACAGCTGCCTACGTGAGCAGTCTCCTCATTCCCAGCAGGCGAATTAGTCTCAACAACATAAGGAATGGGCCTTGATGCCACTTTAGCAGCAGAGTCAACCTTATCGCTTTTCATAATAGCAAACCTCTCCAAATGCGCCACATGCTCAGATCTAGCAGCCTCATTTTTCGTCCCCTTGGAAAAAGTCAAGTCAATCACAAGCCTGAAGGCAGTCGGCGAACCCGTGCGAGCGAAAGAAGCCTTTGGTTTTTTCTCAGCCGGCATCTCTTGAGCAGGTAGGGAAGATCCCTTTTCCTACCTTCACTTGTAGCAAGATCCACAACAGTGATTGGACGAGCCAATGCATCTGCCTTGATCCTACTCACCTCCTCTTTCGGGAACAGCCCACATTTCTCTCAGCGAATAGGACTAAGCAGCCAACGACATTTATGGTACTCAGCAGGGGAGCTCAACCAGCATTCCAGCAGGCAGAAGGCATGCATACCCAACATTCCAGCAACCCATGAGGCCCACAATCTCCTCATTTCTCTCAATCGCCAGCCTGGCCTGAGTTAAGTCCAAGAGCCCAAAGGACATGAGCCATGAGGCTCGCCTAGCACTGCGCCCCAGCGCCACAATCCGCGACCCCAGCCGCACAAGCTACCCTTGGCTCAAGCCAAGCCAAGTTTGCCCAAGCAGTGGTCCCTGCCACGACATTTCCTCGGCCCATGCCGAGCCAACTCCTGGCCCCTGCCAGCCGACGTACTGCACCACCCCGACGGCTGCCCCGCAATAGCACTAATCCAAGAAGAAGGCAAGAAAAATTAAATTTTTCTTACATCGGTGCGGCACGGAGAAGATGAAGAAATCAACGAAAGACGGTCCTTTGCACGGGTAAGATGTAGAAGATTGCTAGAGGAGGGGGAACAAATATCCTCTAACTTTCTCTCTCTTGTGGGGTAGAATAAATTGCTCTCCAAAGTTGATTTAATAACCCACTTAAGGTGGACTTAAATAGGCTTTGAGAGAAGTTTATTTCCCTTTCCTAGAAGGGCCTAATTTCCAATTAAAGAGAGAATCAACATCAAAATAAGAAGCAATCCTACGTTTCCTAAAGCAAAAAGATCTCTACACCTGCTGCCCTTTCCTACGAGCAGCCCAACAGGTGTGGGGGCATTTGTGGAGCCAAAAATATTCACTAGGCGACACGTGGATTTTTGGACAAAATAGGACAAAAATACCCTCGAGGCATACCGGGTCTCCTACACGCGAGCAGTGGAGAATCATCCATCAACCAAGTCAGGAGTACCCAAAATGGGTAACAATTCAAAACCTATTTCATATATGTTTTTACCTCATTTTTTCCTTATTCAATTAGCCATTTATTTCAAAAACCACCAAAACATTCATTTTATGTTTAAATAGCCAAATAAATTGGCTAATTAAACCTAAATTAAACCTAAAAACCCTAGCCACCTCCTAACTCTATAAATAGGCACCTATTCTCATCAAAAAATCAATTCCAACACTTTGGCAAAAATCCCAAAATTCTCTAAACACTCTTTCTCTCTAAATTCTAACTTTGGCATCGGAGGTTCTTCGGCCAAAGCCCCCCCATTCATCGTG
This sequence comes from Malus sylvestris, assembly GCF_916048215.2. Taxonomy (NCBI): domain Eukaryota; kingdom Viridiplantae; phylum Streptophyta; class Magnoliopsida; order Rosales; family Rosaceae; genus Malus; species Malus sylvestris. The sequence goes on along the minus strand of NC_062273.1, from coordinate 25,840,657 downwards.
GGCGCGTGAGGCTTTTGGCCTTAACCTAAGGTGCTAGTTGTTTTGTAGGTGCAAAATCGTCCAAGATCGAAGAGGAGAAAATTTGCATCCACACTGGTGACTAAGTGATAAATCATATATGATGTTTAGGGTAGACTGGTAGTAATTTTCACACTCCCATTTTCTCTTTCTTTTTAATCCTTTTTTATTAAAAAGGAATCTGAAGGATGTTGGATAGGCCCGGGCCTATTCTTGTCTCTCTTTGGCTCCGCCGGTAAGTTCGCACATAGGGCCAAGTACAAGTAAATGAATGTTCCAAGTAAATGAAATGAGCAATGCATTGTCCTTAGCACTACAATCAGATTGTTTTGTTTTGTTTTGGCATTAGAATAAATAGAGATATATTCTCCCAAACGATTCTGATTTGTTTGGCGTGCATGCTCTTTCTCTGGATTGATCATAAGTTGTTGTTTTAGGGATAGTTTCTTTGCTTCTCTTAATTATGTTCATGGCTTATATCTCCGTCAACCACTCGAATTTTCCCAGAAAGTGATGCGCCAAATTTTTGCATTGGTTTCAAGCCTGGGCTCAGTTTTTAGTCCATTGCTTTCAACTCTGGGCTCAGTTTTTAGTCCATTGCTTTCAACTCTGGGCTCAGTTTTTAGTCCATTGGGTTCAAGGTCCAATTACTTTTCAAGGCCCAATTACTTTTTTCTCCGAGCTACTCAATATGATTGCCAATTGATGAGTGTACGTGCCCAATTCGAACCTGCCATTTACAATATTTTTGTTCACTATGGTGATGCTCACACTCGGTTTATAGTTGCTAGACATAAATTTTAAAATTTAACTCATGTAACTGTGATAAATAAAATAGTGAACATTATCACTGTTTAAGGGTTATGAGCAAAAAATGCACTCCTTTAAATTCTCTACATAATTAGAATAGTTTAATAAAATATTATGCAAAGCACAAGCTCCTATTCTCACGGAGGAATGTTTGTTTTTGTTTGTTTTTTTTATATTTTTTTATCCTTCATATTATAAATCACTATATTGTATTCATATTTACAAATTCAGTTAAAAAACAAGGTTCTTTAGTCAATCAAATGTAGCAAGTTAAAATGTAGCAAGTTGATAAGCAATTCGCAATGCTTTTAACGTGTCTAACAATTTATTTTTATACAGTTCAATAACAAAACGGTCTCATATTTTATTGTTTAAGAGCCAACAATCTAGTAATTCTTCTAATTTGTCACTGTACACAACACAATTACTGTTTTGGCTCTTACTTTGGGGTTTTTTTTTTTGTTGTTGTTATTTTATATTCTCAGGACCCATGCAGAGGTCCACGTGATGACAGTAGCAAATACTAGAAAACGTTGCCCGCTCGTTGCTGCGGGATTATTTCGAAACGTTTGTGCTGTGGGCCATTAAGATTATGACAAAATTACCCTAGAATAATTTTATGCATTATTTTTTGCTGCTTGGAATTTTTTTTGGCCGAGGGGCATTTACGTCCAATTATTTCGAAGCCGATGACACCAAAACCGACCTCTGGCTTTCTATATAAAAGAAGATAAAGTTAGTGGCCCCAAAAAATTTAGAGTGCTGATATTCCCACCCCGGTGTCTTATTTCCCCACTCACCACTTAATGAAAATGTTAATAACATATTTATCCTTTTAAAAGAAGACTCTTAAACCTCTATTTAATTAAGTACAAAAATTTTGAAAAAGCAAAAAATAATAAATAAATAATGGTGGGTGAGGTGTGATATCTTTGGTGGAAAGAGGTTGGGAAAGATTTGAGTTAGAATCGATGGAAAGGTTGGAGGAAGGAATGAGTGTGTGCTAGATGAAGGCGAGAAACTTAAATGGAGGAAAAAGAGACTTGGGTGTGAGATATGCGGCTTTGACAAAAAAGGAGGAAAAAGAGTGGGTTGGGGATCCGAGGTTTCTGCAAGGCGAAGATAGGTGTGAAGGAGATGATGAATGTTGAGGTCTTAGGTCTTGCATTTTCTTTCATTTTTTTCTATTTTTATTTATTTATTTATAATCTTATTTAAAGATATATTAGAGTTATATAAAAAATATATGTATTAGGGTTATTTTAGAAATAATGGTGGGTGGAAAAATTACATTTTACTTTTTTAATTTTTTATGGTGGGTGAAATTATCATGTGGGTGAGAAAATAAGACAATGATGTGGGTCTAGTAGCACTCAAAATTTATGACTCAGAAACATAATTACGCTTTTCCCAAAAATAAAAATTAAGCTTGCTGCCATGGACTCCTCCCTTTTGGAGTCTGTTGAGACGGCGACTGGTTCTTGTTTGAAAATCTTCTTAATGGCGCTCCGAGCCATGCTCTGCCGAGCGATTCTTGGGTAATCTCGGGCTGACGTTGCATCTCCTCCGGCAATTGTTGGGTAATCTCGGGCTGCATCTCTTAGATTACCCAAGAATCGCCGGAGGAGATGCACCGTCAGCCCGAGATTACCCAAGAATCGCCGGAGGAGATGCAGCCAGCTCAGATTACCCAAGAATCGCCGGAGGAGATGCAGCCCGAGATTACCCAAGAATCGCCGGAGGAGATGCACCGTCAGCCCGAGACTACCCAAGAATTGCCGAAGGAGATGCAGCCCGAGATTACCCAAGAATTGCCGGAGGAGATGCACCTCGAGTCCGCTCAGCTTGAGTTCGCAGGAGCTGTGGCAGTCAACATTCAGGAGGAGCCGGAACCCGCCCAACGTGGAATTTCCGCCGCCTCCCACATTCTCAACAAATTGAAGGAGGCATCCTTGTTCATGGGCGGATTGATCGCATTTGTGGAAACTTGGGACGTGGTGCCACAGCTCACCGGCCCGAAGGCATTTCTGCTCCCAAAACTGCTCGCTGTGAAGACCATTATCGACTGCCTCCTTCTTGTCCTCACGGTGTAGTTGAAAGAACAGGAAGTAAAGTACTTCGTCCTTCTTGTGTATCCAGTAAGTGTGTCCTTCTTGTGAAAATGATGCGCCATAATTTTGCGTAACTTTCCATTTGCGCGTCCTTTGATAAGTGATGTATAGGAGTTATGGCTTTCTACAATTCGAAGGCAGTGGCATTATCATATACTTAGGTGTTATGCTTGGGTAAATGAATGTTCCAAGTAAATGAAATGAGCAATGCATTGTCCTTAGCACTACAATCAGATTGTTTTGTTTATTTTGGCATTAGAATAAATAGAGATATATTCTCCCAAACGATTCTGATTTGTTTGGCGTGCATGCTCTTTGTCTGGATTGATCATAAGTTGTTGTTTTAGGGATAGTTGCTCTTCATTGCTCCAGGACCAGGCACACCAATTGCACACAGAACAGAAAAAACAGAATGAGTTTACATGTTTTTGGTAAAGGTGTCGATCAAAACAAGTTGGTTGTTCACACTATGTACTCGCCTCCAAATTCTAATAATTGGCCAGATGAAGAAGACGTTAGAGCCATAGATCATTTTCCTGTCCACTTAGACCCCAATTTTGCTCTCTAGTATCAAGGGACAAGTGGTAAGTTAATTTATAAGATAAAGATAGGTGTGTGAATCATATTATTAATGTGAAAATTTTGTCATCCATTGTATATGTGCAGATGGCGCCGTTGTAAATATGTGTAATAAAAGTTATGGTCAATAAATTTGAACGAGCTTATTAACCTACATACTACATGTGTTTCTTATGCAATGACATTGTATTGTGGTCACTTTCATGGTTATAGGGGAGGGTACTACATACGAACCCAAACGATAAGAATTGTCAGGTCTTGTATTTGGGGTTTGGTCAGTCAAGGCTTATAGACCAGGCGGTGGAGTGGATTGAATGGACTCTCACCATGTGAGAGAGCAACTTGCATAGAACAAGTTCATTATGTGACCTTCTGATCCAATAACATAACGTAATATAAAGATAAACTTATATATATGCCACAGTAGCGATGAACTCGTTCATGCAGGTTCTCTTCCTTATAATCGGAGAGAAAAATACAAATAAAAAAGGCCATTAAAGTTTGGTAGGATTCCTAAAATGCTTAATCAACCAATATAAAAATCTAAAGCTGATCCATATAAAAAAAACACCAAACAAACATTTAAGTTCAAATACTAAAATTGCATAGGATTAAGTTCTTACCAAATAAAACGAAAATCCCAACAAGAAAAAACTGAAACGAAATGTAACTTAGTTCTTGACCAAAACGGAAGAGAGAAACGAAATGTAAAATACTTGAAAGTCTTGAGTCGAACTTCTAATCTCGAGGACGAGATATAACATCTTTGTAGAATTCTTCCTGCAGAATCATCTCTTCCTTGTTCTCTTCCAGCTGAGTTTTGATCCTCTGCTTCAAAAGACGATTTTCGTCTTGCAGCTTTTCGATCTTCTCACGAAGTATGGCATTAGTTTCCTCAGCATCTTTCCTGAGCCTCATTTCTTTCGGGAGCTTGTCCTTCAGCCGAATAACCTCTTCGCTGTCCAGACTCATCTGCCTTGTCGGCTTCAAGACCATCTCCTGGTAAGATTTTATATCGAATTTCAGCCCCGCCTTATCATCGCAGTGCTGGTTGAAAGTATCCAAGTCTCGCTTGGTTGGCAAGAAACCATAGAGCTGTCGGATAAGACCTGGACGAAACAAGACAGGATTGCGCTCCCACGCATCCCTACCAAATCCTTGTTCTGCAAAATGCCTGTGCAGCCGCTCCCCCTCAAAGTGTCCCATCGCTGAGGCCTCAAAAATCAACATGCTCATCCCACAATGTCCCTGCGGACCATATGAGTGTCGAGCCTTACTAGCATGGTAATCATCAAACAAATCAAGAAGCTCCTCGGTTCCCATGCCAATCCACTTGTCGTATTCATCCTGCAGTTCGAGTTTTGTGTTCATGATCAGCACCATCGGAGGCCAGATAACTTTGCGATTCTTTTCTTCATCTTTCAAAGCCGCCCATCTGCCGAATACTTGGCCCACAGGTGTGACAGTGGCTCCCTTGAGCTGCAACTCCGCATCTATAAGTTTCGCAAGCTCTCGATGGAGCTTCACCCGCTTGGCCGCTTTAGTTTCTGCATGCCTTTTCAGGGGCTGCATGCCATCGTACCAGTCAATTGCTCCAGGACCATTTTTGCACGCAGGGCAGTGCCACCGCCTGGCAGGATCAATAACCTCATCCACACTTAAACGATCAAACTCGTTGAAGAATTGTTTGAACCATTTGCTCTTCTTTTGAGTTCCATGACTCTTTTCACTAGAGTCAGAGTCAAACTCGTCGCTGAAGAGATCATCATCCGAGTCGTCAAGATCACTCAGAGGATCAGAGTTGTCCTCGTCATCATAATCTTCAGCAACAGCAGCAGGAGGAACCACATTCTTGTCTTTCTTGCCAGCTCTAGATTGCCAATTCCATCCTTGATCCAGCGGAGGGGGAATCACATTTTTTGGGGCCATAAAGTTGTCTCCAAAACCACCTGTGTTGTTATACGGATGCCTTGCATTTCGTCCCCCAGCTGGTTTTTGAGAATGAGCAGCTTGTGCACCACCAGCACCACTGTGCGTGCCAGTTTTCGGAACCCCTTGGGGAGGCGGTCCCCAAGCCTTATAACTAGAACTTTGAGGACCAAATCTGCCACCACTTCTGTTCTTGGATTTCTTGCCAATTACCTCCCATTCTCCATCGTCCTGTGCCGAGTCTAGGCTTGCTACACCCTGACTCAACTGCTTTCCTTTCGGATTCGCGTCACCTCTTCTTGAACTCATCTTCGACAGCAATCCTCTCCCTTGACAAAGCCGGAAACCTGACCAGACACATATGCAGACATGCACATAAGTACCCCTAAAGCCCGGCAAAATCTTGAGTGTAACTATGTACATCCCTCCCTCTATAGACAGAGGCTAAGCCAAAAATTTAATTAAGAGATGCACCTTATAAAATTCAAAGCTTCTTTTTTGTGGTATCAATGCTAATCCGTATTAACAAAATATATGCAACTTAATAGGGTTGTACATGAGAGTGAATGATAAAACAAAAAAGGCTTTTTAGCTAAAATGGTCTCTAAGATTGTTATAACTCTTTACTTTGATTCTTGAGATTTAAAATTGATAGAAGTGGTACCTAAAATTGTCTTTTGTCAATCATTTTGGTCTGTCTGTGAAAAATCTCATTTAAATTGAAGAAAACACTAATTCAAGGGGAGGAGTTGATTTGACAAAAATATTCTTAGTTTGACAAAGATTTCTCATAGAATGACCAAGATAATTGATGGTGGACAATCTCAGGACTACTTCTATCGACTTTATCTGAGGGACCAAAATGAGGAGTTAGGTTAATCTCAGGAACTATTTTTGATAAAAAGCTAACAAAAAATGAGGAAGGAAACGTAAGAACTCTGAGAAATTTTGCAACTATTTTAACAAAGATTATATCAACATTTCTCGAAGACAAAAAATGTGGGAGGGCACACATGCCACCGCAGGGTACATGTGGTCCATCCACCCCATCTCTATGGCACGTGATGACAGAGATAAAACGAGGAGTGTTTACAACCCGGTTACGCGTACAATCTCTGGTAAAATGCACATCATAAATCACACAATTTGACACACCTAGAAAGAAAAGCTGTAAACTTGTGTAGGAAATCTGAATGTAAACCCACAGAAACTCTGCATGCTTCATAAACTTCTGTAATACCCCAATTCATATATCAAAAGAACAAAAATTCCATAAAATCCCTAAAAAATCCATCAAAATTTCATCAAAATCCATTCAAAAAATGTATAAATTTTTTACTTCAACACAAACAACTACACAATGCCATGAACTCATGCAACAAACAAAACACATAACATATTAAAGAACAAATAAAAAATAATAAAAATACCTGAAGCCGAATGAGATGATGAAGAAGATGTTGGAGGAGCTCAGCAGGCCTGATTTTTGTTACGAAATGGACTCCAACAGTTCACCAACCACCTCCTGAGACGAGAGTGTTCAGTGATGTAAAAGTCTCTTGTGTTTAAATAATACCCGGAAATCAATTTACTAGAGTGCTCACTCTTTTGCGTGATTATCTGTGTCTTCACTTGACACGTTTTTTTGTTGCAGATAAGTATCTCTTGAAACCTCGAGAAAAGCGTGCCTCAACTACTTTTTTTATATACTATGCCATGTCAAATAACCACGTAACAATGACGAATGACATGATGACACGTCGTATTAATTGCCAACAATAAACAATTTCATGAGGCCACGTCGTCATTGATAGACACCATTGACAGATAATTCCTATTAGGACCTTGAGAATTTTGCCTGATGCGTGTGCTGTTAACCAGTGTGTAACGTAACACTGACCACGTGATAGGGATAACAAGCAATATCTATTAGGATCTCGAAAAGTTCACCCGCTGTATGTGTTGTTAATCAAAGTGTAACGCCAAATTGACCACGTAATAAGAACCAATAACATTAATACCCTGTTGATCATCGATTCATACATTAATGAGTATAATTACCCCCGTTGTAGGTAGATTTTTTCCCTAAATTGGAGAAAGTGGTTCAGCTCATGTGCAACCTCGTCAAGTTGTAGACAATGTAACAAGAGCTAACGACATAATGTCACATTGTCACCGATTGCCAATACTAATTAAGTAAGGAATTCATTATTCATGTGAGTCGAAGTTAAAGATCTCTCACTTATTAATAAAAAAATACTATAAGTTTTCTAATTACCTGCCAACATCTCCAACCGCAGCAGAATGCTCGCTCAGCAACTCAAAACTGCCGCACCGAGAAACCCAAAACCCAAAACCCAGTTTTCTAATTCCGTGTCGGAGCTTCACCACCTCACCTTCTCATCCCTCTCAAGACTCTCACTTGGCGAACCTGATTCTCAAATCCGACCCGCAAACCCTAATCCAGATTCTTCACAGCCCCCAAATCGATTGGACTTCCGATTTGGTCGACAAAACCCTGAAGAGGCTCTGGAATCATGGGCCCAAAGCCCTCCAGTTCTTCAGAATCCTCGACCACCATCCGAACTACACACACTCTTGCTCCTCCTTCGACCACGCCGTCGATATTGCCGGCCGCCTGCGCGACTACAAGTCCCTCTGGACCCTCGTGGCCCGAATGAGGGCCCGCAGGCTCGGCCCTGGGCCGAGGACTTTCGCTATCATCACGGAGAGGTATGTGGCTGCTGGTAAGCCTGATAGAGCCGTTAAGGTGTTCCTGTCAATGCATGAACATGGTTGTCCTCAGGATTTGAATTCGTTTAATACAATTCTTGATGTGCTTTGTAAAGCTAAGCGTGTCGAAAAGGCGTGTAATTTGTTTAAGGTGTTTAGGGGCAGGTTTAAGGCCGATTGTGTTAGTTACAATATAATTGCGAACGGGTGGTGTTTGATTAAGCGAACCCCGAAAGCTTTGGAGCTTTTGGGGGAGATGGTGGAGAGGGGATTGGACCCGAGTTTAACGACGTTTAACATAATGCTTAAAGGATATTTTAGAGCTGGTCAGATTAAGGAAGCTTGGGAGTTCTTTTTGCAAATGAAGAAGAGGAAGTGTGAGATTGATGTTGTTACCTACACTACTTTGGTTCATGGGTTTGGTGTTGTCGGGGAGATTAAGAAAGCTCGAAAGGTTTTCGATGAGATGGTTGGGGAAGGGGTGCTTCCTTCGGTGGCAACTTACAATGCTTTGATTCAGGTTTTGTGTAAGAAAGATAGTGTGGAAAATGCTGTTGTGGTTTTTGAAGAGATGGTGAGCAAGGGTTATGTGCCTAATGTGACGACTTATAATGTATTGATTCGAGGGTTGTGTCACTCGGGAAACATGGATAGGGCGCTGGAGTTTATGGACAGAATGAAGGGGGATGAGTGTGAGCCAAATGTTCAGACATATAATGTTGTGATTCGGTACTTTTGTGATGCCGGAGAGATTGAGAAGGCGTTGAATGTGTTTGAGAAGATGGGTTGTGGTGATTGCTTGCCTAATTTGGACACGTACAATGTTTTGATTAGTGCCATGTTTGTGAGGAAGAAACCTGAAGACCTTTTAGTGGCAGGGAAGTTGTTGATTGAGATGGTTGATCGAGGATTTTTGCCGCGAAGATTCACCTTCAATCGCGTTCTGGATGGGCTTTTATTAACAGGTAATCAAGGTTTTGCAAAAGAGATTTTGAGATTGCAGAGCAAATGTGGTCGTCTTCCCCGTCAAGTAAAATTGTGAATCATGTTGGAATTCAGATTGGCTCATGAACCATGTAGATTTGACTCATTCAAATCTTAACCCCAGCTACTACTGCTCCAAAGGGGTTTCTGTTCCTGTTGAAGTTTCAACACTTGATGTTCTCTTATCGCCATGTGTTGAAGATCTACCGTTTGGAGGATCAGGTGGGCATTCTGGTGCACTATGATCGAAAGAGAGATTTTTTTGGCACCCGACTTGAGGCTGTCACAGCGTGCAGTCAAAAAACAGGACTGGCTCAATAAGGACCATCTCAGAATTTTGGTTGAAATGAAATATCACGGCGAGAGAAACTTAAATAAGAACAACAGACTGTGAACATGGCAATCATTCGCTTACCAAGAAAAGAAGAACGAGAAATAAAGGCCATGATTGTCAGTGGTTTCACGAGTTTCAAGCTTCAATTGCTTCGTTCTAGCTTGTGATCGTGTAAACTGTATAAAGTGAAGAAATCTTGTAAACTTCAGCACATATCTTCTGTTGTCAAATTTGTAGTTCCATACGTTAGTCAAGTTGAAACCGTTGTATTTTCCTTGCCATTCTACTCAAATTGTATTGCTGCAGCTTCGAAGAAGCTGGTTTCTCGACTTTGTGAATCAATAAGTTCAATTTAGATTTCCAGAAGTTTGTGTCAAGTAAGTTTACACTAGAGCTGGTTTCCTCAAGTTGCTTGTTGCGTTTTGGTATAAAACTACTGTGAGATATAAGTAGACAACGAGTTTATTTCAAAACCACTTTTTCCGTTGTTGAATGAAGCCCTAAGATCGAATCTCCTCTTGCATTTAGGGTAACGAATTTTTTTTATTTGTTCTTTTCAAAAAACACTCTAAAATAAATTTCATTCAACGTGCTAAAAGGAAAATTTCGTATTTCCCAAAAGAGCAATTTTAATGTTTTACATGGGGGTAAAATTTGAATTAGGACAATAATTATCGAGAGGGAAATTGGGCAAGCTCGACAAATTAGCAACACCAGCCCAAATATCGTGATGACAAAAAAAAAATGGAGGCAAAAGCCCCAACATAATCCTCTACGGATTTTTTTGGTGAGTATCATAAGAATTCATAAATTGTGTTCATTCATCGTATGTAGTGCGATCAGTTTTTATCAGGTACTGTTTGTATTTAATTTTAAACAAAAATAAATATTCGATGAATGAATATGATTCACGCAAGAATCCTCAAAAAATAAAGAATCCGACAAAGATCTGGATTTGCAAAAGGCAGTAAATTTGGCCCCATCTACGAAAAGACAAAAAGCCCGAAACCCTAAGATTTCGCGCTTATTCATCAAACATTTGAAAAAATTCGCCATCTCTCCCCGCCCTCCACCCTCATACTATTTCTTTCGCAGACTGCTACGCTCCACCACGTCGGCGCTCACTTGCGCAGCCGCCCTTCCGATCCAAAACCCAAACAAACGCTCGCAAAGATTTGAAATTTGTAAACCCCCCGCCTTTTACTCCTCAACCCCCCTTTCCCCCTTCTTTTTTAACGGTCCTCTATCTCTCTCAGCACCTTCGCTTCCCTCCATTTTCTCTCTCAACCATGACTGCTCCTCCATCCCCACCTCCAGCCACAGAGCAACAACCGGACCCAGCTTCAACAGGGCCTTCCGCCAGAAACCACGGCTACAGCAGAAAGCAGAAGTCTCTAGGCCTCTTGTGCTCCAAGTACTTTCTCCCCTCACTCACCTCCTCTCCCTCTCTCTCTGTCTGCAATTTTCTTGATTCTTTGATTTTCTCTCTCTCTAATTCTTCCTTTCTTTCAAATCGTGTAGTTTCCTCGTCCTCTACAACCGCGACGGCGTGACTTCAATCGGCCTTGACGACGCCGCTTCACGACTTGGTCTCCATCTTTCCCCAATCTGCGATCCCTTCGCACCTCATTGTATTCGTTTCATCGGATTTAATGGTTTCTCGACTTGCAGGTGTTGAGAGGCGGAGGATCTACGATATTGTCAACGTCCTGGAGAGCGTTGGGGTCAGTTTCTCTCTTTCCTTTCTTGGTACTTTTGTTTCAATTTGTTTCGGCTTTTTGAATATCGATTTATTCATTAGGTTGATTTTAATTTCCAGGTTCTTGCTCGAAAGGCGAAGAACCAGTATTCTTGGAAAGGATTTAAGGCGATTCCTAATGCCCTGCAAGAGCTAAGGGTATTTATCTCTCACAATTCATCATTAAGATTCAGATTGATCCAATGTTCTCTTTAATTTTGGTGTTCGTTTCTTGAATCTGTTTGAATTTAGTACTGATTTGGTGATTTTATTGTGTAATAGGAAGAGGGCCTGAGAGAGAATATTTGTAACTTTGACGGCAACGAAGATCCAAAGGTAAGCCTTTTGGGGGGTTTTCTATATTTAGCTGTTCATCTCTTCAAAATAAGGTTTTCGAATTCAAAATTCTAAAATTTTCATTTTTTCTCGCAGGGTTATCAAATTTCAGACGACGAGGATGATGCAGAAAGATGTGGGAGTCAGCAGAATGAAAACTCCAACCCTACTCTCAATCTTAAACCTATGAACCCAAAATCAGGTAAGCCTTGTTTTCGGTGTTTTCAATCTTGTTCGGTGCTTTGGGCTAAGTTATAGGGGGGATATTCAAATACTATGAATGGTAAGTTTGGTGATATCCTAAAGACTCTTACGTTTTTATTTGCTGTTAAGCAGATAATAGAAGGGAAAAGTCGCTGGCGCTTCTTACGCAGAATTTTGTGAAGCTCTTTGTGTGCTCAACTGTGAGTGAAATAATGGATAACAACTTGCTTATTTTATAGAACTGTGATTTGGGTTTTGCGTAATTTTGGGCCATTATTGATTTTACTGCGTGAACTTGTAGGTTGAAACGATTTCCCTTGATGAAGCTGCCAAATCACTGCTTGGAGATGCACACAAAGCATCAGTGATGAGAAGTAGTAAATTTGTACTTGGTTTTCTTTATTCCTGATCATATGTTATAATGGAGCAGAAACTCTTGACTAACTTTTGTTCGAAACTTGATGAAGCAGCAAAGGTAAGGCGGATTTATGATATTGCGAATGTTTTGTCATCCATGAACCTCATTGAGAAGGTAAAAACACTAATTTGAATCCTCAATAGAAGAAAGAAATGAAACTTCCGAATTTAGAATCATATACACATTATTTGGTCAAGATAAATGTTTTTCTTCTTATGCAAAAATGTGCAGACCCACACATCAGATACGAGGAAGCCTGCATTTAAGTGGTTGGGATTAAGAGGAAAAGAGGAGGTTCCTCAGGAGACTAAGAAGAGAGCTTTTGGCACAGATATAACGAACGTCAGTTCTAAGAGGGGAAAGGTAGACTCTTTTATTGGTGGGAAGTTGGATGGGCAAAAACAGAAGGGCCTAGTAGGTGAGGCTGATAGGAGCAATTTGGAAGACTCAAAAGATGGTTCAAAGAGCTATCAGTTTGGTCCTTTTGCTCCTGTCACTATTGCCAGAGCTGGGACTGGCAACACGAGGAACGTTCATGACTGGGAGAAATTGACGTCTACTTATCGTCCTCAGTATCAAAACCAAGGTATCATCTTATGATTCATCATGCATTAGATTGAAAGAATTTAATTTTGAATAGTAATATAGCTGTTCTTATCATTTACCATTAGCATTAACGATCCATTTATATAGGTTTGAATTCACATCAGGAAGCCAACTAAGGGATAAGAAACTTCATTAGTTTTTATACCCACAGATGATTGATGGACACTTTTTTTTTAATGATCCATGACTATCATCAGCCTTGGTGAACTTGTCTGTAGGACCAGGTGACAATAGTGGGAGAACGAGAAGGGAGGTGGATAGAGAAAGAAACATGACCGGAGACTGACTAGGTGTGGGAAGAACAGAACTGGATATCCAAACCCCGTGTTGAAACAAAGCCAAGAGGACAATCATACTAGCAATAGGAAAACGTCTTATAGCAGAAATCGAAATCAAAATCAAGCAGGCTTTACATGATTATTACTGTCGCCATTACTATCGGATGAAAATTTACTAAATCATGTGTCTTGCTTCATGTTGAAGCTTTGAAGGACCTGTTTTCTCATTATATGGAAGCATGGAAGACATGGTACTCCGTGTAAAGATACCAACAGATACGGAGAAGATGTATTCTTGCAGAAGAAGAAATAGGTATTCGAAGAGAGAGAAAGAGAATTTTAGACAGAGAAGATATGTTTATTTCTTGACTATTTTTTCATATCTTACAATGATGGTTATGTAGAGTATATATCTAACTAGATTGCTTACTTTCTAAGCTATTACAAAGATTACAGGATGACTACACTTGTCACTATTACAACCACATGATTACAAGCTGTTAAGCTTGCTTTGTATACTGTTATCATCCCCCCTCAATCACAGGAGGAGATTTGCTCAACCTGAGATTGTAACAATGTGTTCAAAATAACGGAGTAGACAATCCCTTGGTAAGAATATTGGCAAATTGTTCATTGGAAGACACAAACTGAAGTTGAAGTAACTTCTTGGCAACCCTTTCCCAAACAAAATGAATATCAACCTCAATGTGCTTTGTCCTTTGGTGCATAACTGGATTATAAGCTAAGGCTATAGCAGAAAGATTATCACAGAAAAGAGTCATTGGACATGAGACATCAATCTGAATAAACTTCAGAAGTTGAGTGATCCAGTCAATCTCTGCAGCTGTGGATGAAAGTGCTCGGTACTCAGCTTCAGTTGAGGACTTAGAAACGGTATTTTGTTTCTTGGATGACCAAGAGATGGGACTAGACCCTAAATAAACCACCAAACCTGTAGTAGACCGTCTGTCATTTGGATCCCCAACACAGTCAGCATCACTGAATGTCGTTAAACATAAATCCCCTTTGCTTAGTTGAACACCATAATCCATTGTGCCTTTCAGATGTTGGAGGATTCTCTTCACAGCTAGAAAATGAGATTCCATGGGACAATGCATAAACTGACACACTTGATGCACAGAGAAAGCAATGTCGGGTCTTGTAAATGTAAGATATTGCAAAGCACCCACCACACTTCGATACAATGCTGGATCATGAAAGGGTTTTCCATCATCTTTAAGTAACCTGGTATAAGGCAGACAAGGGGTATTACACGGTTTTGAGATAGCCATATCAGTCTTGTGAAGCAAATCTGTAACTGTAGACATCGAAATTTCGGTAAATAAATGTTGACCGATAAATCAAAGTGTCAACGCTCATGTATTGCATAAATTTTACACGTAGCATGTGACTCAACGAAAATTGAAATGAGTTGGAAAAGTCATCAAATAAGACACGTGTCAACACCTGGCAGAAACGACTTATTTCATCTGGGATATTATATTCAAAATTAGGCCTTGAAAAATTCTATAAATACAAGCCCATTTCATTCATTTGAGGGGGGAATTCATATTACACCTTGAAGCTCTGAAGCTCTGAAACTCCGAAGCTCTCAAGCATCCAAGTTCCCGAAGAATCAAGAGAGCCTTCTTCGTTCTTCGTTCATCGTTCTTCCAAGATCAAGCTCCGACGGCCCTTGGATCAACAATCACCAACTCAAGATCAAGCCCCGACGGCCCTTGAAGAAAGTGTTCATCATTCATCACCCATTCATCCTAAGATCAAGCCCCAACGGCCCTTTGGATCAACAACAGCAACAAATCCACACATCCAACTGTTCTTCAAGATCAAGCCCAAAAGCCCTTGAAGATCCGTTCATCCATCAACCTTCAAGATCAAGCCCAAAAGCCCTTGAAGAAACGCTCATCCTCAAGATCAAGCCCCAACGGCTCCTTGAAGACCCGCTCAAAATCCACCTTCAAAGATCAAGCCCACGACCCTTGAAGAACGTTCATCCTTAGATCAAGCCCAACGGCCCTTTGGATCAATCACACATCCACAAATACACACCTTACGGAGATCGAATCAGAGGATCAAGATAGAGAGAGATTGTAACCCAAAATCAAAAAATACAAATATTTGTTTGTGCACGTTGTTCTTGTCTCTTTCGTTTCAGGAATTTTCCGTGTTCACAAATTGGCACGCCCAGTGGGACAATCTCTACCTCTCATCTCTTTCTCCGTTCAAGGAATCCAAGCACACCTCAAAGTCAATGGCATCAAGCAAGGGACAAGCCGTTCTTGCAACCACTGAGGGAAGGATCCTAAGCACTTCTGCTGCAAACGAACAATCCATTGGCGCCACAACCGCTCTTCAACATGCCACTTCAAAATTGGTGCCGCTAAAAGAGCAAGGGGAGCATCCAAGGTGTGAGTATGTCATCAACCTGACCTCACTGGGGGCACCGAAGCACGATGTTGGGGCGCACAAGATGACATCCCAAAGCAGCCAACGACGTTCTTCATCAGCATCCTGGATGTCTAAAGGAAAGTCACGTCTATTGGTCGCACAAGTCATGACTATCGGCGTTACCTCCGTTGAAGAACAACTGGCTCAAATGAATGAAGCAATCGCAAGGCTAACCCGAACTGTGGAAGAAAAAGACTTGCAAATTGCAGCACTCGTCAATCGACTAGAGGCGCAGGACGGCGATAAACCCGACCCAGAGAATGATCCACTAAAAAGAAGAGATGACGAAGAAGATGAGCCTCAGGTGGAGAAAAACGATGCGAAGCCGGAGCCAGACCAAGCAGCGGCACTCATGGGATCTCTTTCTATCCAGCAGCTGCAAGAGATGATCACCAACACCATCAAGGCACAGTACGAAGGGAGCTCAAATACCTCCGGGTTGTACTCAAAGCCGTATTCAAAGAAGATCGACGCCTTAAGGATGCCGATGGGTTATCAACCACCAAAGTTCATGCAATTTGATGGAAAGGGAAACCCGAAACAGCACGTTGCCCACTTCGTTGAAACTTGCAACAACGCAGGAACCGAAGGGGATTACCTCGCCAAGCAGTTTGTGCGCTCGCTGAAAGGAAACGCCTTTGAGTGGTACACAGACCTAGAGCCTGAGTCCATCAACAGCTGGGAACAATTAGAGCGGGAATTCCTCAACCGCTTCTATAGCACCCGCCGCACTGTGAGCATGCTAGAGCTAACGAGCACAAAGCAGTGGAAAGACGAGCCAGTCATTGACTACATCAACAGATGGCGCACTCTAAGCCTCGACTGTAAAGACAGGCTCTCGGAAACCTCTTCAATCGAGATGTGCATCCAAGGCATGCAATGGGGTTTGCAATACATCCTTCAAGGCATTAAACCACGGACCTTCGAGGAATTGGCCACTCGCGCCCATGATATGGAGTTGAGCATCGCCCATCATGGGAAGAAGGAACCAATCGCCAACTACAAGAATGATAAAGTTCTTGAGACAAAGGTGGAAAAGGCTGCATGGAAACCCACCAAGGAAGCGATGACGGTCAACACATCTCCTGTCAAAATCTCCACACGAGGCAAGGCGATTCAAGCCGAAGGCTTTCGTGATCAAGAGATGCGTAGACGCACTTTGAAGGAGCTCGAGGAGAAAACTTATCCATTCCCCGACTCTGATGTGGTTGCCATGTTAGAAGACTTGCTGGAAAAGAAGGTGATCGGCTTGCCTGAGTGCAGACGGCCAGAAGAGATGAATCGCACCGACAGTCCAAGGTACTGTAAATTCCACCGCTTCATCAGTCATCCGACAGAAAAGTGCTTCGTGCTGAAAGATCTTATCATGAAGCTGGCTCAAAAAGGAATCATCGAGCTAGATCTTGACGATGTGGTGAAGTCAAACTATACCACCATCACTTCTGACTCTTCCGACTCAAAGTTTTCACCTCAACCGCTAGGGGCATCCTCCAAGACAAGCAAAATTGAAGGATGGACTCAAGTCACTCCTAAGAAATTGCACAAGAAGCATACGTCTCCTCCACAAGTCCGCCAATCGGAAAGGGGGCAAAACAGCTCTTGTCAACGTTCAAAGCAACGTGAACGTGTTGAAGATGATGAAATTTCGACGTATAGATCGTCCATCCCCATCACGATGCGTGATTTCTTGCCCGAAGACTTCTTCAATCACTCGATCAAGGCTCCTTGCTATGAAGATTGTGAGGAACGCCCCTCCAAAATTGCTTGACAAAATTCACAAATTCTCCTCGCCCGCACGAGTCTAAACTGCATGGCACAAAGCTCCTGGTCTGCACGAGCATAAAAGGCAACACCAATGCTCTTTGTTCGCACGAGCCTAAACTGCATGAACCAAACGCTCCTGGTCTGCACGAGCATAAAAGGCAACATCAATGCTCCTTGTTCGCACGAGCCTAAACTGCACGAACCAAAGCTCATCGCCTGCACGAGCCTAAACTGCATGGCACAACGCTCCTGATCTGCACGAGCATAAAAGGCAACAACGGTGCTCCTTGTCTGCACGAGTTGAAACTGCAACACGGCACCAAATGCTCCTTGTCTGCACGAGTTGAAACTGCAAACGACACCAACGCTCCTTGCCTGCACGAGTTGAAACTGCAAACGGCACCACCAAAAGAAAATCCAAAAAAAAATATGTATTTGAACTACGTTACGACTTGATCTCTTCTTTGGAGGGGTACGTAGGCAGCTTGAATATTCAAAATTTCGAGTTCAGTCACATCAAATAAAAAAATAATAATAATGTTTTATTAGAAAAAATATATATATATACATATGTTTTATGTATTTAAAAAGAAAGAGAAAAAAAGAAAAAAAAAAGGGAATACAAACGTTATTACTTGTTTACAAAAAAAAAAAAAAAAAGGAGTTCTTTTACATACATATATATATATATATATATATATATATATATATATATATATATATATGTATGTATATCCATTAGCAGCAAGCCTCTCAAAAGGAGGCCATCCAGGCCCAAGTGGCAACCTCCAAGCCCAATCCGCGGTCAAGTCCAATGCCTGCTCAGACTTCAGTTACAAATCAAGGCCCATCTCCCATTTCTTGCAGCATTGTTCAAAGCAGCCCATCCAAAATGAAGCCCAATTGCTATCGAATCTGCCCCAAGTGCAACACTTCGGTGCTTTGCTGGCCCAGCTGAGTTTTTGAACCAAATGTCTTGGGTTATGAACATCACCATCAGCAGCTAGAAGTTGCAGAGTCGAAAGGGGGTAGGGCAGCGCCGTGTTTCTCTGCTGATGCTTCCGCCTCCAAATTCCAAATATAATCGGACCATTTCCGATCAGGTGGACGAGGAAATAAAGGCAGTCATCGGCAACGACCTCTCCGCCAAATTCGCTGCTCTCAAGCCTTCACCACCATTCCGCCGCTCTGCTACCTCCGTGCTCTTCAGTGCCGGCGCAACCCAATTCCAGCAACCGCTGGACCTGTGTCCTTCTTCACCAACCTCGCACTCACCACCTTCGGCTTCGGCGCACACGCCAACATCGATTGCTCCTCCTCAGATCCGAGAGCTGCGAGCACTACCACAATCGGGTCTCTATGCTTGATGTCGTCACTGCCTTTGAATCGAAGCTGCATCAGTCAGGCGACAGATTCCAATCGAAGATCTCGGTGCCCAAACAGGTGCTGGTTGACCATTACCCAGAAGGCGAAGAGGCAACTAATTTGTTGGTGGGGTTGGAGTTTCCCGTGATTGCAAAGCCGTTGTTTGCGAATGGCAGCGCCGAGTCGCACGAGATGTGTTTGATTTTTAGCCCCAAGGGGTTACGCAGTCTTCTGGCCGATACTGATGGTCCCATTTTGCTGCAACAGTTTGTGAACCACGGCGGGGTAGTGTTCAAGGGTTACTCAATCGGAAAGCACGTCCAGTGCGTCAAGCGGAGGTCATTGCCGGACGTTTCGGAGGGGCAGACAAGGCCACACCAAAGACTTTGATGAGGAGGATGATAATGGTTCAGAATTCAAAGCTGCGGATTTGAAGGAACGAGGGGCTGTGGAAGTAGCAGGATCGAAAGCAGTATCAAATGCACACGCACGACCATGATTCCAGCAAGCAGAACAGCGCTGCGGATATACCCAATTCTACTCCAGTTAATGGAAATCTGTGGGAGTTCAAGGATGCATTTTCAGAAACTGGAGCAAAACATAAGTTGGAAGAGGCAAGGACTTGCACTAGGAGGTGGCTTGGAGTGGGCATCGGGGTGCCATGCACGTGTTGCTGCTCCAAGGACTCAACTTGGTCTTCCAGAGTTGTCTTTTGGAGTGATTCCTCGATTAGGAGGCACACAACGTCTTCCAAAGCTTGTAGGGCTTCAGAAGGCAATTGAAATGATGCTGTCATCGAAGCCAATCTTGTCTGAAGAAGGGAAGAAGCTAAGCTGGAATGACATCTGCCGCAGAAAGCATCACAGAGCTCTTCCTCACTCCACTCAAACCCGACCTATGGTGCGCACACCCGGAGCAAGTTGGGCTGCACTCTCGGCATCGACTCCTTCCACCGCAGCGCCTGGCCCCCTCGACTTCGTCCTTCCCTGCAAGTTCCTCCTTGCTCCGCTCCCTGCAAATTCCTCTACCCATCACCCGAATTTATACAAAAAAAAAAAAAAAAAAAAAAAAAAAAAAGAGGGGATGCTTTTGGCAAAAGAAAAGAAAAGAAAATATAAAAAAATCTTGGTGGATCAGCACCACCATGTGGAAGAAAAGATGGGGCATCAGGCACCAGAAAAAGAAAAAATATATATATATATATATATATAAAACATAAAGGAAAATTTGGGGATAGTGGACGGCAAAGAGGTGTGGTGACATGTGTGTATATATTTGTTATATATAAAAATATGATTTGTGGAGTTGCGTCAGACAAGCAGTGGCCATCACTTAAGTTATGATGGTGGATGTGAACACCACCGAAAAGCAAAAGGAAAAAGGTGGGTGTGCGTGTGTATGTACATTGTGCGGGTATATATTATATATATATACATGGCACCGCATGAAAAAAAAAAAAAAAAAAAAAAAAGAGCATTAAGAGAAATAGAAGTCCATTTTATTTTTCTAGGAAATTTTACATAAATGTGTACATACCTTAAAAAAAAAAAAAAAAAAATCAAAAAAAAAAATCAAATCAACTCAAAATTACAAGAGGGGATCTTCAAGGACGATTAGGTGGCGCCTCACAACTCGGCGGAGCTCCAGGAAGAGTAGGTGCCGGAGGTTGACTGTTTGAAGCCTCAGCAGTCGGTAGAGCCTCAGAAGACGAAGGCAAATGCTGCTGGAACAAACCCACAAACCTCTGATGATCAAGTAAAATCTGACCATCAGATTCCTGCATCTGGTCAATCTTCCTCTTCATGTTTGTCGCATAGCTATGTGCGAGCTTATGCAATTGTTTGTTCTCCTGCTTGAGCCCTCTAATCTCCTGTTTGAGACTCATCACTTCAGCCGCCAATGATTCAACTTGACGGGTTCGAGCAAATAGGCGTTGGGCCATATTAGACACAGAACCTGCACACTGCACACTGAGAGCTAGAGAATCCTTAACAGCCAACTCATCAGACCGTTTGGAAAGTAGTCTGTTATCTCTGGGAGTGACAAGGTTCCGGGCCACCACCGCAGCGGTCATATCATTCTTCACCACTGAATCCCCAACGGTAAGAGGACCAGTGGGGGATATGAAGGATGGGCGCCATATGTTGTTTGGAGAAGAAGGGACTGCCTCTTCACCAAGATTCAAGTCAAAACGACGATCGGAGGGGCCAGACATTTTCAAAGTATTGAAGGAAGAAGAAAACAGACAAATCAAGATCTTAGAAGTGCAAGAAGGGAGTTTTCACAAGCGAAAATTCAAGTGTGCTTTGAAATGAACTGCATGCCTCTATAAAAAAAATCAGCACTCAACTGGATTTCAGAGATCGAAGAGGCGAGCTCAGAGTTCGAAAATGCCGATTCAAAAATCGAAGAGGCAAGCTCAGAAATCGGAGAAGCATCTTGCTTTTCCAAACGCGTTAGCACCCGACACACGCAAACTCAGCTTTGCGGAAATCACGGGCAATTTGTTAAAGCGCCAATCCCAGGTATCGAAGAGGCGCCAGTCTTTTTCAGCCCGTCAGCACCCGTCACGCGCAAACTCAGCTTTGCGAAAATCACGGGCAATTTGTCGAAGCGCCGATCCCAGATATCGAAGAGGCGCCAGTCTTTTTCAGCCTCGTCAACACCCATCACATGCAAACTCAGCTTTGCGGAAATCACGGGTAATTTGTCGAAGCGCCGATCCCAGTTATTGAAGAAGCGCCAGTCTTCTTCAGCCACGTCAACACCTATCACATGCACACTCAGCCTGGCGGAAATTACGGACAATTTGTCGAAGATTGCTGATAAAGAAGAAAGCACGTGAAGCCATACTGATCAATCACGCATTGGCTACTGACACGAGTGAAAGAACAGTACCTCTACAGGTATTAAGGAACTCCCTATAACTGTCCACCTTCGCCCTCCATAGCAAGGCAGACATACGGAACCTCTCTTCATCTCCGAGAATGCCTTCCCAACGAAACCTCTCGAGTCACTCAGTGTTCCTTATTCCTTGGGGTACCTCAGCAAACAAATGACACCAAAGCAAAAGTATCTCATATCACCAGGGTAGAAAGCAAAAGTATCTCATATCATGCGTTCTCCCTGTCCTTTCCTTTGTCCTTGTTCTTACCTACAAAGACAAGGATAAAGAAAACAATATGCCGGAACTTCCACTTAAACTTGGGTAAGGAACCGACTGCTTGGAACCCTTCCCTGATTGCCTACCTAGCACTGCTCTCGAGTACTCGTTTCCCACTGCTGCTGTACTTCCAAAGAAGCTGCCACATCTGCCTGGAGAACAGATAAGGCAAGTGAAAATGATACCTTGCAGCATGTGGAGACAAGGTGCAGAAGGAACAAGCAGAGAAGAATGCGGTCTGCACAGTCAACTCAGCGGAAGGAGTCCGAACTGAGGAACTCGAGAAGCTGCCATATCTGCCTGAAGAAACAAGCAGAGAAGAATACAGCATGCACAGTCAACTCGGCAGAAAGAGTCTAAGATGAAGAACTCGTTTTGACCCTCAAATTCTTGGGTCAACTTACTAGGCGTTGTGGGCTGCACGTGCCGATTCACCACCCTTGAATCAAATCCTTAAAGATCAAGTCACCAACTGGAAGAATAGCCCATCAATCTTGAAGATCATACCGCTGACCAAACTGCTCAAGTGTGAATTAGAAAGATTGAACAAAGCAACAAGTCGTCACCTTCACCTCGTGCCTGCTTGCAATATGTTCGAGTCAACCTTCAAGAATCAAGCCTCAACGGCCCTTGAAGAAGCTTCCAGCCAAATTCGAAATCCAGCCTCGACGGCCCTGGAAGAAATCACAAGTCCGATTCAAGATTAAGTGTCTACCACCCTTGAATCAAAACCTAGTTCAAGAATAAGCTGTGGAAAATCAACAATTGGAGGAATCTAGAAAATCCTTCAACCCAGTTCAAGATCAAAGCTGTGGAAAGTCAACAAATCGCAACAAAATACGTGTCGATTCACCCACTACCAAAGCCAAAGATCATCTACCACATGAAGCTCCTTGTGGTCCAATTTCAACCTTCAAGATCAAGCCTCGACAGCCTTGAAGAAATTTCAAACAACAATTCAAGATCAAGCCTCGACGGCCCTTGAAGAAATTTCAAACAACAATTAAAGATCAAGCCTCAACGGCCCTTGAAGAAATCTCAAGCCCAATTCAAGATCAAGCCTCAACGGCCATTGAAGAAATCTCCAGCCCAATTCAAGATCAAGCCTCGACGGCCCTTGGATCGACATCTACAGTAAGGGACTTCAAAACGCATCTCCTACACGTGACAAACACATGTATACGACGTGCCTTGAAGTGGGGGCATTTGTAGACATCGAAATTTCGGTAAATAAATGTTGACCGATAAATCAAAGTGTCAACGCTCATGTATTGCATAAATTTTACACGTAGCATGTGACTCAACGAAAATTGAAATGAGTTGGAAAAGTCATCAAATAAGACACGTGTCAACACCTGGCAGAAACGACTTATTTCATCTGGGATATTATATTCAAAATTAGGCCTTGAAAAATTCTATAAATACAAGCCCATTTCATTCATTTGAGGGGGGAATTCATATTACACCTTGAAGCTCTGAAGCTCTGAAACTCCGAAGCTCTCAAGCATCCAAGTTCCCGAAGAATCAAGAGAGCCTTCTTCGTTCTTCGTTCATCGTTCTTCCAAGATCAAGCTCCGACGGCCCTTGGATCAACAATCACCAACTCAAGATCAAGCCCCGACGGCCCTTGAAGAAAGTGTTCATCATTCATCACCCATTCATCCTAAGATCAAGCCCCAACGGCCCTTTGGATCAACAACAGCAACAAATCCACACATCCAACTGTTCTTCAAGATCAAGCCCAAAAGCCCTTGAAGATCCGTTCATCCATCAACCTTCAAGATCAAGCCCAAAAGCCCTTGAAGAAACGCTCATCCTCAAGATCAAGCCCCAACGGCTCCTTGAAGACCCGCTCAAAATCCACCTTCAAAGATCAAGCCCACGACCCTTGAAGAACGTTCATCCTTAGATCAAGCCCAACGGCCCTTTGGATCAATCACACATCCACAAATACACACCTTACGGAGATCGAATCAGAGGATCAAGATAGAGAGAGATTGTAACCCAAAATCAAAAAATACAAATATTTGTTTGTGCACGTTGTTCTTGTCTCTTTCGTTTCAGGAATTTTCCGTGTTCACAGTAACATACTTAGATTGTGAAAGAAATAATCCAGTAGAATGATGAGTAATTTGGATCCCTAAGAAGTAATGGAGTGGTCCCAAATCTTTAATATCAAATTCTTGAGCTAAAGCCTGTATAACATCAGTAATAGCTGCAATAGCACTGCCTGTGATGATTATATCATCCACATATAGCAAGAGAATGACCACAGAATTACCAACATGTTTCACAAATAAGGAGGAGTCTGAATATGTTGTAAGAAAACCCAGAGAAGGCAAAAAATTGGTGAACCTCACATTCCAAGCCCTTGGGGCTTGTTTCAAGCCATATAGGGATTTATGTAACTTACAAGCATGAGAGGGTTGTTGAGAGTTAACAAAACCTGGAGGTTGAGACATATAAACCTCTTCTTGTAAAATGCCATGAAGAAAGGCATTCTTCACATCAAGTTGCCTTAAAGACCAACTAAACTGTGCAGCTAAAGCCAAAACTAACCTCACAGTTGTAGGTTTAACAACTGGACTAAGAGTCTCTCCATAGTCAATACCTTCTTCTTGATTGAAACCTTTGGCAACAAGTCTTGCCTTATATTTAGAAATGTTCCCATCTGCATCTCTTTTAATCTTGAAGACCCACTTACACCCTACCAAATTCTTGTTTGCAGGAAGAGGAACTAAGGACCAAGTTCCTGGAGAATGCAAAGCTGAGAGCTCTTCTTGCATTGCTGCACTCCATACTGAAGATTTAAGAGCGGACTTGTATGTTGATGGTTCCACATGAGTTAAATCAAGTGGATTGTCCTCTCCAATGGTTGAGAGAAAAACTTTATGCTTGAAGATGCCACTTTTGGATCTTGTGTGCATGGCATGTGTATTCATAGGTTGGAGAGAAGGAACCACTTGCAAACTCTTAGGTTGGAACTCGGAAGAAAACTCAGTGTGATCATGATGATTAGATCCAGAGGACAATTCTGCAGCCACAGGGGAATAAGGTAGAATAGACTGTGTTGATGTTGCAGTAATGGATTCAGGGTATGGTGGGTTAGGAAGAGACTCAAGTGTAGGTAAGGTAGAGGCAAATGAGATAGAGACAACCTGATTATCATGTGTGATAGAAGGCATTGAAATAGAGGATGATAAAATAGGAGTAGAAGATGAGGCATTTGAGGTTTTGGAAGACAACATGGCATAAGGAAATTCACTCTCATAAAAAATGCCTAGATATATACATCTTTTGTTGACTCACTTCATATCATAGGTAGCCTTTGTATCTAGAAGCATAGACTAAAAAGACACATTTTGTTGTTTTAGGTTGCAACTTGGTGTTATTGTAAGGTTTTAACAGTGGGAAACAAGAACAACCAAATATCCGAAGATGATTGATAGCTTGTACATCTTTAAACAACAACTCAAATGGAGATTTGTTGTGTAAAACAGGTGTTGGCATTCTGTTAATAAGGTAGACATCAACTTGGCAAGCAAAGGACCAGAATTTAGGAGGCAATGAGGCATTTTGCAAAAGGGTTATAGCTATTTCAACAATATGCCTATGCTTCCTTTCAGCTAGGCCATTTTGTTCAGGGGTGTATGGACATGAAAGTTGATGTTTAATACCCTTGGTCACAAGAAACTGTTGAAAAGACTTGCTAATATATTCACCTTCCCCATCACTTTGTAAGGTTTTAACAGAAACAGCTAAGTGATTTAAGACAAAATTGTAAAAGGCAATGAAAGTGGAACAAACATCACTTTTATTGATGAGAGGAAAGAGCCAACAATGTCTAGTGCATTCATCAATGAATGTCACATAGTATCTAAAACCCTCCACATAATTACAAGGGGAAGGACCCCATACATCACTATGAACAATATCAAAAGGATGCATGGACTTAGAGACATAGTCAACAAATGGCAATTTACAAAATTTCCCTTCTAAACAAGAGTGACACATCTCAGACTTATGATCAGGTATATCAGATACATTGCATTTTCTTAAAATTGCAGATACTATAGAATTGGATGGATGGATGGCCTAATCTACTATGCCATAGATTCGAAGTTACAAATTGTCCAAGGAAAGCAGCTTGTACTCTTGGTAAAGAAGAATGATATGAAACTAGTAGGGAATAGGGTATAATCCATTACTGCAATGTCCCTTGAAGAGTGTCCTCCCTGTGGCTTTGTCCTGAATCCAAAAACAGAAAGCATCATATATTAACCAACAATTATTATCCAGACACAATTTATGCATGGATAACAAATTCTGAGTTAGTTTAGGCACATATAGAATTGAATTAAGATGCAGTGGTTTGAAAGGTGTATGTAGAATTGATGAACTAATGTGGGAGATTGATAAACCTGCACCACCACCCGTAGTTTGAATTGTCTCATTGGAAGGAAATGGAGAGGCCAATGGCAACTGATTAAGGTCAGCAGTCATGTGAGATGTAGCCTCAGAATCTGTGAGCCAAATCTGTTGAGGAGGAGCACTGGGAACAGAGGATGGAGCAGCAACATGCATAGCTGACACTTGCTGAGTTTGTAGGTTGGCATTTCGAAAATGACAGAAAGGAGCACCGTGATTCCTTTTTCCACAGATTTGACAGCCTTCTGGAATAAAGTTCTCAGTATTTCGAAACCGACAAGTAACAGCTAGATGTCCAAATTTTCCACAAATTTGACATGAAGTCTGGAAAAATCCTTGTACCATTGGTGGAGAGGATTTTTCCAATCCAATCCAAATTTCTTGATGCTTCTCTGTTTTGACATGCGCCAATTGACTCAAGGAAATCACTTCAATTCAACTCTCGTTAACCCGGCAGAGAAGGATTATTTTCGACATTCTCACAGAATTTTTTTATTTGTTTCCTTTTGAATCGGTGGCTAGTTAGAGATGTGCATATGTTTTGTGTAAATTACAGTAAAACTTGCAACTATATATGCAAGTCATACAAAATGTTTGATGAACAAATGCATAAACTCAGAAAAAACCTCAACATATCTTCTCTTCTGATCTCTGGTTCCGGATCTCCTAATTAATATCGTGTTTCATGTTATTTTGTAATGAGGAATTTCGCGTGCCCACGCGTCCACAGATAGACATTCTCCACATAGTTACGCCTTGGTAGAACATTCGTACACCAATCCGAGAACTCCCTGTTTTGCTGCAGACATTTCTGAGGACGAGTTTACTAATCCGTAATCAAATTGAGAGAAATTAGATTGAGGAAATAAAATGAGGCAAAATCAGAATCAGATTATTGTTGAAGTTGTTTACTAAAACAGTCTGGAATTGGAATAAAATTTCATAAAGTTGTTTACTAATTCAGCAGAATCGGAATATAAACCAGTATGATTACTAAAATGCCCTTGTCCCAAATCAAATATTTTATATTTTTTTAATAAAATTTGATACAGTATATAATAGTGAGAAAAAATTAAATAGCTTTTTTATTTCATACACACTAAAATGATTTTGTTTATTTTTTATTTTTTATAAATTTAAGTATTTACTTTAATATCTAAATTTTCTCAATCAAGTTGTAGTTTATTCTCTTCGGCATATGTATGGAGTTATGCATAATGTGAGTCTAGGTTAAGGGTGGGCACTTGAAACCAAAACACAAACCAAATTGGACCACACCGAACGGTTTGGTTTTGTGGTTTTGAAACGGTTTCGGTTTTGAAACCGAACCGCAATGTAGAAAATAGTTTGGTTTCGGTTTTGGCTCTTGAAAACCGCACCGAAACCAAACCGCACCGCAAATATTAATAAACATTTAATGAAATGTCCATATTAGATGTCATGTTTTAATTGGTTGTTTGTTAGAATTCATATATTTAGTATGGACTCAACCACACTAGAATATCATCATTCATCACTCAATGCACTGATTGTAGGAGCTGTGCATTTGCTGCAAGTTTTTGGCTTCATAATTGCACTTATTTGATTTTAGGGAGCAAGGGTGATCAGCTTAGAAAACATATGAATGGCTTGCTGTCAACAGTGCCTGGAGAAGATTTAAATGAACTGGAGAAGATTTAGTGCTTGCCAATTTTTAGTTTGTTTCGTCCATTATATGGTTGATGCATGGTTAAAAGTTTTGTTTCATGTCAAAGAACTTATTGATTTTTGGAGCTGTGCATTTGCTGTAAGTTTGCTGCAGACAGTATCCCAATTTTATATGAAAATAGATTATCAAAAATATCCTCACTCAATGTATTGATTGTGGACATGGGTTCATAGATTAATGTATTGTATGAAAATTGGAAAATGACACTGTCTTATGCGTAGATAGGTATAAATTTTAAATTGTACAATTTTTTCTTAAGAACCAAACCGAAACCATTTGAAACCGCACCGAACCAAACACATGGTTTGGTTTTATTTTGGTTTTGGCTTCAAAACCGCACCGAATCAAACCGTAAAAAATTTTGGTTTCACTCAAAACCGCATCGAACCGAACCGTGCCCACCCCTAGTCAAGGTAGGGGTGGGCACGGTTTGGTTCAGTGCGGTTTTGAGTGAAGCCGAAACCAAAACCGAAATTTTTTACGATTCGGTTCGGTGCGGTTTTGAAGCCAAAATTAAAATAAAACCAAACCGTTTGGTTCGGTTCGGTGTGGTTTCAAACGGTTTCGGTTTGGTTTTTAAGAAAAAATGTACAGTTTGCAATTTAACATATTAATAAGCATTTCCCAATAGCAATATGAAAAAGACATTTGTTATGTAAACAATTAGCATGTTGCATGCAGTTGTGATGTTAAAACATGTTTGTGCAACAAAATGGTGTCCCTTATAATGTTTATCATAAAACAAGTTGAATAAATTTGAATTCATTAAACGTGAGCGAAACTTTGATACTAGAATATGTGATATCATGCTTTAAATGAGTGAACTTCATTAGATCATTGTTCGACTCTTGATAACAAGATTAGTCCACCCTTGTACATATATGTGTGTGTGATGGTATAAAATAACAAAGGTCCTTCAAGTAATGAACGAAAGAAAGTGATGAATGATGATATTCTAGTGTGGTTGAGTCCCATATTAAGTGTATGGATTCTAACAAACAACCAATTAAAACATGAAATATAATATGAACATTTAATTAAATGTTTATTAATATTTTCGGTGCGGTTCGGTTTCGGTGCGGTTTTTAAAAGCCAAAACCAAAACCAAACCGTTTTCTATGTTGCGGTTTGGTTTCAAAATCGAAACCGTTTCAAAACCGCAAAACCAAACCGTTCAGTGCGGTTCGATTTGGTTCGTGTTTCGGTTTCGATTTTCGGTTCTAAGTGCCCACCCCTAAGTCTAGGGTTAAAGATAATCTTGAAAATAATGAAAGTAAGTGAGGGCATAAAGGGAAAAAATTATCATTAAGCAATCCGGAATCCGAATACCTTCTCTATGTCGGGAATCCAAGCCAAATCTTGGAATTGGATTCTATTTTTTGTGTGGGCTCCATGCATTTTTTATTCCTCCCGATTTAAGTAAACACATGTATAATCTGTAATCGAAATCGGATTCTTTATGCTCATTCCGATTACGGGTTAGTAAACACGCTATGAATCTTTCTATTGTTCTTTCCCAGTTGAATGATTTTGTTGGATATGCGCGTTATGTGTCCGATGTTCCCCATCCCGGGTGGGGATTTTCCCTCAGCAGCAACCGCTGGCTTGTCCGTAGATTCAGCTGGCGAAATATAAGGCACACCATACTGCATACATTATCTTTGATGGGATCACTCTAGTTGTAGTTTATATATTCTCTGAAACTGAAAGGCTCTTAAAAACTGGCAATTTTTATGCCTACTGTAATTTTTTGTCTACTCTTTAACACTGCGAGCATCCTTGTTGGACGACTGCATCGAAGATTGGAGAGATCTCGAAGCTGACGTATCTGGAGAACCAGACTACTCATTTTAAATTATGCAGTTCTCGTTAGCCCATTCCACGGGCCCACCCTACACAAACCAAGGATCCGAATCTCTCTTTCTATCTCTTCAAGGGTCTGGATCTCTAGATCTTTTGGCTCCGAACACAGATATCCGAAAAGAATCTCGACTCGTCTATCAGTATTTTTCCTTCCGTGTTTGGCAGTAACACTGTTTTTCTTCTGGAATTTGAAATTCTTAACACATTTTATCTCCCGATGATTGAAAACCTTTGGGTTTCGAGTGGACCGTTTTGAGTTGTCCTCTCTATCATCTATGAAGAAGCAAAACATCTTATCCAACAACAACAAAATCTTTTCCCACTAAGTAGGGTCAGCTATATGAATCCTAAAACACCATTGCACTCAGTTTTGTGTAGCGCAATTTCGTTGAGGATTCATTATCATAAGGATTCGACAGAACCTAGGAGTACCGTCTGTTGACTACCTGACGCCCTTCCCCTCCCCATCCTCCTTTATCCAACAACCACCTAAAAAAAAATATTCTTCTTTTTATTATACATATATATTTATTTATTTATTAGCAAATAGCAAGATGTTAATTTACAAAAGAGAAATTTGAATAACAGCAATGACTCAGAAAAGCAGCAATCAAAGAATGATTTCTTCCTGAACGCTGACGTTGAGAGTCTTATGGGGCAGGACAATGCTGTTTATAACAACCACTTCATCTTCAACTGTCACTGCTTCACCTGAATTATCAATAAAACCGGCATTCAGATGGCGCATAAGGCAAAATCGATATATAATTTTATCAGAACAAGAGGATTGAGTGAAAACGAAAGGATTTATGTACCAAGGATTGTGATCCCGAGCTTTGAATTGTAATCCCCAGTAGCCTGAAATCATAGTGCCAAACTTAGAAGTCAATTGCAACAAAGCTTTAAATAACGAAAGAACGTTGGAGTTCTGTTATTAAGCATGGGTTGGTAGAAAGTTTTTGAACGTGCCTGGACGCGAGACCATCTCCCGATTGAAGATTTCCATCCAACAATTGCATGAATAACAACTGCGTTTTCCTGAAACAAAGCATCGTACATATGTCAACATGAGGCGATGTCTAGGATGCACTCCATAACCTATGCTTTTGTTATGTACCTTTATTTCGACATTGTCAAGGATGATACAACTTATGAGCCTCACACCAGCTCCTATGCGAGCATTTGCAGATATTGATACATTGGGACCAATCTGTACGAGCAGATAACAGGAGATTTAATAGATGCATTACTAAGGGAATGCTAAATGATCTGGAAAGCGACAATACTAATCTGTTTCACTATATAAATCACAGTTACGACAACCTAGTCATAGGATTCCTAAACTGGTTGAAAAGAAATCACTCGAATGAGATTTTTGCAAGGCCAATCGTTGAGCGTGCACATTTAGTAAAGCCAGTATGAGAGAAAACGTACCTTAGCACTTGGATGTACTTTTGCTGATGGATGAACATAAACATCACCGGTAATACTGGCACTCTTTGTACCATCTCCACTCACCAAGAGATGTGGATTGGTGACTCGAAATTGTGCAAGATACAAACCAGAACACCTTAATGACATTCTGCAAGTATCAACACAAAATATTTACAAGATGGCCCAGACTGATGAGGACAAGGTTATAGCAAGACAACACCTCGGACGCAAATCTTACCCAGGAGTTTTGATCTGTTCCCAGAAGTCCAAGGTTTCATATGTGTATAACTGCTTTTTCCCTGCAAGAGGCGATAGGATATCTTGATCTAGCCTTACAAAATGCGTGGGAGCATTCCTGATAAAGGAACTCTCTATCAGCATTACCTTTCTACTTTAGTCAATTCAATATGTTGGATGGCACTATAGTAAAGCGGTGTTTTTAATTCACTAAACAGCGTAGTTTTTAACTTTTTATACTATATGAAGAGAAACCTTGTTGCTGAATGAAGGGATTCGAAGCTGGACAGACGTCTTAAATCAGCTGCAAATACCAGAAAACGGTCCAGATTTCAGCATGGTGAATACCAATGCTATCAATAAGTGAAAATACATGTTAGTCGAAGCAATCTATGTATCAAAGAATTTCCTACTGACAAAGAAATGAAAAAGATACCGTGTTCTTGTTGAACTAAACTTTCATGTTACCATAATAAAAGCACACTAATAGCACAGGCAACCTATTCATGGAGAATGTATCACTACCTCTGTCCTTCCACTGAGTGGAAACACCTTCGATGGTGTTAAAAATGTCTGGTTTAAATATGTAGACACCGCAATTTATCCTGTCGCTGACCTGAATAAA
Organism: Malus sylvestris; assembly: GCF_916048215.2. Lineage (NCBI taxonomy): Eukaryota > Viridiplantae > Streptophyta > Magnoliopsida > Rosales > Rosaceae > Malus > Malus sylvestris. The sequence continues at coordinate 25,808,523 of NC_062273.1, read as the reverse complement.
ATAAGAATTATAGAAAGAAAGGTAAAGGAGAGCAAAAAATTCTCCATTGATGCACCATAAGCTTGAAATTCTGATCTCAAACGTACAAAAGTCTCAGGCTTCTCGGTGTAATGCAACAGTTCATTGGTGACCGGATCAGCTACCAGTTCCCCAAACTGACTGGCTGATTCAGCAGAAACCTATACGAAGAAAGAAGAAAACTTAGATATGGAGAACAATAGATAATATAATAATCAATATTATTATTAAATAACTTTGCACATTTTTTGACCAACCTTGATCACAAGGATTGTTCCCATACCACCATATTTTTTGTGAGCCTCTGCAAATAAACACGGCAAAAAGTGGAGATTAAGCTTTCTGGAATCCCCTTATAAATCCACAATGAATAACCTGGAAACAATCATACGATACTCCCAGCAACTCATGAAACAATTACCAAGCATTTCTGGAAGTGGAAAACTGCAGCAAACATCACAATTCAACAAGACAATGTGCGACTGTAAACAAATAGAAGAACCACAATCAGCCTTTTGCCTGAGAATTAGAACATGTATGCATCGACACAACTTATTTAAGAGGAAAGACCTAAACAAACAAACAAAATAGATAAAAACTTATCAATTGATTAAAAAGGAGTTGGTAAAAGACTAACCGGGTTGTCTTCCATGATCAGATCTCTGAAATTATAAAGTCCACCAGCTGATCCATGTGGCTTGTCTTCCCTCAAATATCTAATCGCCACACCAACGCAATGTACAACCAACAGATTAAACATCAAATCCAGTTCAATATTTTCAAGATCTAATCAGTAACTACTAACTGGAAAACAAAAGCAGGAGCTCACACCTAACAGGGACTTTAAGCTCATTAGAGATTGAGGACACATATAACGCGAATTCACGCTCCTCGTAGAAACCAATGAGGAAAATTTGTGTGAGGTTCGGAATCTGTAATCCAAAAGACAGTGAATTCAACTCGCATGCACACTATGAAGCTAGAAATGACAGATTTATCTACAAGTATATACCCTTTTACAAGCGGAAATGGGATGATGAACCATTGGTTGTCCTGCTAATGGAAAAAGTGGCTTCGGTATATTCAGTGACAATGGCCGGAATCTAGTTCCTGTAGAATTGAAACTCCAATATATCAAGAAGTGCTCTCTCAAAGATTGTAAGAGAAATGCCATTATTCCCAATTCATGATTCAACAACTGAAATTTACCCTCAAAGTTAAATCTCTCAAAAATGCACAAAGCATCGAACTTTCCAATGAAAATTCAAACAAGCATCACCAAAACTGAGAGAAATTGAGAAATGGGGTCTCATTATTCGATCCAAAGATGATGACAGTAACATTATATTTACCTTTAGTGGGCCCGCCCACCATGATCACAGCAACCACCCTCTCGTCCGAGCTCCCCATGCCTTATGCAGAAAACCCAGATCCCAAAAGCCGACGGAGGCAGCGGTGGTTCCACTAGAAACCCAGAAACTTGAATAAAAGGAATGGAGTGGCAGTAACAAAGGAGCCCAAATGCATAATTTATATGGAAAGCCAAAATCTGTAGTTGGAGGTTCACCAGGGAAGAAGGAAGCTACAGCAACGGACAAAATCTGAAGTTTCTCACAGCTCAGAGAGTGAGAGAGAGAGAGATTAAAAAGGGTCGGTGGAATCCAGAACGTGTATTATAATAATAATGCAGTGTATGAGGATGTGAGTATATCCAATCCGAAGTTTGGAAGATAAATGCAGAGAGAGACAGAGCGCAGAGGAAGGTTCCCTCTGTTTTTTTCCCATTACTTATTGGATATGGAGGGGGTCCTGAGGGAGGTGGGTGGGACCCGGGTAACTGGGCATCCCAGTGAGGCTGACTGTTTGGGAATCTCTCAGCCTGGTTGTCGTGGACACGGACACCTCACTAACTTGTTACATTTAATTTTAAGAAATTTTAACGAAACATTTCTGGTGCTGTTCATTTTTAACTTAAATGATATTTTTATTTTAAAAAGTTACTCATGGTATTATTCATTTACAATACTTTTATTTCTTTTGATTAAAACTCAAAATTTACAAGCCATTTTCATTATTTTTCGTTGAATTTTATTGAGATTTATCACCAAAGAGAGTAAAGATTGCCATTTAATTTGAAAGAAGTTGGCTTCAAGACTAAGAAGGGGAAAAGGTGAAACTTCACTTACATGTTTAAACTTTGAGAAAGATTGAAGCTTGCCTTCATACCTTGTGACATTAACTCCCAAACTTAGTGGCCAATTCCTTGTGGAACAAGCCACCACCGAAAAGCCATCACATTTTAGATCAACAATATGATGACCGGAATGTTGGCAGCCACAGCCGTACCAGAATGTAGGGTTGCCATGGCCCCAACATACATCGAGTTTTCGCACAAAAAATGAGGCTCGTTGACAAGAATAGTATGACCACCTTCTTGCATTCAAGTTCGATTCTTTTTATGTAGTGGAATTTGTGGTCCCCCAAAATAATTGGAACCCTTGCCAATAGTACACACTGCATCATGGGTAGCAATTTTATGAGATCTATAAGACCATTGAGAAATGGAAAGTTTAATTATGACTTTGTGCGCGACTGTAATATATCATGACTATAAAAAAAATGCTTAAGTATAACTAAGTGCATATCCTCTTACGCCTGCTCGTCACGTGCACAAGAGGATATAACACCGGTTGCACCCAAGATTTTAACCATGGCTTCCTCCTCCTCAACAAAGTACCTCTGAATTCAACCGTATCTTATTCCCAGTCAAATGGTTAAAATAGACATCCAGTTTTCTAGCTCAGTACATATTTTCACCCTCTTTATTCCTGTGCGTTATCAGTACATCTGCAGTTTTCACCATACTATTTCGCGGGTAAACTTTCACAGCTTTGAAGGCGACTTGTACCAACCCCATGGATCATCAGATACATATTCAGTAACCTGCTTCACGGTCAAGTAATTATCAAGTCCCCTGTTCAAAAGAGAAGAAACTATTATTACCATCGGCAGTTCATCGATCTTAATTTGCAGAAGTAATTGTAATGCAATGTTCGTTGTTCTTTTATGCTTAGTTCGGATATGTAGTGTGATTATATTAGGCCCAAAATATATGCAATATCAACGGAACATTATAAAACAATGCCGAGAAAGCCATACCAATTCCCTAATTCACGCCCGAAACCACTTCGTTTGTTGCCTCCCCATGGAGCCTGACAGAAGCATGGTTGCGAGCAGTTTATCCATACAATTCCTGCTTGAAGGGCCTGCAGAAGAACAAGAAACACAACTCATAATCAGATGCTGGGGCAGGGATGATCCGTTCACAAAATAAGTACAAAGAAGTCTCACCTTAGAGACACGCTCACACCTTTCTAAATCTTTCGATATGACTGCAGCGCCTAAGCCATAACTGTCAAAGTTCAATAAACTTCATCAGTCAAAATGGGACAAAAAAAGCAGTCGAACAAATCTCTCACTATGGACGGTGACAGAAATAAGAGTCAACTCACTGGCTGTCATTTGCTAGTTCAAGAGCTTCGTCTTCTGAACTAAATGTTTTGACACAAAGAACAGGTCCGAAAACTTCTTCTCTCCAGATTTGCATGGAGGTTGTTACATCAGTTATGATTGTTGGTTCAATGAAGAATCCTTTCTTTAGATGCTGCCATCCACCAATAATATAACTCACATATTGAGTTTGTGACAAATAAAGCAGCAGAATGGGCTTGATGGAAACATAGGTTTATACCTCAGGACGAGCCCCACCACTCAAAACTCTTGCGCCTTCACTCTTAGCTGTTGCGATGAACTTCAATATTTTCTCGTACTGAAACAGATCCAGTGAAAATCAGGTAATATTCTAGTACTTCAATTATAAACTGGACAGTGAAATTAAAGATTTGAACTACTTGATGTTACTAACTGTTTGACTTTTGCATATTTTGTATCTGAAGAACACACGTATAATTATCACCCGCGGAAAGTGACCTATATGCCCTGATGCATGTCAAACCGTAGGGACTCTAATCTTTATAACAAACATAAAATACAACGTATCAGCCTAAATTCATCCAAAGAAGAAACTTTTCAACAGACTGTCCAGCAAGGCTGCAACATAAATAGCTGGGGAGTTGTTTTTAGCATAAACATGGCAATTTTAGATAAAAAAACACTTTCCAGACACTAGAAAAAATGGTTCATTACTGGTTAAGATTTGAAATTAGAACCCAGGCCCACACACAAGACAAGCTCGAATATAACATATTTATCAACGTCCAAACAACTACCTAGACATGTTCAAAATATTGGAAGGATAAACAGCTCACACTTGCTGATTTAGACAGCCCTTGTTTTACATGTTTTACAAGAGTGACAACTTGAGTATCATAAGTCCAAATCTTACATTTACAGATTTAAAACGAGAAAAAGATAACCAGTGGGAACTTTAGTGCTTCTCAATTGTCTAATATGTGTCAGTGGACCTGTTTCTTTAACACACTATCCCCCAATTCAAGAAATAGAGAATTAAAAACAGAAACAAAAAGCAAATATTGTTAATGGTATACCCACCTGCCCTCCACTAACAACAGGGCCAAGCCTGCACCCTTCTTCAAGAGGATCTGCAATCTTGATGTTTTTGCACCATTGCACAAGCCTATCCAAAAACTCTGCTGCAATGTTTTCCTGAAACAAGGTGCAAGGAAATTAATACAGTAGTATAAGCTTGTTTAAGATGGCACTATGAATAAGCTTCTAGGGAAACCACATTCAACTACCCACGGGAAAGTGGCACAATTGATGATGTTGTAGCACAAAAGTTAATTATCACGCATGCACCGCGCGGTCTAGAATTGTTTGAATTTACGCGTAATATCCACTTAGTTTAAAAAGATGCACCATCATCCGTGCAACAGAGAAGGAACTGACAAAAAGTGATGTATCATCTTGCTATCATACTTACATGTATTATAAGACGAGATGTTGCACTGCAAATCTGACCATTTGTCCAAAAGATACCGAAGGCAGTCCATTCAGCAGCTGTTTGAGTCATAGAGTAAACAATTACCATTATAGTACAAGGAATAGTATCTTTTTTCAATTCACTTTAGATTCATAGATTTTCTCCCTATACAACTAGATCCTGATGGAAGTCTATAGTTATAAAAAAAACATGTAAGTCTAAAAAGTAGCCTTCATGAGGAACTAACCCTTGTCGATATCAACATCATCAAAAACAACAATTGGGCCTTTCCCACCAAGCTCCAGTGAAACAGGCTGCCAAACACCATCGGAGATGGTATATGAAGGTTCAAATGAAGAGAACAAATGTCACAAATATAAATGAACAATTATCAGATTATAAAGCCTTGACTGTACCTTCACCAATTGGGCTGCAGCTGTCATAATCTTGCTCCCAGTCATAGTACTTCCGGTAAATGCAATCTGTTGAATATAAGTTTATTACTATTACTGCCGCACAGCTAAAACAACCCAAGATGTCACAACTAACAAATTTGCAGGATTACAAGAAGATGTATTCGTAGAATTTCCAACTACAGATTAGCAAGGAAAAACCCGAACCTTATCAACATGGGGATGAGATGCCAAAGGAGCACCAGCTTCATGGCCCAGCCCAGTCAGGATATTGAGGACACCAGGAGGAAGACCGACCTCTCTACACACATCAGCTAGCTCCAAACAAGTCCTAAAATTGATTGATAACATGATGATAGGCATACAATATACAAAAGCAACATAAGAGCTGAAGAAAGTATATATAAACCAAAAATGGACATACACAGATGCCAACTCAGATGGTTTCAATATTGCAGCACACCCAGCAGCTAAGGCAGGAGCGACTTTCCATGTAGCCATTAACAAAGGGTAGTTCCTTAACATAAAAACATAAGCACTTCATCACCATATAAATAATAAAGATGCTTCTTAATAACACTAATATCTAAAGATTGTCATTGCTAACGGGACCATTAGGACAATTCACAATCCAAAATTTAAGGTTTACACATGAAAATTTACTTTACAAACAGGTTAGTGCAACCACCAAGGAAGAAAATCTTACTAAAATTGAATGCATACTCATTTAATATAAAGAAGCAGCAAATACCATGGTGTAATTAACCCAACAACGCCAATGGGCTCCTTAAGGACATGGCTCTTAAATTGCTCCATAGGAAGAGAAATAGGAGTCTTTTGCTGTGCATCCAAACCTTCAGCAAGGTCTGCATAGTACTCAAAACAACCGGAAACATCATCCTGCATTGAATGTGCCAGAACATAAGACTTTATGCATGATAAATAACAATTCAAATTGTCAGAGAATCACAAGCATACCATGTCCCATGCAGCTTCATCCAATGGTTTTCCACAATCAATTGCTTCGAGCTTGGCTATTTCAGATTTTCTCTCTGCTATCTGCACGCAAACAAAAACAAGAAAATCTTAAGACATCTGAACACGGCCAAATCTTTGAAAGGTCATTATGGAAGTTAGAAAATCAACAATTATCCAAGAAAGAGACTTGAAAGAAACACGAGTAAGTTATTCAAAATTGCTCCGTTCAGACCCATTTCTTCTTGAATGTTAAAATATCAACCTCCAAACATATGAATCGAGACAAGTATATAGCATAACTACTACAACTACGCTTTCAAAATCCAATTCAAGACCCGATTAATTTAATTGAGAACAGAGCCAATACCTTAGCAGCAATAGCGCGCAAATACTTGGCACGAACAGCCCCAGGCGCCAAGGCCCAGTCTCTCCCCTTGTTCCTGGCAAGGGCTTTCCGAGCAGCCTCCACCGCAATTTCCACATCTTCAGCAGTAGCTGCAGGTATATCCCCTGCATCCACACATTCCATAACCAGTTCACGTATCAGATTTAATTAAGATTACAAAACCCATCACTTCTTTCCATTGTTTATGTATAAACACAGATAGCATAGAAATTTGAAAGAAAAAAAAAAAAGACGATCTTTGGATCTCCCATTAAAAGATCAAGCACGAATCGAATACCCAGCACTCTATTTTTACGAATTTAATAAAATGTTTTACGAAAACAAGTTCTGGGTCAGTAAATAAAGCCAATTTACATCAAATTTATGCTCAAACTCTTCAGCTACTAAATACATCAAACGATCAAATGCCATGATTAAACCGTAAATTAAATTTAGAAAAAAAACCCAGAAATTAATTTAATTGACAAAAATGCTCAGGGTGAGAAAAAGACCGATGATTTGTTCAGTAGCAGGATTGATGATTGGGATGCGTTTCTTGAGGACCGGTTCTCTCCACTCGCCGTCGATGAACAGCTGCCGACTCGGTATTTGGATCGCCATTTTTCAGCTCTCTCTCTCTCTCTCTCTCTCTCTGCGCAGTGATAGAGTGATAAACAGAGACTGGGCTAAGCAGCAACGCGATGTGACGTTCATTGGTGGGATTTTCTGGAATCGCTGAAATTGTTGAAAAAAAGCAAATCCCAATAATGCATAATCTAGACGTGGAAGCTACCGATAGTAGCCTGTGAAGTTTTTTTTTTTTTTGGGGGGGGGGGTGGGGAATGTCAGAGCTTTTGGATAACTAGGATCAGAACGAATAACAAAATATAATGCATTTGAAATTTTTATTTGACCGTGTATATTAGTTTGAGATACTGTTATATTTAAAATAAGAAAATTAAACGCTTAGTTTTGAGATAGGGAAAAATGTTTCAATTACTTAAATTACAAGCCGTCTAAAATATTATTATTTACGAAATAATCACGTAACTTGTTTCTTAAGAATGAATACAACATAACAACATGAATATATACTCAAATAGTTATTTCTCTAAAGTCCAGTTCATTACATATTTATTGTACCCGGAACACGAATGGTACATCACGTGTTACTATACAAGTGGAATGATGTTTTATTTTTTCATTTGTTAATTTTTTAACACAAGTATCTCACCATTTATATAATGACACAAATGGTGTAGCACTCTGTGTTTCGGACACACTGAAATATATATTAACTTTTTTATTTTATTCAACATAGTTGAATTATTTTCTAATTTTTCATTTTTTTTCAAATTCTTCTGTTCAGGGACTTGAAGGAGGAGGTGGCTCAAACCAACCATAAGGTTGATCTGATACATATTCAGTAACTTGCTTGATGTTCAAGTAAAGCTCAAGTCCCCTGTTGCACAACAGAAAAACGGAAATACCATCATTACCCTTCCCCTAATCAAAATCATAACACAATATTAAAATTAAATTAACAGAAGATTAAGAATACAATGCTGAGGTTGAGGAGAAAATGAACACAATGCTGAGATTGGGATTGAGAGAGAGAAAATTAAAATTAAATTAACATAAGATTAAGAAACTGTACCATTCTCCTAATTCGCGGCTGAAACCGCTTCGTTTGTAGCCTCCCCATGGAGCCTGAATGAAGGATGGTTGTGAGCAATTGATCCATACAACTCCTGCTTGAACGCCCTGCAAAGCATCACACCAACAAAATGAAACACAATTCGTAACCAAATTATCAAAATGATGCCATTAATATTCCTCTCGTCACGGATATAACGTGACGAAAGAGATACTAAAAGGGAATATACAACCAGTTATATGCAATGTTCTAAAAACCACTAGGCTGTAGTCAAACGGTGGAGAAGGCCGTAGCGCCTAGTTAGGCGAGTGACTATGCAGATTTTTTAACAACTTCCATTTAGAGATGTCTGCCGATCTGCAGCCCACCCAACCCACGCGTTGCCTGCCTAGTTCCCTGCCTAGACGCCGCCCAATTTTTCTAACGATTCGGCCTTAATCATGGCAGTGGCATTACGCCAGTGCTTATACGCCGCCTAGAGCGATTGTTAGAACACTAACTTAAAATATCTTATCAGTCTTACCGTAGCAAAGCGCTCACACTTTTCTAAATCTTTTGACATGACAGCAGCACCTAAGCCATAACTGTCAAAGGAAGATCAAACAAACGTCAAAGGAAGATCAAACAAATGTGGGTAGTAAGGAGACTATAAGAGGAAGAAATTGACCGAAAGAAGGAAACGGGGCTAAAAAGAAGAGGAGATTCAACTCACGGGCTGTCATTTGCTAGGTCAAGGGCTTCCTCTTCTGTATTGAATGTTTTGACACAAAGAACAGGCCCGAGAAATTCCTCTCTCCATATTTTCATGGCGCATGTTACTTCAGTTACGACGGTCGGTTCGATGAAGAATCCTTTCTTCAGATGCTGCCATTGCCATCCTTTTTTTAGCAGTCTCAAGTTTTTGATACAGAATAAAGTCATGTACTATGTATAGGTTAGTTTATACCTCAGGACGATTCCCGCCGTACAGAACTTTTGCTTTTGCACTTCTAGCCCCTTCGAGGTACTTAAATATTTTCTCATACTGAACCAAATGCAGTGAAGATTAGATAACACTCACTTGGATCGTAAACTTCAGAACGAAATTTAAAGCCTTTCGTTGTCTCAAAAGACAAACACAAACGCGTTCACTCGCTCGCACAGAGAATCTAACATAAAATGCAGAGATTGTTGACAGTTGATTTACCTGCCCCTTACTAACAACAGGGCCAAGCCTGCAACCTTCTTCCATAGGATCCGAAATCTTGATGAGTTTGGTCCAGTCCTCAAGCCTGTTCACAAACTCCATAGCAATGCTTTCCTAAAGTCGAAATGCAAGGGATTAATTAGTGCTCTAGTAAATATCTATGTAACTTAGAAGGGACTAACAGAAAGTAATGTAGCATCGATCACGCTATTATACTTACCTGCACTATGAGACGGGAGGTTGAGCTGCAAGTCTGACCACCTGACGAACATATACCGAAGCAGGTCCATTCCACAGCTGTTCAATTGAATCATAGAATAATAGAGAGTTAACATAACAGTACCGTCATCCGGCAGCAGTACTATATCTATATGTTTATTGTTTTTCTAACATGTTTCAATCCAGATGCTCGTGCATGTTCTATCCGTGCGCAACTAGTTTCTAACGGAAGCAATTTATCTGCCCTAGAGGTACTAACCCTTTTCCATATCAGCATCATCAAAAACAACAATGGGGCTTTTCCCTCCAAGCTCCAATGCAACAGGCTACAAAGAAACCACATAGGAGAAAGTATTCGAAGATTAAACGAAGAGAATGAACCCCGAAAACAAAATGGACCAGTTATCACATTAGAAATATTTTTAGTTTTTCAACCTACCTTGACCGATTGAGCTGCAGCTGCCATAATCTTGGTCCCGGTGAGAGTACTTCCGGTAAATGAGATCTGTTGAATATTAAACACATAGCAATTACAGCCTGGTGGCTAACAATTCAGAACATCTTACAATCATCGAGTATGCAGAAATTCAAATAACATAATTAGTAAAGAGAAAAAGCTGAACCTTATCAACATCTGGATGAGTTGATAAAGGAGCGCCGGCTTCATTGCCTAGTCCAGTCAGAATGTTGAGGACACCGGGAGGAAGACCAACATTTATACACACCTCAGCTAGCTCCAAACAAGTTCTAGAATCGATGGATAACACAAACGGTACGCATATATGTGAAAAATCAAGATACCAATTGAATAATACGTATGTATAAAGTATAAACCAACCAGGACATACACAGATGCCAACTCAGACGGTTTCAGTATAGCAGTACAGCCAGCAGCCAAGGCAGGAGCTACTTTCCACGCAGCCATTAACAAAGGGTAGTTCCTTAACATAATAGATAAGCACTTTTGGTTGAGCACTTTTGGTTCCTTAACATATAAATCATTATTAAGATTCTTCAGGCTTCTTTTGAAATAAAGAAGCTGCAACATACCATGCTGTGATCAACCCAACAACCCCGACCGGTTCCTTAAGAACATGAGTTTTGAACTTCTCCGTGGAAAGAGAAACCGGAGTTTTTTGCTTTGCATCCAAACCTTCGGCAAGGCCTGCGTAGTACTCGAAACAGCTTACAACTTCCCCCTGTATCGAATTTGAGTTAATTAGGGGCCATGACATCACATAAGACCTTATGCATCATGTCGTAAGCAATAATTTCAATATTTGTCACTAGCATACAATGTCAGAAACAGTTTCATCCAGTGGTTTTCCGCTATCCATTGCTTCGAGTTTGGCTAGCTCAGTTTTTCTCTCGTTTATCTGCATCAAAAGTAGTAAAAGCTTAAGACATCTCAAACAATTTCATTACAGTGAGAGTTAATCAAAACTATTTGAAAGATTAGAAGATCGAAACACGATCAGCAATAATACTGTTTTAACATGCAACTGATGATAACCAGATTGATCATTTCACTAACAAAAAATTAAATAGTGAGACTCAGATACAATGTACCTTAGATGCAATAGCGCGCAAATACTTGGCACGAGAAGCCCCTGGCGCAGAGGACCAATCTTTCCCATTGTTCCTGGCAAGGGCTCTTCGAGCAGCCTCCACAGCAATCTTCACATCACCAGCAGTAGCTCTAGGAATATCCCCTGCATCACACATTCCCACAAATCAACCACTAATTCACATATCATTTCATCGAAACGCCTATCCAGAAGTGCTTTTGGGATGGCTAATAGCGTTTTCATATAATCAAAAGCACTTCTAACAGTTGTTGTCTGAAAAAAGTTTCAAAAAGTTAAACGTGTTTCTGGATTGAAACACTTCTAGCAAAAGCGCTTGTGAGCACAATTGCTTTCTAGAGAAACTTTTTCTCAAACGAGCCCTAACTTGGAAAACAAGTTGCAAACCACAAATCAGTACTTCCACAATCAAAATAAAAAAGCATAGAGAGTCGAGGAAGAGAGAGAGACCAATGGTTTCCTCAGTGGCAGGGTTGATGATCGGAATGCGTTTCTTGAGGACCGGTTCTTTCCACTCGCCGTCGATGAATAACTGCCGGCTCGGAATTTCTACCGCCATTTTTCAGCCAGCTCTGATGCTCTTCCAAACTGTAACAAATTAATTGTTAGGCTAGTGAGTGAACGAGGTGATTCGAATTGGATCGGATTTCGGATTGAAAATTCTAATATTAGTAGTATGAAATCTGAAAGTGCGGATCGCGTGAAGAGGATTTCAACAGCTGAAAACTCGAACAAAGAAGAGACGGTATTTCCGGTGCCTACGATGCTTCACTAAAAGAGAGCTCTCTTGAATTTTCGCGGGAGGAACGAGGGTCGTTGGCTTTTTTCATTTGATTAATTAATTTGTTTATTAGTTTAGAATTAGCCGCGATTGATTAGGACTTGTTTGTATGTGATCCAATTTTTTAAACTCAAAAATAGTTTTCAAAGTTTATGTTTTGAGTACTTGTTTGGTAGGACAATTTTAAAAACTATACTAAAATCAACTTAAAAATTTACCTACTTGTTGAACACATTAAAAAAGAGTTTTTAGAGTTTTTAAAATTATACTCAATGTTTTTTTCTCGAAATATTTTATGTACTTCTCTCTCCCTTGACACTCTCTCTCATCTTTCTCCTTCACCTCTTTCTACCTCTCTCTCTCTCATCCGACCCTCTCTCGTCTTTCTCCCCCTCTCAACCAATTCTCTCTTTCTCTCTCCTTTGCTACTCTCTCTACTTTCTCCCTTCTCTCTTTGGATTTCCATGTTCACTTTTGGATTCAACAACTACAATATATAATATTATCGGGTGATTATTGATTTAGTCCCTAATTTATCACGTGAGTGAAGATGAAGTTCCTGAATTTTATTTTCAGAAAATTAAGTTCGTAAACTCTTAAAATTTGGCAATTTCATCCCTACCATTAAGTTTGAAACTATTTTATTTAAACTTTCCTTCAATTTAAGTCACGTGATGAACACAACATGTCACATCCCGGCTCGGGGGGGGGAGGACCACTTCCCGGGCCCGCTCCACCACCGTAGTACGATATTGTCTGCTTTGGGCCTCGACCACGCCCTCACAATTTTGTTTATGGGAATTCACGAGCAACTTCCCAGTGGGTCACCCATCTGGGAGTGCTTTGGCCTCCTTCTCGCGTAACTTCGGAATTCCTACGGAACCCGAAACCAGTGAGCTCCCAAAAGGCCTCGTGCTAGGTAGGGATGAGAATATACATTTCAGGATCACTCCCCTATACGATGTGGGATGTTACACAACCACTTTAAAGGTAATACTATCTTATCTTTCTTTTTTTCACCGATAAGCCCTTAATGTTAGATATAAATCATGAATATAATTACAAATTTACTTTCTAAAGTTAACTTTATACATTTTTTCTGAATAAATAAGTACTTAAACTTATTACAAACTACCAATCTATACACAAACGTGTATCACATACAAGTCACGTGACTTGAATTGATAAAAAAAAATGTATAAAATACCTTCAAATCTAATAATAGGAATGAAATTTGCAAGTTTTAAGAGTTTAAAGACAATCTTTTGGAAAAAATAATCTTAAGGACCAAATTTTCATGAGGATATTAATTATGAGATTAAACTGCAGTCAGAACCAAAAGCGTAATTAATCTGAAAAAGGTTGGTGAGTTGCTACAAGAAACCAAATTAGGAACATTAGCAATTTGTTACCTCAACTTATTTACCAAAAAAATAAAGACTTGCAATCTGAACTTGTACTCTGTACCTACGTTCCCTCATTCGTTAATGGATGAGATTCTCTTTACTTTTTTCTTTTCGTCTTACTACAAGATGAAATTTTAAGCGTTTAAACAAAAAGGAAGAAAAGCAGAGAAAAAAAATGGAGATAATCCTTGTCCATGAGTCAATTATGATATAATCTTTCATTAATTTCATCGTGTGCAATGAATATGACCAACATTCATTATTCATATCTTGCTTCAGACATTTATGAGAATATACGTTAACAAAATATTCAAACAATAGCCAACAAGATCCTCTCCGGATCTTTTGGTGAAGATTCTGAAGATTCGTAAATCGTGTATGTTTATCGTACATCGTGTGATCATTTTTTATCAGGTATTGTTTGTATTTAATTTTAAATAAAAATATTTAAAATGATTTCTAACCACACGATGAATAAATATGATTCACAGATTCCCGAATTCTCACAAAGAGGATCTGGATTTGAACAATAGTTCTAAAGTGTGGCTATTATATGATTATTCTGAAAATACATGACATTTTGGAAACAGTAATTCATTCGTTCTAATCAAACTTTGAGATTTATGCATAAATAAATAATAAAAATCACAAGAAAAAATGTATTCACAAGTGTTACATGTAGTTCAATATTCCAGTGATTACGGTGTTGGGAACTATTTCCCCTTCCCTTAATAATAATAATTTTTAAAAAAAATGTATACACAAGTGGCATACAGCGAGGAATGGCTAATTTCTATGCCTGAGCGAACACATGATCCAATCGTTCGAACGGTAGTATTTCTCCATTTTGGCGGGTTAGACCCGACCCGGTAAAACTGGCTTGGACCCGATTCTGATCTTCTAGTCTCAGCTCCAAATTATTATAATACTCTCAAATATAAACTTAAATTATAATTCATAAGTGAATTAGTAACGATCATAGAAAAAATTCAGTGAACCCGAAAACACTGTTTAGTAATTTTACTATTTCATGAAAATCAATAGGCACCGTGCCAAATATTCCAAATAAGATTTAACTTCGTTGCTAAGAATTCAGCAGCAGCTGATGTTTACACATAATCCTGACTAGACACGTATTCGAGTTTTGATTAAAAAAATCAAAACTTGAACACATGTCCAATCGGGATTAGGTTTAAGGAGCAGCAGCCAAGTCCAGTTAACCAAGAAATTTGCTTCACCGGATCAATAGAAATAAAATAAATGGAATAATATTAAAAAAATGATAATAATTGGATAAATATGTATATTTCTGGTAGCCTTCTACGCTAGATTCATGCATTTATCATCAAAATATCATACAAGTTTATTTGTACAAACGAATTACCAATAACAAGTCACCCTACAACGAAACTAGAAGCTCAAATCATATTTCAAAAACCAAGCAATTAAAACTCTGTATCACGAAATTAACAAGAAAATTCAAAATCAACGCTTCTGGGTAACCTTCTGGCACTTTTCTTTGATCCAGTGGAATCCAGCGGAGGCGCCTTCCTTGACCTTCTTAGCGCCGACCGAAGCCACCGCTTTGGTCTTCACAAGGCCTTCGCCGACCTTCTGCTTGTACTTTGCGGCGGTCCCGCCGTCGCTGCTGCCCTTGGGTTCGACGGGGTAAGAGGAGTTGTTGTAATCCCACTGATCCGCCCACGAGCCCTCGTGATTCGCTTTGCCTCCGTTCATGATCGCTCTCGAGGAATTGAAGCTGGAATTAATCGGCGGAAGAACTCGATCGATTGGGGACGGTGAGAAAATCGGATTGGGATTTTGGGGGCAATTCAAAATTTCTGGAGAGAAGTAGAAACGTGATATGGGAGGAGGGGCTTAACGTATGATTTTATAGGAGTTGGTCAAAGTTTAGGAAATATAAAATCGATAGGAGTTGGACCAAATATTAAATTCGGATGCGTGCTGGGGACTTAAATGGAAAAATAATATATACAATGTATTGGGACACGTATGGCTGATTTGTATTTGAACATTTCACTCTCCCCTTTTTCATTTTTCATGACAAGAATACCCTTATCTCCTTTTCCAATTTTAATTTCTTTGAAGAGTGAATGGAATATTGATAATTAGTCGTTTTTTTTATTCGAATGATATTATAAGTGTAGTGCATGACAAATTTTCAGTCAAGATTGGACAGGTCTCCAAAGAGGAAGAATCTATATTAATCACGATGCGAGAGTCAGTTTGTACATTAAGGGAAGCTGCAAGATTGTAAGCATTTGTAACAGGGACTGACCCGAGCTATAGACAAAGAAAGACTTTGATGTATAGAATAAGGTACTCAGTCATCAAAAAGAGGTTACCATACAATTTTGCTTAACACACTATCCTTGAGTTTGGATTTAAAAGATCTTAGAAGTCCAAAACCTAAAGGCAGAGCGCATTGCATTCACATTCGTCAATATAATCCGTTACTTACTTTTTATAAATGAATGTTGTGTACTAATTGACTCGCTTATTGTAAAGTAAAGAAATAATGGTTTTATCTGATAAATACATACTTTTTATTTTTCACATGCTAATTGACTAATGTTATTTTTGGTTTGATTTGATTTATTCAATACTGCTACCGTGATTCATCTTCTTCTAGGAAATTTACAATTTTCTCCGGACGAATTTTTGGTCAACTAGCTCCTCCTAACTATAGGTTTATGAATTACTGATTATTCAACTCATAAGGGCAATTTTGTCACTTAACCGTGTATTTCTCAAAAGCCTTCTGGAACAATCCAGAACAAAGACTTTTGACCCATAAACTCTCACACCGTCCGGCCCACAGACGCTGATAAAAACTGATAATAAAAGGACCTGCTCTAATCCGGATCTTGTCGTATCCTTTTTGCGAGGATCTTAGAAATCAGTGAATTAAGTTTGTTCATCGTATATTTTATAATTAGAAATTATTTTAAATATTTTTATTAAAAATTAAATACAAATAGTACTTGATAAAAATTAATCGCACGATATACGATAAATGAATACAATTTACGAATTTTTAAGATCCTCGCCAAAAAGATCCGCAAAAAATCCTGTTGGGACCTGCCCAGTAGAGTCGAAATTTCTTGGCGGCTTTCTTCAACGTCAAGCTCGTAACCTCAAAACTTCACCGATCACGATCCATTTTTCAATATATTACGTGGTATTATATTTCCAAGTCAAAGCTAGAGTTCCCATCAAATGACACGGTACATGATCTAACTTTTGATAAGGATGTCAAGATTCAAATATAAAAAATATTGAATGTTGCTGTTGATGGTTGTTCATTCTTTAATGTATCATTTTATAATATATTTAAACGTTTATCTTTTAGGTCTTTTTTAAAGATTATATTTATAAAAAATCATAAAAATCCAAAATCATATGACTGAAGGATTAAGAGTTTAGGGTTTCTTTATAAAACTATATTCGTCTATTTTCTTACTTACAAATGAATGTCTTAATAGTTTTATCTATCTAGGTTTTTGCAATAATGATCTATGAATGGTGTTATAGACGGCTCAAATCGTTAAATACAATTATGGAGTTAGTCCTACAAAAACGTGTGTCAAAAGTTGTGTAAAAAAAAATGATGTCATAGATTTGCCATTTAAAAAATGCATATGACCATCAACTGATAGTCACTAATACTATTTACAAAGTATGATTTAAATAAATGATCCCTCTAGCATCATATCATGTAAAATATATACACTCAACCAATAGAAGCACGAACAATTTTTGTGTATACATCAAAATAATAAACTTAAATGATAAAGAAAGTTTTATATGTGAGATCATGAATATATTTGAATAATAAATAAATATAAGGCATCTTGATTTTATATGTGTAGCCACACTGACACGTTATTCGTCAGTCAGTCTTAATTTTTTTATTTTGTAAGACCCGTAATGATGTGGTAAACAAATGACCTTTCTTTTTGGTTTTTGAACAAACGAAGAGTACTTTCAGTAAACCGTAGTACCAAGTAGCAACAAATAACTTATTTTAAAAATGAATAAAAAAGAAACATAAAAATAGGGTTTTGTTGTAAATGTCTATGAAGTATGCCAAACTTATCAATTTTTTTTTTAAATTATAATTATTAAGGGCATGGTAATGGTTTGAAACTATTTCTATAGCTCCTGAGAGGAGGAAGTTTCGAACCCGAAACAGCATGGACGGAAATGGGATGCATTGCCACTCTCATCAGTTTAATTACTGAAGAAAACGGCAATCCATCACACAAAGTCTTCATATCCATATTATTCAAACACATTATAATTACAATCTCGGATAAGCAGCTTCATTAAGTGGTTGTATGTCAGAAGCACTTCCTAATAAGTACTTATCAAAAAGCCACCGGGATGTGTTGAGAGCGTTTCCAGTACTTTTCACAGGAAACGGCTTCCTGCTGTTTTGCCAATCATTCGTCAGCTTTATCCACTCCCTCCTCCAATCCTTCAATCCAAACTCGCCGCCCTCCTCCAAGCTTTTCGTTAAATACTTGAAATATATAGCTGCTCGAGGGCCATAATAATCGCGTAGAAGCCCGCTCCAGTACTTGTTTCCTGCACGAAAAAATCGAAAAGACAGATGTTTACAGCAATGTATATGGACGCAGATCGCAGACGATTCAATGTTACATCACTTGTCATACCATAGTCGCGAAGCAGACTTGCTTCCTCCTCCGTGTTGTCGAACCACATTGTTATCTGTGTTCTAGCATTCCACTCAAACTGCATTTTCGGATCACATCAGATGAAAAGACAAAATCTTGTTTTCCTTGCTAGCATAAGTTTATTTAGGGAATGTAATTCAATGGGGATTCGAACCTGTTTTTCCTGTTCTTCGTCCTGTGCGAGTTTCTTCGCACTTTCCAACCAGGGTCCTAGGAGAAATCCATCGTGGCAGGCTAAGAGTGCGTCCATGTCTTCAACTAGGTCTAAAAACTTCTTGCTGTCGCGTGCCACTCCGAGGACATCATTTGAGTGATAAGCCTCTATGACCTTTAGAAAGAGCTGGTTTGCATATTTAGATAAGGCTTGTCTAGTCAGATCAACAAGATCATACCTGAGCAGTACAGTTAAAATGTCAAATAGATTGAGATTGTACCCAGTGCACAAGGCTCCCGCTTTACGCAGGGTCTGGGAGAGGTGAATGTCGGCTAGCCTTACCCCCATTTATGGAGAGGCTGCTCCCAAGTCTCAAACCCAAGACCTACTGCTCATGGGCGAAGGCACTTGCCATCGCACCAAGCACGACCTCTTAAAATGTCAAATAGAACTAATACAAAAAGTTTAAGTGCGAAAAAGCTAATGCGCGTGAGGTTTTTCGTACTCAAAGGGGCTAACCTGTAAGCACTACTTTCTGAGAGCTCATCTCCACTTGCAATAAAGAGTTCTAATGCATGTATTACTTCAGAAGTTGAATACCATAAATGAGGGCGATCAAACGAATCAGTTACTTCCTTGAGGACTGCACTTCCTGCTTCTGGTTTCTCATTTTGATGACGACCTTCTGACAGTGTTGATATTAAGGATGGATCAACGTCGGGAAATGCCACAATCACATCCCTGTTTTTGTCCTGTTTTAGTAGGAACTACTAATTATGGCATCAATGCACTAACAAAAATTTGAACTGACCATGATTTATGGAATCCAATTGAAAAGTTGTGTGGGAACAAGATTGAGCCAATGCAATCTTGCAAAAATTGAAAAGATAAAAATGTTTTTCGAGGTAATAAGTAGCGAGAAATTATCCTACAGATGAAGATACTAAAAGAATTTAAGCTGGGAACTTACATAGGCACCATCAGTGCAGTTATAGATGGTATGATATAGTATATTCCAGGCATCTTGTATTGAAGGAGTTGAACGGCCATAACGTCTGGCAGAATATTGATCAATCCAGGCCTGAAATCGGAATGAGTGAATGATTTTTCGGTTTTATATCCTAATCACCAGTTACAAGTCACAGGTATCCTAACGTTCAACGGGATTAGGAAACAACTTAAGCTTACCTTAGCATCAACTTTGTTGTGTTGAAAAGCCATCTCAGACATGAGATCATAAACAACAGGATTCTGTTCTATACCTTCCATTGACATTCCAACACCAACCTTCAGAAAAAGTAATCGATAAGATTAATCATATGAAGATACTACGTAGTTAAATGAAGGCGTTTAACATGTGTTGATGCAAAGCCTAATCAAAGATTACTAAACAACTTATAATATCATGACTAAGCGAACTTTTTATGGGTGGATACCATTGTTGAGTTTTCACTTATACGAGCATCGATTGGTCCAGATGCTATTGCATCCAAAACTCCGTACATCTCAACATTTCCTGCAAAATTGTGCAGCATACACCTGTAATACAGAACTCCGACAATCAAATAAGAATCTTCAGAGAAGAAGAAAGAGCATAGATGAACTTAAAATGTCCCTCTGCAGTATACACTAAAGGACTTATAGCAGCTTAAACTTCAAGATGGACATAATTGTCAAGCTTTAGATATATGACTTTCCAGATGTAAGGAACATCATAAAACTGCTCCGTAGTACTCCATATAGGTTTCACTTCAGCAAACAGATCAAGTACTACCAGCTTCCCCGTGGGAACGGAGTGTAGAAGTGCCTGAAATAAGCACATTTCACTGTCAACCAAAGCCGAGAAAAAAGGGAGCAAGAAAGATACGAAATTAAAATGGCTTACGGTTGGAGAAAATAAATTGTAAATCTAACCTTCATTTGCAGAGGCCTCCAGAATGGATCGTATGAAAATAACCACCCCTGGAAACTCATTAGCATACCAAACAAAAAGTGAGCAGATCTGTGCATAATTGCATTGAGGACGCATCGTAACTAACCATATTCTCATAAAACATATGGCTTGGAGATAATTCCTTTTACCTGCATTAACCAGACACCGTCCTTGTCTCCACTTTGCATACCCCTAAAGATTGCTGCACCTAATGAAGATATGTACTCCGGAGCATCGTCAGGTGGAGTATTCTCATCAAAAGTATCACTGCACAGGTTCAATCATAAACAATGTTAACATAATATTTGGAGTTTAATTAAAGCTCAGGCAATTATTTGGGAGACAAAAAGAACGAAACAAACTGGTTACATGTATTTGAGAGAATTTAATGACCAGTTTTATAAATGTTATCTAGCAGATGTCAATGATTATAAAATAATGGAAGAATGAGCTTTTGAAGAAGGTAAGTGGAGGAACCCTTATACCAGTTGTATATGTGACTAGTCCTGCCGTACTCTGAACAAATAGGTAATTGACCAATGAGAAGAAATTAGAACAGAATTAGTGTTTGACACAAATATTATATCCACAAATATAAAGTGGGAAGGCACAAGATCCAGATTACCAACCTTTTACTTGTTGCTCAATGAATGCTCTCCCAATTTCAACAAACAACGGATCAGTTGCATCAAGAAGGTAGGTGCAGGTCCATCTAGGATCACTCTTAACAGAAAACCTGAAACAAAAGTTGAAAAACACAGGTCAGGTATTTAAGAGTTAGATTATAAAAGTGGAACGTAGCAGTACTTACCAATTTCCTAAGTGTGTTATCTTCGCTGATGGATATGTAGTTTTGAGCGCTGCAGGAACATTTCCGGAAAAGGCTGGAAGGACTAAAAGCAGGAATGAAAACATCATGCGTGTTAATGTCCTTTTTCTTCCCTTTCAAAGAACTTAAAGTACTAAATTTAAAAAGTATTCGAGGCTAGATGTCTTGTGATAATTAGTACCTGGAGTCATTCCAAGTTCATACATTCTGACCAGAATCTTTTTCTGCAGAATCAGCTGTTGATCCAACCAACTTTGAGGTAGAGGTCCGCCCCATCTGCGAAAAAACATTTTATATCATCAAGGAAAAAGGCTACATTGTTACAAAGTCGGAAATTTTTGCAGTCTAAGAAAGCTCACCCATGCAAATTTCCCATACGAGACCAAGCAAGGAAAGCGGGGCCTCCAAAAAAATCATCCAGGTCTGATTTGCTCATATTAAATTTCTGCTAGAGGATAAACAAGACATTGGTGAGAAATGAAAAAACCATTGATTTGTTCGTTATTTTTAACAAGACGAAAACAGGGAAGAAAAAGCAAAGGCGAGAAAGAAAGTGACCTGGAAAACTTTCTGCCAAATAGCCTCTTGCCCTGTAAATGCTAGTGGCAAATTGATCCCTTGAAGGGCCATCCAGTCAATCTCCTTCTCCCATCTTTCCCAATCCCACCAAGCGAATGTATCTTCAAGAAATCAGATAAAAGAAAATATCACTTCCAATTTATTGAAAGAAAAGTTACAAGGTTTGAACTTTGAAATCGCGAATACGTAAAACAATGTCAAAGTAGAAGCTTACAGCTGGAAGTAACAGCATTCTGGTAGTAGTTCCAAGGAACAGGTCTCTGGACCAGAATGCCGGCATCTTGTACCCGGGTGAGCAACCCTGATTTCGGCACTGAAAACAGTTGCGCGCCGCCGGTTTTATCCCAAGATATATGTGAATTACACAAATTCTTCAAGTACCAGTGCAGACCAGCCAAAATCTCCACTCCAGTGACCCCAGAAATTCTAGTTAAAGCATGGAATTTCAAAAGTCACATGAAAATATACATCGGCAACTTCAACTATTAAATTATATCTGTCGATGGGTTTGATTCAATGTTAAATTTTATTGAGAAGGAGAGGCAATGCCAACATACAGAATTTGAGGATCCCCGCGTCTGCGAAAAGAAGGATTGTTCTTGATCATAAAGCAAGATGCACCCCCACATTGCTCCTGCAAATTAAATAAACCACAATTTTTCATGACAGTGAAATCCGGGAAGAACTTCCCCACACATGGGAGTCCAATTTGGTGGTATCACAAGTCAATGACGCATTGTCACGCAGGAAAGTTGTGTGATTGGATTCGGAAACCGTCAGGTGACATCCCAAATGGAATTAGAAGCATAATTAACAATATTTCAGCTACAGATATATATATATATAACTCATTGACAAAAAGATTGTACCTTTCCTAAATTTGAAAGAAAAAAAATAGAACTTTTCAAGTTACAACTAGAAAAAAGGAGAAATTTGAGATACCTTGGAGACGATTTGGAAGTCGAAGCTGGAAGAGTGAGAGGGGAGGAGGCGGCTGAGGACTCCGCGAGCGGCAGCGACTTGAACGTGCGGCGGCGCCTTCTCGCGGTCCTGGATTTCGAGAAGGCGCGAAATGTGTCGGACTCCGATGGTGGACGAGTAAGCCAAGTCGAGGAAGAGGATAGTAAGGAGTATTGTGAAGGCCGGAGAAAAGGTGGGAAATTTGGAGGCCATTGGAGGATTAGAGTGAGAGTGAGGAGGTAGCGGGTTAATTAAGCTAATGGAAATGGTGATTAGCGGTTAATTAATGGAGGAGGAGGAGAAGCAGTGGAGAATCTTGGAGGATGACGACGACTACGAGACAAAAGTGAAGGCCGGCCGGGCCGGGCCGGTTGGTGAGAGGGCGCGGGAAGGTTTTTTTGTTTTTGTTTTCTTCTGTTTTTGTTTGATTGGATTTTGTTTTTTATTTATAGGATTCTCCTTTGGTAATTTTGTATTTTGTAATAAAATTAAAAAGAATAAAATCAAGCAATATTAATGTTATAAGTGTCTCACATTCATTGAGGATCTCTTCTCACTAATCACATTTCTCTTATTAATTGAGAAATAATCACTACAGAGTGATTAGTAGTTAGAGACGAATTTTAGACTCGTATTTCACTTGATACGTCATGTTTGACTCCTGGTGCTGGTAAACCACACGATAGTGGCCAGTTGAAGACTAAAATGTCTCTGTAAGTCTTTTCGATTTTCAGAAGGACTATGGCAAAGCCTCAGTTGGTCCCTTAAAAAAAACACTTAAAAATTAGAGGAAAAAACACTTAATTACAAGTGTCCATGTAGAAGTGGTTTTACTTATTAGTGTTTTTGGTTTTTTCAAAATCAATCCCAAACATGCCTATAAATCATTTCTAAGTAAGAACAATTTAAATGATTATTTTTCCTTTTAAATTCCCAAAAGGGGTAATGGAATTGGTCGAATTGAGTTTCAAAATATTTTTTTCTATAGAAAATGATTTCTGCAAATTTTTTCTTCTAGCCTTCGGATTGAATACCTCAAAGTAAAATTAATTGATTCAAAATAAATAAGTAAAAGAATGTAAAAGAAGAAAATGAGAGTGTGAAAATCGTTACTCTTCTTTGGTAGAGTTATGACTCTAGATTGTTGCGGTGCTAAAATGATTATGTAAGGGCTTGGGCCTTATTAGGTTTGTTGGGCCCTTATGGGTGCATTTGTTGTACCGGACTATCTAGGACTGGATTAGCTTTAGGGACTAACCAGGACTGGCTTAGACTAAATTAAGCTGGAATAACTTAGTAAAACGTTTGGTGCAGTGTCGGACTAAAAAGCTGGATAATAACAAATTCTAATATCATATTATTTAATTCATATTTATTAATATTTTATATTATTTAATACATATTTAGTATTATTTTATTCTTACTACTGTCTGGCTTTTTCATTCTAGAAACCTCCCATCTTTACTCCCAATTCTTTTCCGCTAATCCCCCTTTTCTTCCTTATTTTGCTCCGTCCCTCTCCCTCTGATTCTTCCAAATTTTTATTCGTCCATCACTCGCTTCATCTCCATCTTTTTCTTCGTATTTCTTTCCGTTCATCTTCCTCTTTTCTTCCTAATTTTTCTGGGAAGCAATTGGCGAATCAAAACCCAAATCAGAGTCTAAGTCATCTGGGTATTCATGGGTCTGCTTCTCCGGCGTCAATGGTGAAGGTCTACGATCAGGGAGTCTGGACTAGGTGCAGTGTGATTAGAGTGATTGCTGTGCGTTTCAGACGCACAAAGATTTTTGTAAAAAAAAAAATTTGGCTTTTTTGTTTATAATTTTGGATTTTGATCTGGTTTTGAAAGTGGAAATATTGCATAATTTTTTGCCTATTTTGCTTCGAATTTTGCAGGATCTGGATTTGGAAATGGTAGATGAAAGGGGCGAAGCAGGGGCATAGTTTATATATTGGACCTGGGTTCCGAATCTTGTGAGGGACAAGTAGATGGGAGGGGCGAAGCGAGGAGGGGCAAAGCGAGGAGGGACGAAGCAGGGAGGAGTTGGCTTAGCAGTCCGGCAGATTTTGGGGGGTTTCGCTAAGACCCTTTAGCGAAGTGCCTAGTCCCATTTAGTCGGGACGAGTCTCATTAAAGCTTGCCCCGGTTTGTATCAAACACAGGACTAGACTACCCCTTAGTCCAGTCCAATCTAGTGAAAGTTAGTGAGTGCAAACAAACGCAATTACTTGGGCTAAACTTAGCAAGGACTTCCATGGGTCCTAAACCCAAGGAGGGAAAGGTAAACATGGACCAACTCGTATAGGGTCTTATCCTTATTGAGTTTTATTTATTATTCTTGAAAGGGGACCAGCTGGTGGGCTTCGTTACAGCAGTTCACCTTTTTAGGAGTCAGGAATACTCACATAGGTATTCAGTCTCCTTCGGGCCATCATCGTGCGATTCACCATCGCCATGAATCGAACCCAAGATGTGGCGTGTGGAGTATGACCTGAAATTCATTCGCAACCGCTAGGCCACTCTGTGATAGTTAACTTATTGGGTTTTATTTGAGAAGGGTTTTTTTTTTGTAACATAAGGGGTGAATCACCCAAAAAACTGGCTCAAAGAGTCATTACATCCACATAAATGAATAAATCAGTAATGAATCAAGTAATGAAAATAAAGAGAAAAAAACGCAAGTGAAGAAGATAAGAGTGTGAAAATCATTTCCCTTATTATTGAGATATCAAGAAAGAAAAAGAAAGTAGAACAAAGCATGTGAATGGTGAATGGTGAGGGGAAGGACAAGAAATGCAGATTTTGATGCAGAAACTGATGATAATGGTTGGTGAGGGTAGAGCCATTGTCGTCATCTGCAAATGCACGGGAGATGGGACCAAAAGACAAATGTGGAAGTAGAGAGAGAGTATAGTTAGTTGGATTTCTAACAGACACATGGTTTTGGTCATAACATTTGAGTGCCATTACCATTAATTATTATTATTCATCAATCACATGATGTATGCAGTGGAAAGTAGATCAAACCAGAAGAGGAGAGTATACAGGCTTTTTTTTCTACATTTGAATATGAATATATATTCCACCTTGATGTTGCTTTCATCACTATACACATACATGTGTCTGTATATGGGGATGATCCGTGGCACCATATTTTTTACACAATCTTTTACTCTGTAATGTATTTTAATGATCTGAACATCAATATTTTTGAACATCTTTCATAAATTATTCTTGTAAAAAATTAAATAAATTTGAAACCATTAAGATATTCATTTGTAATGATGAAAACGGACGGGTACGTTCTACAAAGAACCCTAAACCCTTAATCCAACAGTTATGCGATTTCATATTTTGGTGATTTTTTGTTGACATGATTTTTTAAGGAATACCTAAAAGATAGATAGTTCAAATCGATAAAATACATTATGAAATGGCCTTACAAAAATATGTGTCAAAAAGTGTATAAAAAAAACGGTGCCATTGATCCGTCTATGTACATATACAAATATACGTAAAATAATACATTTCAATCCTTGAGGTCCCCTCTCAGTCCCACCAAAAGCTGTAGGTTGGTATAATTAGGCTAGTGGGAGAAAAGGGTGCTTGAATGAATGATTAGAAATGGAATTAAGAGGGTTTAACATGGTTTCAGAATTGAGATCAAAAGAAAAAGGCTTCATTATACATAATCTTCCCAAAAGTTATTGTTGACGCTCTCAAAAAGTTGATATGCGGTCGTGAAAGTGCAATTTCCCCCGCATATTTTTTTACTTTTTTTTGATAAAAAAACTTAAGAAGAATGATTTATGCACATTTTTTTTAATAATTTATAAACGTTATTTTTCACCTCATGCAGACCGCCTCTTAATTTTGGCTCTTAATATCCAACAACTAAAAATGAGAGGAGTACGTACATGGAACACAAAACATGAAAGTGGGACTAGGGCATGCCTAGCCTAGGACCGTATATATACAGAAGTCGCAGGATGTGGCAGTTAGGATTAGAAGTCACTTACAAAATATGTCTGCATTGAGTCTCTAACTACTAATTCCCCAAGCACTAATCCAACAAGCTGTTTGGCGTTTGGCCAATGACTAGATTAACAAAAGCAAGTGTGTCCCAAATGGAAGGTATCATCAACCAATTGTGGATAACAAGAGCCACTACCAAGAGAGAGACACTATTCTTGGCCTATGATGCATGGATACGGATACGGATATGGAAACGGGAATATGACACGACAAGATACGGGAATACGTTAAATTAATAAGATGAATTGTTGTATGACCACAAGGGAATACGATACAACACAGTGATACAACAGAACATGACACGGAAATATGAGAGAAGACTACCATGTCCATACATTGTGGTTCTTAGCTCAGCAATGCCAATAGGTTCTTTTCTTTTCTTTTCAAAGGCACAATTTGAATTTAAGGGCATGCCAACTACTCTTCGAACGATTTTCAAACCATTCATAAAATTTTCTAATGCATTGAAGAAAATTGATCAACGTAAGACAAGAATCAACATGTCACATCCCGGCCCGGCTCCACCACATCTCAGGCCCGCTCTACCACCGTAACACGATATTGTCTGCTTTGGGCTTACCATTTACTCACGGTTTTGTTTTTGGGAACTCACAAGTAACTTCCCAGTGGGTCACCCATCCTGAGAGTGCTCTGGCCTCATTCTCACTTAACTTCGGTGTTCCTACGGAACCCGAAGCCGGTGAGCTCCCAAAAGGCCTCGTGCTAGGTAGGGATAGGAATATACATTTAAGGATCACTCCCATTCTCGCTTAACTTCGGAGTTCCTATGGAACCCGAAGCCAGTGAGCTCCCAAAAGACCTCGTGCTAGGTAGGGATGGAAATATACATCACAAGTAACTTCCTAGTGGGTCACCCATCCTGAGAGTGCTCTGGCCTCATTCTCACTTAACTTCGGTGTTCCTACGGAACCCGAAGCCGGTGAGCTCCCAAAAAGCCTCGTGCTAGGTAGGGATAGGAATATACATTTAAGGATCACTCACATTCTCGCTTAACTTCGGAGTTCCTATGGAACCCGAAGCCGGTAAGCTCCCAAAAGACCTAGTGCTAGGTAGGGATGAAAATATACATTTAAGGATCACTCCCCTGGACGATGTGGGATGTTACAATCTACCCCCCTTAGGGATCCGACGTCCTCGTCAGCACACTTCTAGCCATGGATTGGCTCTAATACCATTTGTCACATCCCAGCCCGGGTCCACCACATCTCGGGCCTGCTCTACCACCGTAGCACGATATTGTCCGCTTTGAGCTTACCATTCCCTCACGGTTTTGTTTTTGGGAACTCACGAGCAACTTCCCAGTGGGTCACCCATCCTGGGAGTGCTTTGGCCTCATTCTCGCTTAACTTCAGAGTTCCTACGGAACCCGAAGCCAGTGAGCTCCCAAAATGCCTCGTGCTAGGTAGGGATGGAAATATACATTTAAGGATCACTCCCCTGGGCGACGTGGGATGTTACACAACAAGTGACATCCATATTCACGCAAAAGTTCGACTCTCATCTTCATTGTTTCTTGAGCTTCAACCAAATGTAGTCTGATTGATAACTAATAATACTAGTGGAAAACATTTAAACAATCAATTTATACCAGGAAAAAAAAACACATCCCATAATAATACTAGTGGAAAACACTTAAACAATCAATTTATAAAAGAAAAAAAACACATCTCATCTACAGTACAACAACAATCAATTGTAACATCAGTTCGACGCTCATCTTCCCTGTAACTCAAGAAAAAAAAAAGAATTGCTTTATTACTGTAGTCTGATACACAACTGACAATACAATAACAATCTAGCGGTACCTGTTTTTTCTTTCTCTCTCTCTCCAAAATAAGGCTTTAAAGTGCAATTAGAAAGTAGATATGAAATAACGCATCACTTAATTGCCATCAAAGGTGCATAAATAATAAGCCAATGTTTCCATATTGCAATAATGCACATTTAGCACCAACAAAACATCCTTCTCGTGCTCCTAATTAGTTCCATTGGAGGTCAGAGGCCAGTCACCGTCAAAGAGTACGTTTTTATATGCGCCAAAAAGGACCATCATTTGTTAGCCTAAAAAGATGAAGAGAGAACAATTGTACCTACAAAACGATGGGGTCTAATACAAGGGGAGCTCAAACACTTATCACTCTCTGATAGGTCCAGAGGTTCCATTCGTGGGGTGGGTCCCACCTGTCCATTTGATTTTCCATCTGCAGGGATAAAAATGGAGTTGAGATCCTCTCCGAACCTCACTGTCCAAAGTCTAAAGGTTAGTAATTCGAACCGTTCAAGAGAGAGATCTTCAGGCCTTTGATTTGTGTTAGGTGTACCAACAAATTAAGTAAATAAGAACCGTCAGATTGAATTTGAGTGGTTCAAATTTGTTGATTCTTTGACTCTAGACAATGAGATCCGAAGAGCATCTCAACTGAAAAAAAAAATGGGAGTTGAATGCCAAAAAAAAAAAAAAAAAACCCCATATTGCTAGCAAGAACCAGAGAGACACAAACTTTCAATTGAAAGAGATCATCAAGCAATTATGCCCAAGGGCAATGTTGAGCTCACATGTGACTACTCTGCCTAGCTACCCAACCTATCAACTTTCTGTCTTTTTTCTCTTCTGCAGGTAATTTCACAATATTTTAGGAAAACGACTTAAAAGAAATCGAATCACAGCGTTTGAGCCTTGCACTGTAAGTTTGTAACTAAGCAGAGTATCAAATTGATTCACCGCTCAATAGAGACTGAGTCCTCGAGTCCAAGAACTACTTAAGAGAATGAGAACGATGGTTGTGGGTATGTGCTTCATTTCACCTCACCCCAACGACATGTAGGTTGTACAGTGGGGGTTCAAGTCCTCATACCATATTGTTCGTCCATCATACTGATGAGGTCAAATTAAGCACACACCCAAAACCATTGGATTAGAATATTGAAAAAAAATCAAATCGAGAAGCATTTTCTCACTCAGTTATGGAAAACCTTGTACCATTGTTGCTGATCGGGAAGCGGATGGCTCTGCTCACCTGCAAATGCCCTCAAAATTAGATTAATCTTTTGGCCATGCATCATAATTAATTAGGTGGCAATCAGACCTTAAACATGGGTTAATCACAAACCATATTAGCGTAGGTGGAGGGAAAGGGTTGGGTGAGTGGAGCTTAATTTCTCCACCAAAAAAGGGAGAAATTGTTATATAAATATGGTGGAGGGTCAGACTCAGTGACAAAGACAAAACTGAGCAATCGAAATGGGGACCAAAATAGTTGAATCCTGCACTGTTTTTTCATAGGTCCAAACTATGTACAGAACCATCTGATTATGTCCCTCGCTGCATGAAATAGCAACGTTAATGTGAGGGTGTACCAAATTAATCATGCAGCACAACGAGAGAACATAAAACATGCGGTGCCGTGTTATTGGTCTGGGTAGTAGCATTTCGGGGGTGTGATATGTGTTATACTGCCACATGAAGTTATAACATAAGTGAACAATATAATTGATATATTATAAAGTTTAGAATACAAAGTTACAAATAATTTTTTTCATAACGTGAAGGAACTAATAATATCATGCGGTAGAGTGACAGCTACATCGAAAAAGTCCTCTTGCATTGGAGTAAGAGAAGTATGGCATAATTTGATGAAAATCATGATAGATGCACAAGTAATTCCTAGGCTCCACATCCCACCTAATAAACTAATATTTGCTAAGTAATGCTAGAGAGACTAAATTTATAAACTAAATGTTGGAAACTAAAGGACATGGAAGTTGATGATTGATTTATTACTTAAATGTTGATAAACGTGCTTATTCCTATTAATGATACATCATTTAGTTTGCAAATTTAGTATCTTTAGCTTTACCCATATTTGCTACATCACATTTTGCCAACATAGAATCTATTTGTTTATATTTTGTAGCTTTATATAGGCCTCCTAATAATGCTCCAACATTGTTTCCTTCCCTATATAATAACTCATTTTCTTCTCCCTCTCCCTCTCCCTCTGTAACATGATCAGTCATGGAATGCAACTCATCCTATCAGTACTCAGGCAATGATCTCTATGACCAATCAGAGTTTCCCTACCTTTCTTCTGAGCCAAGTCTCCAGTCAGTTCCTTCTCTCACCTCACAATCCCACAGGCAACACAGCTTTCCATCAAACAATTACCACCACTGCCTCACCACCTTGCAGGGCCACAACTCCTACATATCCTCTCTAACCCTAGCCGGAAACTTCATCTACACCGGCTCGTCTGACAGAGAAATCCGGTCGTGGAGGTGCAACCCTTTACTGGAATTCGACAACGAAAACCCTACTCAGCATGATCGCAACATGGTGGCTGCAGGAAAGGGTGCAGTGAAGTCCCTAGCCATTTCAGGTGACAAGCTCTTCAGTGCTCATCAGGACCACAAAATCCGAGTGTGGAAAATCGACAGCCAGGAGCCTGATTTTCGTAAGTGCTCGCGGCTAGCCACGCTGCCAACGCTTGGTGACCGCGCCTCGAAGCTCCTGATGCCGAAGAACCATGTCCAAATAAGAAGGCACAAGAAGTGCACATGGGTGCATCATGTGGACGCAGTGTCTGCACTGGCCTTGTCGAGCGATGAGCTGCTGCTCTACTCCGTTTCGTGGGACCGTACACTCAAGGTTTGGAGCACAACAGACTTCAAATGCTTGGAGTCTGTGACAAATGCACATGATGATGCTATAAATGCAGTAACATCATCAAATGATGGACATGTTTACACTGGATCAGCAGACAAAAAAATTAAGGTTTGGAAAAAGGACTTCGGGGAGAAAAAGCACTTTTTAGTTGCTACACTTGAAAAGCACAATTCTGGGGTGAATGCACTAGCTATGAGCAGTGATGGGTGTGTGTTGTATTCTGGTGCATGTGACAGGTCCATTGTGGTCTGGGAGAAGAAAGATGCGGGTGGGAATATGGAAGTTCTGGGTGCGCTTAGAGGTCATACCAAGTCAATATTGTGCTTGGCTGTGGTGGCAGACTTGGTGTGTAGTGGCTCTGCAGATAAAAGTATAAGAATTTGGAGAGGGGTTAATAGAAGTTACTCATGTTTAGCAGTTTTGGAAGGGCATAAAGGTCCGGTTAAGTGTTTAACTGCTACAATTGATGACCATTGCAGCTCATCTGACTCCTCCTGTGTTATTTACAGTGGTGGTTTGGACTGTGACATCAAAGTCTGGCAGGTCTTTATTCCTAGCGAACTCTAGGACCCTAATTTACTTTTTTCTACGAGAAAAACTTATATGCACATGATATATTACAGTGACGGTATTTAAAGACAATCGTGAACTTTTCACATAGAAAATATGTGATTGTATTGAGATACCGTCGCTGTGACATTCTAGATTGAGTAGTGTGTTTGCTAGTGATTTGGTTTAGTTAATGAGAGGAGGAACAGTGTTTGTACATTCTCTTACTTTGCTTTGGAGGCTATAAACTATAATATAATAAAAGAGATCAAACAATTTCTGAGCTTTCTTTTTTGTGTGCTCTAAATTATTGGGTGGAATTTTTCTCTGTCACAAGATGCATGTGGGAGTCACATTCTTCAGTATGCTCTGGCAAAAATATTAAAAAATCCAAATGTTTAAGTTGTTGGCTATCAGAGAGTTACAGATAGGAAACCCACCTCACAAATGACAAATTAGAAAAATATGGGAAAATCCAAATACATTAGAGCCAATAATTGACTAATGACAAAATATGATATAAATCCCAAATCAAGAGGCTAAATCTCAAATTAAAAATAAATAAATTAATGAAAACTGGAAACACCTTCTTAAAAGTGGCAGATGACATATGTGAAAGACATCACCTAAGAGAGATACACTCCTCTGCTTAAAGCAGGATTGGTTGGCAACTTGGCAATTGACATGCATTAATAATATATATATATATATATATATATATATATATATATATAGATAGAGAGAGAGAGAGAGAGAGAGAGAGAGAGAGAGAGAGAGAGAGATTACTTGTTAATCTCACCTTCCTTTCGCTCTAAGTTGGGTTAATTTAGGCAGCTAAAGCAAGATTATCTTCTAAATCTACCTTCTACAATAAGGAGCTTCTTTGACAGGAGCAGGTAGCCAAAGTAGGACTTATCCAAAGCTGATTAATTAGAAATCTACTTACTTTAATATGTGATTACAAATTTCGTACAACGTTTACGTGGATGTTTAACATGCTAATGATCTACCATTAGTTCTTAACTTCATATTACAAGTGGAGAAGTTAGGTAACACAGTAATTTTATAATCTCAGGACAGAAAGCACACCGTTATTCTAACCTAATTCATTTTGTTCTTCTTTTTGCCTCAAATCCAATCCTTGCTGATTGCTGTCATTTAAATAACGTTGTTGACCTACGAGAAGAATGATAGGTATGAGATTTACCTCCTTTTTTCAAAGATAAGTATCATATTAAAGGATAAACAATAGAACTGATGATCTAATTTGGATAATCTTGTGTGCAGGTGTCAACTATACAGGCAAAGCAAAACGGGTTATCTACGCCACACAATGCTTTACAAGGTAAAACCTAAGCTTAATCCTGATTACGTTCATGCTTAGCAAAGATTTCAAGTACCCAAAATTTTCTAGTTTCTCTTAAGCTACAAAAGCTGACTTCAATCCCCAAACTTTCAGATCAAAAGGGCTGGGTGGTGCTGGCTAAAGGTGGAGCAAACACTGAAGTACGTCTCTGGACCATTAGAATTGACATAGACGTCCAATGTCCTTGTAGAGAGAGAGAGAGAGAGAGAGAGAGAGAGAGAGAGAGAGAGACCCTAAGAAGTACAGATTGACTGAAAGAAAGGTGGGGATGCAATGAGATCTTGCGGATGTGAGTGGCCGGTAGAGAACACCTCGGGCACAATTCAACCAATGTGTAGGTTAGTTTGCCACCAAATGAGGTGTCTAATGGCTCAGCCAGCAATAATTTAATGGTTTAAAAGCAGCAATTACTATGGCACTGAAAAATTCATACTAAAATCTGACCTTATGAGATTATCCTAAATATTTGTTCACTTCCTATTTTTCATCAGCTCAGATCTCATTCTCTAGCTCTTGAGCTCAATTTTTCTTTCGAGTTACTATGTAGATGGGATCAATATTATCCGTTTTTTTTCCCCTAGAAAATTTTCACTGAAATAAAACCTGTGTGAATGTAGAACTGTAAAAGGCTCACAATGGAAATCATGAAAGTTCTCTTGATTTATGAGACACGAAATTATTTGAAGAAACGCCCACGCCAATCTCGATGAGAAATAATAAAAAAAAACTTGCAGAATGTCGCATTTCATTTCCAAAGCAGAAGGTGTTACATAAATAACTGATGAAGGGGGAAGGAACACCAAGCCAATTATATATAACATTTGAACTGGGGGCATCTGAATTATTTTACAATGGTATTTTCTCTGGAGTACCTGGATCGCGAGGATACCTTCTTGGTGTAGGAAAAGTTTTCAAACACACGATGGCAGTTCTTTGTCCATATGGGCTGTGCGATTCCACTGGATACAAACAGAGGTTACATCAGTAAACATGTTTTAGTTCTCTCTCTCTCTCTCTCTCTCTCTCTCCCCCCCCCCCCCCCCCATATACATGATAGGTTTGTTAAGTTTTCAAATAGAGATATGACATGCCTGTGCATTGTTTCAATACGGAAGCACCCAAAATCTGAATTGCTTTTTCTGCATTCCTAACTTCCTCCTGTTCAAATGTGCCAAATATGCAGAGTACTTAATATTTCATATCTAATAGTTTAATTGCACAATAGAAGAAAAAAATGGGCTGTTCGTCACGTTGCTGAAGTAATTAAAGTCACAAATCTCCCTAGACAGAATTCCCACAACCCAAGATTGTTAACCAGTTCAGTTTTTAGTGACATTTTGGATATGATTTCAGAAATGAATGGTTAGTGTGATAAGACTTTTCGATTACATACCTGAGGATCATGGCCCCTTGCAGCAACAAACAAACCGCCAACGCAAACCAGAGGAAGACAGTATTCAGCTGACCACCAAAGTAACAAGAATCAGCAACTCACACATAGCAATGAAACTCAAAATACACATACGAATCAAGACAGGAATTTTTCTTTCCTACCTAAAACTCTCATTTCCGCAACCGCTCTGGCTACCGCTACATCAAATTATTCCCTGAAGCAAATAGCCTGCCCCAAATTCTGTCCTATAACAAAACTTCATATCCTTAATTTGACATCTCTAGAAACAAAATTATATCTACGAAAAAGATGAAACAATACCTCTGCCCTTCCTCTTACAACTTGAACATTCGACAAACCAATGTGACCGACAACGTGTTCAAAGAAAATGCATCTCTTGTTCATAGACTCCATCAGTGTCACTTCCCAACCTATCCAGCGAAACCTGAACAAATTATACAAATTTCCAAAAAACTGCAACAACAAAAAAAATCGGAACTTTTGCACAGTAGTTACTTACCTGGGCAAGCAATAGCTAAGATCAAACCCGGAAGACCCGCACCGCTCCCCACATCTACAAGGCAGAGGTTTTCGGACGAAGGGCTACAGTGAGAGAGATAAGAATTTCTAACAGGCGGTATGATTGCGAGCGAGCCCTCAATATGCCTCTCCATTACCTCATCCGCCTCCTTAACGGCTGTCAGATTCATTTTCTGCAAGTTCAAAAATTTCATCAATTGGTAATCTTTTCATGATTTTCCCACAATTTTCTGAGCAACCAAACAGAGCATAAGTGTAAAGAGAGAGAGAAAAAAACCTGGTTCCATTGGAGAAGAGTGTCGACATAGAGATGGACTTGCTCTTTTTGGCGGGAATCTAACGTCTCAAAGTAAGACGAGCTACGAATTGCGGCGGCGGTTAGGGTTTTGGGTCTGAATCTTTACGGACAGAGCGTCGCCGGATTTGATACCGGAAGGTGTTTGAAGAAAGTCCCCAAAGAGAATTGAACTGCGCAACGGCTAACTAACATCTTTCCCGCGCTCTCTGTCTCGGCCTCAACGGCTTTTCATTTCTTATTCTGAACCAAATTGAATGTGGGCTCGTTCAATGGGCTTTAATATTTCATAAATCAAATAATTTAGGCCCAAATATTAGGGCCCGAGTAAGAATGTTGGGCTAAGAGACTCTAAAACTTATGTGGGCTCAGTTCGGCTAGCCTGACTGCTCAATATTCTACTTGCACCTAAAAGGCGAAATGAGTATGAGTATGACTAGAGCATTTTTATAATAAGTATGGAATAGGAGAAGATATTAACTGTATGAGTATGACTAGAGCATTTTTATAATGAGTGGAGACATCGTCGAGTCAAATGAGGATATGTCAAAAAGTCCACATCAGTTATAACAATAATAAAAAAACATCCTTAATCTTTTTCAACCGAAATGTCAATTTCTATGTGGCATGACATGAAAAGGCAACAGAGAAAGTTGCTTTTCATAATCTATTTTTAGTAATTAATAAATGCTTTTCATAATTTTTATACTTATCTTTTGTTTCAAAATACTAATTACAACAACAACAACAACAACAACAAAGCCTTTTCCCACTAAGTGGGGTCGGCTATATGAATCCTAGAACGCCATTGCGCTCATTTGTGTCATGTCCTCCGTTAGATCCAAGTACTCAAGTCTTTTCTTAGGGTCTCTTCCAAAGTTTTCCTAGGTCTTCCTCTACTCCTTCGGCCCCGAACCTCTGTCCCGTAGTCACATTTTCGAACCGGAGCGTCAATAGGCCTTCTTTGCACATGTCCAAACCACCGGAACCGATTTTCTCTCATATTTCCTTCAATTTTGGCTACTCCTACTTTACCTCGGATATCCTAATTCCCAATCTTATCCTTTCTCGTGTGCCCATACATCCCACGAAGCATTCTCATCTCCGCTACACCCATTTTGTGTACGTTGATGCTTCACCGCCCAACATTTTGTGCCATACAACATCGCTGGCCTTATTGCCGTCCTATAAAATTTTCCCTTGAGCTTCAGTGGCCTACGACGGTCACACAACACGCCGGATGCACTCTTACACTTCATCCATCCAGCTTGTATTCTATGGTTGAGATCTCCATCTAATTCTCCGTTCTCTTGCAAGATAGATCCTAGGTAGCGAAAACGGTCACTTTTTGTGATCTTCGCTAGATTGCTCCGGTCATTAGTGTGGATAAGTATATAAATGGATAGAGATAGGAAAGCAAACACAAGATGTACGTGGTTCACCCAGATTGGCTACGTCCACGGAATAGAGGAGTTCTCATTAATTGTGAAGGGTTTACACAAGTACATAGGTTCAAACTCTCCTTTAGTGAGTACAAGTGAATGATTTAGTACCAATGACATTAGGAAATATTGTGGGAGAATGATCTCGTAGCCACGAAACTTCTAAGTACCGGAGTGTGGTATCGTCTTGACTTGCCTTATCTGTCTCATAGGTAGATGTGGCATCTTCTCTGGAAGTACTCTTCCTCCATCCAGGGGTGGTATCTGTAACTGGTGGAGATGCACAAGGTAATGTATCAATTTCACTTAAAGCTTACTTGTAGTTTCATGCTTGGTCAAGCGAGATACAAACCATGTAGTAGGAGTCCCCCAAGTCGCCGAGCTGGGGGATCTGCTGAAAGAGGTGACAGACAAGGTAAGCAATCAGAGCTCCGGCTGATTGTTCACATTCTCCCTATCTTGCAGGCAGCATGAAGGATAAAGAGAAGAAAAATGAGGAGAGATGATATGGGATACTTTTGCTTTTGAAGAAGTAACTTTCCACATGCTTATTCTTGAACTAGGCTGGAGGGTTTTCTGATTTCCTCCAGAGTATAAGGCCGACTGAAGAATTTGAGGGTCAAAACAAGTCCATCAAATCTAGAGTACGTTCGACCCTGCTGATATGGGATACTTTTGCTTTTGATAGAGTAGTGGATGTATCGGCACGTGTGCTGTTACGCTTGTCTCCACATGCTTCCTTGTATCCTTCTCACTTGCCCTATCTGTTCCTCAGGCAGATGCGGTATCTTCCCTGGAAGCATAAGATGTTGAAGATGAGTACTCGAGAGCAATGCCAGGTAAGTAATCAGGTAAGGGGTTCCAGGCAGTCAGTTCCTGGCTGGAAGCTTGATTCCAAGTGCTGACTGATTGCTCTCTTTCTCCTTGTCTTGCAGGTAAGAACAAGGCCAAAGGAAAAGACAGGGAAAAAGCATGATATGGGATACTCTTGCTTTTAACCCTGATGATATGAGATATTCTTGCTCTAGTATAGCTTGTTTACAGAGGTATTATCGGGGGGAAAGAAAGCTGAATATTTCGAAAGGCTTTGTTGGGAGTGCCCTCTCAGATAAGAGAAAGGGTTGAGCATTTTTGCAGGTCTGCCTGTCCGTTAGGGATGGAAGTCGACATATATAGGAGTCTCCCTAACATCAAGTAATAATGTTATTCCTTTACCCTCCTTGGTTATAGCACGGTAGTGGGAGCTGCCAGCTTCACATGTTTTAACTCTGTCAGAGCACTTTGAAAAAGTGGTTTGTGGTATTTGGAAAGCTGATGTTGCGTGTGAAGATTACAGACCTGTCGGGGGTCTGGCTCTCGAGATTCGGAGAATAATGCCTCTTCGATTTTTGAGAAAGCAATCCTGCTGGGGGTCTGGCTCTCGAGATTCGGAGAGCGGTGTCTCTTCGATTTTTGAGAAAGTAATCATGTTGGGAGTCTGGCTCTCGAGATTCGGAGGGTCGTGCCTCTTCGATTTTGGAGCAAGCAATCTTGTTGGAAGTGTTTTCTCGAATGTGAGTAAAGGTTGGGCATGTTTGCTAGTCTACCTTGCCACGAAGCACAGAGGTTGACACACAGTTACTTTCCAATTATCCAGCAGTGGTACTGTTCCTTTACCCTCTCTTCGATTTTGAGAAAGTAATCATGTTGGGAGTCTGGCTCTCGAAGATTCGGAGGGCGGTGCCTCTTCGATTTTGGAGCAAGCAATCTTGTTGGGAGTGTTTTCTCGAATGTGAGTAAAGGTTGGGCATGTTTGCTAGTCTACCTTGCCACGAAGCACAAAGGTTGACACACAGTGACTTTCCAATTATCCAGCAGTGGTACTGTTCCTTTACCCTCTCTTCGATTTTTGAGAAAGTAATCATGTTGGGAGTCTGGCTCTCGAGATTCGGAGGGCGGTGCCTCTTCGATTTTGGAGCAAGCAATCTTGTTAGGAGTGTTTTCTCGAATGTGAGTAAAGGTTGGGCATGTTTGCTAGTCTACCTTGCCACGAAGCACAGAGGTTGACACACCGGGACTTTCCAATTATCCAGCAGTGGTACTGTTCCTTTACCCTTGTGGGTAATAATATGGTAGCTAGACCTTCAAAATTTATGTGTCTAAACTTTGTTAGTGTTGTTTCTTTGCAATTCTTTTACCCTTCTTGGTCAGAGCGATGTAGTGGGAGCTGCAAGCTTCACGTGTCTCAACTTTGTCAGAGAACTTTGGCAAAGTTATCTGTGGTACCCATGAGCTACTGTTATGTGTGGGAAGTGGGTGATTGAACAGTACGATTCATGTGCTTTCTACTTCGCCAGAAATCTTCGACAGAATGCCCATAATTTCCGCAAAGCTGAGTGTGCGTGTGACAGGTGCTGACAAGGCTGGAAAAGTAGGTGCCTCTTCGATTTCTGAAATTGGCCCTCGTGGTCTCTGAGCAGCCCAGCTTTTGAGAAAGCAAGCCTCTTCGATTTCTGAGATCGGCCTTTGTGGTCTTTGAGCAGCCCAGCTTTTGAGAAAGCAAACACCTCTTCGATTTCTGAGATCGACCCTCGTGGTCTCTGAGCAGCCCAGCTTTTGAGAAAGCAAACGCCTCTTCGATTTCTGAGCAGGCGCCTCTTCGATTTCTGAAGCTTCGTCGAGTGCAGATTTTTATAGGGGCTGACATTTAGTTCCAAAGCACACTTGAATATCCACCAGTAGAAACTCCATTCTTGCACTTCTAAGATCTTGATTTGTCCGACCTCTTCTCTCTTCAACACCTTTGAAAATGTCTGGCCCCTCCGACCGTCGTTTTGACTTGAACCTTGTTGAAGAGGCATCCCCGCCTTCTCCAGACAACATATGGCGCCCATCCTTCGTCTCCCCTACTGGTCCTCTTACCGTTGGGGATTCCGTGATGAAGAATGATATGACCGCTGCGGTAGTGGCCAGGAACCTTCTCACTCCCAAAGATAACAGACTACTTTCCAAACGGTCTGATAAGTTGTCTGTTAAGGATTCTCTGGCTCTCAGTGTTCAGTGTGCAGGTTCTGTGTCTAATATGGCCCAACGCCTATTTGCTCGAACCCGCCAAGTTGAATCATTGGCGGCTGAAGTGATGAGTCTCAAACAGGAGATTAGAGGGCTCAAGCATGAGAATAAACAGTTGCACCGGCTCGCACATGACTATGCTACAAACATGAAGAGGAAGCTTGACCAGATGAAGGAATCTGATGGTCAGGTTTTACTTGATCATCAGAGATTTGTGGGTTTGTTCCAAAGGCATTTATTGCCTTCGTCTTCTGGGGCTGTACCGCGTAATGAAGCTCCAAATGATCAATCTCTGATGCCTCCTCCTTCTAGGGTTTTGTCCAGTACTGAGGCTCCAAATGATCCCCCTCCGGTGCCTTCTCTTTCTGGGGCTCTACCGACTGCTGAGACTTCTCCTAAGCAACCTTTGTGAAGGCTCCCTCTTGTTTGTTTATTTTGACTCAAGTATATGTACGTATTTGTAACTTATCGGGGGTATCAATAAATAAGCTTTCCTTCATTTCAACGTATTGTGTTAAATACACCAAAGCCTTCTTCGCTAAGTTCTTTGAATTTTCTTTTTTTGAAGCTTGTATGTTGAAGCTTTGTGAGTGGAGCATATAGGTTGAGGTAGTGTTCCCTTAATTTCCCGAATGAGGAAAACTTCTCGGTTGGAGACTTGGAAAATCCAAGTCACTGAGTGGGATCGGCTATATGAATCTTAGAACGCCATTGTGTTCTGTCCTGTGTCATGTCCTCCGTTAGATCCAAGTACTCTAAGTCTTTTCTTAGGGTCTCTTCCAAAGTTTTCCTAGGTCTTCCTCTGCCCCTTTGGCCCTGAACCTCTGTCCCATAGTCGCATCTTCTAATCGGAGCGTCAGTAGGCCTTCTTTGCACATGTCCAAACCACCGTAACCGATTTTCTCTCATCTTTCCTTCAATTTCGGCTACTCCTACTTTACCCCGGATATCCTCATTCCTAATCTTATCCTTTCTCGTGTGCCCACACATCCAACGAAGCATCCTCATCTCCGCTACACCCATTTTGTGTACGTGTTGATGCTTCACCGCCCAACATTCTGTGCCATACAGCATCGCCGGCCTTATTACCGTCCTATAAAATTTTCCCTTGAGCTTCAGTGGCATACGGCGGTCACACAACACGCCGGATGCACTCTTCCACTTCATCCATCCAGCTTGTATTCTATGGTTGAGATCTCCATCTAATTCTCCGTTATTTTGCAAGATAGATCCTAGGTAACGAAAACGGTCGCTCTTTGGTATTTCTTGATCTCCGATCCTCACCCCTAACTCGTTTTGGCCTCCATTTGCAC
Source organism: Malus sylvestris (assembly GCF_916048215.2). Lineage (NCBI taxonomy): Eukaryota > Viridiplantae > Streptophyta > Magnoliopsida > Rosales > Rosaceae > Malus > Malus sylvestris. The sequence goes on along the minus strand of NC_062273.1, from coordinate 25,767,085 downwards.
TGAACTTGCACTCCATATATTCTGTCTTTGATCGGCTTAGGCGAAGACCTTTAGATTCCAACACTTCTCTCCAAAGGTTTACAACTGTAAAAAATAAATAATGTAATAAATAATAGTTTAAATTTGACAAATCAGTTGAAGAACAAAATTTATAAAAAAAATCAATGTGCCACATAAGCCTTCAAATTTAAAATTTGTGTTTAAACTTTGACGTCTCATTTGGAGATGGTCTAAAGCTGTCTAATTGGAGCATTTCAATAATGATTGAGAATTGCAACCGGAGGAATTAGAATACACAAATAAAATGAAATAACAAAAGAAATTCGATACCACTGTCTAACTAAACCCACTTTATTACCAAGTTATAACTTCTTTTTTGGTCAAATACACCGAGTTCAAATTGCATCTCATACTTACCGTATTTGAGATGAAATGACATCCAGATTTTGTTGAGATATCATATAAAATTGATATGATTTTGACGCTAATGGTGCAAATACAAGTCCATCAAACCCCCGTACTGACTAAAAACGAGATTGATATACATTGTAGCAGATAATTTTGCTCCTCCTTTTTTTTTTCTCTTTAAATTTGCAAAGGCATTTTCTTGTCCATGTAAATTTGATGCAATCTTGTATTTTGAGATGTAAACTGCTTCCATGTGCTGATGCGCATGCTTTTGGTTGTGCTCCAACTTGGGCATTGAGTGCTCTGTGAAACTAGTGTCACAAAATTTGGATGACCAAAACCCAAAAATGTTCTCTTAGTTAGTTACTTGGTGACCAAGAAATAGATGGTTAATATGAGCTGCACGACAAAGTTAAATCCCACCATTCATTACGATCCAAAGGCTAATATTAGAAGAAAATAATCACCGACTGAAAATCGGGACATGTGTCTTTAACAAAACACCAAAAAAAAAAACCCATAAATTTCTTTTGTTATGAATAATGTTAGAGAGAACAAAAAATGACATGTCACCAGTTGAAAATAAATAAGTTAATCAAAACTTAACTAATAATCCAATCATTAACAATCATGTCATTTGGTTAGCAAATTTGGTTTAAAAATTTGATCTCTCTAGCATTACCAATTTGTTATTATCAAGTGATTTGTGATTTGTGTTAACCCAAAATGAGATTCATTTTTTCTCCGTAATTAATATAAATCTTTCTCGGTCTAGCAAAATACCAGGACTCTCTATGTCGTCGTCCTTTTTCCTGCTTTGCATTTTAGGAATGTTGAATGTGTGGCTTGACTTGGCCACCTATATTTTTGGACGTCTCAAACACGTTACTATGAGCAGAAGCAGCCCTTCTCAAGTTGAAGGGAATCAATGGATGTGTGAAAGTCCTGGGAACTCTGTATTTGCTATAATACTTACATATCTAATATAATTATCATTTCGATTGTCAGTTAAGGATTTTATTAAAAGTTTATGCGATAATTAATATTATAGTTTGATAACATTTTTCTTTATTTGTAATAAAAAAGTTTTAGGTTCAAATCGTGAATTATGAGTTTGTAACCAATTTATTCGCCTCACTCATTGGTGTGAATATAGCAAGGAATTCCAAAAGTATTAAAGAAAAAGTATTAAGAAAAAGGTGTAAATATAACAAATTTATTATCTCCACCCTTCGTGTGTACTTGTAACACTAATGCCTCATTTGGTATTGATTTTTTTCACAAAAACTGTTTCAATTTAAAGTTAAACAGTAAAAACGTGATTGGTAAAAAAAAATATTCTACCTATTTTTAACGCAGTGGCCTTCAGACAGTAACTTTTAAAAGTCTAGTGATATTTTATTTTCACTTACTAGTACAAAAACATGTTTGCGCGACGGAAACTTGCGCGACGAAGCAAATTTCGTCGCGCAAAGTACTTTTGCGCGACGCTAAACACCCTACGTCGCGCAAGATTTTGGCGCCAAACCGAAAATGTTTTACCGCTTTTTTTCCCAACTTTGCGCGACGCAAGTGCACACACAGGGGCCTTTTTCTTCGCACTCAACCTCTCTCTTTCAGACTCTCTAGCTCTCTCAACCCTCACCATCTTCACCTTTAGGTATTGTATTTATTTCATTAATTAATTAACTATTTATTGATTAGATTTATGTTCGGATTTTTTTATTTTTGTGTATTTATGTTTTTCTTTAATTATTTTCTAGAATTTGCACTTCTGAGTTTTGCATTCAAGCAACATAATGTTGTGTCTTTGTTAATGCTTATTTTGAACAATTGAATGAGTAGAATGAATGACTAGGAGTATGAAGGATTTTGATTGGTTTAGGGAAACAAAAGCTAAGAAACTGCAAACTGCTCAGTTAACTTGATCTAATTTAGGGATAGATTGTTGCTCAGATAAAATCGATGCAAATTCAAAACTTGAAACAAATTAAGAAGTAATTAAACAACATGCACAAACCTAAATGATCCCACATAACCCAGAATTCACCCAAAAAAATGCTGGTCAACCCTAAATTGTAATCGAAAATCAAAACGAAACGAAGAAATTTTTTATCTCGATCATAAATATACGGGGGGAAACAAGATTGAAATAGATATGATACCTTATGTTTATGCCCTCGCTTGCCCACCTCTGGCATTCCAGCTCCACCATTTGTTGCAACAATTTCAGATGAATTTTTATTAATTTATTTCTCAATTTTGTTGAAAACCCACTCGGACATTGCGCATTGGAACAACCCCATGTTAGAAATTGGGTCTGAAATCGCACACATTGAGATCCTTGGAGCTCTACTAATGGACTAAAAGGAAAATGACCCATTGAAAGGATGAGATTCTTTATACCTTTATTGTAAGGTCGGTTGAATCATCAAGGACTTGGATCACGAGACGGTTGGATGACCATGAAAGTTCCCATGCAGCTCTGATGGAGACCTTGTATACCTGATCCCATACACAAAAAGCACCATACTTGAAGGCTTTTTGTTTGATTTTCTCACAAACCCAAAAAATAAAAATGGTAAAAACAATCATATATATATATATATATATATATATATATATATATATATATATATATATGTAGTAGACGACGTCGTATGGCACAACCAACAACATCATGTACAGGGGAGAGGGAGATGGAGAAGGAGAGGGAGAGGGAGGAGCAAAAAGGAAAAAAAAAAAAAGCTTTGCACGACGTAGGTACACCTGCGTCGCTCAAAACAGCTTTGCGCGACGCAGGTGTACCTACGTCGCGCAAAGTTTTTTTTTTTTTTTTTTTTTGCTTTTCTTTTGGAGCTCTTGCATTGCCTTTTTCTTTTTGGTATCCATTTGTGTAAATATTTTAAATTGACGATTGATTAGTTCCTTATATTCATATAGGATCCAGGAGTGTAGTTGTAATTGTTCTAAAAATCCCCGCCTAGCCGCCTAGGCCCCGCCTAGGCGTTAGGCCCCAGCCCACCGCCCCGATTAATGCCTAGGCCCCATCCCACCGCCTAGACCACCTAGGCACCCACCTAGACACCTGCCTAGCCCGCCTAGGCACCCGCCTAGACCCGCCTAGGTTGCAACTCACTTAGACAGAAAATACATAACTTTCATTTTGCATTTTGTTTTTTTCCAATAAATTGTAAGAGACTTGTTGCATACTTGAATGAACAAACATTATATCCTTATTTCACATGTTTTCATTATGTTCAAATACTTCATGATATATATGCATTCTATTTTGTAGTTTATGATGAAATTATATATATTTCAAGTAGAAGCAGACACTTACTTACCTGAAATATGATAGATTTACTTAAATCCGCCTAGTCCGCCAAGGCTCCCGCCTAGGCCCCGCCTAGGCGCCTAGGCGCTAGGCCCCAACCCCAACCCACCGCCCGACTAGCGCCTAGCGACTTTTAGAACCTTGGTAAAAAATCATCAAAATCGGAGTTAAAATAACCGTTAAATCGTGATTTTTTCGTTTATAACCGTTGGAATTTTTTGTCCCGTTGCTTGATCTTTGAAGGTTTTTATTTTTTGCAATTTTTGGCGTATGCGATCTCGACACATATACAAACAAGTTTGACAGTTGGATCGTTGAAACTAGTTTCGTACAATGCATATCTCATTAAAACGTTAGATTCCCTAACACTTCGATTTTATTTATACTTTCATCAAGTATAACATAAGATTTTGTGGTATCCACTTGTGTAAATATTTTAAATTGGCAATCGAATTAGTTCCTTGTATTCATATAGGATCCAGGAGTGTAGCTGTAAAAAATCATCAAAATCGGAGTTCAAATAACCGTTAAATTGTGATTTTTTCGTTTATAACCGTCGAAAAGTTTTGTCCCGTTACATGATCTCTGAAGGTTTGTTTTTTGCGATTTTTTGCGTATGCGATCTCGATGCATATACAAACAAGTTTGACGGTTGGATCGTTAAAACTAGTTTCGTAGAATGTGTATCTCATTAAAACATTAGATTCCCTAACACTTGGATTTTATTTATACTTTCATCAAGTATAACATAAGATTTTGTGATATCCACTTGTGTAAAATATTTTAAATTGACGATCGAATCAATTCGTTGTATTCATGTAGGATCAAGGGGTGTAACTGTAAAAAATCATCAAAATCGGAGTTCAAACTACTGTTAAATCGTGATTTTTCGTTTATAACCGTCGAAAAGTTTTGTCCCATTACTTGATCTCTGAACGTTTTTTTTTTCCGATTTTTTGTATATGCGATCTCGAAGCATATACAAACAAGTTTGACGGTTGGATCGTTGAAATTAGTTTCGTACAATGCGTATCGCATCAAGTTAAATGGTATATATATTTTATTAAGTAAATTTAAATTTATTTATTTTTTACGTATAACACTTAAGAAATTGAATGATATGTATATTTATTAAGTAGCTACCAATTTATTAGTCAGGTTTTTATTAGAAAAATATATTATTGTGAGTTTTATGTAAACAAAAAATTAAATTTAAAATAAGTAAAGCCACATTTTCAGTAATTTTTATAATTATTTTTTTAAATTAAAAATACCTTGCGCGACGTGAATTGTAAACCTTCGTCGCGCAAGTTTTGATAATTTTGGCGCAAATATGAAAAATAAGCGCCAGTTTTGCTCTAGTTTTGATAATTTTGGACAAAATATTCCCACCCCTTCGCTCCACGCCCTCCTCTTCGCAGACCCCTTCTCTCTCTCTCTCTCACTCGGTCTCTCTCTTCTGTAGCTTCCTCCTCTTCGCTCATCATGCCGTCTCTCTCCCGTAGGCTTCCTCCTTTTCGCTCATCACGCTCGAACCCCAAATCACCCCAATCTCGAACCCCACTGTCGGTTGTCTCTCTCCCTCTCGTTCTAAACGACGGGCAGCCACCACCCCCTTCGTTGTGCTCGTCTCTCTCCTTGAAAGTAAGTCTAATTACAAATTATGGAAGTGTGAAATTAAGGATTTTGATTGTGAATTGAGATGAATTTTAGAATTTAGGGTTTTAATTTGGGATACTAGGGCATGAGATGGATTTCAGGGTTTAAAAAATTGTGAATGGGAATTAGGGTTTTAATTTTGAAATGGGGATTGAATCAGGGTTTTTATTTGGGATAAATTATTAGGAAATGAGCTGAATTTCAGGGTTTAAGAATTTCTCTCTATGTATGCTAATAGTTGTCGTTACGGAGTCGAATCATAGATGCTTCTCTCACTCTCATTAGTGAGAGGGCAAAGCTCAAGGTATGCTTTTTCCTTGTTGGGTTGTGTTTAATTTTTTGTTTATGTGATTGTGTGAGTGGGTTTTTGGACGTGGAATGAATTATTCGATCAACATAACTCGATGGAGAATAGTTTACCATCGAAGGACAGGTGTACGATTTGAACGATCTCATCTGGCTTGTTAATTAGGTTGTTATGACTGATCCTATGGTCTTCTTGGAATTATTTTTAATTACAACCAGAGCTTCTCAGTTGTGACATTACTCTGATCATTCTCAAACTAATTTTACTAGCTGCTAGCCAATAGGGTGGGTTTGGTATTCCGTTTTTCTTTGGCTTCGGTTCGATTTTTTTGGGGTTTCGATTTTTCGAACCTATTCCTACTAGCCAATGTGTATCATCTGTAGTATCACATTATCTTTTATTAAATATGGTTAATGTTAATGCGTTTGGAATTGGTTTTAGTGAATTGGGTTTTATTTGGTTTTAGTGAATTGGGTTTTATTTGGTTTTGTGCAGGGAGAGCTTGTGCGTGCTTTAGGAGGAGCTGTGGCATCCACATCTCTTCTTGGAGTTCCTCTTGGACATAACTCCTCGTTTCTTCAAGGGCCGGCCTTTGCACCTCCAAGGATTAGAGAGGCTATCTGGTGTGGGAGCACCAACTCAACAACTGAAGAAGGTATCTAATTATCTCAATTAGTAGCAAACTTTTGCTTCTCAAAACATTCAGTTTCGAGAAGATTGGCTGCCCTGCTCGTGTTCTAATTAGAATAACTTTTATGTTATAGTTATATATAGATGTTGAATGTTTTGCTCTTTTTTATCAGTATTCCAATTGAAAATTCTTCAATAATCTTCTTGAAGTAAATATAATTAAAATTTTGGGCGATGTAAACTAGTATGCAAAAGTAAAATTAGTGTTCTAGGTAATCACATTTTATAGTGTTACTATGAACGAATTTTGTAAATCGTCGTGTATGGAAATTCAAAAGATAATCGGGGTAGGTTGGATAAGAAATGAAGTAGATGAAATTGTTTGTGGGAGGTGTAACACAAACAGATATTTACCACCCAAAGAACAATATCTTCTTGCACTGGTATGGACCTCTCTGGAATATTGCATTCCATGACTAAATTGAAGCTTTTGGACTGGTTTATAGCTTTTCCTTGTTCTATAAACTATAGTAACACTAAATAAACTATAAAAGATTTATAACAATAACAGGCGCGGGGGCGATGAACCTTGATGAACCTGCCATACATATTCTTGATCAAGTGAATGCTTGAAGTGCTAGTTTATAGCATGAGCGTCAAGTGCGTATTCCTTGCAACTTCGCATTTATTTCAAACAGGGCTAATATTTTACCTGTAAACTTCTGCATTTCTTGTTTTAGATAGCTACGTTACCCAGCTCCCCCTGATATCTCTCACTTCGTTGCGTAGTCTTTATCTATAATTTACTCTTAAAATTAACTTGTTTCCTCATCTTCTCTTGTTGAACTTCGTGATGCTTTTTCCTTTTTGCAGATACATTTTTCCTGTTTATTTTCTCATTGGTGGTGTTTGTGTTTGGTCTTATTTGGGCTTTATTATAGTTTAGGTAATGAGCAATTTTTTTTTTTATGCAAAGAAATTATATTGTATGAGATTTGCACCATGAGATGTCTCATGATGTAAAAATATTAAATATGATGTTGTAAAAGAAAATGATGATTGCATATTTAGTGTAGACTCTCCTTTTAAGTTGTTCAATCATTTAGCCGAAACGGAGGATTTATGGTTTCTTCTATTGGAATACCTATGTTCAGGGATCTTTTCAATTTCAAGTGTGTTACAAATTGAATTTAATTAAAAAAGAGCTGAAGAAGATGACTACCCCTGGAAGTGATGTTTCTGATGATGTTTTAACTACAAAGACGGCCTTGGATGATTGTCAATAGAATTGGGACGGTAACCCCTTTGATAGACAATTGAGACAGCTTGAATGTCTTAAATACTTATTATTTTTGAAGATTTTTTTTGTACTTTACTAATTTCTAATTGGTAATGCACAGAGTACTGAAATTATTTATGGGTTTGTTTTATGTAGCTTAAGAAGTAGACATTTCATTGTTGGGTTTGTCTAATTCTTCATTTAGCTTTATATTAGATTGTTGAAATTAGTTTAGTTACTTTGCAGGGCAATGAATTTGGATTTTTAATACAAGAATCCAGTGCTTAGTTTGCTTCAATTACAGGTATTTAACTACATTTACAAGCCATGAGATAATTTTTGCCTATTTTGCCACTTGGTTTTTAAACTGCACAGATTCATACTTCTATAAGATTGACAGTCAACCTGTGCATTAAATGGACTGTTTATTATCTTTCAGTTAATTAGATTGAAGCAATTGAGGCTGACAATTTCTGGTTTGATCATCAATTGTTGATATGCTACTTATCTAATTGGGAATCCTGTCTATATGCATGACCTGATGGCTGTTATATTATTTATGCAAAAATTATTTTTTGTGATGATGCTAAATGATTTGTTAGATTGCTATCAATTAGTCTAATGAATGGCTTGTACGAAGTAAATTGTTTTTGTACGGTACTTTGATCATATGAATTAGTTACTTTGCATGGGGAAAGCGCGAGTTCATGAGGCGGGTGCTTCTTTTTCCTGATCGAACACCGCAGAGGTCGATGCATTGAAGGAGGAAGTGACAACCCTAAAAGATCAGCATGCGGTCCACGGAGAGCATATGAAGGCCCAGAGCTAGGAGCTGAAGGCCTATGCCGGGCACGTGAGAGACCTTGTACGAGCCATACAGATGTTCGGCCTCCAAATCTCGCTACCAGTACCTGATCTTGCTACACCTTCGACCTCCGAGCCACTTCACCCTGCCGATACCCAATAGCCACTTCACCTAGAATAGTTGTAGTTTTTTCTTTTTTGTTCGGACATCTTGTATGTACATTTTCATATATTTTATAATTAAATACTTTTCTTTGGTTAATTAATTATTGTTTAGAATTTAATTACAATATTATTAAAAATTAAAAAAAAATATTTTTGACCAAAGCTAAAAAGCGATCTAATCCATTTTGCGCGACGTAGGCTGCGTTGCTCAAAGTCATCTTGCACGATGCAGGGACATGCGTCGCGCAAACCCTTCTTGCGCGACGCATGTCCCTGCGTCGTGCAAAGTGACTTTGCGCGACGTATGTTTCTTTTTTGTCGCGCAAATCCTTTCGTCACTGCCTTGGCGCGACGGTTAGTGCGCGACGAAGGTTCGTTGCGCTAAGTTTTGCGCAACGTATTTTTGACTTTGCGCGACGAAGGACTTACGTCGCGCAAAGTGTTTTTTGTACTAGTATAAATAAAGATTTAACATTATGAATTAACTTCGTTCATGACTCAGTGGATGAGGGAGTTATTCATCAAGATACTTAGTTTTCAATTCACGAAATTTTATATTAATGATCGAAACCATTCAAATACTTTGTAAAGATCATTCCAAAAAAAAATTAATAAAATAAGAAATCATGTAGTCATTCAACTATATAAAAACAAATGACTAAAAGTATTATAAAATGTCGATTTATTTACTACAACTGATTGACTAAATGACCTTATAAATTTTTTCTAACTTTATGCATGTACTACAAGTAAATCACACACATGCCAAAACATTTAAAACGAATAATAAATCAAGAATATTAGATTTTATCCAACTTTATGCATGCAGTACAAGTCAACAAATATTGTATTCTGAACGAATAATTCCAAAGACAAAGTAAAGAATGAATAATTCCAAGGACCAAGACTTTAAATTGCTAAAGGTATGGCTATGTTTTAGTCACATATTGTATTGCCTCTCATAGCTACTTGTAGCCCCACCTTTGATTGTGCGTGTTTGAGATGAAATGACAAATGCATTGGAGAAGGAGAACCATTGGTTATTTTATTGTACAAAGATTTTCACAAGTATTGAATAGTCTTGTTATTTTATTGTACAAAGATTTCCACAAGTATTGAATAGTCTATTTTCAATCTTGTCCATTTATTCTTTACTATTCATCATTACGTACTATTGAAGAATTTTCTCATTTTGTGGTATTCTCTTTGGTTGTGCTCCAGCTTAGGCATTGAGTACTCTGTGAAACTAGTGTCACAAAATTTTGATAACCAAGATATATATGGTCATTCACTATTGATTTGATATTAACTGCGGAGAAAAAATGGATCTCATTTTAGGTTAACAAAAACCACCAATCACCTCACAATAACAAACTGATAATACTAGAGAGCCCAAATTTACCAACCAAATGACGTGATTGTTAATTATTAGTTAAATGTTGATTAACGTGTATTTCCTATTGGTAACATGTCATTGGGTTTGCAAATTTGGTTAAAAATTGAGTAATGTTACACTTACCACATACTTGAACCATCTCTCTAATAAAGCTAAGGCCCGTCAACACATATGAGTTTCATATCTATTAGAGAAATAGTACAAATAATGGTACAACTAAGTGGTAAAAGTAGCATTTTTGTTAAAAATTTGGTATTCCTAACATTATCCATAACAAAAACAAATGAGAAATTTTATTTGAACTCATATAACTTTTTTTTACACCCAACTTACTCTCTACACATATATCGTACCTATTTTTAAAGCAGCCGCATTTAGACAACAACTTTTAAAAGCAACTTGTATGTTACTTTTAAAATTTGCTTTTTATAAAAAAAACGGAGCTAAGCCTTTAATGAATATTTTTAATTCTTATAATACCCTCATTAATTAAAACTGACATTATTTATCCTTCTACGTATATTTTCGCCCTCAGAGAACAAAGACTGCCACCATCTACCACAACGACTAACCTTATATCACCACCACCATTACCACCACTACAATCGACACTACTACCACTGCCACTATTGCTACGGTGCTACCTATACACCCCAACCACCACACCCTATTATTGTCACAACCACCAAACCCCCCACAATTGTCGCTGCCATCACCGCCACTATCCCCACCACTGCTGTCGTTGCCACCACCCCCACAACTATGCCTATGTTTGTCATTATATACAATAGTATCATTTTTCCATTAAATTTACCAAATGATTTTACACTCCTTTTCATACTCGCATGACTAAATATACAGTTTATTAAATGTTCAACTGCTTTATTTTACAGCTGATTATTCTTGAAATACAACATAAGCAGTTAAAAAAAAACACACACACACACAGCAATCACAAACTGACCCTAAAGCCTTCTACGTGTGTGGAAAATTTGTGAAAATGGTTTTTGTGAACACGGAAAATTCCTGAAACGAAAGAGACAAGAACAACGCGCACAAACAAATATTTGGTGTTTGATAGTTTTGGGTTACAATCTCTCTCAAATTTGGTCCTCTGATTCGATCTCCGTAAGGTATTGATTTGTGGATGTGTGATTGATCCAAAGGGCCGTTGGGCTTGATCTAAGGATGAACGTTTTTCAAGGGCCGTGGACTTGATCTTGAAGGTGGATTTGAGCGGATCTTCAAAGGGGCTTTTGGGCTTGATCTTTGAAGAACAGTGATGAACGGATCTCCAAGGGCTTTTGGGCTTGATCTTGAAGAACAATGATGAACGGATCTTCAAGGGCTTTTGGGCTTGATCTTGAAGAACGGTTGAATGTGTGGATTTGTCGACGTTGTTGATCCAAAGGGCCGTTGGGGCTTGATCTTGGATGAACGGATGATGAACGATGGTGCTTTCTTCAAGGGCCGTCGGGGCTTGATCTTGAATTGGTGGATGGTTGATCCAAGGGCCGTCGGGGCTTGATCTTGGAAGAACGATGAACGAAGAATGAAGAACACTTTCTTCAAAGGCCGTCGGGGCTTGATCTTGGAAGAACGATGAACGAAGAACGAAGAAGGCTTTCTTGATTCTTCGGGAACCTGGATGCTTGAGAGCTTCGGAGTTTCAGAGCTTCAGAGCTTCAAGGTGTCATATGAATTGGTCCCCCCCCCAAATGAATGAAATGGGCTTGTATTTATAGAAATTTCCAAGGCCTAATTTTGAATATAATATTCCAGATGAAATAAGTCGTTTCTGCCAGGTGTTGACACGTGTCCTATTTGATGACTTTTCCAACTCGTTTCAATTTTCGTTGAGTCACACGCTACGTGTAAAATTTATGTAATACATGAGCATTGACACTTTGATTTATTGGTCAACATTTATTTATCGAAATTTCGATGTCTACAAATGCCCCCACTTCGGGAACCTGGATGCTTGAGAGCTTCGGAGTTTCAGAGCTTCAGAGCTTCAAGGTGTAATATGAATTCGTCCCCCTTCAATGAATGAAATGGGCTTGTATTTATAGAAATTTCCAAGGCCTAATTTTGAATATAATATTCCAGATGAAATAAGTCGTTTCTGCCAGGTGTTGACACGTGTCCTATTTGATGACTTTTCCAACTCGTTTCAATTTTCGTTGAGTCACACGCTACGTGTAAAATTTATGTAATACATGAGCGTTGACACTTTGATTTATTGGTCAACATTTATTTACCGAAATTTCGATGTCTACAAATGCCCCCACTTCAAGGCACGTCGTATACATGTGCTTGTCACGTGTAGGAGATGTGTTTTGAAGTCCCTTACTGTAGATGTCGATCCAAGGGCCGTCGAGGCTTGATCTTGAATTGGGCTGGAGATTTCTTCAAGGGCCGTTGAGGCTTGATCTTGAATTGGGCTTGAGATTTCTTCAAGGGCCGTTGAGGCTTGTTCTTGAACTTTTGTTTGAAATTTCTTCAAGGGCCGTCGAGGCTTGATCTTGAAGGTTGAAATTGGGCCACAAGGAGCTTCATGTGGTAGATGATCTTTGGCTTTGGTAATGGATGAATCGGCACGTATTTTGTTGCACTTGTTGACTTTCCACAGCTTTGATCTTGAACTGGGTTGGAAGATTTTCTGGATTCCTCCAATTGTTGATTTTCCACAGCTTATTCTTGAACTAGGTTTTGATTCAAGGGTGGTAGACACTTAATCTTGAATCGGACTTGTGATTTCCTCAAGGGCCGTCGAGGCTTGATTTTGAATTTGGTTGGAAACTTCTTCAAGGGCCGTTAGGGCTTGATCCTTGAAGGTTGACTTGAACACATGACAAGCAGGCACGAGGTGAAGGTGACGACTTGTTGCTCTGTTCAATCTTTCTAATTCACACCTGAGCAATTTGGTCAACGGTATGATCTTCAAGATTGATGCGCTTTTCTTCCAGTTGGTGACTTGATCTTTAAGGATTTGATTCAAGGGTGGTGAATCGGCACGTGCAGCCTATAACGCCTAGTAAGCCGACCCAAGAATTTGAGGGTCAAAACGAGTTCTTCATCTTAGACTCTTTCTGCCGAGTTGACTGTGCATGCTGCATTCTTCTCTGCTTGTTTCTTCAGGCAGATATGGCAGCTTCTCGAGTTCCTCAGTTCGGACTCCTTCCGCTGAGTTGACTGTGCAGACCGCATTCTTCTCTGCTTGTTCCTTCTGCACGTTATCTCCACATGCTGCAAGGTATCATTTTCACTTGCCTTATCTATTCTTCAGGCAGATGTGGTAGCCTCTTTGGAAGTACAGCAGCAGTGGGAAACGAGTACTCGATAGCAGTGCTAGGTAGGCAATCAGGGAAGGGTTCCAAGCAGTCGGTTCCTTACCCGAGTTTGAGTGGAAGTTCCGGCATATTGTTTTCTTTATCCTTGTCTTTGTAGGTAGGAGCAAGGACAAAGGAAACGACAGGGAAAACGCATGATATGAGATACTCTTGCTTTCTACCCTGGTGATATGAGATACTTTTGCTTTGAAGTTATTGGCTTACAGAGGTACCCCAAGGAATAAGGAACACTAAGTGACTCGAGAGGCTTCGTTGGGAAGGCATTCTCGGAGATGAAGAAAGGTTCTGTATGTCTGCCTTGCTATGGAAGGTAAAGGTGGACAGTTATAGGAGGTCCCTTAATACCTGTAGAGGTACTATTCTTTCACTCGTGTCGGCAACCAATGCATGATTGATCTATATGGCTTCACGTGCTTTCTTCCTTATCAGAAATCTTCGACAACTTGTCCGTAATTTCCGCCAAGCTGAGTGTGCATGTGACAGGTGTTGACGCGGCTGAAAAAGACTGGCGCCTCTTCGATAACTGGGATCGGCGCTTCGACAAATTACCCGTGATTTCCGCAAAGCTGAGTTTGCGTGTGATGGGTGCTGACGTGGCTGAAAAAGATTGGCGCCTCTTCGATATCTGGGATCGGCGCTTCGACAAATTGCTCGTGATTTTCGCAAAGCTGAGTTTGCGTGTGACGGGTGCTGACGCGTCTGGAAAAGCAAGATGCTTCTCCGATTTCTGAGCTTGCCTCTTCGATTTTTGAATGGCCTCTTCGAATTCTGAGCTCGCCTCTTCGATCTCTGAAATCCCGTCGAGTGTTGATTTTTTATAGAAGCACGTTGTTCGTTTCAAAGCACACTTGAATTTTCGCTTGTGAAAACTCCCTTCTTGTACTTCTAAGATCTTGATTTGTCTGATCTCTTCTTTCTTCAACACTTTGAAAATGTCTGGACCCTCCGACCGTCGTTTTGACTTGAATCTTGGTGAAGAGGCAGTCCCGCCTTCTCCAGACAACATATGGCGCCCATCCTTCATATCTCCTACTGGTCCTCTTACCGTTGGGGATTCGGTGGTGAAAAATGATATGACCGCTGCAGTGGTGGCCCGAAACCTTGTCACTCCCAGAGATAACAGACTACTTTCCAAACGGTCTGATGAGTTGGCTGTTAAGGATTCTCTGGCTCTCAGTGTGCAGTGTGCAGGTTCTGTGTCCAACATGGCCCAACGCCTATTTGCTCGAACCCGTCAAGTTGAATCGTTGGCGGCTGAAGTGATGAGTCTCAAACAGGAGATCAGAGGGCTCAAGCATGAGAATAAACAGTTGCACAAGCTTGCACACAACTATGCCACAAACATGAAGAGGAAAATTGACCAGATGCAGGAATCTGATGGTCAGATTTTACTTGATCATCGGAGGTTTGTGGGTTTGTTCCAGCAGCATTTACCTTCGTCTTCTGGGGCTGTACCGACTGCTGAGGCTTCAAACAGCCAACCTCCGACGCCTTTTCTTCCTGGAGCTCTACCGAGTTGTGAGGCGCCACCTGATCGTCCTTGAATATCCCCTCTTGTAAATTTGATTTGATTTTTTTTTGTTTTTTTTTTTTTTAATTTATGTATAATGCAAATTTATGTAAAATTTCAGAAAAATAAATAAAATGGACCTTCTATTTCTCTCTATGCATTTGTTTTTTTATTTTTTATATTTTTTATATTTTTTTGTTTTTTTGTTTTTTTTCTTTTTCTTTTGGTGCTGGATGCACCAAGTTCCATCATTTTTTATATTATTTATTTATTTATTATTTATTTTATTATTTTTTTTACAAATTTTTTTTTTCTTCCGCACATGGTGCCCATGCACCACCAGAAACTTTTGATCTGCCATGGGGCTGTACCCTATCTTTGATCCACCACTCCTCTTTTTTTTTCACGTGGTGCCAGATGCACCACTTTGCTTTGCTCCACCATCCTATTTTTTTAATATATCTTTTTTGTATAAATGTTGATGATGGGTAGATAAATTTGCAGGCAGCGGAGCTCGAGTTTGAGGAAGAGCTTCTCGGCCGGCTAGTCGTTTGACGGCGGTCTTTGAAGTTGTTGGCAGCTGCGAGGCAAGAGACGGAGGAGGTGGAGGTGACCAGGGCAGCTGTGACGGACAGAGACGCCATGGCAGGACCTCGAGGAGTTTTAAGATACTGGTGCAAATTATTAGATGGAGGCTAAGTGGATGGAGCCCTGCTGAAACTGTTGTCACTGCAGGATGGGCTAGGACTTGAAGCCGTTCGTGACAGGCATGCTGCCGGTTGCAGCTTTTGTGATTCCGGCCGCACACGATCCATGTTGCAAGCGTCTTGGTGCTCTATGAAACTCTCAACCCTAGAGAAAACACGGCCGCAGTCGCAAGAATGTCCTCTGGTGCCGCAGGTTTTGAGATGTGCTTTGTAATCGGACTGCACGGTGTAGACTTTGGAGCACTTGTCGCAGACCCACTGCTTGTGTTTGCTGTGTTTTCTTCTAAAGTGTTTGTTTTTTTTTTTTTATTGACCCCGACGAGATCGCCGAGGGCGTTGCGGGCGTTGCGGGGGATAGGGACACCACTTCTGTATCCGGATCTGGTGTGCCTGCAGGTACAGGTGGAAGAAAAACACGGGTTCAACGGCAGTGGTTGCTGGAATTGAGTTGCGACGGCGGTGTAGGAAAACTGTGGTTGTTGAGGATGGTGGAAAAGACGGCGTCGCAGAGTGACGGCCTTGAGAGTGTTGGAGTTGAGGCAGAGCTCCTTGCACACTGGCAGCCACGGCTCGCAGACCAACATCGAACCCGGAGGATGGCTTTGGAAATTCCGCCAGAGAAAACCCGATCCAGATGAAATCGAGGAGAACTGATCCAACCCAGATGTCAATTTGGATATGTTGTCGACCCTCCAGCATTTTATGGTGTCTGTGACGACGGTACCTGGCACAGAGGTTGACCGGCTCGCAGAGCGTCACAGAAGGCAGGGTCCAGGTGCTGCTGATGCTTCAATGAAGGTAGAATTCGGCATGAAAGACTCCACGGACGACTCGAGCAACGTGACCCGGTTTGTGATGCTGGCCCTGGCAGCCGGAGGTGCGCGCGTAAGCCTCTGCAGAGAAGAAGCCTCCCTCGCTCGCAACCCAAAACTTAACAGAGAAAATCGGCGAGGAGAAGAAGAACTGCGAACTCAGAAAGTTTGGTTCTTGGCAAGGATTTTGCTGCTCCTGCTTGATTACACATTCTCTCTCTCTCTTCTAGAGGGTTTGTTTCTGTGAAATGGGGGTCCAAGATTTCTGGGTTTTCATTTTTGTTATTGGGTTTTGCTTCCAAGCTCGGATTTTAAGCTCCCAAAACCTGACATGCAATCCCAACGATTTGAAAGCATTGGAGGATTTCAGGAACGGTATAGATTCTGTGATTGATGGGTGGGGCAGCAAATTTTCACCTGATTGCTGTAAATGGGCAGGCATCACTTGCAATTCTTCGTGGAGGTACGCGATCGATCTCGCCACACCCAAAGCGATTCGGTATCGGATCCCCCAATCGAGTATCGGTTTCTGCTCGTCATCGATCAGAACACCCGGAGTAACCCGACCCGGTTGGAAGATCCAGTCCCATCCACTGTACCGTCTCTCCGTTATAAACGACGCCGTGAGTTGAGGGTCACACTTTTAACCTGACACGCCGCCTCTTATCACCACCGCCAGCGCCACCGCAAGCAAATGAGCAAGAGGATGTCCGGTCCCAAGCGGAGGCGTATGTATTGGGGTTTGGGTCGACTCCGGTCGATTCTCATGGCGATGGCGACAATTGATATTGCTAACTCGCAAGTGTTTGTAGAGGTACTTGTCGAGGGGGTTGAACTCGGGGAAACAACCGGGATTGGCTGAGAAGGGTCGGAATTTGTGGTTGAGAAGGACCTGGTGTGAGTGAATGGCGGAGGAATAGGAAAGAAAGGTGGGATTATACTTTTACAAACTTCAGGTGGATTTATGGATACGTGATACGAAATTGGACCGCGGATTGGGCTTGGAGGCTGCCACTTGGGGCTGGATGGCCTCCTTTTGGTGGGCTGGCTGCTGATGCCTTGTTGCTGCTGGAGCTTGTTGTTGGGCTGAGACATATATATATATGTTTCCCCCTTCTTTTTTTTTTTCTAAATACATAATAACATATGTTTTTTTTTTTTTTTTTTTTTAAATACATAATAACATATGTATTCAAATTTTTTTTTCGAAGAAACTATAATTTAATTTTGTACAAAGAAAATTGCAAATTTTCTTAACAAAATCAATTTGTAATGAAATTGCCCTTCTTTAATAAAACATTTATTCTTTTGATTTTGATGTGACTGAACTCGAAAAATTGAACATTCGAGCTGCCTACGTACCCCTCCAAAGAAGAGATCAAGTCGTAACGTAGTTCAAATACATAATTTTTTTTTTTGGTATTTTCTTTTTTGTGCCGTTTGCATTTTTAACTCATGCAGGCAAGGAGCATTTGGTGCCGTGTTGCAGTTTCAGCTCGTGCAGGCAAGGAGCGTTGGTGTTGCCTTTTATGCTCGTGCAGACCAGGAGCGTTGGTGTTGCCTTTTATGCTCGTGCAGACCAGGAGCATTGTGTCTTGCAGTTTAGGCTCGTGCGGACAAGGAGCTTTGGTTCATGCAGTTTAGGCTCGTGCGAACAAGGAGTATTGTGCCATGCAGTTTAGGCTCGTGCAGGCGAGGAGCCTCGTGTCCTACAGTTTAGGCTCGTGCGGACAAGGAGCTTCATGTCTTGCAGTTTAGGCTCTTACAGACAAGGAGCTTTGTGTCTTGCAGTTTAGGCTCTTACAGACAAGGAGCTTTGTGTCCTACAGTTTAGGCTCTTGTGGACAAGGAGCTTTGGTTCGTGCAGTTTAGGCTCGTGCGAACAAGGAGCATTGGTGAATTTGTCAAGCAATTTTGGAGAGGCGTTCCTCACAATCTTCATAGCAAGGAGCCTTGACCGAGTGATTGAAGAAGTCTTCGGGCAAGAAATCACGCATCGTGATAGGGATGGACGATTTATATGTCGAAATTTCATCATCTTCAACACGTTCACGTTGCTTTGAAGGTTGACAAGAGCTGTTTTGCCCCCTTTCCGATTGGCGGACTTGTGGATGAGACGTATGCTTCTTGTGCAATTTCTTAGGAGTGACTTGAGTCCATCCTTCAACTTTGCTTGTCTTGGAGGGTGCCCCCAGCGGTTGGGGTGAAAACTTTGAGTCGGAAGAGCCAGAAGTGAAGGTGGTATAGTTTGACTTCACCACATCGTCAAGATCTAGCTCGATGATTCCTTTCTGAGCCAGCTTCATGATGAGATCTTTCAGCACGAAACATTTTTCTGTCGGATGACTGATGAAGCGGTGGAATTTACAGTATCTTGGACTGTCGGTACGATTCATCTCTTCCGGCCGTCTGCACTCAGGCAAACTGATCACCTTCTTGTCCAACAGGTCATCTAGCATGGCAACCACATCAGAGTCGGGGAATGGATAAGTCTTCTCCTCAAGCTCCTTCAAAGTGCGTCTACGCATCTCTTGATCACGAAAGCCTTCGGCTTGAATCGCCTTGCCTCGTGTAGGGATTTTGACGGGAGCTGTGTTAACCGTCATCGCTTCCTTGGTGGGTTTCCATGCAGCCTTTTCCACCTTTGTCCCAAGAACTTTGTCGTTCTTGTAGTCGGCGATCGGTTCTTTCTTCCCATGATGGGCGATGCTCAACTCCATGTCATGGGCGCGAGTGGCCAATTCCTCGAAGGTCCGCGGTTTAATGCCTTGAAGGATGTATTGCAAACCCCATTGCATGCCTTGGATGCACATCTCGATTGAAGAGGTTTCCGAGAGCCTGTCTTTACAGTCGAGGCTTAGAGTGCGCCATCTGTTGATGTAGTCAATGACTGGCTCGTCCTTCCACTGCTTTGTGCTTGTTAGCTCTAACATGCTCACAGTGCGACGGGTGCTGTAAAAGCGGTTGAGGAATTCCCGCTCTAATTGCTCCCAACTGTTGATGGACTCAGGCTCTAAGTCCGTGTACCACTCAAAGGCATTTCCTTTCAGCGAGCGCACAAACTGCTTGGCGAGGTAGTCTCCCTCCGTTCCCGCGTTGTTGCAAGTTTCGACGAAATGTGCAACGTGCTGCTTTGGGTTTCCTTTTCCATCAAACTGCATGAACTTTGGTGGTTGATAACCCCTTGGCATCCTTAGGGCATCAATCTTCTTGGAATAGGGATTCGAGAAGAACAAGGAGGTATGTGAGCTCCCTTCGTACTGTGCTTTGATGGTGTTGGTGATCATCTCCTGCAGCTGCTGGATAGAAAGAGATCCCATGAGCGCCGCTGCTTGGTCTGGCTCCGGCTTCCCATCGATTTTCTTCATCGGGGGTTCTTCGTCTCCGCCAGCTCCTCCCTTTAGTGGATCATCCTCTGGGTCGGGTTTATCGCCGTCCTGCGCCTCCAGTCGGTTGACTAGTGCTGCAATTTGCAAGTCTTTTTCTTCCACAGTTCGGGTTAGCCTTGTGATTGCTTCATTCATTTGAGCCAGCTGCTCATCGATTGAAGTTGCTCCAATGGTCATGACTTGCACGGCTGAACTGTCGCTTGAATCGGCATCGGAGAGCATGGATTCGGCGTATTTCCTTGGGCTTTCCCCCCTTGGTGCCCTTAGTGAGGCTAAGGTGATCAAAGGCTCGTGCCTTGGGTGCTTTTGTTCCCTTGGCAGAGTTGATGCAGAGGTGAAAGAGGTGGCAGAAGTAGCTCTTGCCATGCTTCGAGTCGTGATGCCCAAAGTGACACCAGTTGTGACGAGGACGCTTTTGTTCTTTGCGCCGGTTGCGGGAACAGTTTGAGCCTTCCTTGATGCCATTAATTTTGGAAGTGCGATTGAATTTTTTGAACGGAGAAAGAGATGAGAGGCAGAGATTGTCCCACTGGGCGTGCCAATTTGTGAACACGGAAAATTCCTGAAACGAAAGAGACAAGAACAACGCGCACAAACAAATATTTGGTGTTTGATAGTTTTGGGTTACAATCTCTCTCAAATTTGGTCCTCTGATTCGATCTCCGTAAGGTATTGATTTGTGGATGTGTGATTGATCCAAAGGGCCGTTGGGCTTGATCTAAGGATGAACGTTTTTCAAGGGCCGTGGACTTGATCTTGAAGGTGGATTTGAGCGGATCTTCAAAGGGGCTTTTGGGCTTGATCTTTGAAGAACAGTGATGAACGGATCTCCAAGGGCTTTTGGGCTTGATCTTGAAGAACAATGATGAACGGATCTTCAAGGGCTTTTGGGCTTGATCTTGAAGAACGGTTGAATGTGTGGATTTGTCGACGTTGTTGATCCAAAGGGCCGTTGGGGCTTGATCTTGGATGAACGGATGATGAACGATGGTGCTTTCTTCAAGGGCCGTCGGGGCTTGATCTTGAATTGGTGGATGGTTGATCCAAGGGCCGTCGGGGCTTGATCTTGGAAGAACGATGAACGAAGAATGAAGAACACTTTCTTCAAAGGCCGTCGGGGCTTGATCTTGGAAGAACGATGAACGAAGAACGAAGAAGGCTTTCTTGATTCTTCGGGAACCTGGATGCTTGAGAGCTTCGGAGTTTCAGAGCTTCAGAGCTTCAAGGTGTCATATGAATTGGTCCCCCCCCAAATGAATGAAATGGGCTTGTATTTATAGAAATTTCCAAGGCCTAATTTTGAATATAATATTCCAGATGAAATAAGTCGTTTCTGCCAGGTGTTGACACGTGTCCTATTTGATGACTTTTCCAACTCGTTTCAATTTTCGTTGAGTCACACGCTACGTGTAAAATTTATGTAATACATGAGCGTTGACACTTTGATTTATTGGTCAACATTTATTTACCGAAATTTCGATGTCTACAAATGCCCCCACTTCGGGAACCTGGATGCTTGAGAGCTTCGGAGTTTCAGAGCTTCAGAGCTTCAAGGTGTAATATGAATTCGTCCCCCTTCAATGAATGAAATGGGCTTGTATTTATAGAAATTTCCAAGGCCTAATTTTGAATATAATATTCCAGATGAAATAAGTCGTTTCTGCCAGGTGTTGACACGTGTCCTATTTGATGACTTTTCCAACTCGTTTCAATTTTCGTTGAGTCACACGCTACGTGTAAAATTTATGTAATACATGAGCGTTGACACTTTGATTTATTGGTCAACATTTATTTACCGAAATTTCGATGTCTACAGTTTTCTAAATATTTAAAAGGTCGTGGGAGTTTAAAGTGAATGGAAATTGCTCAAAAGTATACAGGGTTATCCTATCGTCCACATTTAAGAGAAAATTTAAATTTTTAGTATGCGGAGAACATCTCAGGTAATTAATTCTCTACAAAAAGGAAAATCAGTTATCCTTTCATAAAACCCCACCATATCCGCTGCCAGCCTACCATCTCTGCGATCCTCATCAACATCCCAGTTAATTCCTTTCAAATAAAAAATAAAAAATAAACTTAGACCAAAAAAATAAATAAAAAATTAAAACATCTCAGTTAATTCCTTACAAATAAAAAAAATAAAAAGCATTATGAAGTTTCTATTTATTTATCATAGCTGATAACATTATAGATTTTGTCTAACTTTATGCATGCAGTACAATCAAATCACACACATGCCAAAGGGCTAAGGCAAATAACATTAAAACGAATAATAAATCCTGGGTGTATGCAGTACAAGTCAACAAATATTTGTATTTGCTCAACTAATAATTCCCAGGACCAAGACTTAAAATTACTAAGTCATGAAATCAATACATTTCCACTTGAATTGTGAAAACCTTAATTTCTTTGTAAAAACTTTAATTTTTGTATAAACATGTGGCTATGTTTTGGTTATCAATTGAATTGTCTCTGATAGTTACTTGTAGGCCTGCCTTTCTTTGTAGCCTTGGCGAAAGTGGTGGCAGATAGGGCTGGGCATGGGCCGGGCCGGGCCCATTTTTGAAGGGACCGGACCGGACCCGGAATTAAAGGAGACGGGGCGGGCCGGGCCGGGCACTACAATTCTGAAAATAGGAACCGGACCTTACCCGGCCCGGTTGAAACGGGCCGGTTCGGTCCGGGTACACGAGTCCTTTTTTTTTTTCCTGTTTAAAAATGTTTGCTGCACACAGATTGCAGTTTGAAAAAACTGCACAGATTGCAGTTTTTACACAGAACATATTTCACATATTGCAGTTTGAAAAAACTGCACAAATTCCACAAATTTCACAGATTCCACAAATTGCAGTTTGAAAAAACTGCACAGATTGCAGTTTCTCAAACTGCACAGATTGCAATTAAAAACTGCACAGATTGCAGTTTGAAAAAACTGCACAGATTGAAGTTTTTTACTGCACAGATTGCAGTTTGAAAAAACTGCACAAATTGCTTCATTTTAACCAGGCTGGATAAGAAGAATCAACAATTACTTCATTTGTGTTAAGTTAATACATCATGGCACACATTGCTGCATTTTATTACAATATAAAGTAGACTAGACCTTACATTAAGTTAATATAAACAAACTATCAAGCGATATCTCGTTTGAGGTCAAAAAATATTTTTGATGCAGATCCCGTCACATGGTCTACACATATATGCATCATAACCCGAACTACGACTACTCACTTTAACATCTAAAATATTTCCACCATCTTTATCCTTGTTCTTGTCACCATTCTTTGTACCCAAAGTAGCAGCATGGTGCGCAAAAAGCTCAATGACAACATTCATGTGTTTGTATTCTTCTACTACCAATTTAAGAGCAATATAGAAAAGAGAGCAAACACAGAAGTTACACCAAAACTGCAGATTAATTATGAACAGATGCCAAAACTCGTTACGTTCTGAATGACAGTTATATCGATATACTAATCAACTTTTCAGGTAACGAAAGCGGCTAACATATCAGGAGAAAACGCTGCTACAATCTTTACCGAGGCTCTTGTCACGTTTCTGTATGACTAAAGCAGCTACAGTTCACGCAAACGGCTCAATCACAATATCTGTATCAAGAATTTTCAGTGTTTCACTACTTTCGATTCAAGAACAACTAAAATCCAAAGAAACCCAATACTTTGCACTAAAAATAGATCGGGGCGGGGCGGTTCTTAATTTTGTAAAGGACAAAGAAACCCAATACTTTTGAAAGTGGTGCCCCAGTCGGCTAGATTGAAAGTGGTCCTCGGGGATGGACTCAGAACTGACTGACCAATTCATTTCGGCCCTTGGATTCACATCCTATGGTTAGTAATTAATTTGCTTTTTAATGGGTTTCTCTTTCTCTCTCCGTCTTGGGGCCTTGGGAAAAGATAGGAGTTGAGAAGAATAAACCTTCTCACCAAAAACAAAAGAGGGAAGAAAAAACCCCATTAAAAACAAAATTAATTATTGAGTGTGGGGCCCGTATTGAGTTTTTTAATTTTTTATTTAAAATTTTTAATTTTTTTTTAATATCCACGTATAGCCTGTATTGACATGTAGTTCTTAGTCATTGTACATGTGAATGCCACGTTATTAATCAACAGTTGATTTAACATTAATCTTAAATCAACAAGTATTATAGAAAAATGCTAAGGAGACTTGCCTTCATCCACAGTAGGCTAACAATAGCACATGAAAACATTGAAATTAAGAAGCAACATATTTGTTAAAGAGTTGCCTTCATCCTTAAAAATTGCATATGTCACTATCCACTAATTTGTTATTCAAGAATTGCACCAATTAAGAAGCAGTGGTACCTAAACGTGATTTTTTTTTCTTCTGGAATTTAGCGATATGCATGCATCTCTTCGTAAAGTCTTCCTTATTAATTTGGTTGTCTTCTTCAAAACTTAATTATGCGTGTTTGTTTATTTTTATCTTCACTAAAGGAGCTTCCTTGAGCCATTATATGTACAAGTTTTCAAGTATTAGGTTGTCATATAAAGAACTTTACTACTAAATCTTCTTGGCAGATGATTTGTTAGTGTTAATTGTTTGTAAGAAGTTTGTTGCTACATTTACTTTATCAAGACCTTTCTGCAATATATGTTTTGAATCATGATATTTATTAAAGAAATTTAGTTAATTATGAACTGCACATGATTGTTTTGTTCGTCGTAGATTCTATGTCTAACAACGATACCACGATGTATAATAAACTAATTATTATTTATTTCATCAAAAATAATACATCGATAATCGTATATGCTTTTTGTTACAAAAAATTCATAAAAAATAATTACGATATATAAAGGTTGTGCAGGATGAAAAGGAAGTGAGTGGAGAATTTAAAAGAAAAATAATATAACAAGATAAGATGTGGGGCCTTGGCTTTTTGTGTAAAGAAAAGAGGGGGTGAAGACTGAAGAGGGAGGGAGTGATGGATGAGAGAGACAGGAAGAAGTAGATGAGGCACGGGTGGACGTAGGGGATGGGAGAAAAAGAAAAGAGGGGGTGAAGACTGAAGAGGGAGGGAGGGAGGGAGGGGGGATGAAAGTTTTAACGAAAAACTCACAGTACTGTTCACTTTAACGAAAAATCACATTTTTACATTAAAAAGTCAAACCTAGTACTATTCACTTTACCTTTTATTTTGTCCTTATCATTAAAACTCAAAGTTTTTAAACATTTTTCATTAGTTTTCCTAAAAAAAATGGGGGTGGTGAAAGGAAGAAAAAAAAAGAAAAAAAAAGAAGAAAACTAATTTGTGTTTATGTTAATATTTTTATAATATTTTTGGTCTTAATTATTGACTAAAATTATTAAATTACTTTTAGTTAAGATTCAAAATTTTAAAACTCTTTTTATTATCCTTTGAAGGCTGGGTTAGGACCTTGTACTGTTAATTGGACGAAACTTTTTTTTGAACTGTTATTTGTAAGAATCATTTTTTAACTGTTATTTGTAAGACTTGGTACTTCTTCAATGAAATGTTTTATTTGACATTATTCTTGTCTCAATGTCGACATTTTGCACACTATATTTTGAAGGAAAAAAAAATACACCATTTTATACAGAAAGGCTATATAAGATCGCATGTCTCGAAAACTTTCTAATGAAAATATAGTTTTGTTATTTAGTACTATGATCTAGTCGTATTTTTTTTCACTTGTAAAAGAGACCTTTCACTTAAATAAAGTTTTGTCACTCAGTATTACGGTCTTGTTGTACATGACAATTGAAGACCAAGCTACAACTTATCCCCTATCATGTACAACTGTGACCAAGATTAGCAAGGGGCCTATTAAGTTGTGCATCATTTCTGAATAATCATCTCTTTTTGAGTTTTGAGCGTGGCCTCTTTGTGGCGCTGTTTAATTGTGTCCTGCACTTATAACTCCAAATAGAGTTTTGAGCATGAAAGATTAGGACGAAAATCACACACATGCCAAATGGCCAAGGCAAACAACATTTAAAATGAATAAAAACTATGAAAAACAAATATAGTGTTTTGAACTTATAATTCCAAGGACCCAACAAAGGTTGGCTCAATTTGTAAGATCTCTGCTCTGTGTCTCGTCCCACCAAGGTTCGAGTCTTATTGCCAGCAGTCCTCGTTGGTGCACAATTAGTAAATTCCTATGTAAATCCATACTGGTAGCAGCTGGCAGTTAGGTGCCACGCATAAGTCATTCTAGCTTGAGATTGTGGGTATGTCTTGAAGCTGGTGATGAATAACCAATCTCTCCTAAACTTTTGACACGAATAATTCCAAGAACCAAGACTTTAAATTACTAATTTAAGTAAATACATTCCCACTTGAATTATGGCAACTTTAATTCCTGGATAAAAATGTGACTATGTTTTGATCACATATTCCTTTGCCTCTGCTTGGTACTTGAAGGCCTACCTTTCTTTAGTGTTTGAGGGTGACAGAATTAAGATGGAGGGTGACAGAATCAGGTGCTTGCAGAAGGCCCACCTTCCAACGAAAGAGGTTTTTTTTTCACAATTATTGGATATTTTATTTATACTTTTCTCCGTTCATTTTGAACTACACTTGCGCAGCTTTCCTTTTGCTCCAAAATCAAAATCCTAAAGAAACTCTTTCGTGCTTCAATTGTCTCTTGGTTGATTTAGTTGAATTAAGATGGAGCGTGACAGAATCAGGTGCTTGAAGAAACTCTTTCGTGCTTTAATTGTGGTGTTCACTTTACTGCAATGTGCTGTCAACCCTTCCCCTTCCCTTGGATTCAAAAATATTTCTTCGGAAGGAGTGGTGAGGTGCTTTGAGAGGGAAAGAGAAGCACTCCTTGCTTTCAAGCACGGCCTCGTGGATCACTACAATCTCCTCTCTTCGTGGGGAAGAGAAGAACACAAGCAAGATTGTTGCAAATGGGTTGGCGTCCACTGCAGCAACCGAACCAACCATGTTACTCAACTTCATCTTGGGTGGGATCCTTTGAATGAATCTTACTCACATCAACAGAAAGGAGACTCGTGGTACATCAATTATTTTTTGCAAGGTAAGAAGATGAGTCCTAAATTGATTGAGTTGCAGCGTTTGAAATATTTGGACCTTTCATGGATAAACTTCAATGGGACCCGACTTCCATATTTCATTGGTTCTCTTTCCAATTTAAGACACCTCGATCTCTCTTATGCTTCTTTTGGTGGTCGATTTCCAAGTCAAGTTGGAAACCTTACCCACTTGCAATATCTTGATCTTAGTGGGAATGACTTTAACAGTGTAGAAAATCTGAGATCATGGCTCCCTCTTCTTTCTTCTTTAACATATTTGGATCTGAGTAGAACCAATCTCAGTAATGTTCATGACTGGCTGGAAATAGTTAGTAAGCTCCCTAAACTTACAAACTTGACGTTACGGGAGTGTGGCCTTCCTTCTCCTGTAATCCATTCCAGTACTCTTTTTAACATAAATTCTTCAAAATCTCTTGCTCATGTTGACCTCTCTGACAACCAATGCACTTCTCCTTCAATATATTTATGGTTGTCAAACTACAATGCTAGCCTTGTCTTTCTTCGCCTCAATAACAGCAGTTTAACTGGTTTAATTCCCAGCGTCATTGAAAACTTGACCTCTCTTGTCTATCTATCTCTCTCTTATAACAAATTTGACGCGGTGAATCCGCATTCTTTTTCCAGCTTATGCAGTTTGCAATCACTGTACCTTGTCAATAATAGTCTGAGTGGACAGTTTTCCGAGTTTGTTTAAATGTTGTCTACATGTGTTCAAAACTCATTAGAGTTTCTGTACCTCTCTGACAATCATCTTTCTGGATCAATTCCTAATCTTACAAACTTTTCATCGTTGAAAAGTTTATCTCTTTATGGAAATCAATTGAATGGAACAATACCTGAAAGCATTGGGCAACTGTCTAATCTGGAGGAATTATATCTCCATAGAAATCAATTGAGCGGAACAATACCTGAAAGTATTGGGCAACTGTCTAATCTGGAGTATATGTACTTGGGTATGAATGATCTGGAAGGTGTGGTTTCGGAAACCCATTTCTCTCAACTCTCCAGATTACAGTATTTGTCTTTGTCCTCTAACTCGCTAGTTTTAAGCTTCAATTCTAATTGGGTTCCTCCATTTAAATTGAAGTATATATATTTGGGGTCTTGCAAAATGGGTCCGTATTTTCCAAAATGGCTTCAAACTCAGAATCAGTATTCATACCTCGATATTTCTGATGCTGGAATTGTGGATATCCTTCCAAGCTGGTTTTGGGG
The DNA here is from genome assembly GCF_916048215.2 of Malus sylvestris. Taxonomy (NCBI): domain Eukaryota; kingdom Viridiplantae; phylum Streptophyta; class Magnoliopsida; order Rosales; family Rosaceae; genus Malus; species Malus sylvestris. The sequence goes on along the minus strand of NC_062273.1, from coordinate 25,739,043 downwards.
TACGACTTGTTACGCGAGATTTATCAGTCTTTCCAATAACCAAATTGGAGAAATGTTTGCAAGTTCAACAATGAATTTTACATATTACCCTGAAATACATTTGAGTTCGAACCAAATCGAAGGTCCAATTCCCTCAACTCTATCGCATGCGTCATATTTGGATCTCTCTAATAACAACATTTCAGGGTCAATTTCTATCTTGTGTGAAGCATACAAGAGTTTAATGTTTCTTAATCTCTCAAACAACAATCTCTCCGGAGAACTTCCACAATGCTGGACACATTTTGACAATCTAGTCATGCTTGATTTGAGTTACAATGCTTTTTCTGGCAAAATTCCATCCACGGTGGGCTCACTATATCGCATGGAAACATTGAAATTAAGAAGCAACAGATTTGTTGGCGAGTTTCCTTCATCCTTCAAGAATTGCACCAGTTTAGAAGTTCTTGATGTTGGATACAATCAATTATCAGGACCCATTCCAAAATGGTTAGGGTAACGCCTTCAGAAATTGGTTGTCCTGATGCTTCCCTCTAATAACTTCAACGGAAGCATGCCATCTGAACTATGCCGTCTAACAAACATTCAAAACTTGGATGTGTCTGCGAATAACATCTCTGGAACAATACCAAAATGCCTAAGCAATTTTACTGTTTTGGCACAGAAGGGAAACTCTTCTCCGACCCTTCAACATTCGAACACAGGAGATGATACCTCGCATACGGTTTATTATGTGGATGATGCAACATTTATATGGAAGGGAAGAATGTACTCGTTCAAAAACACTTTGGGACTTGTGAAGAGAATTGATTTCTCGAGCAATAGATTAACAGGGGAGATTCCAAGTGAAATCACAGATCTTGTTGGGTTAGTTTCTTTAAACCTGTCGAGAAACGGATTGACAGGTGAGTTACCTGCAAAGATTGGAAAGTTGCAATCATTGGATGCCCTTGATTTGTCAAGAAACCAGATAGATGGCAGAATTCCAACAAGCCTTGCTCAGATATACGGTCTTAGTGTCTTGGACTTGTCATATAACAACTTTATTGGCAAAATTCCAACTGGCACTCAGCTCCAAAGTTTTGATCCCTCTGATTATGCTGGAAATCCTCAGCTGTGCGGACCTCCACTTCCAAAGATGTGTGGTGATCAACAGGAAACTCCGATCTTGAGCAACAAAGAAGAAAAGGATGAGCCTATAACATGGGGATTTTACGTCAGCATGGCGCATGGCTTTATTGTTGGATTTTGGGGAGTTTGTGGCAGTCTGATTTTTGTGAGGCCATGGAGATACTCGTACTTCAGGTTCTTGAATGTCTTGAATGATTGGTTTTATGTGAGGGTGATTTCAATCAAGCAGCACTTCAATTAAGCAATGGTATGTAAATGTGATTTTATTTGTCTTTCTTAAATTAAGCAATATGCATGCATCTATTCGTAAAGTCATTCGGATTAATTTCATTGTCTTCTTCAAAACTTAACTACATGTGCTTGTTTATTTTAATCTACAGCATCTTCTGAGACAGTGTAGACGGCTTCACTTCACTGAAAGAGCTTCCATGGACCATTATCTGTACAAGTTTTCAAAGTATTGAGTTGTCATAATAAATAACTTTACTACTAAATCTCCTTGACAGATGATTTGTTAGTGTTAATTGTTTGTAAGAAGTTTATGTTTATGTTTACGTTATCAAGACCTTTCTGCAGTATATGTTTTGATTCATGATATAAACTAAAGAAATTCAGTTAATTCAGGACTGCATATGATTGTTTTGTTCGTCGTAAATTTTAGTTCAATGGATTGGTTGCAGTCTTGTGCATATGTCTATCAATGATCAGACGATGTTTAACAAACTAATTACTATTATTTTTCATCAGAAATGATACACCAGGAATCCTATATGCTTTCTGCACACAAAGTACAAGCTTATGAATGACATCCTCCCTACCAGTGTTTTTTTACAAATTTCTATTTTTTCTTTCTATTTTGTCAAAGTAATTCATATACTAGAATCATTTGACGCACGGGAAATCAAACCAAATAAACAATTCAAATACAAGATATACTGCTGGAAAATGACAAAATCTAATACCGTGGAAATGATGAAGCTTTGGCTCTAGTGGTTTTAAACCTTATGATCGATCGACGACTATATAAGCTGAGAGCCAAACCGAGAGAAGTGGCAAGCCAGGCACCTAGTCGAGCGGCCTAGATAAAGAACATCCTCTTGAAGGCCAAATTCGGATATCGGTATGAACGCAACTCTGATCAAACCTCTACTCAGAATTTCCCACAAGTATCATAATAAGAACATGTGAATAACACTCAATTGTGGTTCTGATGTCCTAGTGCTTAAAAGCAGAATCCCCCCTTTTCTTTGAATCTTATGATTCTTGCATTTGGTCAGTCCACATTTGAACGAGCACTGCAGTGGAACGTAACGATTGAGAAGGCTAAATATATATATATACAAAACACAACTTATTAGATAGTTCTCCATTAATTAAACAAAATAAAGAACCTCATTTGTCATTCCATCGTCTTTATAGCCGATATTCTCTAGGATCTCATGTATAGCGGTCATATCCCTTCTTGAGCAGGCATCACCGAGTTGTGAAAGAGAAGACCAGAAGGTACCATGTGCGATACCCATTAAAACAAAAGAAGGAACCTGCAGAGGTAAGCAAAAAGAAATAAAGGAGGTCCACCAACATCATGTTAAGCATCTATATATGATTAAACTACTATATCTATATATGATTAAACTACTACGATGGTGTAGATCAGAGTGCTTCTAATTGGCACCCAACAGGTATGGTATCACTGAAAACCCTTGTAGTTAACTACCCTCAAATTTGGGGCATAAGAGATTGATATTTTATAGAGTATCATTCACCATGAAAGACACTAAACAAAGGTGTAGCTCTCTCAAGTCCTCACTAATAACAAATTAGAGTCATGTCCTTTTCCCAAGTTTTCAAATATTTCTGCTTGGTACAAGGTTCAGTATTAATACAACTAATGAATCGGTTGATAGTTAGATACGAGCTTACACAAATAGCTCAGATTGAGTCCAGTGAAAAGAAGATAACATATGAATATATTGCTTACAAGACTGCCCCAAAATACAGATCTAGAAACAATTGTGTGAAGATTTTAAACAGTCAAACTATGCTCCCCGGGTAAAGTTGGGAATATAATGCTTAATTAGAGAAACAGAGGAGAGAACTAACCTCAATCTCTTTCTGAAGAGGAGTCAAAGAAGCAACTAATGACTTTGGATTTGGTCGCTCTCAGGGTTCAGATTGTAAACTTTGTGAAGCCAACCGTGCCAACTCAGTACCATCATCATTTGAAAGCTGTCCTTCCAAGCAAGAATCTGTCAGCATCTGAATGGCCGAAAGGGCAGCACCCTGAAGATAAGATACAATGTGCCAAACTGGGGAAACTACTTGTGCTTGCATTGCATCGTTGAGAGGTTCCTGAGGCTTGTCACTCATGAGATAAGACAAACTACGACGGGCAAAAATTGTTGGAGAAACCATCGTTTCAGCATCAATGAACTGCAAGCGAAAGAAAACTGTAAGCGACGATAACAAATGTAGATAAAACAGCAATCAAGGATTTACCAAGTTTTTTTTCCTTTTCAGTTTTGTTCTTGTTATTGATCATGCAAGTAGAGTTACTAGGTTCAGGTACTTTAAGGTACCTTAAACTACCAATTTTCGCAAAATGCGTCGTTCCTAACTGATTAAAAATGCTCCTCTCTACATTCAGGGAAGAAAAAAGAAAGTGCTCAACAATCTACACAGTATAGCAGTCCAAGAGCATTCCTAAATCACATTTTCTGCAGCTTTTTACAATTGCAACCTTGGCTTCGTCGTAAACAATCAAATACCAAAACACTTGTAATTACAGAGTGGTAACTACACAAGCAGAGAAAACTAACCAAAACCTCACTCGCATTATCATTTTGCTAAAAAGACATGAACAAAATCGTTGAAAAGCGAAAACAAAGTATACCAAACTAGTCCAGTTACACAACCCACATTCATTCTACAGCTAACAATTGTAAATCGAACACGAAATGGAAAGACCCCAAATTTTGTGAGCTCGAATTGCAGGTCTGAGAAATTAAATTGTGAACCAAGAGATTAAGTTTTGATTTTCTCGCTACCCTTTTTGTAACAAGATCAAAGTTTGATTTCTGATGAAGATGAAAATGCGGGAAGAAACAGGAACTTACAGGATCGAGAGCGTTGGGCTCGGGGCCGTAATCAGCAGTAAAGGGGAAGTAAGCAGCAATGCAGTGGCCACCATGGTCGTCCTCCTCCTCACCAGCCTTTCGGTTTTTGAGGGTTTTTCATTGTTGGGAGGGGAAGAAAGTAGAAGATGGCAAATTTACCAGATTCAAACTTTGAGAAATCTAAACTACCTATTAATAAAATATTATTTATAACAAAAAAATATTAATAAAATTACTGCTATATCTTCTAATACAAAACTGAAAAAAAAAATATTAGAAAAAAAACAATGTGAGCGTTAAAATAATTTTGTACAAACAAGTTTTTACTTTTTTTTTTTTAAATCTCACAGTTATGTTACTTTATCAATACCCAATAAACTCACTTTCTCTCATTCTCTCTTTTTCCTCTCTTAAAAAAAAATAAAAAAATATTTAAAAAATATAAAAAGTATATTTCTCGAGGCTTTTGCTAGTATAGTATAGTCCGTTTGATTTTGATACAACGGCTATAAAAAGGGAGTCCTTCTAAAGTTATAATAATTGTATCAAACGACCTCTGTTAGTTGGTCATGAGGATCCCCACCATTTGCTAAGGAGGGATCCAATTCCTATGAAATTAACCAACTCAGTCAAGATGTCATTGAATTAGAAAATCAATCAATGTCGTCAATTTATGTTAGTATGCCTATGTGACACACATGTGGACCCAATATGTTCAATAGTTAGGTGTCACATGGATTATAAAGAAAAAGAAAATTTTATTTTTAAATTAAGCAAGGTTGAATTAATTGAAAAGAGGAAAGGAAAAAAAAAATCCAATCGTGGCAAGGTTGGATCGAGGAGGCAAACGGAGGTAAGGGATGTGGCTGGCCTTGGAATGGGTGGGTAATAGCTGCGGGTGGAAGGGGAGCTTGGGGCGGGGTAGCCGGTCGAAATGGAGGCGAGTCGATGTGGATTTGGGAATCACGTTTTGGTGACAGGTGGAGGTTGGGGGATGAGGGATGCGGCTGATGGGGGCGGGGGTAGGAGAGGAAGATGCGGCTGGGGTTTCTCCATTTTCTGGGCTGAAGGTTGGTATCCAAGGAGTCATGGAACATGATGATGATGATGATGATGATTCGTCCTTTTTTTGGGAGGAATGAGGATGACGATAAGTTTTTCTTTCTTTTTCTTTTTTTTTAAACTTTATTTATTTATTTTTGTTTTGAAATATGTTTAAATTTGTAAACAATTTTTGGCAAATTACACGTGGGTCATGTTATATGTGGTGGGCTCACATGTGTGCCACATAAACATCTTAACAGAAATTTTAACGGAATCTAAACATAATGACAATATTGATTTGTGACACTAATATTTAGAGATGGCATTAATTGATTTTCTAATTCAGAAACTATTTCGATTGGACCATTTGTAATAAAAATCCTTATCAATTTTGTCTCTCTAACATTGTACTATTATATAAGTTCAAGCATCTATCCTTATGTGCAATTTAAAAGTTAAAACTGTTAGACTATAGAGGTTAGCTTAGGATTATGCCAAGTGTTATGTATTAGATGTGTGCCATGTGTCACATGTGTTGTAACAATTCTGAAGTTAATACCGTGAAATATTGAAAAGTTGTTTTCCCTCTCTAAATCTCTGTAAGTTTTGTTAACATGGTATCTTCGCCGATGATAGAGATTTTTACCATCTGCAAAAGTAGGGATAAAAATACTTGCAAGAGTATAAGGTAGTCGTAGTATAACATCCCAAGTAAGATCGTTTTCCGAAATGATTGAATGAATAATTTGTATTTAAACTAATTCTTAGCTAATTATTTGAAAACAAAGATTGGAAGATGTTGATTTTATGACCTAAAATATTAAAAACGAATTTAATTAAAAATAATTAAAGAAATTGGCAAAGTAAAGAAAACAAAAGAAAATAGTTTTGAAAACCAATTTATAAAAGGCATAGGGTTCGGCCGTCCCCTTAACAATCGTATGCAGATTTATCAATTACTTATGAATTACCCATGCAACTTTGAAGGTTAGGTTTTCCTTGTGCATATTTTACTTGTGACATTCAAGCTAGAACCTATATCAAACATGCAATCCGTCCGTGGCATTCAGATCAAATATAAATATGCATGATTCATTATGCTTTGTGAAAACTCTTTGAAAAATCATGCAACCCCTAAGACGTGACATTCGCCCTAGGTGAACTTACAACTATTAATCACAAAAAGCAATACTTAATGGTCGCGAATCATTAAGATACAAAGACAGTTTAAAGCACAGTGATTAATAATTCAAAGTATGCATGTATAATATCATAAGCAATTAAATAAAAACTACATATTCATGCTAAGACTTAAGGCATCACCCTAGCAAACGAAAATTAGTTACTAACAATCATAAAACAAAATAGTATTAAAAACATGGATAGATAATACCTTGAAAATAAACTTCAAAAACTCTCTAGAGTAGTGTGTGTGTTTCCCTCTCCAATGTTGTGTCTCTCCCAATGGCTAAAAAGTCTTATTTATACTACTCCTAATTAAAACCCTCAAAGGAAAATGTTTTCTAAAAACTAGGAAATAAAATAATAAAAGGATAGCTAAAAATTACATTCCTATTATGACAAGGAAATCTATCTATCAACGGAGAAGCCACGTTTCTGGACCTTCAGGGCTCCAAAACGAGTCAAACTAAAGATCAGGACCTCCTCTTCAAGTTCCAAGAACAACCCAAGTCCAAAATCCATCATCTTCCAGCCCAAAACTCGCAAACGAGCTCTGTAGCACAATCTGCCAGCATTGCGCGCTGACCATAAATTAATTCGCCCCCAATCAGATGCTTTGGATAAAATTATGAAATTTTGACACAACCTTCTTGACTGACTCACGAATCCACTCCAATTAGAATCACTCAAAAATTCCACCGTTTGATTACTTTATGCTCCAAACAATAATATGAACTCATCAGCCGGCGACGGGTAACTCTTATCGGTTGACAACAATCCTTGTGCTTCTGCTAGCATTTCTCGTTGGTGTCTCTATCGCTCGTTGCTGTTGTTCGCTCGTTAAAGCTAACGTCAGTGCACTAAGTCGGTGACCCTTAATTTCTTTGGGGTTTTCTGTAAGTCGGTGATTCATTCTTTGATTCTTGCTTTCTTTGGTGAAGATCGCGTTGCTATTTGACGGATTTGTGGTGTATTATTGTTGATTCTTGATTTGTTCATCTTCGATTGTCGATGTGTTGATTCTTGCAAAGTTGATGATTTTGTCTGTTGCTAGAATTTCTAGGTGATTTGGTGTGTTCATATAAAAATGGTTATTGTTGCTCAGTTAGCTCTTACTCAGTCATCGATCTCTTCGTTGATTCCCAGTGTTGGAAACACTGTGACTGTAAAACTTGATGATTCCAATTATGTTACATGGAATTTTCAAATGGAACTCTTGTTAGATGGATATGGAATTCTTGGGTTTGTTACTGGTTCCATACCTTGTCCAAACAAATATGTAGAGTCTAATTATGCAGATGAGACTGTTGAAAATCTACCAGTTATTGCTGATGCTTTTAAGGTTTGGAAGATTCATGACAAAGCTTTAATGACTCTTATCACTGACACATTATCAACTGATGCTCTATCCTCTGTTATTGGTTGTCAAACTTCTAGAGAAATGTGGACTAATCTGAAAGAAAGATTCTCTAATATGACAAGAACCAGTATTGGTCAAATGAAAATTGATTTACAGAATATCAAAAAGGGACCAGAATCTATTGATTATATCTGCAACGGATTAAACATTGTAGAGACCAACTTCCTGCTGTGGGTGTGTTGTCTTATGAATTGTTGGGCATCCCTACACAATTTATACCAAGAACAAAAGTGTGTGCAATGTGCATGTTCTGTTGTCAGCCTAATGTTCGATTGTTTATACTATTTTTGCAACAAGGGCGGTGTCAACCCACTTTCACAATGTAATGATGATACGCAGAGTTGAGAGATCAACAGGTTTCAAGGGAATAAAAAGCACTTTTTTCCCTGTTGCAGGTATAGCAGCTCCTGCCTCTCACGAACCCCTTTTTCTTTTTCTTCTTTTATTGGTTAATAACTAACTTTATTGCCTAATGCATGAACGCTGGTGAAAATATGGGTGTTTTATGACAGATTAAACTGCTAGGCCATAATTATCATCTTAACTTACATAAAATTGGGTGTATATTGAGTTAAAATTTACATAAAATCGAGTATATATTTAAGTTACATGAAATTAGATAGAATTTTGTATAATTATCTCTCTTGTCACGCGAAAATAGATGTATGAAGTATACATTCGGTTTTATTTACGTTTCGCAATTCATTCAAATAAAATGGATGACAAAATAAGTTATGCTTTGGATGGTAATGGAATATCACAAAGTGTGTCACATGAAACAAGCACTGGTAAAGGCTGGCTAGACACGAAATACTGTGAACTTTTGATCTTTGGTTTTGGAGGTAGGGCGGGAGTGATAACGCTTTTGCCTAATGGGAGTGGGTGAAAACTCGCCAAGGCGAGCCTAGGAGCCTGAGGCATGCCTAAAGGCGGTTGGCGAGCGTTCCCAGATCCATCTGCGACCCAAAATCGAAGTCAAATGCTCTGTTGTCTGGGTAAATCGAAGTCGAAGGCTCTGTCATCTGGGTTTAGGGTTGCAGGGTGTGCGGCGTCTTCACAAGGAAGACGACCGCGAAGAAGAAGGAAGGATTAAAAAAAATGACTTGGTCCAAAACGACGTCGTTTTGGCAAAATCTTTAATTTTTTTTAAATGACTTGGCCCAAAACAATGTCGTTTTGGCCAAGTCTGTTTTTCTTTTATTTTTAAAACCCCAAGAGTCCCCTCTTTTCCCTGTTTTTTTCAGTAGTCCCCTATTATTTAAGGTCCCGTAAGGCTTCGCCTTACGCCTAGGCGGGGCTATCCATGAAACGGCTCGCTCACGCCTAGGTGGAGCTATCCATGGAAAGCCTTGCCTCGCCTTCGCCTTTTAATACATTGAGATGGAATCAACTTCTTTTTCTTCTTTTTTTCCCCAGAAAATTTTCACTGAAATAAAACCTGTGTGAATGTAGAACTGTAAAAGGCTGACAATGGAAATCATGAAGGTTCTCTTGATTTATGAGACTCGAAATTATTTGAAGAAATGCCTACGCCAATCTCGACCAGAAATAATAAAAAAAAAAACTTGCAAAATGTCGCACTTCATTTCCAAAGCAGAAGGTGTTACATAAATAACTGATGAAAGGGGAAGGAACACCAAGCCAATTATATATAACATTTGAAATGGGGGCATCTGAAATATTTTACAGTGGTATTTTCTCTGGAGTACCTCGCGATCTGGAGTACCTGGATCGCGAGGTACTCCAGAGAAAATACCACTGGATACAAACAGAGGTTACAAACAGAGGTTACATCAGTAAACATTTTTAGCTCTCTCTCCCCCCCCCCCCCCCAATATACATGATAGGTTTGTTAAGTTTTCAAATAGAGATATGACATGCCTGTGCATTGTTTCAACACGGAAGCACCCAAAATCTGAATTGCTTTTTCTGCATTCCTAATTTCCTCCTGTTCAAATGTGCCAAATATGCACAGTCTTTACTTACCTGGGCAAGCAATGGCTAAGATCAAACCCGGAAGACCCGCACCGCTCCCCACATCTACAAGGCGGAGGTTTTCGGACGAAGGGCTACAGTGATCTTTTCATGATTTTCTGCAATTCCCACTTTAATAGTGGAAACTTTAATGCTCGTACAAAGATATGCCTATGTTTTGGTCACCAATTGTATTGCCTCTTCTAGCTACTTGTAGCCCCACTTTTGATTGTGCGTGTTTGAGATGAAATGACAAATGCATGGGAGAAGGAGAACCATTGGTTATTTTATTGTATAAAGATTTCCACAAGTATTGAATAGTCTATTTTCAATCTTGTCCATTTATTCTTTACTATTCATCATTACGTACTGTTGTACCACAGAAGGTGGGGAAACAAAGTATGAACAAGTGGGAAACAGAAGGTGAGAAATAAAGCATCAACAAGTGCGAAACAAAGGCCTTAAATCAAGGAGAAGGTGGGAAATAAAGTATCAACTAGTGCCTTAAATTAAGGAGGTGGGAAATAAAGTATCAACTAGTGCTTTAAATTAAGTATCAACTAGTGTCTTTTCATTTTTTAATATTTTTCTATCAAATTATAATGGTGTGTAGAAAATATTAAAAAATTAAAAAAAATGAGAGCAGTAATTTGGGGTGTTTGAATATAATATTTCTTGTATAAATATTTTTCACAATTATTAGATATTTTATTTATACTTTTCTCCGTTCATTTTGAACTATACTTGCGCAGCTTTCCTTTTGCTCCAAAATCAAAATCCTAAAGAAACTCTTTCGTGCTTCAATTGTCTCTTGGTAGATTTAGTTGAATTAAGATGGAGGGTGACAGAATCAGGTGCTTGAAGAAACTCTCTCGTGCTTTAATTGTGGTGTTCACTTTACTGCAATGTGCTGTCAACCCTTCCCTTTCCCTTGGATTCAAAAATATTTCTTCAGAAGGAGTGGTGAGGTGCTTTGAGAGGGAAAGAGACGCACTCCTTGCTTTCAAGCACGGCCTCGTGGATCACCACAATGTCCTCTCTTCGTGGGGAAGAGAAGAACACAAGCAAGATTGTTGCAAATGGGTCGGAGTCCACTGCAGCAACCGGACCAACCATGTTACTCAACTTCATCTTGGGTGGGATTCTTTGAATGAATCTTACTCACATCAACAAAAAGGAGACCCGCAGTACATCAGTTATTTTTTGCAAGGTAAGAAGATGAGTCCTAAATTGATTGAGTTGCAGCGTTTGAAATATTTGGACCTTTCACGGATAAACTTCAATGGGACCCGACTTCCATATTTCATTGGTTCTCTTTCCAATTTAAGATACCTCGATCTCTCTTCTGCTTCTTTTGGTGGTCGATTTCCAAGTGAAGTTGGAAACCTTACCCACTTGCAATATCTTGATCTCGGTTGGAATGACTTTAACAGTGTAGAAAATCTGAAATCATGGCTCCCTCTTCTTTCTTCTTTAACATATTTGGATCTGAGTACCACCAATCTCAGTAATGTTCCTGACTGGCTGGAAATAGTTAGTAAGCTCCCTAAACTTACAAACTTGACGTTACAGGGGTGTGGCCTTCCTTCTCCTGTAATCCATTCCAGTACTCTTTTTAACATAAATTCTTCAAAATCACTTGCTCATGTTGACCTCTCTGACAACCAATGCACTTCTCCTTCAATATATTTATGGTTGTCAAACTACAATGCTAGCCTTGTCTTTCTTGGCCTCGATAACAGTAGTTTAACTGGTTTAATTCCCAGTGTCATTGAAAACTTGACCTCTCTTGTCTATCTATCTCTCTCTCATAACAAATTTGACGCGGTGAATCCGCATTCTTTTTCCAGCTTATGCAGTTTGCAATCACTGGACCTTGGCAATAATAGTCTGAGTGGACAGTTTTCCGAGTTTGTTCAAATGTTGTCTACTTGTGTTCAAAACTCATTAGAGTTTCTGTACCTCTATGACAATCATCTTTCCGGATCAATTCCTAATCTTACAAACTTTTCATCGTTGAAAGGATTATCTCTCTATAGAAATCAATTGAGTGGAACAATACCTGAAAGTATTGGGCAACTGTCTAATCTGGAGTATATGGACTTGGGTACGAATGATCTGGAAGGTGTGGTTTCGGAAATCCATTTCTCTCAACTCTCCAGATTACAGGTTTTGGATTTGTCCTCTAACTCGCTAGTTTTAAGCTTCAATTCTAATTGGGTTCCTCCATTTAAATTGATGTCTATAGCTTTGGGGTCTTGTAAAATGGGTCCGTATTTTCCAAAATGGCTTCAAACTCAGAATGAGTATTCAAGCCTTGATATTTCTGATGCTGGAATTGTGGATATCCTTCCAAGCTGGTTTTGGGGTACGACTCGTTACGCGAGATTTATCGTTCTTTCCAATAACCAAATTGGAGAAATGTTTGCAAGTTCGACAATGAATTTTACATATTACCCTCAACTATATTTGAGTTCGAACCAAATCGAAGGTCCAATTCCCTCAACTCTATCGCATGCGTCATCTTTGGATCTTTCTAATAACAACATTTCAGGGTCAATTTCTATCTTGTGTGAAGCATACCAGAGTTTAATGTTTCTTAATCTCTCAAACAACAATCTCTCCGGAGAGCTTCCGCAATGCTGGACACATTTTGACCATCTAGTCATGCTTGATTTGAGTTACAATGCTTTTTCCGGCAAAATTCCATCCACGATGGGCTCACTATATCGCATGGAAACATTGAAATTAAGAAGCAACATATTTGTTGGCGAGTTTCCTTCATCCTTCAAGAATTGCACCAGTTTAAAAGTTCTTGATGTTGGATACAATCAATTATCAGGACCCATTCCAAAATGGTTAGGGGTTAGCCTTCAGAAATTGGTTGTCCTGATGCTTTCCTCTAATAACTTCAATGGAAGCATGCCATCTGAACTATGCCGTCTAACAAACATTCAAAACTTGGATGTGTCTGCAAATAACATCTCTGGAACAATACCAAAATGCCTCAGCAATTTTACTGTTTTGGCACAGAAGGGAAACTCATCTCCGACCCTTGAACATTCGAACACAAGAGATGATAGTTCGGATATGGTTTATTATGTGGATGATGCAACATTTATATGGAAGGGAAGAATGTACTCGTTCAAAAACACTTTGGGACTTGTGAAGAGAATTGATTTCTCGAGCAATAGATTGACAGGGGAGATTCCAAGTGAAATCACAGATCTTGTTGGGTTAGTTTCTTTAAACTTGTCGAGAAACGGATTGACAGGTGAGTTACCTGCAAAGATTGGAAAGTTGCAATCATTGGATGCCCTTGATTTGTCAAGAAACCAGATAGACGGCAGAATTCCAACAAGCCTTGCTCAGATATATGGTCTTAGTGTCATGGACTTGTCATACAACAACTTTATTGGCAAAATTCCAACTGGCACTCAGCTCCAAAGTTTTGATCCCTCTGATTATGCTGGAAATCCTCAGCTGTGCGGACCTCCACTTCCAAAGATGTGTGGTGATCAACAGGAAACTCCGATCTTGAGCAACGAAGAAGAAAAGGATGAGCCTATAACATGGGGATTTTACGTCAGCATGACGCTTGGCTTTATTGTTGGATTTTGGGGAGTTTGTGGCAGTCTGATTTTTGTGAGGTCATGGAGATACTCGTACTTCAGGTTCTTGAATGTCTTGAATGATTGGTTTTATGTGAGGGTGATTTCAATCAAGCAGCACTTCAGTTAAGCAATGGTATGTAAATGTGATTTTATTTGTCTTTCTTAAATTAAGCAATAAGCATGCATCTATTCGTAAAGTCATTCGGATTAATTTCACTGTCTTCTTAAAAACCTAACTACATGTGCTTGTTTATTTTTATATACAGCATCTTCTGAGACAGTGTAGACGGCTTCACTTCACTGAAAGAGCTTCCACAGGCCATTATCTGTACAAGTTTTCAAAGTATTGAGTTGTCATAATAAAGAACTTTACTACTAAATCTACTTGACAGATGATTTGTTAGTGTTAATTGTTTGTAAGAAGTTTATGTTTATGTTTACTTTATCAAGACCTTTCTGCAGTATATGTTTTGATTCATGATATGAACTAAAGATATTCAGTTAATTCTGGACTACATGTGATTGTTTTGTTCGTCGTAAATTTTATTTCAATGGATTGGTTGCAGTCTTGTGCATATGTCTATCAATGATCAGACGACGTTTAACAAACTAATTACTATTATTTTTCATCAGAAATGATACACCAGGAATCCTATATGCTTTCTGCACACAAAGTACAAGCTTATGAATGACATCCTCCCTACCAGTGTTTTTTAACAAATTTCTATTTTTTCTTTCTATTTTGTCAAAGTAAGTCATATACTAGAATCATTTGACGCACGGGAAATCAAATCAAATAAACAATTCAAATACAAGATATGCTGCTGGAAAATGACAAAATCTAATACCGTGGAAATGATGAGGCTTTGGCTCTAGTGGTTTTAAACCTTATGATCGATCGACGGCTATATAAGCTGAGAGCCAAACCGAGAGATATGGCAAGCTAGGCACCTGGTCGAGCGGCCTAGAGTTTCACTTCTATCCAGCTGCTTTGCTCATTTTGGATTCAAGCATAGTACCCTCCTTAAGTGCTGCTTCAACTTCACTGTCCATTCCAAGGGCCGAAAGGGCAACAGCCTGAAGATAACATGTAATGTGCCAACTCCAATGAACAGCAAGCGATAAGACAAACTATGCCGGTAAAAAATTGTTGGAGAAACCATTGTTCCAACTCCAATGAACTGCAAGCGAAATAGAACTGTTAGCAACGATAACAAATGCAGAGAAAGCAGCAGTTAAAAAGGATTTACTAATTTTTCTTTTCTTTCAGTTTTGTTCCTTTTATTGGTCATGCAAGTAGAGTTACTAGGTTCAGGTACTCTAAGGTACCTTAAACTACCAATTTTCGCAACATACGTCGTTCCTGACAGATTAAAAATACCTTAAACTACCAATTTCATTTCTTCAATTCTTCCTATCATGAATCAGAAGATAAAATGCAACGATCGTGTTCTGACCGGAAATCTAAAGCCAAACAAAAATTTTGTACGAAGCTGTGTTTGGTAATTTGTTTTAACAGGTCAGATAAAGAACATCCTATTGAAGGCCAAATTCGGATATCGGTATGAACATGAAAGCAACTCTTATCAAACCTCTACTCAGAATTTCCCACAATTATCATAATAAGAACCCAACCTGTGAATAACACTCAATTGTGGTTCTGATGTCCTAGTGCTTAAAAGCAGAATCCCCCCTTTTCTTTGAATCTTATGATTCCTGCATTTGGTCAGTCCACATTTGAACGAGTGCTGCAGTGGAACGTTACTATTGAGAAGGCTAAATATGTATATATATATATATATATATATATATATATATATATATATATACACACACACAACACAACTTATTAGATAGTTCTCCATTAATTAAACAAAATAAAGAACCTCATTTGTCATTCCATCGTCTTTATAGCCGATATTCTCTAGGATCTCATGTATAGCGGTCAAATACCTTCTTGAGCAGGCATCACCGAGTTGTGAAAGAGAAGACCAGAAGGTACCATGTGGGATACCCATCAAAACAAAAGAAGGAACCTGCAGAGGTAAGCAAAAAGAAATAAAGGACGTCCAGGATACAGCTACCAGCATCATGTTAAGCATCTATATATGATTAAACTACTACGATGGTGTAGATCTGAGTGCTTCTAATTGGCACCCAACAGGTATGGTATCACTGAAAGCCCTTGTAGTTAACTACCCTCAAATTTGGGGCATAAGAGATTGATATTTTAGAGAGTATCATTCACCATGAAAGGCACTAAACAAAGGTGTAGCTCTCTCAAGTCCTCACTAATAACAAATTAGAGTCATGTCCTTTTCCCAAGTTTTCAAATATTTCTGCTTGGTACAAGGTTCAGTATTAATACAACTAATGAATCGGTTGAAAGTTAGATACGAGCTTACACAAATAGCTCAGATTGAGTCCAGTGAAAAGAAGATAAACATATGAATATATTGCTTACAAGACTGCCCCAAAATATAGATCTAGAAACAATTGTGTGAAGATTTTAAACAGTCAAACTATTCTCCCCGGGTAAAGTTGGGAATATAATGCTTAATTAGAGAAACAGAGGAGAGAACTAACCTCAGTCTCTTTCTGAAGATGAGTTAAAGAAGCAACTAATGACTTTGGATTTGGTCGCTCTCAGGGTTCAGATTGTAAACATTGTGTAGCCAACCATGCCAACTCAGTACCATCATCATTAGAAAGCTGTCCTTCCAAGCAAGAAGGCCGAAAGGGCAGCACCCTGAAGATAAGATACAATGTGCCAAACTGGGGAAACTACTTGTGCTTGCATTGCATCGTTGAGAGGTTCCTGAGGCTTGTCACTCATGAGATAAGACAAACTACGACGGGCAAAAATTGTTGGAGAAACCATCGTTTCAGCATCAATGAACTGCAAGCGAAAGAAAACTGTAAGCGACGATAACAAATGCAGATAAAACAGCAATCAAGGATTTACCAATTTTTTTTTTCAGTTTTGTTCTTGTTATTGGTCATGCAAGTAGAGTTACTAGGTTCAGGTACTTTAAGGTACCTTAAGCTACCAATTTTCGCAAAGTACGTTGTTCCTAACTGATTAAAAATGCTCCTCTCTACATTCAGGGAAGAAAAAAGAAAGTGATCAACAATCTACACGGTATAGCATTCCTAAATCACATTTTCTCCAGCCTTTTACAATCGCAACCTTGGCTTCGTCGTAAACAATCAAATACCAAAACATTTGTAATTACAGAGTGGTAACTACACAAGCAGAGAAAACTAACCAAAACCTCACTCGCATTATCATTTTGCTAAAAAGACATGAACAAAATCGTTGAAAAGCGAAAACAAAGTATACCAAACTAGTCCTGTTACACAACCCACATTCATTCTACAGCTAACAATTGTAAATCGAACACGAAATGGAAAGACCCCAAAATTTGTGAGGTCGAATTGCAGATCTGAGAAATTAAATTGTGAACCAAGAGATTCAGTTTTGATTTTCTCGCTACCCTTTTTGTAACAAGATCAAAGTTTGATTTCTGATGAAGATGAAATTGCGGGAAGAAACAGGAACTTACAGGATCGAGAGCGTTGGGCTCGGGGCCGTAATCAGCACTGTGAGCGTTAACAAAAAATAATAATAAAATTACTACTATTTCTTTTAATACAAAACTGAAAAAACAGTGTAAGCGTTAAAGTAATTTTGTACAAACAAGTTTTTATTTTTTATTTTTTTTAAATCTCAGAGTTATGTTACTTTATTAATACCGATAAACTCACTCTTTCTCATTCTCTCTTTTTCCTCTCTTAAAAAAAATAAAAACAAATATTTAAAAAATATAAAAAGTATATTTCTCAAGGCTTTTGCTAGTACAATATAGGCAGTTGGATTTTGATCCAACAACTACAAACAGAGAGTCCCTCTAAAGTTATAATAATTGTATCCAACAGCCTTTGTTAGTGGGTCATGAGGATCCCCACCATTTGCTCATGAGGGGTTCCAATTCCTATGAAATTAAACAACTCAGTCAAGATGTTATTGAATTAGAAAATCAATCAGTGTTGTCAATTTATGTTAGTATTCCTATGTGGCATACATGTGGGCCCAATATGTTCAATAGTCAGGTGCCACATCGATTATAAAAAAAAATTATTTTTAAATTAAGCAAGGTTGAAATTAATTGAAAAGAGGAAAAGAAAAAAAAAATCCAATCGTGGCAAGGTTGGATCGAGGAGGCAAACGGAGGTAAGGGATGTGGCTGGCCTTGGAATGGGTGGGTAATAGCTGCGGGTGGAAGGGGAGCTTGGGGCGGGGTAGCCGGTCGAAATGGAGGCGAGTCGATGTGGATTTGGGAATCACGTTTTGGTGAGAGGTGGAGGTTGGGGGATGAGGGATGCGGCTGATGGGGGCGGGGTAGGAGAGGAAGATGCGGCTGGGGTTTCTCCATTTTCTGGGCTGAAGGTTGGTATCCAAGGAGTCATGGAACATGATGATGATGATGATTCGTCCTTTTTTTGGGAGGAATGAGGATGACGATGAGTTTTTCTTTCTTTTTCTTTTTTTTTTTTACTTTATTTATTTATTTTTGTTTTGAAATATGTTTAAATTTGTAAACAATTTTTGGCAAATTACACGTGGGTCATGTTATATGAGGTGGGCTCACATGTGTGCCACATAAACATCTTAACAGAAATTTTAACGGAATCTAAACATAATGACAATATTGATTTGTGACATTAATATTTAGCGATGGCATTAATTGATTTTCTAATTCATAAACCATTTCGATTGGATCATTTGTAATAAAAATCCTTATCAATTTTGTCTCTCTACCATTGTACTATTATATAAGTTCAAGCACCTATCCTTATGTGCAATTTAAAAGTTAAAACTGTTAGACTATAGAGGTTAGCTTAGGATTATGCCAAGTGTTATGTATTAGATGTGTGCAATGTGTCACATGTGTTGTAATAATTCTGAAGTTAATACAGTGAAATATTGAAAAGTTGTTTTCCCTCTCTATTTTCCCTCTCTAAATCTCTGTACGTTTTGTTAACATGGTATCTTCGCCGATGATAGGGATTTTTACCATCTGCAAAAGTAGGGATAAAAACACTTAAAAATACTTGCAAAAGTACAAGGTAGTCGTAGTATAGCAGCTCAAGTAAGATCGTTTTCCGAAAGGGTTGAATGAATAATTTGTATTTAAACTAATTCTTAGCTAATTATTTGAAAATAAAGACTGAAAGATGTTGATTTTATGACCTAAAATATTAAAAACGAATTTAATTAAAAATAATTAAAGAATTTGGCAAAGTAAAGAAAACAAAAGAAAATAGTTTTGAAAACCAAATTATAAAAGGCATAGGGTTCCGCCATCCCCTTAACAATCATACATAGATTTATCAATTACTTATGAATTACCCATGCAACTTTGAAGGTTAGGTTTTCCTTGTGCATTTTTTACTTGTGGCATTCAAGCTATAACGTATATCAAACATGCAAGACGTCTGTGGCATTCAGATCAAATATAAACATGCATGACTCATTATGCTTTGTGAAAACCCTGTGAAAAACCATGCAACCCCTAAAACGTGGCATTCGCCCTAGGTGAACTTACAACTATTAATCACAAAAAGCAATACTCAATCCTCTAGTGGCATTCCTACTGAATTGCATCCAATTACTTATCACTTTAATGGTCGCAAATCATTAAGATACAAAGACATGCATGTATAATATCATAAGCAATTAAATAAAAACTACATATTCATGCTAAGGCTTAAGGCATCACCCTAGCAAACGAAAATTAGTTACTAACAATCATAAAACAAAATAGTATTAAAAACATGGATAGATAACTCTATATATTTGTCTCTCTTGTCACGTGAAAATAGACGTATGAAGTATACATTCGGTTTTATTTACATTTCGCAATTCATCCAAATAAAATGGATGACAAAATAAGTTATGCTTTAGATGGTAATGGAATATCATCAAGTGATTGTTACATGAAACAAGCACTGGTAAAGGCTGGCTAAACACGAAATATTGTGAACTTTTGATCTTTGGTTTTGGAGGCAGGGCGGGAGTGATAACACCTTTGCCTAATGGGAGTGGGTGAAAACTCGCCTAGGCGGCTGAGGCGCACCTAAAGGTTGTTGGCGGGCGTTCCCAGATCCATCCGCAACCCAAAATCGAAGTCAAATGCTTTGTTGTCTGGGTAAATTGAAGTTGAAGGCTCTGTCATCTGGGTTTAGGGTTGCAGGGTGTGCGGCGTCTTCACGAGGAAGACGATCGTGAAGAAGAAGAAGACGGATTAAAAAACAAAAAGACTTGGTCCAAAATGACGTCGTTTTGGCTAAGTCTTTAATTTTTTTTAAATGACTTGGCCCAAAACAACGTCATTTTGGCCAAGTCTGTTTTTCTTTTATTTTTAAAACCCCAAGAGTCCCCTGGTTCCCCTGTTTTTCTTAGCAGTCCCCTATTATTTAAGGTCCCGTAAGGCTTTGCCTGACGCCTCACGCCTAGGCGGGGCTATCCATGAAACGGCTCGCTCATGCCTAGGCGAGGTTATCCATGGAACGCCTCGCCCACACCGCCGCCTTTTAATACATTGAGATGGAATCAACTTCCCTCACCCACACCTCCGCCTTTTAATACATCGAGATGGAATCAACTTCTTTTTCTTCTTTTTCCCCAGAAAATTTTCACTGAAATAAAACCTGTGTGAATGTAGAACTGTAACAGGCTGACAATGGAAATCATGAAAGTTCTCTTGATTTATGAGACTCGAAATTATTTGAAGAAACGCCTACGCCAATCTCGACCAGAAATAATAAAAAAAAAAAACTTGCAAAATGTCGCACTTCATTTCCAAAGCAGAAGGTGTTACATATATAACTGATGAAAGGGGAAGGAACACCAAGCCAATTATATATAACATTTGAAATGGGGGCATCTGAATTATTTTACAGTGGTATTTTCTCTGGAGTACCTGGATCGCGAGGATACTTCCATGGTGTAGGAAAAGTTTTCAAACACACGATGGCAGTTCTTTGTCGATATGGGCTGTGCGATTCCACTGGATACAAATTACAAACAGAGATTGCATCAGTAAACATGTTTTAGCTCTCTCTCTCTCTCTCTCTCTCTCTCTCTTCCCCATATACATGATAGTTTGTTAAGTTTTCAAATAGAGATATGACATGCCTGTGCATTGTTTCAACACGGAAGCACCCAAAATCTGAATTGCTTTTTCTGCATTCCTAACTTCCTCCTGTTCAAATGTGCCAAATATGCAGAGTACTTAATATTCATCAAAATTTTCCCTGAAGCAAAGAGCCTGCCCCAAATTCTGTCCTATAACAAAACTTTATATCCTTAATTTGACATCTCTAGAAACAAAATTATATCTACGAAAAACACGAAACAATACCTCTGCTCTTCCTCTTACAACTTGAACATTCGACAAACCAATGTGACCGACAACGTGTTCCAAGAAAATGCATCTCTTGTTCATAGACTCCATCAGTGTCACTTCCCAACCTATCCAGCGAAACCTGAACAAATTATACAAATTTCCGAAAAACTGCAACAAAAAAAATCGGAACTTTTGCAAAGTAGTTACTTACCTGGCCAAGCAATGGCTAAGATCAAACCCGGAAGACCCGCACCGATCCCACATCTACAAAGTGGAGGTTTTTGGACGAAGGGTTACAGTGAGAGAGATAAGAATTTCTAATAGGCGGTATGATTGCGAGCGAGTCCTCAATGTGCCTCTCCATTACCTTATCCGCCTCCTTAACAGCTGTAAGATTCATTTTCTGCAAGTTCAAAAATTTCATCAATTAGTAATCTTTTCATGATTTTCCCACAATTTTCTCAGCAACCAAACAGAGCATAAGTGTAAAGAGAGAGAAAAAAACCTGGTTCCATTGGAGAAGAGTGTCGACATAGAGATGGACTTGCTCTTTTTGGCGGGAATCTAACGTCTCAAAGTAAGACGAGCTACGAATTGCGGCGGCGGTTAGGGTTTTGGGTCTGAATCTGTACGGACAGAGCGTCGCCGGATTTGATACCGGAAGGTGTTTGAAGAAAGTCCCCGAAGAGAATTGAACTGCGCAACGGCTAACTAACATCTTTCCCGCGCTCTCAGTCTCGGCCTCAAAGGCTTTTCATTTCTGATTCTGAACCAAATTGAATGTGGGCTCGTTTAATGGGCTTTAATATTTCATAAATCAAATAATTTAGGCCCAAATATTAGGGCCCGAGTAAGAATGTCGGGCTAAGAGACTGTAAAACTTATGTGGGCTCAGTTCAGTTAGCCTGACTGCTCAATATTCTACTTGCACCTAAAAGGCGAAATGCTAGTATAAAGAGTAAAGCTAGTGTGGAATAGGAGAAGATATTCGGTAAGACTGATGAGTATGACTAGAGCATTTTTATAATGAGTGGAGACATCGTCGAGTCAAATGAAATCGAATGATATTAATAGAATGCAATTGCAAAAAATATTTAGTAAAAGCATTTCCAAAGGATATGTCAAAAAGTCCATATCAGTAATAACAGTAATAAAAAACATCCTTAATCTTTTCCAACCGAAATGTCAATTTCTATGTGGCATGACATGAAAAGGCAGTAGAGAAAGTTGCTTTCATAATCTATTTTTAGTAATTAATAAATGCTTTTCATAATTTTTATACTTATCTTTTGTTTCAAAATACTAATTACAACTGTGATAAATAAATAATGTAATAAATAATAGTTTCAATTTGACATATCAGTTGAAGAACAAAATTTATAAAAAAATCAATGTGCCACATAAGCCTTCAAATTTAACTTTTGTGTTTAAACTTTGACATCTCATTTGGAGATGGTCTAAGGCTGTCTAATTAGAGCATTTCAATAATGATTGAGAATTGCAACCAGAGGAATTAGAATACACAAATAAAATGAAATAACAAAAGAAATTCGATACCACTGTCTAACTAAACCCACTCTATTACCAAGTTATAACTTCTTTTTTGGTCAAATATACCGAGTTCAAATTGCATCTCATACTTACCGTATTTGAGATGAAATGACATCCAGATTTTGTTGAGATATCATATAAAATTGATATGATTTTGACGCTAATGGTGCAAATACAAGTCCATCAAACCCCCGTACTGACTGAAAATGAGATTGATATACATTGTAGCAGATAATTTTGCTCCTCCTTTTTTTTTCTCTTTAAATTTGCAAAGGCATTTTCTTGTCCATGTAAATTTGATGCAATCTTGTATTTTGAGATGTAAACTGCTTCCATGTGTTGATGCGCATGCTTTTGGTTGTGCTCCAGCTTGGGCATTGAATACTCTGTGAAACTAGTGTCACAAAATTTGGATGACCAAAGCCCCTTAGGTAGTTACTTGGTGACCAAGAAATAGTTGGTTAATATGCGCTGCGCGACAAAGTTAAATCCCACCGTTCATTACGATTCAAAGGGTGATATTAGAAGAAAATAATCACCGACTGAAAATGGGGACATGTGTCTTTAACAAAACACACAAAAAAAATAAAAAATAAAAAAAACCATAAATTTTTTTTTTGTTATGAATAATGCTAGAGAGAACAAAATTTTAAACTAAATGACATGTCACCAGATGAAAATAAACATGTTAATCAAAACTTAACTAATAATCCAATCATTAAAAATCATGTCATTTGGTTAGCAAATTTGGTTTAAAAATTTGATCTCCCTAGCATTACCAATTTGTTATTATCAAGTGATTTGTGGTTTGTGTTAACCCAAAATGAGAATCATTTTTTCTCCATAATTAATATAAATCTTTCTCGGTCTAGCAAAATACTAGGACTCTCTATGTCGTCGTCCTTTTTCCTGCTTTGCATTTTAGGAATATTGAATGTGTGGCTTGATTTGGCCACCTATATTTTTGGACGTCTCAAACACGTTACTATGAGCAGAAGCAGCCCTTCTCAAGTTGAAGGGAATCAATGGATGTGTGAAAGTATTGGGAACTCGGTATTTGCTATAATACTTACATATCTAATATAATTATCATTTCGATTGTCAGTTAAGGATTTTATTAAAAGTTTATGAGATATTTAATATTATAGTTGGATAACATTTTTCTTTATTTGTAATAAAAAAGTTTTAGGTTCAAATCGTGAATTATGAGTTTGTAACCAATTTATTCGCCTCACTCATTGGTGTGAATATAGCAAGGAATTCCAAAAGTATTAAAGAAAAAGTATTAAGAAAAATGTGTAAATATAACAAATTTATTATCTCCACCCTTCGTGTGTACTTGTAACACTAAGGCCTCATTTGGTATTGATTTTTTCACAAAAAAATTTTCAATTTAAAGTTAAACAGTAAAAACGTGATTGGTAAAAAAAAAAGTCTATTTGTTTAGTGGCCTTTAGACAGCAACTTTTAAAAGTCTAGTGATATTTTATTTTCACTTATAAATAAAGATTTAACATTATGAATTAACTTCGTTCATGACTCAGTGGATGAGGGAGTTCTTCCTCAAGATACTTAGTTTTCAATTCACGAAATTTTATATTAATGATTGAAACCATTCAAATACTTTGTAAAGATCATTCCAAAAATAATAATAAAATAAGAAATCATGTAGTCATTCAACTATATAAAAACAAACGACTAAAAGTATTATAAAATGTCGATTTATTTGCTACAATTGATTGACTAAACGACCTTACAAATTTTAACTTTATGCATGTACTACAAGTAAATCATACACATGCCAAAGGGCTAAGGCAAACAACATTTAAAACGAATAATAAATCTAGAATATTAGATTTTATCCAACTTTATGCATGCAGTACAAGTCAACAAATATTGTATGTTCTGAACGAATAATTCCAAGGACCAGGTAAATAATGAATAATTCCAAGGACCAAGTAAAGAATGAATAATTCCAAGAACCAAGACTTTAACTTACTAAGTCATGAAATCAATACATTCCCAGTTGAATAGTGGAAACTTTAATACTTGTATAAAGATATGGCTATGTTTTGGTCACCTATTATATTGCCTCTGATAGCTACTTGTAGCCCCACCTTTGATTGTGCGTGTTTGAGATGAAATGGCAAATGCATTGAAGAAGGAGAACCATTGATTATTTTATTGTACAAAGATTTCCACAAGTATTGAATAGTCTTGTTATTTTATTGTACAAAGATTTCCACAAGTATTGAATAGTCTATTTTCAATCTTGTCCATTTATTATTTACAAGTATTGAATACTTACGTATCTAATATAATTATCATTTCGATTGTCAGTTAAGGATTTTATTAAAAGTTTATGCGATATTTAATATTATAGTTTGATAACATTTTTCTTTATTTGTAATTAAAAAGTTTTAGGTTCAAATCGTGAATTATGAGTTTGTAACCAATTTATTCGCCTCACTCCTTGGTGTGCATATAGCAAGGAATTCAAAAAGTATTAAAGAAAAGGTAATAAGAAAAATGTGTAAATATAACAAATTTATTCTCTCCACCCTTCGTGTGTACTTGTAACACTAAGGCCTCACTTGGTATTGATTTTTTTCACAAAAACAGTTTCAATTTAAAGTTAAACAGTAAAAACGTGATTGGTAAAAAAAAATATTCTACCTATTTTTAACGCATTGGTCTTCAGACAGCAGCTTTTAAAAGTCTAATGATATTTTCTTTTCACTTATAAATGAAGATTTAACATTATGAATTAACTTCGTTCATGACTCAGTGGATGAGGGAGTTCTTCCTCAAGATACTTAGTTTTCAATTCACGAAATTTCATATTAATGATCGAAACCATTCAAATACTTTGTAAAGATCATTCCAAAAAAATTAATACAATAAGAAATCATGTAGTCATTCAACTATATAAAAACAAACGACTAAAAGTATTATAAAATGTCGATTTATTTGCTACAACTGATTGACTAAATGACCTTACAAATTTTCTCTAACTTTATGCATGTACTACAAGTAAATCACACACATGCCAAAACATTTAAAACGAATAATAAATCCAGAATATTAGATTTTATCCAACTTTATGCATGCAGCACAAGTCAACAAATATTGTATTCTGAACGAATAATTCCAAGGACAAAGTAAAGAATGAATAATTCCAAGGATCAAGACTTTAAATTGCTAAAGGTATGGCTATGTTTTGGTCACATATTGTATTGCATCTGATAGCTACTTGTAGCCCCACCTTTGATTGTGTGTGTTTGAGATGAAATGGCAAATGCATTGGAGAAGGAGAACCATTGGTTTTTTTAT
Organism: Malus sylvestris; assembly: GCF_916048215.2. Taxonomy (NCBI): domain Eukaryota; kingdom Viridiplantae; phylum Streptophyta; class Magnoliopsida; order Rosales; family Rosaceae; genus Malus; species Malus sylvestris. The sequence continues at coordinate 25,713,266 of NC_062273.1, read as the reverse complement.
TGTACAAAGATTTCCACAAGTATTGAATAGTGTTGTTATTTTATTGTACAAAGATTTCCACAAGTATTGAATAGTCTATTTTCAATCTTGTCCATTTATTCTTTACTATTCATCATTACGTACTATTGAAGAATTTTCTCATTTTGTGGTATTCTCTTTGGTTGTGCTCCAGCTTAGGCATTGAGTACTCCGTGAAACTAGTGTCACAAAATTTGGATGACCAAGATATATATGGTCATTCACTATTGATTTTCTATTAACTGCAGAGAAAAAATGGATCTCATTTTAGGTTAACACAAACCACCAATTACCTCACAATAACAAACTGATAATACTAGAGAGCCCAAATTTACCAACCAAATGACGTGATTGTTAATTATTAGTTAAATGTTGATTAACATGTATTTCCTATTGGGAACATGTCATTGAGTTTGCAAATTTGGTTAAAAATTGAGTAATGTTACACTTACCACCTACTTAAACCATCTCTCTAATAAAGCTAAGGCCCGTCAACACATATGAGTTTCATATCTATTAGAGAAATAGTACAAATAATGGTACAACTAGGTGGTAAAAAAAGCATTTTTGTTAAAAATTTGGTATTCCTAACATTATCCTTACCAAAAACAAATGAGAAATTTTATTTGAACTCATATAACTTTTTTTTACACCCAACTTGCTCTCTACACATATATCGTACCTATTTTTAAAGCAGCCGCATTTAGACAACAGCTTTTAAAAGCAACTTGTATGTTACTTTTAAAATTTGCTTTTTATAAAAAACCGGAGCTAAGCTTTTAATTAATATTTTTAATTCTTATAATACCCTCATTAATTAAAAATGACATTATTTATCCTTCTACGTATATTTTCGCCCTCAGAGAACAAAGACGGCCACCATTTACCACAACGACTAACCTTATATCACCACCACCATTACCACCACTACAATCGACACTACTACCACTGCCACCACTGCTACGGTGCTACCTATACACCCCAACCACCACACCCTATTATTGTCACAACCACCAAACCCCCCACAATTGCCGCTGCCATCACCGCCACTATCCCCACCACTGCTGTCGTTGCCACCACCCCCACAACTATGCCTATGTTTGTCATTATATACAATAGTATCATTTTTCCATTAAATTTACCAAATGATTTTACACTCCTTTTCATACTCGCATGACTAAATATACAGTTTATTAAATGTTCAACTGCTTTATTTTACAGCTGATTATTCTTGAAATACAACATAAGCAGTTAAAACACACACAACAATCACAAATTGACCCTAAAGCATTCTACGTGTGTGGAAAATTTGTGAAAATGGTTTTCTAAATATCTAAAAGGTTGTGGGAGTTTAAAGTGAATGGAAATTGCTCAAAAGTATACAGGGTTATCCTATCGTCCACATTTAAGAGAAAATTTAAATTTTTAGTATGCGGAGAACATCTCTGGTAATTAATTATCTACAAAAAGGAAAATCAGTTATCCTTTCATAAAACCCCACCATATCCGCTGCCAGCCTACCATCTCTGCGATCCTCATCAACATCTCAATTAATTCCTTACAAATAAAAAATAAAAAATAAACTTTACCAAAAAATAAAAAAAAATAAATAAAAATAAAAAACATCTCAGTTAATTCCTTACAAATAAAAAAATAAAAAACATGTTTCCAAAAAAAAAAAATAAAAAGCATTATGAAGTTTCTATTTATTTATCATAGCTGATAACATTATAGATTTTATCCAACTTTATGCATGCAGTACAAGGCAACAAATATTTGTATTTGCTCAACTAATAATTCCCTGGACCAAGACTTAAAATTACTAAGTCATGAAATCAATACATTTCCACTTGAATTGTGAAAACTTTAATTTCTTTGTAAAAACTTTAATTTTTGTATAAACATGTGGCTATGTTTTAGTCATCAATTGAATTGTCTCTGATAGTTACTTGTAGGCCTACCTTTCTTTGTAGCCTTGGCGAAAGTGGTGGCAGATCGGATGTTGGGAGCTTTTGAAAGTGGTGCCCCGTCGGCCAGATTGAAAGTGGTCCTCGGGGACGGACTCGGAACTGACTGACCAATTCATTTCGGCCCTTGGATTCACATCCTATGGTTAGTAATTAATTTGCTTTTTAATGGGTTTCTCTTTCTCTCTTCGTTTTGGGGCCCTGGAAATAGATAGGAGTTGAGAAGAATAAACCTTCTCACCAAAAACAAAAGAGGGAAGAAAAAACCCCTTTAAAAACAAATTAATTATTGAGCGTAGGGCCCATATTGTGTTTTTTAATTTTTAATTTTTTTTAATTTTTTTTTAAATATCTACGTAGAGCTTGTATTGACACGTAGTACTTAGTAATTGTCCATATGAATGCCACGTTATTGATCAACAACTAATTTAATATTAACCTTAAATCAACAAGTATAGTAGAGAAATGCTAAGGAGACTTGCCTTCATCCACAATAGGCTCACAAATAGCACATGGAAACATTGAAATTAAGAAGCAACAAATTTGTTTGAGAGTTGCCTTCATCCTTCAAGAATTGCATCTGTCACTATCCAGTAATTTGTTATTCAAGAATTGCACCAATTAAGAAGCAATGGTACCTAAACGTGATTTTTTTTTTCTTCTGAACTTTAGTGATATGCATGCATCTCTTCGTAAAGTCTTCCTTATTAATTTGGTTGTGTTCTTCAAAACTTAATTACGTGTGCTTGTTTATTTTTATCTTCACTAAAGGAGCTTCTGTGAGCCATTATATGTACAAGTTTTCAAGTATTAGGTTGTCATATAAAGAACTTTACTACTAAATCTCCTTGGCAAATGATTTGTTAGTGTTAATTGTTTGTAAGAAGTTTGTTGCTACATTTACTTTATCAAGACCTTTCTGCAATATATGTTTGAATCATGATATTTATTAAAGAAATTCAATTAATTTTGAACTGCATATGATTGTTTTGTTCGTCGTAGATTTTAGTTCAAAGGATTGGTTGCACAGTTGCACTCCTGTGCAAAATCCTGTTAGATTTACTAAAGGTTAACTTTTTATTTTTTATTTTAATCTAAGTAGTAACTTATATCTATGTCTAATAACGATACCACGACGTTTAATAAACTAATTATTATTTATTTCATAAAAAATAATACATTGATAATCGTATATGCTTTTTGTACACAAATTACAAAAACGATTCTTAAAAAATAATTACGATATATAGAGGTTGTGAAGGGTGAAAAGGGAGTGAGGGGAGAGTTTAAAAGAATAATAATATAACAAGATAAGATGTGGGGCCTTGGCTTTTTGTGTTAGTGAGAGGTGAGAGAAAGTGATGGATGAGAGAGACAGGAAGAAATAGATGAGGCACGGGTGGAGACTGAAGACTGAAGAGGAAGGAGGAGGATTCTCTCCTCTTTTTTTCTCATCCACTTCCATCATTCCTCTGTTTATGTGGTCACGGTTAAGCTATGTCTTTTTATCTTATTATCTTTATAAAAAAAATTAATATAAAATATTGACGTGACTTAATCGTGATCACATAATCAGGAAGAGAATGGAAGTGGATGGGAAAAAAAGAGGAGAGAATCCTCATCCGAAGAGCGAAAGGGGGGAGAGAGAAGAAAGAGAAGAAAACTAATTTGTGTTTTTGTTAATATTTTTATAATATTTTTGGTCTTAATTATTGACTAAAATTATTAAATTATTTTTAGTTAAGATTCAAAATTTTGAAACTCTTTTTATTATCCTTTGAAGCCTGGGTTAGGACCTTGTACTGTTAATTGTAAGAAACTTTTTTTGAACTGTTATTTGTAAACATCAAAATTTTAACTGTTATTTATAAGACTTGGTACTTCTTCAATGAAATGTTTTCTTTGACATTATTCTTGTCTCAATGTCGACATTTTGCGCACTATATTTTGAAGGAAAAAAATACACCATTCTATATAGAAAGGCTATATAAGATCGCATATCTCGAAACCTTTCTAATGAAAATATAGTTTTGTTATTCAGTACTATGATCTAGTCGTATTTTTCTTCACTTGTAAAAGAGACCTTTCACTTAAAATAAAGTTTTGTCATTCAGTATTACGGTCTTGTTGTACATGACAATTGAAGACCAAGCTAATAACTATCCCCAATCATGTATAACTGTGACCAAGATTAGCAAGGGGCCTCTTAAGTTGTGCATCATTTCTGAATAATTATCTTTTTTTGAGTTTTGAGCGTGGCCTCTTTGTGGCGTTGTTTAATTGTGTCCTGCGCTTATAATTCCAAATAGAGTTTTGAGCATGAAAAATTAGGACGAAAATCACACACATGCCAAATGGCCAAGACAAACAACATTTAAAACGAATAAAAACTGTGAAAACAAATATAGTGTTATGAACTTATAATTCCAAGGACCCAACAAGGGTTGGCTCAGTTTGTAAGGTCTCTGCTTTGTGTCTCGCCCCACCAAGGTTCGAGTCTCATTGCCATCAGTCCTCGTTGGTGCGCGATTGGTAAATTCCTATGTAAATCCATACCGGTAGTAGTTGGCAGTTATGTGCCATGCTTAAGTCCTTCTAGCTTGAGATTGTGGGTATGTCCTGAAGCTGGTGATGAGTAACCAATCTCCCCTAAACTTTTGACACGAATAATTCCAAGAACCAAGACTTTAAATTACTAATTTAAGTCAATGCATTCCCACTTGAATTATGGCAACTTTAATTCCTAGATAAAGACGTGACTATGTTTTGATCACATATTGCTTTGCCTCTGCTTGGTACTTGAAGACCTACCTTTCTTTAGTGTTTGAGGGTGACAGAATTAAGATGGAGGGTGACAGAATCAGGTGCTTGCAGAAGGCCCACCTTCCAACAAAAGAGTTTTTTTTTTCACAATTATTGGATATTTTATTTATACTTTTCTCCGTTCATTTTGAACTACACTTGCGCAACTTTCCTTTTGCTCCAAAATCAAAATCCTAAAGAAACTCTTTCGTGCTTCAATTGTCTCTTGGTTGATTTAGTTGAATTAAGATGGAGGGTGACAGAATCAGGTGCTTGAAGAAACTCTTTCGTGCTTTAATTGTGGTGTTCACTTTACTGCAATGTGCTGTCAACCCTTCCCTTTCCCTTGGATTCAAAAATATTTCTTCGGAAGGAGTGGTGAGGTGCTTTGAGAGGGAAAGAGAAGCACTCCTTGCTTTCAAGCACGGCCTCGTGGATCACTACAATCTCCTCTCTTCGTGGGGAAGAGAAGAACACAAGCAAGATTGTTGCAAATGGGTCGGCGTCCACTGTAGCAACCGAACCAACCATGTTACTCAACTTCATCTTGGGTGGGATTCTTTGAATGAAACTTACTCACTTCAACAGAAAGGAGACCTGCTGTTCATCAATTATTTTTTGCAAGGTAAGAAGATGAGTCCTAAATTGATTGAGTTGCAGCGTTTGAAATATTTGGACCTTTCATGGATAAACTTCAATGGGACCCGACTTCCATATTTCATTGGTTCTCTTTCCAATTTAAGACACCTCGATCTCTCTTCTGCTTCTTTTGGTGGTCGATTTCCAAGTCAAGTTGGAAACCTTACCCACTTGCAATATCTTGATCTCAGTTGGAATGACTTTAACAGTGTAGAAAATCTGAAATCATGGCTCCCTCTTCTTTCTTCTTTAACATATTTGGCTCTGAGTAGAACCAATCTCAGTAATGCTCATGACTGGCTGGAAATATTTAGTAAGCTCCCTAAACTTACAAACTTGACGTTATGGAGGTGTGGTCTTCCTTCTCCTGTAATCCATTCCAGTACTCTTTTTAACATAAATTCTTCAAAATCTCTTTCTCATGTTGACCTCTCTGGCAACCAATGCATTTCTCCTTCAATATATTTATGGTTGTCAAACTACAATGCTAGCCTTGTCTTTCTTGACCTCGCTAACAACAATTTAACTGGTTTAATTCCCAGTGTCATTGAAAACTTGACCTCTCTTGTCTATCTATCTCTCTCTCGTAACAAATTAGACGCGGTGAATCCGCATTCTTTTTCCAGCTTATGCAGTTTGCAATCTCTGTACCTTGGCAATAATAGCCTAAGTGGACAATTTTCCGAGTTTGTTCAAATGTTGTCTGCATGTGTTCAAAACTCATTAGAGTCTCTGTACCTCTCTGACAATCATCTTTCTGGATCAATTCCTAATCTTACAAACTTTTCATCGTTGAAAAGTTTATCTCTCGATGGAAATCAATTGAATGGAACAATACCTGAAAGCATTGGGCAACTGTCTAATCTGGAGGAATTATCTCTCTATGGAAATCAATTGAGTGGAACAATACCTGAAAGCATTGGGCAACTGTCTAATCTGGAGACTATGGACTTGAGTACGAATGATCTGGAAGGTGTGGTTTCGGAGACCCATTTCTCTCAACTCTCCAGATTACAGTATTTGAATTTGTCCTCTAACTCGCTAGTTTTAAGCTTCAATTCTAATTGGGTTCCTCCATTTAAATTGAAGGCTATATATTTGGGGTCTTGCAAAATGGGTCCGTACTTTCCAAAATGGCTTCAAACTCAGAATCAGTATTTTGGCCTCGATATTTCTGATGCTGGAATTGTGGATATCCTTCCAAGCTGGTTTTGGGGTACGACTCGTTACGCGGTATTTATCATTCTTTCCAATAACCAAATTGGAGAAATGTTTGCAAGTTCGACAATGAATTTTACATATTACCCTCAAATACATTTGAGTTCGAACCAAATCGAAGGTCTAATTCCCTCAACTCTAACGCATGCGTCATCTTTGGATCTCTCTAATAACAACATTTCAGGGTCAATTTCTATCTTGTGTGAAGCATACGAGAGTTTAATGTTTCTTAATCTCTCAAACAACAATCTCTCCGGAGAGCTTCCACAATGCTGGACACATTTTGACCATCTAGTTATGCTTGATTTGAGTTACAATGCTTTTTCTGGCAAAATTCCATCCACGGTGGGCTCACTATATCGCATGGAAACATTAAAATTAAGAAGCAACAGATTTGTTGGCGAGTTTCCTTCATCCTTCAAGAATTGCACCAGTTTAAAAGTTCTTGATGTTGGATACAATCAATTATCAGGACCCATTCCAAAATGGTTAGGGGTTAGCCTTCAGAAATTGGTTGTCCTGATGCTTTCCTCTAATAACTTCAACGGAAGCATGCCATCTGAACTATGTTGTCTAACAAACATTCAAAACTTGGATGTGTCTGCGAATAACATCTCTGGAACAATACCAAAATGCCTCAGCAATTTTACTGTTTTGGCACAGAAGGGAAACTCATCTCCGACCCTTCGACATTTGTACACAAGAGATGATACTATCTATACGCTTAATTATATGGATGATGCAACATTTATATGGAAGGGAAGAATGTACTCGTACAAAAACACTTTGGGACTTGTGAAGAGAATTGATTTCTCGAGTAATAGATTAACGGGGGAGATTCCAAGTGAAATCACGGATCTTGTTGGTTTAGTTTCTTTAAACCTGTCGAGAAACGGATTGACAGGTGAGTTACCTGCAAAGATTGGAAAGTTGCAATCATTGGATGCCCTTGATTTGTCAAGAAACCAGATAGATGGCAGAATTCCAACAAGCCTTGCTCAGATATACGGTCTTAGTGTCTTAGACTTGTCATACAACAACTTTATTGGCAAAATTCCAACTGGCACTCAGCTCCAAAGTTTTGATCCCTCTGATTATGCTGGAAATCCTCAGCTGTGCGGACCTCCACTTCCAAAGATGTGTGGTGATCAACAGGAAACTCCGATCTCGAGCAACGAAGAAGAAAAGGATGAGCCTATAACGTGGGGATTTTACGTCAGCATGGCGCTTGGCTTTGTTGTTGGATTTTGGGGAGTTTGTGGCAGTCTGATTTTTGTGAGGCCATGGAGATACTCGTACTTCAGGTTCTTGAATGTCTTGAATGATTGGTTTTATGTGAGGGTGATTTCAATCAAGCAGCACTTCAGTTAAGCAATGGTATGTAAATGTGATTTTATTTGTCTTTCTTAAATTAAGCAATATGCATGCATCTATTCGTAAAGTCATTCGGATTAATTTCACTGTCTTCTTCAAAACTTAACTACATGTGCTTGTTTATTTTAATCTACAGCATCTTCTGAGACAGTGTAGACGGCTTCACTTCACTGAAAGAGCTTCCACGGATCATTATCTGTACAAGTTTTCAAAGTATTGAGTTGTCATAATAAAGAACTTTACTACTAAATCTCCTTGACAGATGATTTGTTAGTGTTAATTGTTTGTAAGAAGTTTATGTTTATGTTTACGTTATCAAGACCTTTCTGCAGTATATGTTTTGATTCATGATATAAACTAAAGATATTCAGTTAATTCAGGACTGCATATGATTGTTTTGTTCATCGTAAATTTTAGTTCAATGGATTGGTTGCAGTCTTGTGCATATGTCTATCAATGATCAGACGACGTTTAACAAACTAATTACTATTATTTTTCATCAGAAATGATACACCAGGAATCCTATATGCTTTCTGCACACAAATTACAAGCTTATGAATGACATCCTCCCTACCAATGTTTTTTTTACAACTTTCTATTTTTTCTTTCTATTTTGTCAAAGTAATTCATATACTCGAATCATTTGACGCACGGGAAATCAAATCAAATAAACAATTCAAATACAATATATACTGCTGGAAAATGACAAAATCTAATACCGTGGAAATGATGAAGCTTTGGCTCTAGTGGTTTTAAACCTTATGATCGATCGACGGCTATATAAGCTGAGAGCCAGACCGAGAGAAGTGGCAAGCTAGGCACCTGGTCGAGCGGCCTAGAGTTTCACTTCTATCCAGCTGCTTTGCTCATTTTGGATTCAAGCATAGTACCCTCCTTAAGTCCTGCTTCAATTTCACCATCCATTCCAAGGGCCGAAAGGGCAACAGCCTGAAGATAACATGCAATGTGCCAAACTGGGGAAACTACTTGTGCTTGCATTGCATCTTTTATAGCTTCCTGGGGCTTGTCACTCATGAGATAAGACAAACTACGCCGGTAAAAAATTGTTGGAGAAACCATTGTTCCAACTCCAATGAACTGCAAGCGAAATAGAACTGCTAGCAACGATAACAAATGCGGAGAAAGCAGGGACACACAAAAGAAGTACTTTGATCCTATTAGACGGGGGAGAGTGAAGAAGTTAGGACAGAAGGGTAGAGTTCAAGAGAGCAAAATGCGTTTAGGAACGTGGAATATAGGAACCTTAATGGGAAAATCTATGGAAGTAGTGGAAGTTATGGTGAGGAGAAGGATAAATATTATGTGCCTACAAGAAACTAAGTGGGTTGGTCGTAAGGCAAAGGATCTAGAAAACTCAAGGTTTAAACTTTGGTATTCGGGCACAAATAGAACGAGAAACGGTGTTGGCATCATCGTGGACAAGACCTTGACACAAGATGTTGTAGATGTCAAGAGGGTAGGAGATAGAATCATGGCAATCAAGATTGTAATTGGACAAGAACTTATCAATGTGATTAGTGCGTACGCACCTCAAGTAGGGTTGGATACGAGTTCGAAGGAGAAATTTTGGGAAGACCTTGGAGACTTGGTGCAAGGAATTGCTCAGACGGAGAAGTTAATTATAGGAGGAGATTTAAATGGACACGTGGGCAAGGAGACAGGCAACTATGGAGGTTTTCATGGTGGCCATGGTTTTGGGGAGAGAAACGAGGATGGGGAAGCTATCTTGGATTTTGCAATGGCATATGATCTCTTCTTAGCCAACACCTTTTTTAAGAAGAGAGAAGAACATGTGATCACCTACAAGAGTGGGTCGTCAAAAACACAAATAGATTTTCTTCTAATGAGGAAAGGGGATCGTATAACTTGTAAGGATTGCAAAGTTATACCAGGAGAGAGCGTGGCTAATCAACATCGCTTGTTGGTGATGGATGTACATATCAAAAGAGTGAGACAAAAGAACAAGACTTGGAAGTGCCCAATGACTAAATGGTGGAATCTAAAAGAAGAAAAACAGGCCATTTTCAAAGAGAAAGTAATCACCCAGTGTGTGTGGGATAGAGAGGGGGAAGCTAGCCAAATGTGGAATTCCATGGCTAGTTGTATCCGAAAAGTAGCAAAAGAGGTATTAGAAGAGTCTAAGGGCTTTGCCCCACACCAAAAGGAATCTTGGTGGTGGAATGAGGAGGTACAAACAAAGGTGAAGGCTAAGAAGGAATGTTGTAAAGCCTTATACAAGGATATGAACGATGAAAATGGTGAAAGGTATAGAAAAGCGAAGCAAGAGGCGAAGAAAGCTGTGAGAGAAGCTAAGTTAGCGGCTTACGACGATATGTATAAACGACTAGATACCAAAGAAGGAGAGTTGGATATCTATAAACTAGCTAGAGCAAGGGAAAAGAAGACAAGGGACCTAAACCAAGTGAGGTGCATCAAGGATGAGGATGGAAAGGTTCTTGCTACAGAGAACGCGGTTAAAGACAGATGGAGAGGTTATTTTCATAATCTTTTCAATGAAGGACATGAAAGGAGTGCTTCTTTAGGGGAGTTGAGTAACTCAGAAGAGTGTAGAAACTACTCTTTTTATCGTCGAATCCGGAAGGAAGAAGTAGTTGTAGCTTTGAAGAAGATGAAGCATAGAAAAACAATAGGCCCAGACGATATTGAGGCAAGAGACACGGGTTTCGGACAACCAATTCGGGTTCATGCCAGGGCGCTCAACCATGGAGGCAATCTATCTCTTACGAAGATTGATGGAAAGATATAGAGATGGGAAAAATGATTTACACATGGTCTTTATAGATTTGGAAAAAGCGTATGATAGGGTCCCAAGAGACATTCTTTGGAGGATTTTAGAGAAGAAAGGAGTACGAGTAGCATATATCCAAGCTATAAAAGATATGTATGAAGGAGCAAAGACTGCCGTAAGAACTCATAAAGGACAAACCGAAAGCTTTCCCATAACTGTAGGATTACATCAAGGCTCGTCCTTAAGTCCTTACCTTTTTGCGTTGGTAATGGATGAGTTAACATGACATATTCAAGATGATATTCCTTGGTGTATGCTTTTCGTAGACGATATAGTGTTGATAAATGAAACTCAGGAAGGGGTAAATGCAAAGCTTAACCTTTGGAGAGAAGTGTTGGAATCTAAAGGTCTTCGCCTAAGCCGATCAAAGACAGAATATATGGAGTGGAAGTTCAGTGCGAATGGAGGCCAAAACGAGTTAGGGGTGAGGATCGGAGATCAAGAAATACCAAAGAGCGACCGTTTTCGTTACCTAGGATCTATCTTGCAAAAGAACGGAGAATTAGATGGAGATCTCAACCATAGAATACAAGCTGGATGGATGAAGTGGAGGAGTGCATCTGGCGTGTTGTGTGACCGCCGTATGCCATTGAAGCTCAAGAGAAAATTTTATAGGACGGCAATAAGGCCGGCGATGCTGTATGGCACAGAATGTTGGGCGGTGAAGCATCAACACGTACACAAAATGGGTGTAGCGGAGATGAGGATGCTTCGTTGGATGTGTGGGCACATGAGAAAGGATAAGATTAGGAATGAGGATATCCGGGGTAAAGTAGGAGTAGTCGAAATTGAAGGAAAGATGAGAGAAAATCGGTTACGGTGGTTTGGACATGTGCAAAGAAGGCCTACTGACGCCCCGATTAGAAGATGCGACTATGGGACAGAGGTTCAGGGCCGAAGGGGTAGAGGAAGACCTTGGAAAACTTTGGAAGAGACTCTAAGAAAAGACTTAGAGTACTTGGATCTAACGAAGGACATGACACAGGACCGAGCACAATGGCGTTCTAAGATTCATATAGCCGATCCCACTCAGTGACTTGGATTTTCCAAGTCTCCAACCGAGAAGTTTTCCTCACTCGGGAAATTAAGGGAACACTACCTCAACCTACATGCTCCATTCACAAAACTTCAACATACAAGCTTCAACAAAAGAAAATTCAAAGAACTTAGCGAAGAAGACTTTGGTGTATTTAACACAATATGTTGAAATGAAGGAAAGCTTATTTATTGATATCCCCGATAAGCTACAAATATGTACATATACACGAGTCAAAATAAACAAACAAGAGGGAGCCTTCACAAAGGTTGCTTAGGAGAAGTCTCAGCAGTCGGTAGAGCCTCAGAAAGAGAAGGCACCGGAGGGGGATCATTCGGAGCCTCAGTACCGGACAGAACCTTAGAAGGATGAGGCATCAGAGGTTGGTCATTTGGAGCTTCATTACGCGGTACAGCCCCAGAAGACGAAGGCAATAAATGCCTTTGGAACAAACCCACAAATCTCTGATGATCAAGTAAAACCTGACCATCAGATTCCTTCATCTGGTCAAGCTTCCTCTTTATGTTTGTAGCATAGTCATGGGCGAGCCGGTGCAACTGTTTATTCTCATGCTTGAGCCCTCTAATCTCCTGTTTGAGACTCATCACTTCAGCCGCCAATGATTCAACTTGACGGGTTCGAGCAAATAGGCGTTGGGCCATATTAGACATAGAACATGCACACTGAACACTGAGAGCCAGAGAATCCTTAACAGCTAACTCATCAGACCGTTTGGAAAGTAGTCTGTTATCTTTGGGAGTGAGAAGGTTCCTGGCCACCACCGCAGCGGTCATATCATTCTTCATCACGGAATCCCCAACGGTAAGAGGACCAGTAGGGGAGACGAAGGATGGGCGCCATATGTTGTCTGGAGAAGGCGGGGCTGCCTCTTCAACAAGGTTCAAGTCAAAACGACGGTCGGAGGGGCCAGACATTTTCAAAGGTGTTGAAGAGAGAAGAGGTCGGACAAATCAAGATCTTAGAAGTGCAAGAATGGAGCTTCTACTGGTGGAGATTCAAGTGTGCTTTGGAACTTAATGCCAGCCCCTATAAAAATCTGCACTCGACGGAGCTTCAGAAATCGAAGAGGCGCCTGCTAAAAAATCGAAGAGGCGTTTGCTTTCTCAAAAGCTGGGCTGCTCAGAGACCACGAGGGTTGATCTCAGAAATCGAAGAGGCGTTTGCTTTCTCAAAAGCTGGGCTGCTCAAAGACCACGAAGGCCGATCTCAGAAATCGAAAAGGCGCTTGCTTTCTCAAAAGCTGGGCTGCTCATAGACCACGAGGGCCGATCTCAGAAATCGAAGAGGCACCTACTTTTCCAGCCTTGTCAGCACCTGTCACACGCACACTCAGCTTTGCGGAAATTATGGGCATTCAGTCAAAGACTTCTGGTAAAGTAGAAGGCACATGAATCTTACTGTTCAATCACCCACTTCCCACACGCAATAGTAGCTCAGGGGTACCACAGATAACTTTGCCAAAGTTCTTTGCCAAAGTTGAGCACGTGAAGCTTGCAGCTCCCACTACATCGTTCTGACCAAGAAGGGTAAAAGAATAGCAAAGAAACAGCACTAACAAAGTTTAGACACATAAATTTTGAAGGTCTAGCTACCATATTATTACCTATAAGGGTAAAGGAACAGTACCACTGCTGGATAATTGGAAAGTCCCTGTGTGTCAACCTCTGTGCTTCATGGCAAGGTAAACTAGCAAACATGCCCAACCTTTACTCTCAGAGACCATGAGGGTTGCTCTCAGAAATCGAAGAGGCGTTTGCTTTCTCAAAAGCTGGGCTGCTCAAAGACCACGAAGGCCGATCTCAGAAATCGAAGAGGCACTTGCTTTCTCAAAAGCTGGGCTGCTCAGAGACCATGAGGGCCGATCTCAGAAATCGAAGAGGCACCTACTTTTCCAGCATTGTCAGCATCTGTCCCACGCACACTCAGCTTTGCGGAAATTATGGGCATTATGTCGAAGACTTCTGGTGAAGTAGAAAGCACATGAATCTTACTGTTCAATCACCCACTTCTCACACGCAACAGTAGCTTATGGGTACCACAGATAACTTTGCCAAAGTTCTCTGCCAAAGTTGAGCACGTGAAGCTTGCAGCTCCCACTACATCGCTCTGACCAAGAAGGGTAAACGAATAGCAAAGAAACAGCACTAACAAAGTTTAAACACATAAATTTTGAAGGTCTAGCTACCATATTATTACCCACAAGGGTAAAGGAACAGTACCACTGCTGGATAATTGGAAAGTCCCTGTGTGTCAACCTCTGTGCTTCGTGGCAAGGTACACTAGCAAACATGCCCAACCTTTACTCACATTCGAGAAAACACTCCCAACAAGATTACAAGATTGCTTGCTCCAAAATTGAAGAGGCACCGTCCTCCGAATCTCGAGAACCAGGCTCCCAACATGACTACTTTCTAAAAAATCGAAGAGAGGGTAAAGGAACAGTACCATTGCTGGATAATTGGAAAGTCCCTGTGTTTCAACCTCTGTGCTTCGTGGCAAGGTAGACTAGCAAACATGCCCAACCTTTACTCATATTCGAGAAAACACTCCCAACAAGATTGCTTGCTCCAAAATCGAAGAGGTACCGTCCTCCGAATCTCGAGAGCCAGACTCCCAACATGATTACTTTCTCAAAAATCGAAGAGACACCGCTCTCTGAATCTCGAGAGCCAGACCCCCAACATGATTGCTTTCTCAAAAATCGAAGAGGCATCGTTCTCCGAATCTCGAGAGCCAGATCCCCGATAGGATTGCTTGTTCGAAAACCGAAGAGGCACCATTTTCCCAACTTCAAGAGCCGGGTCTCCTTGGATAAAGCTTGTCTGTAATCTTCACACGCAACATCAGTTTTCCAGATACCACAGACCACTTTTTCAAAGTGCTCTGACAGAGTTAAAACATGTGAAGCTGGCAGCTCCAACTACCGTGCTATGACCAAGCAGGGTAAAGGAATAGCATTACTACTTGTTGTTAGGGAGACTCCTATATATGTCGACCTTCATCCCCAACGGACAGGCAGACCTGCAAAAATGCTCAACCCTTACTCATATCTGAGAGGGCACTCCCAACGAAGCATTTCAAAATATTCAGCTTTCTTTCCCCCCCGATAATACCTTTGCAAACAAGCTATACTAGAGCAAGAATATCTCATATCATCAGGGTTAAAAGCAAGAGTATCCCATATCATGCTTTTTCCCTGTCTTTTCCTTTGGCCTTGTTCTTACCTGCAAGACAAGGAGAAAGAGAGCAATCAGTCAACACTTAGAATCAAGCTTCCAGCTAGGAACTGACTGCCTGGAACCCCTTACCTGATTACTTACCTGGCATTCATCTCGAGTACTCATCTTCAACATCTTATGCTCCCAGGGAAGATACCGCATCTGCCTGAGGAACATATAGGGCAAGTGAGAAGGATACAAGGAAGCATGTGGAGACAAGCGTAACAGCACACGTGCCGATACATCCATTACTCTATCAAAAGCAAAAGTATCCCATATCAGCAGGGTTGAACGTACTCTAGATTTGATGGACTTGTTTTGACCCTCAAATTCTTCAGTCGGCCTTATACTCTGGAGGAAACCAGAAAACCCTCCAGCTCAGTTCAAGAATAAGCCTGTGGAAAGTTACTTCTTCAAAAGCAAAAGTATCCCATATCATTTCTTCTCATTTTTCTTCTCTTTATCCTTCATGCTGCCTGCAAGATAGGGAGAATGTGAACAATCAGCCGGAGTTCTGATTGCTTACCTTGTCTGTCACCTCTTTCAGCAGATCCCCTAGCTTGGCGACTCGGGGGACTCCTACTATATGGTTTGTATCGCGCTTGACCAAGCCTGAAACTACAAGTAAGCTTCAAGTGAAATTGATACATTACCTTGTGCATCTCCACCAGTTAAAGATACCACCCCTGGATGGAGGAAGAGTACTTCCAGAGAAGATGTCACATCTACCTATGAGACAGATAAGGCAAGTCAAGACGATACCACACTCCGATACTTAGAAGTTTCGTGATTACGAGATCATTCTCCCACAATATTTCCTAATGTCATTTGTACTAAATCATTCACTTGTACTCACTAAAGGAGAGCTTGAACCTATGTACTTGTGTAAACCCTTTACAATTAATGAGAACTCCTCTATTCCGTGGACGTAGCCAATCTGGGTGAACCACGTACATCTTGTGTTTGCTTTTCTATCTCTATCCATTTATATACTTATCCACACTAATGACCGGAGCAATCTAGCGAAGATCACAAAAAGCGACCGTTTTCGCTACCTAGGATCTATCTTGCAAGAGAACGGAGAATTAGATGGAGATCTCAACCATAGAATACAAGCTGGATGGATGAAGTGTAAGAATGCATCTGGCGTGTTGTGTGACCGTCGTAGGCCACTGAAGCTCAAGGGAAATTTTTATAGAACGGCAATAAGGCCAGCGATGTTATATGGCATAGAATGTTGGGCGGTGAAGCATCAACACGTACACAAAATGGGTGTAGCGGAGATGAGGATGCTTCGTGGGATGTGTGGGCACACGAGAAAGGATAAGATTGGGAATGAGGATATCCGAGGTAAAGTAGGAGTAGCCGAAATTGAAGGAAAGATGAGAGAAAATCGGTTCCGGTGATTTGGACATGTGCAAAGAAGGCCTACTGACGCTCCGGTTCGAAGATGTGACTACGGGACAGAGGTTCAGGGCCGAAGGGGTAGAGGAAGACCTAGGAAAACTTTGGAAGAGACTATAAGAAAAGACTTAAGAGTACTTGGATCTAACGGAGGACATGACACAAAACCGAGCACAATGACATTCTAGGATTCATATAGCCAACCCCACTTAGTGGGAAAAGGCTTTGTTGTTGTTGTTTTTGTTGTACACCGTTCCTGACTGATTAAAAATATCTTAAACTACCAATTTCATTTCTTCAATTCTTCCTATCATGAATCAGAAGATAAAATGTAACGATAGTGTTCTGACGGAAATCTAATGCCAAACAAAAATTCCGTACAAAGCTGTGTTTGGTAATTTATTTTAACAGGTAAGATAAAGAACATCCTCTTGAAGGCCAAATTCGGATATCGGTATGAACGCAACTCTTATCAAACCTCTACTCAGAATTTCCCACAAGTATCATAATAAGAACCTGTGAATAACACTCAATTGTGGTTCTGATGTCCTAGTGCTTAAAAGCAGAATCCCCCCTTTTCTTTGAATCTTATGATTCCTGCATTTGGTCAGTCCACATTTGAACGAGCACTGCAGTGGAACGTAACTATTGAGAAGGCTATATATATATATATATATATATATACACAACACAACTTATTAGCTAGTTCTTCATTAATTAAACAAAATAAAGAACCTCATTTGTCATTCCATCGTCTTTATAGCCGATATTCTCTAGGATCTCATGTATAGTGGTCAAATCCCTTCTTGAGCAGGCATCACCGAGTTGTGAAAGAGAAGACCAGAAGGTACCATGTGGGATACCCATCAAAACAAAAGAAGGAACCTGCAGAGGTAAGCAAAAAGAAATAAAGGAGGTCCAGGATACAGCTACCAGCATCATGTTAAGCATCTATATATGATTAAACTACTATATCTATATATGATTAAACTACTACGATGGTGTAGATCAGAGTGCTTCTAATTGGCACCCAACAGGTATGGTATCACTGAAAACCCTTGTAGTTAACTACCCTCAAATTTGGGGCATAAGAGATTGATATTTTATAGAGTATCATTCACCATGAAAGGCACTAAACAAAGGTGTAGCTCTCTCAAGTCCTCACTAATAACAAATTAAAGTCATGTCCTTTTCCCAAGTTTTCAAATATTTCTGCTTGGTACAAGGTTCAGTATTAATACAACTAATGAATCGGTCAATAGTTAGATACGAGCTTACACAAATAGCTCAGATTGAGTCCAGTGAAAAGAAGATAACATATGAATATATTGCTTACAAGACTGCCCCAAAATATAGACCTAGAAACAATTGTGTGAAGATTTTAAACAGTTAAACTATGCTCCCCAGGTAAAGTTGGGAATATAATGCTTAATTAGAGAAACAGAGGAGAGAACTAACCTCAGTCTCTTTCTGAAGAGGAGTCAAAGAAGCAAATAATGACTTTGGATTTGGTCGCTCTCAGGGTTCAGATTGTAAACTTTGTGAAGCCAACCGTGCCAACTCAGTACCATCATCATTAGAAAGTTGTCCTTCCAAGCAAGAATCTGTCAGCATCTGAATGGCCGAAAGGGCAGCACCCTGAAGATAAGATACAAGGTGCCAAACTGGGGAAACTACTTGTGCTTGCATTGCATCGTTGAGAGGTTCCTGAGGCTTGTCACTCATGAGATAAGACAAACTACGACGGGCAAAAATTGTTGGAGAAACCATCGTTTCAGCATCAATGAACTGCAAGCGAAAGAAAACTGTAAGCGACGATAACAAATGCAGATAAAACAGCAATCAAGGATTTACCAAGTTTTTTTTTTCAGTTTTGTTCTTGTTATTGGTCATGCAAGTAGAGTTACTAGGTTCAGGTACTTTAAGTACCTTAAACTACCAATTTTCGCAAAATACGTCGTTCCTAACTCATTAAAAATGCTCCTCTCTACATTCAGGGAAGAAAAAAGAAAGTGCTCAACAATCTACACAGAATTGCAGTCCAAGAGCATTCCTAAATCACATTTTCTACAGCTTTTTACAATCGCAACCTTGGCTTCGTCGTAGACAATCAAATACCAAAACATTTGTAATTACAGAGTGGTAACTACACAAGCAGAGAAAACTAACCAAAACCTCACTCGCATTATCATTTTGCTAAAAAGACATGAACAAAATCGTTGAAAAGCGAAAACAAAGTATACCAAACTAGTCCAGTTACACAACCCACATTCATTCTACAACTAACAATTGTAAATCGAACACATAATGGAAAGACCCCAAAATTTGTGAGCTCGAATTGCAAGTCTGAGAAATTAAATTGTGAACCAAGAGATTAAGTTTTGATTTTCTCGCTACCCTTTTTGTAACAAGATCAAAGTTTGATTTCTGAAGATGAAATTGCGGGAAGAAACAGGAACTTACAGGATCGAGAGCGTTGGGCTCGGGGCCGTAATCAGCAGTAAAGAGGAAGTAGGCAGCAATGTAGTGGCCACCATGGTCGTCCTCCTCACCAGCCTTTCGGTTTTTGAGGGTTTTTCATTGTTGGGAGGGGAAGAAAGTAGAAGATGGCATTGGGAGCAAAATAGGTTTTTTCTTTATTTTATAATTTACCAGATTCAAACACAAATGTTTTTGAGAAATCTAAAGGGAGTTTAACGGAAAACCCACGGTACTGTTTATTTTAACGAAAAATTATATTTTTACAAAATTGAAAAAAAATTACTAATAAAATTACTAATATACTTTTTAATACAAAACTGAAAAAAAAATATTTAAAAAAAAACAATGTGAGCGTTAAAGTAATTTTGTACAAACAAGTTTTTACTTTCTTTTTTCAAACCTCACAGCTATGTTACTTTATCAATGCTATGTAAACTCATTCTCTCTCCTTCTCTCTTTTTCCTCTCATAAAAAAAATATTTAAAAATATAAAAAGTATATTTCTCAAGGCTTTTTCTAGTATAATATATGAAAAGAAGTGGGAAAAAAATTATTTTTTTATTTTTTAAATTAAAATTGGTTGTTCATGATTTTATTTTGCGGCAGAAAACCAAATTATTCATTTTTCATTTGATAATTTGTTTTGCTAAAAGGTATTATATATATACAAACCATTTATGCAAAAACTTTCCCTTTTAAAAAAAAAATAGGGATTAGGTGTGGGGCTCACTCCTCATCGAACTTCAACGTTCCAACCGTCTGTTTTGTAATTCTCGATTCATAGATCATCCTTACCATAATTCAATTCAATTCCAAACTATTTGTCTATTTAATTATCAAGATAAAATTTCATTGTTTCTTATATAACAAAGTATTTATTAATTTATTTGAACCCAATTGGATGTCTTAAACATTTTCGATTTGGCTAATATTTTGCAAGGATGATTTATGAGGTGCAGCTTGAAAAATAGACGAGTCGGATCGCTAAAGTCCGATGTAATGTAGACCCCACAACTAATTCTTATTTAAAAAAAATAAGAATCCCTTCCCTTAAAGATTTCCTACATATATAGTGAAAAGTACGATACTTATGAGATGAGGATAGGGTTTTTGAGATGAGGTCTTGATAAAAATCATGTAGGGGAATTTACCCTTAATCCACACGAAAAGAAAAAGTGTGTTGCCACATCAAAATATTACATAGTTTTATTATGACTATCAATTATTCTATCAAGTGGCTCTTCAAACCATTTTCGATTTTGTGCCAAAAGTTTTTGAGTTGCTTCATTTTGATCCTTAATGTATTTTCATCTTAAGTTTGTCATAAAAAATTTGAAAATTATTATTAGCACTCCAAAAATTTCATCTTGCACTCCTCACAATGGGAGTGCAACATGAGTTGGGTCAACCCGAATCCGCTCATGCCCAACCTGATTTCAAACTCGATCGAGAGGGTTAGAATAAAGGAAAAACCAGCCAAAACCCAAACTGACCTCAACCTGATTATTTATTGGGTTGTAGGAGGGGGGGTTCGGTACCTTTTTGTTCGGTTTTTTGTCTAAACCGAAAATCAAACCAAAGTTACTATTCGATTCGATTCGGTTCGATTTTTCTTTTAGTTTTTTTCGGTTCAGTTTGACTTCGATTCGATTTTTGTAAGTTTGGTTCAAATTCGGTTCGATATATATATATATGAGGTATTCATCAATTTCCCCCCTGAACTATTGGCCAATTTCCTCCCTCAACTTTAATTTTAGCCAATTTCCCCCCTCAACTCTCATAATTAGTCAATTTCCCCCCTCAACTTTAATTTGGTCAATTTCCCCCATCAACTCCCATAATTAGTCAATTTGCACCCTACTGTTAATTTTTTAATTTGATCATAATTAAACAAGTGTGTGTAAGAAACTAAATAAGATGTATGTTAATCATTTTGCTATGTCTTTATCCTATTACAAATAGATTAAAATTTAGAATTTTACAATTTATCATAGATAGTATTATTAGTCATAATAAATCAGTATGAAGTAATTTTATTTGATTTTTTACTATACAAAATTGATAACGAAAAGGATTGATGTGTACATTTTTGTATGTGAATACAATTTTCTTTACAAAAGTGAAAACTAAGTTCAAGTAAATTGCGGAGAATCGAGCTTTAGTGCAAAAAAGGCTAGTCAATTCATAATTTTCGACTCCTTATTAAGAATAACCCATTTTATTGAAATAGGTCTGATCCATGAGTTTAGGATTATTATTTCTTCTTCTACATGCTTTAAACCTGATTCATAACATTTTCTTATAATCAACCCATATCACATACTAATTGTATTATGTTTTTGTACATTTTACCCTATATTATGCTCGTGAGTTTATGTTAATTTTAGTACTTTGTTGGAAGTTATTAGAAAGATTGAAAGAAAAAAAAAGAATAGATGGAAAATTAAAAAAAAAATTAACAGTAGGGTGCAAATTGACTAATTATGAGAGTTGAGGGGGAAATTGGCCAAATTAAAGTTGAGGGGGGAAATTGACTAATTATGAGAGTTGAGAGGGGAAATTGGCCAAAATTAAAGTTGAGGGAGAGAATTAGCCAATGATCACAAGTTCAAGGGGGAATTGATGAATACCTCTCTCTCTCTCTCTCTATATATATATATGTGTGTGTGTGTGTGTGTGTGTGTGTGTGTGTGTGTGTGTGTGTGTATGTGTGCAGAGGCGGAGCCACAGTGGGGTCAATGGGGTCGCACGACCCCTTGGAAGCCATGGAAATAACCTTAGAGGTCCCTTGGAGCTGCTGGTGCGATCCCTTAAAGTTGCTGGTGCGACCTCTTGGAGCTGCTGCATTTTTCTGGGTTTCTTCTGGTTTTCGTTCGGTTTGGCGGAAGAGGAAGACGAAGACGTTCTCTCTCTTCCTTTCACACCACGTGACCACACACTCTTCTTATTTAATTTTTTTTCTTAGTTTCTCTCCAATCAAATTTGTACATCTAGCATCAAATTGCTTGCTTTGTGTAAAAAGCCATAGGCTGTCAGTTCGGTTCGTGTGTCAAGTTGAAGATGTCACCATTAAGTCTTGGTGCAGATTGCAAAGTTCCCATGCGTTCACATCCACATATTTGACATAAATTAATGGTAATGATGTGTGTGCCCTTTCCACATCCACATATTTAACAACTTTATTTCTCTTTATATTCAACATAAATTAATATGATCTCTAAAAAATATTATTATGAACCACCATATTGACATCAGAATTTTATGTTTATTATGAACCATCCAACCCAATTTTATGTTTATTTTTGGTTGTCAGGGAAAGTGAAGGCACCTTTCAGTATGGTAACTATCGGCGAGAGGCTGATCACGCTATCCTACCAAGACCCGATGAAATGACGATATGCATGCCGTTTCTGTTAAAAAAAACCTTCGCGCTGCGCGCGCTATCCTTGTTGACCCCCCAAACATTATTTCCTGGATCCGCCACTGTATGTGTGTGTATATATATATGTATATGTATGTATATTTTTTTTTCTCAATAAGTACTAACACCGTTGCATGGTACACTATATCACTAATGCATGCATTGTTGAAACTTCGAAGGGAGGGAAGATGCATGTTTATTCCATTACCAAAAATATGGGAAGACGCATACATTCCAGTACCAAAAATGAAACTAATAATGGATGAGCGTGGAGGAATGCCAAAACCAAAACGGAGATAACCCGGGAAACTTTCCTCTTTTCTCTCCTTGTGAGAGTTCTTCCCTTTGTTTGAGGGTGCTTCTCACCATATTGTGTGAGTGATTTCCCGATCGTGCTTCCGTTTGGTGCCACTGATCCTAGCTGTAGCTGGGATCAGTGGTGGTTTTTTGTATTTGTTTTTTCTTTCTTCTCCCCTTCCATCTGCTGATGGTCTTTTACCTTTTCCTCTAGTTTTTCTGCTTTTGTTTTTCTTTCTTCTCCCCTTCCATCTGCTGATGGTTCTTCTCCTTTTCCTCTCTGGCTTTTCCCATCCCTCAACCCCCATAGGTATCCCCTTTCATGGCCCTTCCGTGCTTTGTTTTTCAGCCATGGTTTCTGTAGAGTTCGTGTGTAGAGTTTTGGTGTTGTATCCGGCTCGGGTGTTTCCCACATCACCACGTTCTCCTTGTTGTCTGCCGTTCGCGGCAATGTTGCTCGAGATTTTCCCATAGCTTCTTTCCGATGGTTGGCTTCTCTCTCGCCGACTATCTCTTGTTGATGGCTATGTGCAGGTGGTGCCTGTGGAGGTGATGATCAGCGGTGTATGGAGGATTGGATGACTGACTACTTCTCAGATTGGCGGTGGAGAGCACAATGGATGTTTATTGGATGTTCGTTTTTGTTTGGGCTTCACTGTTGTTGGGCTCATTTTATGCGTTTCCTTTGTTTTTAGGCCTGTTCTTTGTTTGTTTCTAGGAATAATTTAGGCATTTGTTTTGTTTCTAAGTTTGTGTTTGTTTTAATAAAAACTTCTTGATGGCGATCCTTTTGGATCCCACTTTCCAAAAAATAAAATAAAAATGATACTAATAATTGTATCAAGCTAAGCTAACATGGATAACCAAACATAATTAAAATGCATGGTCATATAAGGCACTGACCTCAAATAATTGTAATGCAAAAACTAAATTCTAATAATTATATGCAATGGGAAATTAACATAGAATCCATTTCATACCGTGTATTTGTTAAGCAATTGGCTCCTGCCAAAATCCATTTGATCTTAAGCAGTTGGCAATAAAAAACAATAACAAATCCTTAAACTAATTGCACATGTACACAATGTAATGTATTAGTTAGTAAGGGTTAGTTAAGTATCATAAAACTCGTTTAAATGGGTTTAGAATTCGGTTCAATTCGGTTTAGTTCGGTTTTCGAACTATTGAAATCGAAACCGAGCCAATATAATCCAGTTCGGTTTGATTTTTTTTAATCCGGTTCGGTGTTCAGTTTGATTATTTTTCGGTTTTCGGTTTTTCAAACCTACCCTATTGGGTTGGGTTGGGTTGATGTTTGCTTCAAGCCAAATCCAATCTGATTTCTAGCTCAAATTGCTCATGCACGTATTACCCGTCCTACTTCATATTATATAAGCTAGATACGAGTTTTGGAGGCCATACTTGAGTTTGTTGTTGCTTTTCATTTGAACAATGAACAATAATGTTGCTTTTACTTTTCTTTTGGTTAAAACGTTGGTATTGTCTTGCCATTTAATTTCAACTTTGTGTGGTTGAAACTTTTGAAATGTGTTCCACACTATTTGGTTTATTCTTTTTATGGATGGTGATGTGTAAAATTGAATTTTAAATAGTTTCGCGTTATTTGGTTCAAAATTTGAGATTTATCTTATAAAAAAATGTGTTAGAAGATTGAATTTGGTAAAATTGGACAAACCCAAGTAAGCCCGAACCCAACTTAAACCCGAACTCGAGTAAAACCCCATGAACCCAAACCCGAATTAGGAATGTTGGGTTAGGATTGAGTTGACCATCTAACCCGCTCAAGTCCCCCGAGTTGCACCCCTACTCACAAGTGTATTTTCTTTTTCTAAATATAAAAAGTTTGGAGTGCATAATGAAAATTTTGAAATGCTAATAACAATTCTTAAAATTTAAAAATGTATTTAATAAGGGCAACAATGACGAGAGCGCAAGCATAATGAAAGTTGATTCTTGATTCATTCTTTGATTCTTGCTTTCTTTGGTGGAGATCGTGTTGCTATTTGACGGATTTGTGGTATATTAGTGTTGATTCTTGATTTGTTCATCTTCGATTGTCGATGTGTTGATTCTTGCAAAGTTGATGATTTTGTTTGTTGCTAGAATTTCTAGTTGATTTGGTGTGTTCATATAAAAATGGTTATTGTTGCTCAGTTAGCTCTTACTCAGTCATTGATCTCTTCGTTGATTCCCAGTGTTGGAAACACTATGACTGTAAAACTTGATGATTCCAATTATGTGACATGGAATTTTCAAATGGAACTCTTGTTAGATGGATATGGAATTCTTGGGTTTGTTACTGGTTCCATACCTTGTCCAAACAAATATGTAGAGTCTAATTCTGCAGATGAGACTGTTGAAAATCTACCAGTGATTGCTGATGCTTTTAAGGTTTGGAAGATTCATGACAAAGCTTTAATGACTCTTATCACTGACACATTATCAACTGATGTTGTATCCTCTGTTATTGGTTGTCAAACTTCTAGAGAAATGTGGACTAATCTCAAAGAAAGATTCTCTAATATGACAAGAACCATTATTGGTCAAATGAAAATTGATTTACAGAATATCAAAAAGGGACCAGAATCTATTGATTTATATCTGCAACGGATTAAACATTGTAGAGACCAACTTCCTGCTGTGGGTGTGTTGTCTTATGAATTGTTGGGCATCCCTACACAATTTATACCAAGAACAAAAGTGTGTGCAATATGCATGCTCTGCTGTCAGCCTAATGTTCGATTGTTTATACTATTTTTGCAACAAGAGCAGTGTCAACCCACTTCCACAATGTAATGATGATACGCAGAGTTGAGAGATCAACAGGTTTCAAGGGAATAAAAAGCACTTTTTTCCCTGTTGCTGGTATAGCAGCTCCTGCCTCTCACGAACCCCTTTTTCTTTTTCTTCTTTTATTGGTTAATAACTAACTTTATTGCCTAATGCATGAACGCTGGTGGAAATATGGGTGTTTTATGACAGATTAAACTGCTAGGCCATAATTATCATCTTAACTTACATAAAATTGGGTGTATATTGAGTTAAAATTTACATAAAATCGAGTATATATATATATATATATATATATTATATAAGTTACATGAAATTAGATATAACTTTGTATATTTGTCTCTCTTGTCACATGAAAATAGACGTATGAAGTATACATTCGGTTTTATTTACATTTCGCAATTCATCCAAATAAAATGGATGACAAAATAAGTTATGCTTTGGATGGTAACGGAATATCATAAAGTGATTGTCACATGAAACAAGCACTGGTAAAGGCTGGCTAGACACGAAATACTGTGAACTTTTGATCTTTGGTTTTGGAGGCAGGGCGGGAGTGATAACACCTTTGCCTAATGGGAGGGGGTGAAAACTCGCCTAAGCAGTTGAGGCGCGCCTAAAGGCGGTTGGCGGGCGTTCCCAGATCCATCCGCAACCCAAAATCGAAGTCAAATGCTCTGTTGTCTGGGTAAATTGAAGTTGAAGGCTCTGCCATCTGGGTTTAGGGTTGCAGGGTGTGACATTTTGGATACGATTTCAGAAACGAATGGTTAGTGTGATAAGACTTTTCGATTACATACCTGAGGATCGTGGCCCTTTGCAGCAACAAACAAACCGCCAACGCAAACCAGAGGAAGACGGTATTCAGCTGACCACCAAAGTAACAAGAATCAGCAACTCACACATAGCAATGAAACTCAAAATACACATACGAAATCAAGACAGGAATTTTTCTTTCCTACCTAAAACTCTCATTTCCGCAACCGCTCTGGCTACCGGTACATCAAATTATTCCCTGAAGCAAATAGCCTGCCCCAAATTCTGTCCTATAACAAAACTTCATATCCTTAATTTGACATCTCTAGAAACAAAGTTATATCTACGAAAAACACGAAACAATACCTCTGCTCTTCCTCTTACAACTTGAACATTCGACAAACCAATGTAACCGACAACGTGTTCCAAGAAAATGCATCTCTTGTTCATAGACTCCATCAGTGTCACTTCCCAACCTATGCAGCGAAACCTGAACAAATTATACAAACTTCCGAAAAACTGCAACAACAAAAAATGTGAACTTTTGCACAGTAGTTACTTACCTGGGCAAGCAATGGCTAAGATCAAACCCGGAAGACCCGCACCGCTCCCCACATCTACAAGGCGGAGGTTTTTGGACGAAGGGTTACAGTGAGAGAGATAAGAATTTCTAATAGGCGGTATGATTGCGAGCGAGTCCTCAATGTGCCTCTCCATTACCTCATCCGCCTCCTTAACAGCTGTAAGATTCATTTTCTGCAAGTTCAAAAATATTGAGAAATGATTTCATTACATTTATAATTAGTTACACTGAGGTATTTATATAAACTAGATTTACACAGGTAAAGAGAATAGTTACAGTGGTAACTATTTGTAACTATTCTAACAACTAACTAACTTGACTAACACTAATGTTTTACAATGGTAACTTGCTCTTCACACCCCCTCAAGCTGAACGGAGAAGGTTGAAGTGAAAGCTTGGATCGAAGATGAAGAAAACGTGGTCTTGGCAGAGATTTGGTGTGAATATCCGCTAATTGATCCGCACTGCAAACAAATTTGACAGTAAGAAGCTTAGCCAAAACAAGCTCACGGATGTAATGATAATCGATTTCAACATGCTTTGTGCGAGCATGAAAAACCGGATTTGAAGCCAAGGCAATTGCAGAAACATTGTCACACCAAATTTGTGGCAAGGAGGACAACTTGAATCCAATATCAGAGAAGAGTTGACAGATCCAAGTGATCTCAGCAGCGGTATGTGCAAGGGAGCGGTACTCAGCTTCGGTAGAGGATCGGGCAACTGTGTGCTGTTTCTTTGCACTCCAACTAACTAGACACGGACCAAGAAAGATGCAAAAGCCACCAGTGGAACGCCTATCCCACGAACAACCTGCCCAGTCAGCATCGGAGTAGGCGTTGAGAAGTAAGGGAGATGTGGTTTTGGGAAACCATAAGCCAAATCCAAGTGTCCCTTTTAGATACCGGAGGATGCGTTTCACGGCTTGAAAGTGAGGCTCCCGGGGAGAGTGCATGAACTGACACACCAGATTAACCGCAAAGGATAAATCAGGCCGGGTCCATGTAAGATATTGGAGGGTGCCAACAATAGAGCGATAGTCATCAGGATTCGACAACAAGGAACCAGTGTGATCAAGCTTGACAGAACTAAGGGGAGTGGCACATGGCTTTGCCCCATCCATTTTGGTACGCTTGAGAAGATCCAATATGTATTTGGATTGATGAATGAAGGCTCCGGAGGTGGATTTCTGAACTTCCAGACCTAGAAAGTAATGAAGATCGCCGAGATCCTTGATTGGAAATTGAAAGCTCAACTGAGAAATGATGGTGTTGCAGACACTAGAAGAAGGTCCGGTCACTATGATATCATCGACATACACAAGAACCAAAACCAAGGTAGGTTGATGCAGCACAAACAGACTATGATCAGAGTGTGAAGCTTGAAATCCCATGGAGAAAAGAGCAGATTGAAGTTTTTCATACCAAGCACGAGGGGCTTGCTTTAAGCCATATAAGGATTTCTTCAAGTGACAGATATGAGTAGGATGATCCTGATCAATGAACCCAGGAGGTTGAGCCATATATACATTCTCTTTCAAAGAACCATGTAGAAAAGCATTACTTACATCCAGCTGGTGTAAAAACCAGTTTGATTGGACGGCAAGGGTGAGAATGATGCATATAGTCACAGGTTTAGGAACCGGGCTAAAAGTATCACCATAATCAATGCCCTCTTGCTGATTGTAACCTTTTGCAACGAGTCTAGCCTTGTAACGATCCACAGAGCCATCTGGTTTCCTTTTAATCCGGAAAACCCATTTACAGCCAACCAAATTATGAGTGGAGGTAGAAGGAACAAGCTGCCAAGTGCCTGTACTTTGTAAAGCATTGAATTCATCCTGCATAGCAGCCCTCCACTGGGAATGTTTGGAAGCTTGGAGATATGTAGTAGGTATAAACTCACTGTCAAAATGAGAAGGCAGAGGATGTGTTGTGGCAGTAAGGGCCTTAGGTTTGTATATTCCTGACTTAGAGCGGGTTTGCATTGGGTGAACAGAGGAAATAGGAGGTACAGGAGGTGGTGCAGGGTGTAAAGAATGAGAGGGTGGTAGAGGAGAAGAGGGAGGTGAGGGAGGTTGCAGAGGTGCAGGACAAGGAGCAAGAGAATGAACGTGCTCAGGTTGAGTAACTTGCTCATGTTGAGTAACTGGCGCAGGTTGAGTAGGTGAGGAAGATATGGGTGGTGGAACACGGGAAGTGAAAGAATTAGGAGAATAAAGATTGGGAAAGGTAAGGGAAAAATGTGAGTAAGGTTCTAGGGTATGGGAAGTGGAGGACTTTAGAAGGTGGGGATCATGAAAGGGAAATGTATGTTCATCAAAATGAACATGTCTAGAGAGATAAACCCGATTAGTGAAGGGATCTAGACATCTATACCCCTTGTGAGCTAAGCTGTAGCCAATGAAAACACACATCTTGCTCTTGGGATCTAATTTGGAATTGGTGTATGGTTTTAACCAAGGAAAGCATTGACATCCAAAGACCCAAAGAGACTTGTAATCTGGAACTTTCTTGAAAAATTGTTCCCAAGGAGAAGACTTGTTGACTGGAGGTAGGCGATTGATAAGATAGACGGCAGTAAGAAAACCTTCAACCCAGAATTTGTGAGGAACTTGTGAGGCAATAAGGAGGGTTCGAGCAGTCTCAACAATATGTCTGTGCTTCCTTTCAGCACAACCGTTTTGCTGAGGAGTGTAAGGACAACTGAATTGTTGCTGAATTCCATGGAAAGATAAATGATGCTTTAAGTTAGAACTTGTAAACTCACCCCCTGAGTCTGATCTTAAAGTGCCAATTTTGTAACCAGACAGATTCTCAACAAGAGCTTGGAATTGGACAAAAATGTGAAACACTTCCGATTTATGTTTGAGAGGATACAGCCAAGTATATTTGGTAAAATCATCTACAAATATGACATAAAAGCGATAGCCACTAATAGAACATACTGGAGCTGGCCCCCAAACATCCGCATGAACTAATTCAAGAGACCTAGATGTAGTACAGAGAGATTCTTGAAATGGTAACTTGGCACATTTGCCTAAAACACAATTGGAGCAGAAGAATTGTTGAACATTATTAGAACCAGGCAGTATAGACTTGGATAACAGTGATCGAAAAGTCTTGAACGTTGGATGACCCAAACGTTGATGCCACACATGAGAAGAGGTCCTTATTGCCGAATGAGCATGAACCTTCGGTGCAGGTGAAGAAGAAGCATAAAATGGATAGAGACCATTGCTGACAGGAGCTCTAAAAAGCATCATCCCCGTAGTAAGATCCTTGACATGGAAGTCAAAAGGATTGAGGGTTAATGAACACCAATTATCACGCAAGAACATATTGGCAGAAAGAAGATCATGCTTCAAGTGGGGAACATGTAACACATTCTTTAATTGAAAATCTGCAGAAGGTGTTTTAAGTAAAGTAGAACCAGTATGGAGAATTGGCAAACCTTGGCCATCTCCAATGTAGACTTTATCTGGACCAGTATAGGGCTGTGGATTCTGAAGATGATGAAGATTATTGGTCATATGTGAGCTTGCGCCGGAATCCAGTAGCCATGGTGGTGGAGAAGAAGTACTAGAAGATGCATACATCGCAAGTTTGGCTGGCAGAACACGGCCTTGAAAAGTTGGATTCATGCGGTGGGAACAGTCAATGGCAAGATGTCCAGTGTCCTCACAAATTTGACACGGAATGACTGCAGAAGTGAAAGAACGGAAGCCACGATTTCCACCTCGATTTCCACCACGATTAGTTGAGGAATTATTAAACCGATTGGAACGATTACGGTTGTTGTAGGTCCTTTGAGAAGTGTTCTGCTGAAAATTACCGTGATTATTGCCAGGGTAATAATTCTGAGAACCATTAGACTGAGCATTGTAGGCCTGATGTGGTGGAGGTGTAGGAAGCAAAGGAGGAGCATTGGAAGTTGCTGGAATGGAGGTGAATGCCTGATACGGTTCAGAGGAACTCTGAGATTGCTTGCGACGAGCAAGAGCCATTTCTTTGCTGAGAAGAAATCCATGGAGATCATCAACAGTAGTATCAGCAAGACGAAATTGAATTGAATCCACAAAGGAATCATAGTCATCAGGCAAGCCATTAAGAATGAGGTGAAGGAGATCTGACTCCTCAACTGGGGCACCGGCAGCAGCGAGAGCATCAGAAACTTCTTTGATGCGTTGCAAATATTCAGATATTGTGGAAGTGCCTTTCGACATCAATTGCAAATTCGATCGCAACTGATGAATGTGAGAACGAGAGACTCCACCGAATCGTTTCTCAAGATTTTGCCAAAGTTCACGGGAGGATTGAACACCAACAGTAAAGGGAATCAAATCCTCAGAGTGAGTGGAATTGATCCAAATAAGGATGTTTTGATCCTTTTCGTACCAGATCTCGAAGGCTGGATTCAGAATCGAGGAAAAATTTCCAGAAAGATCAGCAAGAAATTGAGGCGGTGGCGGTTCAGATCCATCAACCATGCCGGTGAGCTTGTAGCGGCGAAAGATCGGTTCGAACAGAGAACGCCAAACAAGGTAATTATGACGCTTGAGTTTTGTTTGAATCATACTCCCAATGTTTTGGATCATGATAGAGTTGATTGAAGCTTGAAATGAGGAGTTAGGGTTCATCGGAGAAGGATTGAGATGTGGAGGCAGCGAAGAGGAAGGATCCGCGATCGCCGGAGAAGGAGGATGCGCAGCTACAGGAGAGGAAGAATTCGAAGAATTTGCCGCCATTGATGAACAAGATCGAAGATCTACAGACGGAAGCTATGGTGTTTGGTAGGTAAGAAAATAAGCAAGAAAGTAACAGAAAGAGGATCGAAGTCGGTGGACTTAAGCGAGTGATACCATATTGAGAAATGATTTCATTACATTTATAATTAGTTACACTGAGGTATTTATATAAACTAGATTTACACAGGTAAAGAGAATAGTTACAGTGGTAACTATTTGTAACTATTCTAACAACTAACTAACTTGACTAACACTAATGTTTTACAATGGTAACTTGCTCTTCAAAAAATTTCATCAATGAGTAATCTTTTCATGAACAAGAGAGCATAAGTGTAAAGAGAGAGAAAAAAACCTGGTTCCATTGGAGAAGAGTGTCGACATAGAGATGGACTTGCTCTTTTTGGCGGGAATCTAACGTCTCAAAGTAAGAGGAGCTACGAATTGCGGCGGCGGTTAGGGTTTTGGGTCGAAATCTGTACGGACGGAGCGTCGCCGGATTTGATACCGGAAGGTGTGTTTGGATTAAAACTTGATTTTTGGCCCAAGGATGGAGTAGGCCCAAAAGGAGGCCTAGAGGAATAGAAGATCAAAGCCCAGCCGAAACTTGGGAAAGCAGGAAAGGGCCTTTTCTGACTTGATACAATTCACAAAGGCCACTTGCCTACCTACCCAAGGACCAAGTGGTGTAGACTGATCAGACTGCATAGCCCATAAAGTACTTTATGGTGGCATTACATGTAATAAAGTTGATGAGTCATCACCCTCATACCGCATTCGGGCAAAGCTGTCGCTACAGGAGCCAAACCGAGTCGTCTATAAAAGGAGGAAGAGAAGACAGGAATAATGACACTCAAACAAACAAACAAAAGCACAAACTCTGCTCAAAAAGCCAGATTTGCCTTTCAAAACGAAGCTGTAGTCAGCCCAAGCTTTCATCCCCCTCGGGATAATCTTTTCTCCTAAACTTTATAATAGCTATGCTACCTGGTTCGAACTGGTTGTAGTATCGATTCACCCTTTTGTATTCTCCTTTCCCCCCTCTCCATCTCTAAGCTTTCAGACCTTTGACAGAACTGCAAAGATAGGGACCTGCAAGACGATCAGCCTTAATTGATAAGGTTTAATCTTGCCCGACCTGCTTTGCTCTGTCTTTGTCTTCTCTTTCTTTAAAGTCTAGCAATATGTTGTATATTTTTAGTTATATGCAAGTTGTTTCTAGCAAAATCACGATGACAAAGCTTTCTCAATACTTGGATCCGATTTAAATATATCTTCAATGCTTAAATCAGATCCAAGTCCGAAGCCCGCAGGCATGTAAATCTGATTAGTTTAAAAGTCCTTGGCCTCAAGGCATAAAAAAGAACTTTATGTGGACTTAACCCATCCATGACAATCCTTGATAAACGAGAAGTCCAAAGTTACTTGGGGCGCAAGTAATCGACCTACCTTCTAGTTTTCTTTCTATTATATCATGATTATCATAGAACGCTTAAGCATGGGATGGATTCTAATG
The DNA here is from genome assembly GCF_916048215.2 of Malus sylvestris. Lineage (NCBI taxonomy): Eukaryota > Viridiplantae > Streptophyta > Magnoliopsida > Rosales > Rosaceae > Malus > Malus sylvestris. The sequence continues at coordinate 25,680,133 of NC_062273.1, read as the reverse complement.
GAAAGCCTCAAGGCCTACACCTATGGCCTCACAAAGGTATCTATTTGGATTCATCCCATTCAGCGATCTCAAGAGTCTAAGTATAAGAATGAACTCTGATGGGAAGCCTCAAAGCCTACACCTAAGGCCCCACAAAGGCACCCATTTGGGTTCATTCTACTTCTTGGATTCGGGTAATCAGAAATATAATAGTTAGAAAACTCCTACAATCACGAGAATAAATATGATGTGTTCGAGCACTGGTTTAGTTATTGATGGGAAGCCTTAAGGCCTACATGTAAGGCCCCACAAAGGCACCTGTTATAACTAACACGGTTTCTTGGATACATACATATATACAACGAAAGCACGACAACCATTTTACATCTGCCATGCTAAAGATGGCAGTGGCACGCCTGAGCACCTAAATGTTAACCTTGATTGTGAGCCTCAAGGCCTATACCTAAGGCCCCACAAAGGCACCTCTCAAAGTTAACGCTGTCCTTCTCTTTCAGCCTTGCCCGAAGAGTATTGCCCGAAGAGTCTTGCCCGACGAGACTTGCCCGACAAACGCCCGGAGACGAAGCAGAAGCCCGACAGCAGCCCTCAACCGGCGCCAACCTCCAGGGGAGCTGTGTGCTCGTCGGCCAGGAAACATCCCCAACGGAAATTCCTGCCACGAACAAGGTGTTTGAAGAAAGTCCCCAAAGAGAATTGAACCGCGCAACGGCTAACTAACATCTTTCTCGCGCTCTCTGTCTCGGCCTCAACGACTTTTCATTTCTTATTCTGAACCAAATTGAATGTGGGCTCGTTTAATGGGCTTTAATATTTCATAAATCAAATAATTTAGGCCCAAATATTAGGGCCCGAGTAAGATTGTTGGGCTAAGAGACTGAAAAACTTATGTGGACTCAGTTCGGTTAACCTGACTGCTCAAGATTCTACTTGCACCTAAAAGGTGAAATGCTAGTATAAAGAGTAAAGCTAGTGTGGAATAGGAGAAGATATTCGGTAGGACTGTATGAGTATGACTAGAGCATTTTTATAATGAGCAGAGACAGCGTCGAGTCAGCTGAAATCAAATGACAGTAATAGAATGCAATAGCAAAAAATATTTAGTAAAGTTGTCTAATTAGAGCATTTCAATAATGAGTGAAAATTGCATCAGGAGGAATTAGAATACACAAATAAAATCAAATAACAAAAGAAATTCGATACCATTGTCTAACTAAACCCACTCTAATACAAAGTTATAACTTCTTTTTTGGTCAAATACACCGAGTTCAAATTGCATCTCATACTTTTGAGAAACGTATCTTATGAATTGTTGGGCATCCCTACATAAAGAACAAAAGTGTGTGCAATGTGCATGCTCTGTTGTCAGCCTAATATGTTCGATTGTTTATACTATTTTTGCAACAAGGGCGGTGTCAACCCACTTTCCAATGTAATGATGATACGCAGAGTTGAGAGATCAATAGGTTTCAAGGGAATAAAATGCACTTTTTTCCCTGTTGGAGGCATAACAGCTCCTGCCTCTCGCGAACCCCTTTTTCATTTTCTTCTTTTGTTGGTTAATAACTAACCTAATTGCCTACTGCATGAACACTGGTGGAAATACGGTTGTTGTATGACAGATTAAACTGCTAGGCCATAATTATCATCTGAACTTACATAAAATTGGAGGTATATTGAGTTACAATTTGCATGAAATCGAGTATATATATAATATAAATTACATGAAATTAGATATAATTTTGTATATCCGTCTCTCTTGTTATGTGAGAATAAACGTATATAATGTGCATTCAGTTTTATGTACGTTTCGCAATTCATCCAAATAAAAATGGATGACAAAATAAGTTATGCTCCGGATGGTAATGGAATATCATAAAGTGATTGTGACATGAAAGAAGCATTGGTTAAGACTGGCTAGACACGAAATACTGTGAACTTTTGATCTTTGGTTTTGGACTTTGTTTGGTGCTAAAAAGATTTGAATATCCGGGAATGTCTACTTTTTTGGCTAGCTAGGGTTTTCTTTCCGTCGGACTATATTACAAAGTGGAATAAAAGGCTGGTTGAATTAAGTGGGGACTTTATCAGGGTCAAAACATAAAGTCTTTGAGTGATTAATACAAGTTGACATGTAAATTAAGAATAATGTTCTTCAGGCTCATTGCATGTTTAACTATTTGGTAATTTCTTGCAACTTTCTTTTTGTCAAAGCAACTTTTTTCTTTTGAGATACAAACCATGTTTGGTTAGGGACAAATACTAAGCTCGTTCTACACGAATCGTTTATGATGTTGAAGAAAAATCATATTCGATTTCTAGTGTTAATGAATCACATGATAGTAGAGAGTATATTTTTTTTCTTTTGGGTAAATAACTTTGTAAATATTTGTACAATGTAGCACTTTGATATTAGCGATGAGCTTGTACTTCAATTAGCTAAGAGTATATTGTCCATACATTTGTGGTCGCGTTTTCTGATGAAATTGAGGTTCCACCATAAAATTAATTGGCAATATATGGAGTACCCAAGACCATATAAGCACATAGCAAACTTTGTCCCTCACCGATGTGGGACAACTCTCAACACACCCCGCGATGTGGGACAACTCTCAACACACTCCTGCACGTGTAGCGGATTTTCAAGCCTACACGTGGACAACAACTGGATAACGTGGAGTGCGTGTGGCCGTTGGGCTTCACACGTGGATAACCTTGCTCTGATACCATGATGAAATTAAAGTTCCACCATAAAACCAATTGGCAATATGGTGAGTAACCCAAGACCATATAAGCACATGGCAAACCTTGTCCCTCATCGATGTGGGACAACTCTTAACATTTTCGACTTCCACATTCCCTAACATCCAGGGTTTAGGGCTTAATCAGAATTTAAAATTGAATATTCCTACATTCCTTCTTCAGGATTCAAGATTGTGGGGTTTTTCATATTTTCATCTGCAGGACAAACTACACACAGCATAAAAGAGTTGTTGATTGAGTACTTTGAGGATGATCATTGCAGGTATAGACTGGACTGAAATGATCCCTTCAAAATATGCTTTATTTGGGAATCTTATCCTTTCTCTCTAGGCACTTCAGAACTAAACTAAAATAATTTTACCCTGGCTAGCCTGCTTCAAGCTTTGCAATTATAAAAATAAGAAAAGACTACTTTTGTTTTTGACAGGAAGAAGATTGAATTACTAGCAAACATTTCTGTCCACTTTTATTTAACAAAATGCTTTTGCAGGAGTACAGCATGCATTTTATCCTCACAAGCTCACAAGTTCTCCCTCAATTTTGTATCACATCTCTCTCTCTCTCTCTCTCTCTCTCTCTCTCTCTCTCTCTCTCTCTCATGTAAATATATTATTTGATTCTTTATCTCTGTCATTCTTGATCATTTCTAGATTCCTCTGCCATTTTTAATTAGTTTCTTATATAAATTGGTTTATATATGTTGGCCTGCCATTTGCATCTTTAACTAAAACCGATAAAGCTTTCAGGGTTTCAGCAACTCTCTACATACAGTCACAAACAGCCTTTTACTGTAGTCAATTAAAAAATGGGAGTTTTAATGAAAAGCCCGCGGTACTATTCACTTTAACGAAAAACCACATTTTTATACTAAAAAGTCAAACCTGATACTATTCATTTTACCTTTTATTTTGTCCTTATCATTAAAATTCAAAGTTTTCAAGCCCTTTTCATTAATTTTCCTTTAAAAAATGGAGAGCATGTAAAAAGAAAAGAAATTGAAAATATAAGCTGCAACGTACACACCATCTAAGCTTCACTAATTTTGGTGTCTCACTCTTTAGGACCAACTTGTTTAACTTTCTTTTGTATAATACTTTTTTTGTTGAATTGTTATTTAATTAGAATGTGTAATTTTATTATGTATATATATATGTAATACTACAAGACAATATATGATATTAATGGCGGTGAGCAAAATATAGTGTACCCTAGTTCTTCACTAAAAAACCCCTACAATTATTTTTTCATAGTGAAAAACACTAAAAATACACCACTGAAGGGACAAAAAAAACTCTTGAACTCAAATGTTATTAGGAATCCAATATTGTTATTGCGGTAATTCATGATTTTTATTCATTCTTTTTAGAGTTTGATTCTTGAACTAGTATCTTTTATTAACATTAACAATTGTTAGAAGAACTACACTGATTAGGTATAATCTCATTCTCTTAGTAATCATGTGACAAAAAATTCATGGCTAAGCACGTCTTCAAACTTTAAAGGTATGTGACCATGCATTCTTCAATCATCTGCTTCCCTAACTACCCCCTATGATGAAGTAAAAAATTTTGAACTCAATATTAAAAAGAGTAATACTAGGAAAACTAAATTTTATAAACTAAATAACATGAAAATTGATAATTAAATTATTAGTTAAACGTTGATAAACTTTCCCTATTAGAAATGTAGAATTTTTTTGAGGTAAAATATTAGACATGTAGAATTAGAAGGTACGGTTTGGAGGAAGTTGATTGGGATGTAGGAACCGAGGGGTCCAACAAGTGTTGCAGGAGATTCCCTTTTCCTTATAGAAAATGCAAAAATCTTTTCTTAGAGAACAGGAGCTGGGGGACTTGAAAAAGCTACCACACACCAAAGGCCTTCATGATAATAATTCCTCGATATCCATCAGGAGAGAGAGAACAGCGATGGCTCACAATAGCAATAGCTTGGATTTTTGTTCAAAGTTTCAACACAAGAACCAAACAGCAATCATGATGCTCTCCTCCTTGCCCTTCCCTCTGACTCTCTACCACCATCATTACCCCCTCACCCCCACCTTTATCATCATCATCACCACCACCACCACCACCATGCACCAACCCCACCACCACCATCATCATCTCCAACATTACTCATCACCTGCAGGAAACCTACTTCTAGTTCTGCTATTACTGCTGCCAAAACAACAAGCAGCAGCCGATCAAGATCAACAGCAAGAAGAAGAAGAAGAAGCAGAAGAAGAGGAGGAGGAGGAGGAGGAGGAGAGAACTGGCATAGGCTTTCACTAGTACTGCTACTTCTTAGTTCTTACATATGAGATCAAAACTCTACTTATTGTATGAGTAGGGTTTCTCCGACAAAAGGGTTTTCTAACTCTTTGGCTCAAGGGGAATCAAGCGTCTCGGTCCGATCATTTGCTAAATCAACCCTAGCAAATCCACATATACCTAGCTTGTTCTGAATTTTTGGCTACAAGCTAGTTCTGAATCAAGTGTTTCTCTTCACTTTTAATTATCCCTTTTAATTAAGTAATTAAAGTTATTTTTCTTTAATTAACATGTTCAGATGTGCTACTTCTACTCGTATCTAATTAGTAGTCTTGCTGTGTAGATGATTCAAAACATGTGAGAGCATGATAATTATTGCAGTTCGCTTCATTTTGTCTGTAAGATTTTGTTTGCATACTGTTGAGTGTTTATAATTAATGATTTGATCTTATTAATTATTATTTTATTTTAAATATTCTGAAAGAGTTTCCATTAATTTCTCCTTTTCTAACTTCAGTGGAATCAGTGCCTCGCTAATTGTTATTCCCAGTACTACAAGCCGGCCTGCAAAATAGTGCATGGATATTTGTTAAACTAGCTAGCTAGGGTTTGGTTAAGTTGGTTTCTCTCATACTCTCATGGCAGCTGTATGTTTAATTAGATTAATCGATTTAATGTTAATTTAAGGAGTTCATATAATTAAAACATGCATGCTAGAGTACTAACTTGGATAGCCGTGTTACAAAGACATCTTGTTGTCAGCAAGAGTTTTTTTTTTTCTATTGGTTTTTACATATTAGGTTACAATACCGAATGAGAAGTATTCTGTGTAACATGCGTAACACTATGGGGAATGAGAAGTATTATGTGTAACATGCGTAACACTATGGGGCTCGTTTGTATATACTTTTAAAATGATTAAAAGCGCTTTAAAAAAAAATATTTTTGGGTTTCAAAAGCACTTTAAATGTTTTCTGCAAGAAGCATAAAATGATTAAAAGTGCTTTTAGAAAAAATATTTTTGGGTTTCAAAAGCACTTTAAATGCTTTATGCAAGAAGCATCAATTACGTGCTTCTTTCAGGAAGCACTTTAAGTGTTTTTTCAGGATTTACTTGCATCTTTACTAATGATTGGTTCTAAAAATATTTTTACGAAAAACGCTTTCAGTCATTTCAAAAGCATATCCAAACAAGCTCACATATTACTTATATAGATATATAACCCTAAAAGGATACGTCCATCATAAGCCATCATAAGCCTATTAGGAATCCTCATGCATCTATACTTTCTTTAATTAGATCCTAAATATAATAGAAACCATTTTGCCCACATTACTCCAATTCACTAAACCTTCGTGGGCACTGAATATGCTAATTAGTTAATATTCCAAATCCCAATTAGATTTCCAAGCAATTCATGAGTGACTAGAAGACCACATTAGACACTAATGAGAGTTCTCCTATATGCGGTGCTAGGAGAAATATATTCCAACATTTAATTAACATGGATTTTCATGAGACTGATTCGGTAACTTAACATTATAACATAATTAAGTAAACACAACTTTGTTGATGCACAAAACCGGAGGGTCTTGGAACAACGTAAATCCGACCGTGAATCTGTAAGAAAGTAAAGAACACAAAATGTATCGTGGTTCACCCCAATGTTTGGGCTACGTCCACACTGATGTTGATTGTATTTCTATGTAACTGTATGTATGGATTACAAGTGTGAGGGGGAGTCCCCCCAGAGAAAGAGAGAGTTTGAGAGAGCTTTGCTCTGAATATAGAGCCTCTATTTGGGGATGTGAGGTTTAAGGATTGTGAGGATAAGGAGGCTCTTTTATAGACTAATGGCTCCTCCCCTTTTACATGAAGCATGGGCTCAATGTCTAGAAGCCCAAGTAACGAGACCTAATATAATATTGTACTAACAAACTTAATTATTCCAGCTGTACTCCAGTTTGAATTTTGAATCGATCATAGTGATATATGAGGATTGACGATTATGAATTTAACTATGTGTCTAGAAGCTAGGGGTGAAATTTCAAAGTCTCTATGGTCTCTACTTTGAAAATTCACGTCTAGGTAGTACATGATGTCAAAGTTCTAGAATCGATTCAGCTAATTATACTGTTGTTGTCTTCAACTTAACCACTTGTAAAGGGCTCATGCAAGGATATATAGTGAAACCATTCAAACGAGAAGGATTTAACGTCTTCAGGTTTTAGATACGAGACACACTTCAACACATGAGTGCTCATGTCGACCCACGTGTACTTTGCTTAATTGGTTATGTGAGGACAAAAAGACACGGCGTGCTAATAAGGAAGACATTTTGCAAAGATTGTTGGTGAAATATGCATGCCGCATTCTTGGTTTATTCCGTCCTGTTGCATGTCAAGTTTCTTTCCTGGCATACCCGGGAGATTTAGTCCAAAGCATGCCCTTGACTTTCAATCTGTCGAGACAGGTAACCAGTTTGCCTACTGCATGTGGATTGTCTAGTACATATATGGGAGGCCATACATGGCACATCTTTTAAGTCATTAATTAGCTATATTTTTTTGGAATGACAAATAAAAGGTTGATTAATTAGCAATAATAATGCATTTCATATGTTCTTATCAAATTCATCTCTCTCTTGCACTTTAATTTGTACGTAATTAATCATCAAATTTACCTTTCCAGATCAAAGGCAAGAGACTGTTTCAAAAAGATTGGGTAGTGAAATTTATTTTATTTTATTTTATTTTATTTTTGCAAACACAATTGATTAAAGCATGCAGACAATTTTTTTTTTTCAAATTAATCATGCACCACAAACTGTACATAAATCCTCTGATAAAATGTTGTATCTATAATTTCATTTTCCATGGATACTTAAAAAGAAGTTGTACATAAATTCTCTCACTTATGAACATTTTAATCTAAAAATATTTAGATTTCGGTCAAAGTTGAAAATTCACAAAACCGACCTGTGAAATATGTATTTATAGATTTTTTTGATGAATTTTGATTCAAATAATTTTTTTTAATTGTTTTGGATTTAATTTTGGATCGTTAGATCTTTTTTATTATTATTAAATTTAATTATATTCGATCTCAACAATTGGATTTAATATATTTAAAAATTAAATAGGTCCAAATCTGGATCGTTGGGCCAACTTTTTAACTCCAGCCCGAATTCTTTGTTAAAGTTGCCCAATTTTAGGTATTTTTTATAAGATTCAATTTTAGACTTTAATTTAAAACTTATTTTAAGCCTAACTTTAAAAAAAGAATTGAATTAGCTTAAAACTTACATTTTAAATTTTAACCAATTGGTCGGAGATAATCTAACCAAACAAAAAGGTGATTTGTCTATTTTTTGTGACCACTGACCGAGATGGAGTAAGTACCAAAGCCCCAAAAAACATAAAAGTCCCTTAGTGATCCATGTCCATTTACAAACCACTACATTAAGAAACCCACAAGTCCCAATGATTCGAAGCTCGCACATTCAAGCCCACTGCAAGTGCAAGCATAGCAATTGATTTCCATGAAAATCTTAAGCTTTGTATGTTTCAGTAAATAGTGGTACCATCCACACATCTTTATTTATTTATTTTTCACATACTTTTTTTTTAATTTTCGGAGGTCAAATCAAATGAACAAAGAATAGTAAAGAAAAAAAAATTAACATGAGGTGTATGAGAGATAAAAAAAAGCGTGGATAGTAACGGTTAGGAGTACTAAGATCCAATGGTTATGAAATGGACAAGTGTCAAAATGAGTATGAAGTTAATTGAGTTGGTTATGTTGTGACTTAGAGTGTAAGCTACTAAAGGATAGTATAAATAGCTTGTAACAAATCATTGTAACTAATGAGTAAAAAGGATATTACAGTTTAATAACAGATTTCTCTCTCTAACATCTCATTCTTCTATTTCTCTCTCTATATTTCTTCCTTCATCCTTTCTTGTTTCTGTATAATCTTCTTCTTCAAGAACCTATGATGGTTTACATGGTATCATCGCCCGAACAAGCGTGAGAAGCTTGACGGTTTGTCGATCTTGGTTTCGATTGCTTCCGCTACTGTGATTGTTTTTCTTTTGCTTTGGTTTTCTGGAATATTGGTATATTGTTGATCGTGTTTCTGGTATATTGGGGTGTTTTTCTGCAAACTTTCGTCTGGTTCTTCAATCTTTCAAGGGTGCATACCAACTGTTTGTGATTTGGTTTCAGTCAAGATTCTTTGGAATTTCTCTACGATTTGCAACAATGGTAACAGCGGCTTAGTTACAGATCTTACAGTCTCCGATTACTTCGTTGATTTCATCTGTTTCCAGTTCGGTCACTGTGAAATTGGATGAGACGAACTATTTGGCTTGGCATTTTCAGATGCAGCTACTTCTTGAAGGCCATAGCATAATTGGTTTTGTTGATGGTTCAATGCCGTGTCCTGCTCAATTCAGTCAAGATTCCTCTGTTACTTCTGCAATGCTGTCTGGTGATTCGTCTACAAGGATTCCTTCTGATGACTACACTATATGGAAGATGCATGATAAAGCGTTAATGCAATTGATCACTGCGACTCTATCTCCTGCTGCAGTTTCTTGTGTAATTGGAAGCACTAGCTCCAAAGAATTGTGGAATCGTCTTAAAGATCAATTTTCTACAGTCACAAGAACGAGTATCTTTCAACTCAAATCCGAACTTCAGACAATAAAGAAGGGTCCTGATTCTGTCACATTATATTTGCAGAAAATTAAAGAAGCAAGAGATTTGTTGTCTGCTGCTGGTGTATTCTTTGATGATGATGACATTGTGATTCTTACACTAAATGGGTTGCCTGCTGAATTCAATACCATAAGATCTGTGATCAGGGGTCGGGAGAGTGTGATATCACTGAAAGATCTTCGATCTCAATTACTTGCTGAAGAAACTTTGCTTGAAAATTGTTCTCATTCACCTGTGTTGTCTGCATTAATGGCCCAAAGTAATGGTTTACCTTCCAAGAATCAGTCTTTTTCTGGCAATTATGGTAACAATAACCATGCTAGTCCTAATTCGACTGCATACAAGTCTTTCAATAATACCAAAGGCAGGAATTGGTTCACTCCTAACTTCAATCCCAAGTATGGCAATTACAAGAATTTTCATTCAAGTCCTGCTCCTGGAATCCTCGGTACTTCACCGCCAAGATCAAACAATTATGGATTTATGTCTCAATCTTGTCAAATATGTGGGAAACACAATCATTTGGCATCAACATGTCGATTCCGAAATACAAACTCTTTACAGGGTTGCCAAATTTGTGGAAAGAACAACCATTTTGCGAATACTTGCAGATATCGAAACTCAGGTGCTCCTTCCGGCTGTACTCTATGTGGAAATCAATATCACAGTGCAGACACATGCTTTCAAAAGACTTCTACTCCTCAACTCAATGCTCTACATGCTGCAACAACTAGTGGTCCATATTCTCCTTTCACAGTGCCATCTGCACCATCCCAGCAACAAGTATGGCTTACTGATTCTGGTGCCAATAATCACATGACCTCAGATTTGAGTAATCTCTCCTTGGCAACTCCATATCCATCACATGAGACAATTCAGACAGCGACTGGTGAAGGTTTAGCAATCTCTCATATTGGTTCTACTCTTCTCAGAACTTCAAAGCAGCCTATTAAACTTACTTCAGTCCTTTATGTACCAAAATTGTCTCAAAATCTGTTGTCTGTGCATAGGATTTGTCTGGATAATAATTGTTGGTTGATTTTTGATGCGTTTTCATTTAAAAAAAAAAGCGTGGATAGTAACATCCTTCGATAAATTCCCAATCCTTTTGAATTGGTCATTTAGCATTGCTGATATTAAGTTGTTAACAAGGAGTTTTTAATTCCTTTTTTTTTTTAAATAAATGTGGCGTTTGGCTTTAAACAAATAGGAAATAAAGGTGTTCCTTCACTATCAGATTACATGCGTATATGAAATGGGGGAGCGGGTGTGTTATCAGACTTGTGAACATTTAATTTAATCTATAATTTTCCAGATGGCCCTTTGGGTCTTTGGAAGAGCTACTGTTGTTTTGATTTGTGCAACCATGAACTGTAGGAGTTCATCAGTTTGTTGGCTCTGCAGCCCTTACCTCACCTACAACTCTGTGTCTTAAAAGTGTAAATGAGAGAATGAAGTAGTTTTGGGTACATTAACGCCATGTTTTGGATTGAGTATGTAGTATGTACGAGCTAAAAGTGTTTTCCGATTATGTCTCGCGGAGAACTTGAAATTACTTATGGGTCATAGAAGCGTTTCTGAAAAAGCACTAGGACAAGCACTTCCAAATACTTTCCCATGAAACACATGGATTAATAAAAATTTCAACATGTTTATAGTTAAAATACTTTTAGCAAAAACGCTTATAAACACAAGTGTTTTTTATATAAGCAATCGCAAACGAAAGCATTCAAAGTTAAAGATATATGTTGTAGTGCATTAGATTGTTCCATTATCTCATCAAGAATGAAACTGAGATATCAGTAAGAATCTTTCTCGTCTGGTTCAAGCATCTTTTAGTTAACTAAAACTTTGTTTATTGTTTCTTAATTACCATCTAATTGTAGTTGAATGATCTTCACTTATCTCCCAAATCTACCAGCTCAGAGTTTCACACTGAAATATAGTATTAATTGATCCAAGTTATGGGCATGTTCAACTATCTGCTTAACGGTTGACAAAACCCCCCCCCCCCCCCCCCATTTTCTTAATATACACACAAAGGACTATGCTCTACTGTTCACATAGCGGGATTATGGACAACATATCAATAGTTATACTGACAACATATTGAAGGAGTAAGATTCTCTCCTCTCCTATTCTCATTCCCTTCCCTCCCCTCCTCACATTTATTGTTTTTTATCTTATTGTCTCTATAAAAATCAATATAAGATATTGACGTGACTAAACCGTAACCGTTCAAATAGGAGGAGAGGGAATGAGATAAAAATTAGGAGAGAAGATAATCCTCCTCCCATATTGAAACGTTACCAACACCTTATTGATGCCATATCCCACCATGTCGAGAGAACAGATGGACGTCCATATCAACACCTCATCGACAATTGTCTATAATAAGAATAGTTTGGATGACATATCGAATATCCCGCTCCATGAATGATGGAACGAAATCCCTTACCTGGCTTCTCTGCCTTCCCACTTCTCGTACACTTCTATCTCCTTCTATTTCTGCGGTTACGGTTAAACCACGTCAATATTTTATATTACTATTATTTTTTGTCTTATTATTTTTATAAAAAAATCAGTATAAAATGTTAACATGGCTTAACTGTGACCGCACAAAATTGGAGAAGATGAGAGTGTATGGAAAATGGAAGGGCAGAAAAGCCGGGTCCAGAAATTTAAGACGGTTCTCTACTATAGCTCTACACATGCAAGTTGCCTGACTTAATGCAGCTCTGGTTTGCAAGGTTTGGTAGGCTCTGCAAAAATTTGCCGACTTACAGTTAACCTAAGTTCTCAATCATAATTCAAAAACCTAAAGTGATCATTGAAGCCACTAACTCTGGCATGTGAGAGTCTGTGACAAAGACTCTTTCAAACTCCAGGCTCTCAGACAATCTCTCTATGATTTCGTAAGCTTCGCATACGTATGGTTAGTAGTTGAAATACACTCTTCTTGGAATTTTTTAGTATGACAACTGTCATTCTGTTTATCTAAGATGGAAATGCTAATGAGGAATTTTAAAATGAGGCCCTACAGATTTCTTAACACGTTACAGTTTAATGCTAACAATGTGCAAAAATATGAAATGTCAAAGAGGCTTACTTTTGAGAGTCTCATTAGATTTCACTCTCAAAAAGTAGTCTACTCAATGGATTACACAATTGGAGCGTGTTTTTGTTAACATGGCTTCTCAAAATGAATTTGACTACCCATTTATCTACTCTACTGAAGATGCTCTAAAGCGATACAAATTTCAGCATGGCAAAACCCAAAACCATGTAATTTTAATTGCATATTTGTTTAATGTTAATCTTTAATCAAGGAGATGGATTATCCAACTTCAACTTCTTGACCAGATTTCCATCTATTCTAACTCTTTATATATTGAAATCTCCCTTGAATAAGACTGTTTAACATAACTATATTGTTGTTCCATTGGTCTACAGAAGTAGTAGGTTTAACATTCTAATATTAAACTAAATTGGTGTCCTTTATCCTATTTTCTAAAGGAAAACTAATGAAAATGACTTAAAATTTTTGAGTTTTAATGATAAGGATAAAGGGTAAAGTGAATAGTACCAGGATTGATTTTTTAGTGTAAAAATATGGTTTTTCGTTAAAGTGAACAGTACCATGAGCTTTTCGTTAAAATTCTCATTTTCTAATCCACTAATCAATAGGATACCAATTAGATTAAATTTTAAATATAACTTAATAATTGTATTGCTTAATCTCAAAACTAACTTTTTTGGAACCAAACTTAAGAAGCTAGATGTGAAGGTAAATATTCTTAAGCTACAAGCGAGTTAAGTTCAACCATTAAATAAGTATAGGTATGCTGTATGCAAGCAATTACCTTCTCATTTCGAGCTTTTGATCATGCAATCTTATACGATGATGATCAGAACTATTTGTTATCTACATCACTATTTAAAGACCATTTTGCAAAAAAAAAAAAAAAACTAAATTCAAAATCGTTTATGCATCTAATGAGACAATTTTTTTCAATTAAACACTAAAATTCCGACAATATTAATTGAACGGTTAAATAATTTTTTTATTTAGGGTTTAATTTGAATGGAGTTGATTTATAAGAGTGATGTTGAAAATAGACGATTTCAATCATAAAAAAACATTAATAAATCATGAAAGGAATGAGAATGTAGAAAAAGAAGATCAGAATAAAAAGGTTGCAACAATAATTTAAAGAACAAAACTTAAGATGAGAACAGAAAAAATGCTATTATGCTAGCCATGTAAATTGAAATTATAAAAAGAAAATTCGAACTGTGATAAAAAAAAATAAAAACACAAAACACACTACTCTGCTAAATTTGACTACAATACCAAAACACATTCTTAAAAAACAACACACAATACACAAGAAAACCCCAGTTATTTCCATATTTTCCTTACACAAGAAATATTCGATTATCTTCAAAGAGGAATTGAACCAAACCCCAGTTATTTTCACATTTTCCTTACACAAGAAATGTTCGATTCTTTTCAAAGATGAATTAAACCACGCTATTGAAAGGTTCAATTCTCACTCACCCTTTTAAAGTAAATAATATCGTTTATTTTAAAATATAAAAAAATACACAAGAAAACCACAGAAATTTTTACATTTTCCTAACTACAAAAATAATAAACAAAAACGAAGTAGTTTTACTTTTGCCCCAGAAAGTGTTGCCATGACTGGTCAAACAAACAGCTCACGCAGCTTATAGACCAAGATTAGGTCAATCCTTCACAGAAGTCAAACACTAAACAAGACCCAAAACTTCCAGAAAAAAAGTACCTTAATTAAGCCTACTCATGTCCACCACCGCCACAACCCAATCCCTCAAAAACCGATCGACCCAAAATTCCTGAAACTGATAGCTCTGCCGCCCCCGCCACCGCAGTCTCCTCCTTGGGTATGGGCGGTAATGGCAAGCACAGGTGGAAGATCACCTTCTACCGCTCCAATTCCAGCTCCAAGAATCCCCCGAAGGAGCTGTTGTGCCCCATTTCCAGGTCCTTAATGTCCGACCCTGTCGTCGTCTCTTCGGGTCAGACCTTCGAGCGCCTCTCCGTCCAACTATGCCGCGAATTGAGCTTCTCCCCCAAGCTCGAAGACGGGACCCGACCCGATTTCTCCACCATGATTCCCAATTTAGCCATCAAGTCCACCATCCGGAACTGGTGCGACCACAACAACGCCCAGTACCCGCAGGCACCCGATTCAATCTCCCTCGATAAGGCCATACGGGCGGTGATGGAGGAGGATAGGGAAGACCCTGGAATTAGAGTTTCGGAGCGGGAGCTGCTGAGGGGGATGGCGGAGAAACCGCCGGTTAGATTCTTGCACGCGGCGACCGAGTTGGGCCGCCGAGTCGACCATTTCTACTCGAGCTCGTCGGAGGAGTCAGTGGTCATTCCGTCGGTGAGTCCACCTATTCCTCTCCCGTTCGCGACTCGGCCGTCGTGTTATTCCTCGGCGTCTTCTTCCGAAATCACCGCCGAGCTCGAAACATTAAACCCTAATTCCTCGTCTCCGGAATGCAAGGAGGAAGATCAATTGATGACGAAGCTGAGAAGCCCCGAGGTAATCGACCAGGAGGAAGGAGTAATTTTACTCCGGAAGCTCACGAGGACGAAGGAGGAGCTTAGGATTTCGCTCTGCACTCCCCGGCTGCTCTCCGCCGTCCTGTCGCTGATTGTGTCGCGATACAGCACCGTGCAACAAAACGCCGTCGCTTCGCTGGTTAACTTGTCTCTGGAGAAGCCCAACAAGGTGAAGATCGTACGGTCAGGATTCGTCCCGTATTTAGTGGATGTATTGAAGGGAGGATCCAGTGAGTCGCAGGAGCACGCCGCCGGCGCGCTCTTCAGCTTGGCGTTGGAGGAAGACAACAAGATTGCGATCGGCGTGCTCGGCGCGTTGCCACCGCTGATGCACGCGCTCGTGAGGGCGGAGAGTGAGCGGACGCGCCACGACTCGGCGTTGACGCTCTATCACTTGACACTGGTGGAGAGCAACCGAGTCAGACTCGTTAAGCAACACAACGCGGTGCCGACTCTGTTGACCTTGGCCAAGTCTCCGGCGTCGGCGGGCCGAGCTCTACTGATTCTGTGCAATCTAGCGAGCTGCAACGAGGGCAGATCCGCCATGCTCGACGCCAACGCGGTGCAGTGCTTGGTGGGGATGCTGAGGAGGCGGGGAGACTTGGACTCCGAGTCCACTCGGGAGAACTGCGTGGCGGCGCTCTACGTGCTGAGTCACGGGTCGATGAGATTTCGCGGGCTGGCGAGGGAGGCCAATGCGGTGGAGGTGTTGAGTGAGATCGAGAAGAGTGGAAGCGAGCGGGCGAGAGAGAAGGCGAAGCGGCTGTTGATGGTGATGAGAGGGGGGGAGGATGAGTCGAATTTGGACTCGGTGTTGGACTCGGGTGCAGGAGCCGGACTCGGTCCGACTCGGTACCGAGTTGGGAGGAACTTGCATACAGCCACCTCAACTACGTTTTAATTAAATTTTATTAATTTTATCTTTTTTCATTATTACAGAAAATGGGTTTTTTTTGTATTCTTCAGAGTGGGTGTAAATTATTATTTCAGGAAAATGTAATTGCTGCTGAGTTGACAAGGTTGAGTCATGACTCGTTGCTGAGTTTGGATGTGTGGTGGCATACGGCGTCAGCGGCGGTGGCCGGTGTAATTATTGGCGGGGGATGGTCTTGTCTCCTTTATTTTTGTGTTGTCTTTTTTGCTTTTTTGTTCAGGATAATTATATTTTAGTGTTAATAGGTGTCTGTAAGTAAGATTTTATTAAGGATTTTGGAATGTTAGATTGGCTTCAATAAAGATTGATTGATAAGAACAATTTAGAATTTTGCCTTTTTGTGGCTTGTGGCCAATTGTTTACTAGAAATTATAGTGTGTATTTCATTGATCTTTCCAAACAAATCCAGAGGTGCCGATTGGGTATATTGCTCTAGTGTCTATGAAATTAATTTGGAGTGAATTTACATAAATACACAATTACTGTAAACCATTATACGTCTATCACACGCACAAAACTATAAATGTTGCTCATAGAAATCGGTCACAAAGAACGACAGACGCAGCAAAATATGCGTCGACGATGACCACAACAGTCATCATCGAACAACGAAGCCGTGTAAAGTTATTACAAAAGCGAGACCACGCGAAGTGATTGCTGAAAAAGACAGAACACCATTCTCAATGTCAAAGTGCGACCATAACACTCGATGGGCGAGACGACAAAACTACACCATCCGAGTTGTTGAAAAAGACGAAACACCAATCTCAATGCCAAAGTACGACCATAACACTCGATGGGCGAGACGACAAAACTACACCGAGAAGGGAAACACTGGTCGGCTCATTCTAGTGGAGGACGCTCTGACCAAATCAATCTGCACTATCGCCATTCGCCACTCTAGTTGGATCCGGAGCATTCGCGCTTAAGGGACATAGTGAAGTCGCCATAACTGAAAGGCAACTAGAGGGAGCTGCCGAGGCTCCAAGCCATAGCAAGAACTGCCGCCTAGTTGATTGCAATTTCTTGGCGAGGGTGGCATTCCATTTTCTTGGCTGAGGATTGTAGTTGTGCATTGCAAAAGATAAGGCAAACAATTTGGGAACGTTTTCTCAAATGTGCCAAAAAGAAGAGAATATTAGATTGTAGTTTAGTTTCTTTGGATTGTATGGTTGCAAATGTGCCGAAAACATATTGTTCTTGTTAACACTAAAAAAATATATTTTTATTATTGTCAACTCGATATTGTGGGAGAACGTTGTATATATGCGTGGAAACTCGCCTCACGACTTAATAAATTTTATTGTGCTAGTCTTCCAGCAGCCTAGAAGAATTGTATAAATTGGTGCAATTTCGCTTGGTAGCCGATTACTCTTTTTATGATGAATGGAAGAAATGAAAGCTAGGAAAAGAAAAAAAAGATTATTATGCGAGAAATATTGTATGAACATTTCACTTCGTAACTGATTAACTTTTTAACATGGAGGAAAGAAATAAAAAAAAATAGAATTAGTAATTGGCAAAAAGATTGTATGTCTATGATGCAACTCAGTGGAGGCATTCATGTTGCTTGTTAACTTGTAAGAAATAAGCATGTTCATATTTATTTATTTTTCAGTAGCCTGGGACCAATTAATAGTTAATAAAATAAACAACGAAGATTGATTTTAAAAAATCGAATGGTGAAATTTGTTTTGTACTTCAAACTACTTAATAGGCTGGATTACGAGAACAAACAAACTTAGGTTTATGGATTCGATAGTTTTGCTCTTGTCCCTTGGCATCTTGTCTTGCATGGTGGTTGGTGTTGGAAACGTGGTGATGATGGGGTGTGTGTTGATGCCTAGTAGATTGCTTAACAATGAAATTTGTTTAATTAGTAGTTTCTAAACCCTAATATATTATTGCAAGAAATGAAGAAAAAGAGCTTTCGGGTTTGGACTATACTGGCCCTCTATTGCTTGTCAAAGAATTACTTTTTGTCTTATCAATTTCGTTTGTTGTTAACTGTTTTTTTTTTTTACCAAACAAATAGTAAAATTGCCACGATATTTCCCCTCTCCCTTCCGAAGGAGGACTGGTCCTTCCAATTCACATCCCCTCTCCATTTTGGCTTCTCGTCTTTCAGTTTGATTTTCAAGTTTACGCAACCTTTTAAAGTTCGTCAATTTACACTATTGTCAAATTTATATCATGTTCAGTTAGTATTCTTCACTTAAATTAACAAACATCACCCTTATTTGAACAGAAAAAAATGATTGATTTGATAGTATGGAAGCAAATTTCCAATTCGAATTGAATTGACAAAAACCTACCCACATTAAAACAAATGAAGTTAGATTAACATTGGTGTAGTCAGAAATACTGTAGGAAGTAATAAGAGTATGGTGAGAATTGAGGAGTTAACTCTAGCGTCCAGGTTCGTTAAACCTGTTAGCATTACCTAGTTTGCACACCGATGAAATTCCCCTGAGATTCCTAAAATATGCTTTGGAAAGTCTTGCCATGCTAAGATATTGATAGGCAAACCCATTACATATCAGAATGATTTGCTTATGTCACATGGTGATCAACTGTGATGAATTGAACTCAGAGGCCTGTTGAGTGTGAGCTTATGGGACCATCGTAGAAAACATGGCCCATTAGCTCATTAGGATTTGACTAATAAGCCACATATTTCGTCAAGTGCAGAGTAATCATATTTGATAAGTTGTATACCGAACGTATTCGTATTGATCAATATATTTTATGTTCCCACAGCTAGTATGTGAAAAACTAAAACACTGTACTAAGTTTATGAGCATTTCTATTGCATGTTCTAGTTGATGATAAAATATGAAGAAAACTAATTAAAAGGGTTCGAAAACTTTGAGTTTTAATGATAAGGACAAAATAAAGGGTAAAGTGAATAGTACTAGGTTTGACTTTTTAGTGTAAAAATATGATTTTTCGTTAAAATGAACAGTACTGTGGGTTTTTCGTTAAAATTCTTTAAAAATATGACTATGACGTCTCTAGAAAGGGGTTGAGAATCTTTGTTTGGTCAAAAAGAATGTCTGCACGTGATTTTTCTTTCGTCAATTGCACATTACATTGTTTATGGCCCTAAGAGTGTAAGACACGTAAAAGATAAGATATGGATCTTTTTGTTTTAATAGAAGTCAATGGATTTGATTCCACTAAAATGTTGGTCAGTTTCTGACTATTAGGGTTCGTTTGGCCTTTCCTAGTCATTAATTCAGGGTCAGAGACTAACATAAATAAAATACAAAAAATGGGTTTAGTTTGTGAATTGACTATACATTGGGGTTGAGGTTTTCAATGTTAAGGGTGTTTTTTTTTGTTTTGTTTTGTTTTTTTTAAAGAAAGGCTTAGGGTGTCTTGCTTAAAAAAAGGATCAGTTGTAGTTTTGGCAGCCCCTTTTTTAGGGTCGAAAAAATTCATAGAGGTATTTTAGTCTTTTTCTGATCAATATTGTGTTATTAATCAGTGCCAGGAATCAACCTCATGCTCTATCGTGTGGAATACAACTTTGAAATTCGTCACAAATCACGGAGCCACCCCGTGGTGGTTAACAGCTAAACAATTATTGATTTAGTGAATTTTTGTCATGGATACTCCTTGTTGGAGAAACAAAAATGAATCATTACTTTAGTTTTCTCAAGTAAAGACGTACTATACACAACCAAGTACTTCCTTATTAGATAGAAATACGGTTTAATGATATTCTTTTGTACTTGTACAAGTCGTGAAAGTGTGGGGCTTCAAAAAGCCGTTCACCATGCCAGTTATAATAGATTTTGTTTTATTTGTAGTTTGAGCATTATTTGTGAATTTTGTTTTGTTAAATAGCCTTTCACCCTCTTTTAGTTGATAAAGAATATTCTATTAATATGTAATTTGGATTTAGATAAAAGAAGAATTAACCAAAAAAAAGGTTCAAATATCTTTAAATTTAGGTTTTAAATTGTTGATTACAAGTGTTTGAATACGAATTATAATAGATTTTGCACGAAAAAAATATATTTTGAAAAATATAAATATGATAGTTTGTTGTGGCACATCTATAGCAAATACCTTTTGTTGTGGAGGTTAGCAGCGAAAAACATTGTCGCTAAAGATCTTCGGAAAACGTAGGAAACCCTAAAATGGTCATTAAATATAGGAACGTCGTAAAACATTGTAAATCGCCGATAAAAGTTACAAATCGTCATTTAAACTAAAAATCTATGCTACTTTCTGCTAATTGAAGTGTTTTTCCTTCCGTTTTTCAGTAGGGACTTAATTCTACTTCTTACAATTACTACAAACAGTTTAGAGAACCAAGAACTACGAATTGTTTTATTAGTTGTTCAAATTATATCTCTGTTACGATAAACATGTAAATCTCGATAATATCTTATACAACAAACATGAACCCACCACCTAACTGGTTTCACTTATTATGATTATATCTTTCTTTATGCTTACCAGTTTGTCGTCGTGTTATGTTAATCTACGAACTATCACGATTACTTTGCTGTCCAATTCCGATTACTCAATTTGTTAATTTAGTTCGAACTAGAAAATGTGTGCCCGTACGTTGTTGCGGGACTTGAATGCATCACTTTGAACTGCATGAATAAGATACATTTTACCTTAATGAAGAGAGGGATAGATAAGTGAATTGATACGTACTTATTACATCAATTACTATGACTAAATGGTGCATCAATTCTATCATTATGCAATAAAAAAACATAGGGCTAACGAATGTGATCAATCATTCTAACATTCTTCCTAGGTTATCCAATCTAAATGACAAAAATGGCTAATTTCATTGACCAATTAACCAAAGTAGCTAACACTTCCTAAAGAGATATTCTTCATGCTTCACATCTCTTAACTGGAGTTGTACTAGAATTCTAGCATAGTATCCCAAATGCTATTGAATTGGATGATGAAAATGCCGAATTTCTAAATAGCTCATCATATACTTGTGATTTGTGAATGAAGGTTTTGTATTCATGAATAACGATCATATGCTTGACAATTATCGTGCTAAGTAATTACCAATAATTACCAATCACATAGTTAAAATCCAGGCACAAAAGCTTTAGAAAGATAAATAAAAAATCCATATAACTAAATAGGCTTTGAATATGCTATCAGGGCAGATGATTATATACCTAAAAATGACAACAAACCAGCTTGGTCCTCCCACAACCCGACTTTCTGAAATTTCCAAAGAAAATAAATCCATTAGCAATTAAGAGAAATTTGAGATGTATACAAATCAAAAAGCAAAGGAGCAGAATTTTCAAACCTAATTACACCAGAATCTCAAAACAACCGATGCCCCGGAAATAGCCATGCCCTACTGCTTCTCCTCGTTCCCAGTTTGCCCTGAAATGGGGGTTTGACTCATAGTTTGCTCTAGAATGGGAGTTTGACTTATAGTTTGATCTGCAATGGGAGTTTGAGTTATAGTTTGCTCTACAATGGAAGTTTGAATCTTGACTGAATAAAATTATTGATCGAAATCGTTCTATTTATTAATGCTTGTTCAGAGATATAATCATACCAAATAGAAAGACTCAATCCATTGCTAACATCAACAACCCTCATTTCCTAACAAAAAGAACTTAGCTCAATATATTTCTTAGGAAACGATTCTTCGTCGCTGCGAACCATGAACTACGCAACCGAAACAGAACCAAATTAAATAAGAGCACTTTGAGTAAAGAAAACAAAGTTAAATATGTTTTCCATGCAAAGAATCTTTTCACTCTCCGTTCAACACTTTTGATACATTTTATTTAAAATGGTTTCTGGAATCGATTATCTCACAGGGTATTCTAACTCTCTTTTTCATTCATTTCACGCAAACCAATCATACATTTAAAATAGGGCTTGAATAGCCTAATGTAAACTACACGAAAAAAAGATTTAGAACTTGGTCTAGCGGCTGAAAAGAATTTGTGCCTCCAAATACTAATTCTTACCCATAACCTAGAATTTAAAATTAGCATTTTGTGGCATTAGGATGTGAAAACCGAAGAGGCAGGAGGCAGCAATGGTACCAAATTACAATTCTAAATCTAGTAATAGAATCCGGTTGATAATTAACCCAGAATATAAAATCTAAATAAGTTAAGAGCAAAAATCATCTCAAATCTTTGCTTCTCTTGTACTTTGGTATTGTGGAGTTGATTTGTAAAAGGTAGATAAAGTCCTGAAAATCGAGAATGAAAAGCATTCTTTCAGTTAACCAAAAGGCATTCATAAACGAAGTGAGACAT
Source organism: Malus sylvestris (assembly GCF_916048215.2). Taxonomy (NCBI): domain Eukaryota; kingdom Viridiplantae; phylum Streptophyta; class Magnoliopsida; order Rosales; family Rosaceae; genus Malus; species Malus sylvestris. The sequence goes on along the minus strand of NC_062273.1, from coordinate 25,657,548 downwards.
GTAAACAAAAAATAAATCTTGGAAAGTAGACATAAACAAACCTCAATCACAATTACTTTAATACATTTGGATACAAAGGAAAATTGAATTTATTAAATGTTGATATAAAGAAAATTAACTAATGCAGGAAGAACATTTGTGCCTCAATGGCGTGAGAAGTACTCAAAACAAACTTTGTGATGTGCAAACAGAAAATGATCATGCTCTCCAACCTAGTGCAGGAAAAACATTTGAATTCTTCCATGATATCCATGTTTTGCACATTTAAATATTTATTTACCAATTGAGGGGCGCCCACCCACCCCTTCTCCCCCACTCGGAAAATTTACCTAAAAGCCACATTAATCACCACAGTTTAAGAATCTAGATTATACATTTTTCAAAAAAAAAAAAAGAATCAGCCTTCAATTATTAGCCTAAATATTGATTTGAAAACACAATGTAGCAAAAGAGTTGTTCATTAGCTCATTTTGGATTATAGGAAGTCCATTCAAAGAACTGAAAAAGCATAAATGAAAATGTTGATGCACAAAATTGGGTCGGGTTTACGTTGGTTCAAGATCGACTCGATTTTGTCCATCAACATTTGGGACTATCTGTGGGAATTGACACGAAAAGCTATGTCGGTTCTCTCTACTTCTACATCTCACCACAGTAAAACCCTCACAACCTCCACCGTGAATCTGCAAAAACCCAAGAACCAAACACCTACAAAGTCACTGCAAAACTCATGTCTTCCGCTCCAGCTCCTGATCACGACAGTAGCAATGGAAACACGACAGAAACTCGCTCTCTTCTCTCTCTCATGGTCTCACCCGGAATCACAGCACGAGGCCGATCTCCGTCGTCGAGCAGGCCAAGACAAGTTTGAGAACTAGGAGCTCTTCCTCTAGTTTCCTGTGAAGGGGATCAGAGTCGGATGTACCAAGCTCCAGCTTCATTTACTTCGATGTCAGCGTCGTCGACGAGCAGTTCCCTTCGTTTTCTCGAAACGCCGCTACCACGAGTGAAATTGGGGGACTCGAACTGTCATCACCACTCAACCTAGAGACGCCAGCGTTGAAAACTGGCTAAAGGCATTTCTCTGAAACTGCCGCATAACCACTGCTTGGAAACCCACGAAGAAGCTAAGTCTACTTCTAATTCACCAACTTGTTTATTATTTTATTAGTTACATGAATGCGACACTAACTTTTACTAATATATATAGCTCTCTATATTCTCCTCTGCCAAAATTACAAACACACTGCAAGTTTTTAAAAACAAACTGTATCCACCCAATTTCATCTGCCAAAAGAAAAAAAATCACCTTTACTTTTCCTTTTCAACAAACATCATTATGTTTCTCAATATCATCTATTTAATATTTTATTATTATTATTTTATGATATTTGTTACAAGATGTCGACCACCTCCTTTTAAAATAACATAGCTTTAATCATTTTTTAATATTATATTTATTATTTAAATGCTGGGATAAACTTTAGTGACTCATGGCACACTACACAATGCAAGTATACAGATTTATGTTTATTTAAAGATTTTATTATGATGATAATCTTTTGTCGCATCATTACTACTATGCCAACACAGGCTGCTAATACCACATAGCCTGTGCGTCCATGCTTGTCATCATAATACGACTCTATCATGATTATTCCCCAAGTAGGAAGTCTAATACATCACATATTTTCACTTTTCACTATTAGGGCACGGTCCACACTCCATAATACAAAGTTACATATATATACACATACTTTATGACACGCTCCGATCCAAGAATCAAGAATCAAGGCGTGCTCCCGGGCCGGGATGTGACACTTTATCCCTATAGTCATCATGTGTAAGACTATTATACTCATTGTTTTCCATTACTTTTCACTAGTGACATATATTTAGCCCAAGTACTTGTGCAATATTTATTCACTACCTAGTGTCATGTGATTGCCCTTAACAATGTCATATATGATACAAATCATTTACCACACATCTTAATAAATTATTTATGTGTAGTAGGCACAAATTGGCAATTTGATTTATAACTTTGTTGATTGATTTATTAATTATGCATTAATGTATTTATTGTCATGAATTATTGAGCAACTAGCTATAACAATCAACATTGTTGTTGATTAAAGAAGCCTACCGACACTATTGATCAGCCTATAGATCACTGAGCCACATGCTTATGGTGACAAAGATTTAGTCTGAACGATGATCTCTTGTCTGATTAAACACCCACTTGCTCGGACACCCGCTCATTTGGACACATATGTGCTTAGACACCCATTCGTTCGGGCACTTACGAGATTGGACACCCTTGAGCTCGAACCCCAACTCACGAACCCAATTTGTGGACCCAGCTCACGGACCCTACAAATGACCCCGACTCAAAAACCCGACTTGTGGACCCAAGAGTTAACTCATAATGAGCGCACGCTGACGTCGAGTGCATACTCGCAACGAGGAACACCACGAGCCAAGCCACCTTGCAACGAGCTGGAAAACAAACGCATAAGAACACAAAGATATATCCTGGTTCACCTCAAGTTAAGGCTACGTCCACACTGGTGTTGATTCCGTTTCAGTATGTAAATTAATGCTGAATATACATGAAGGCTATAAAGGCAGTGTTTGCTCTCTTTGCTATTCTGTTTGCTCTCCTGTTTTCCCTGTCTATTTCCCCGCTTGTCCAGTCTGAGGAAGCCCTTTTATAGAATAAGGGTTTCCTCCCCTCTTACATGAATCATGGGCTAAGTAATGAAGCCCAAATACTGAGGCCCAATATATAGTACAACAGAAGTCCCCTAAGTCTTCAGTCAAAATAGTCTTTTGGCTGGAGGCTTCAAATCCAATCCATATGCGAGCCGAAGTGACTAGATGTCCAGAACTAATACTTGACATGAGACGTTGCTTAACGTGGAGCAATACTCAACTAGAGGTAGCACACGTTGTGAGGCAGCTCAGCTAGAGGCAATGCTCGCAACGAGGCGGTTACTCTGCCAGAGGCGGTGCTCATTATGAGGTGGTTCGACTTGTAGCGTTCTTCATTATGAGTATGCACTTGACGTCAGCGTGAGCTCATTATGAGTTAATTCTCGACATGACTCAGATCCGCTTGTTGGGTTCGTATATGGGTCTATGTGTCGGGTGAATCTTTTGGCTGGAGACTTCAAAACCAATCCATGTGCAGGCCGAAGTAACTAGATGTTGTCCTGAACCAGTACTCAACATGAGGCAATGCTCAACGTAAAGTAATATTCAGCTAGAGGTATCACACGTTGCGAAGCTGCTTGGCTAGAGGCAATGCTCGCGGCGAGGTGGTTGCACGGCTGGAGGCAGTGCTTGTTGCAAGGCGGCTCGGCTCGTGGCGTTCCTCATTGTGAGTATGCACTCGACGTCAGCGTGCGCTCATTATGACTCAACTTTTGGGTCCACAAGTCGAGTCTTTAAGTCAGGACCATCTGTAAGGTCCGTGAGTTGGGTCCACAAATTGGGTTCGTGAGTTGAGTCCACAAATTGGGTCCGTGAGTTGGGATTCGAGCTCAAGAGTGTCTAATCTCGTAAGTGCCCGAACGAATGGGTGTCCAAGCTCGCGGGTGTCCAAGCACATAGGTATCCAAATGAGCAAGTGTCTGAGCAAGTGGGTGTCCGGTCAGACAATAGATCACCAGTCAAACTAAATCTTTGTCACCAGAAGCATGTGGCTCAATGATCTATAGCCTGATCAATAGTGTCAATAGGCTTTTTTAATCAACAACAATGTTGATCGATAGAGCTAGTTGCTCAATCATTACTGACAATAAATAATAGTATAAGCATGAATGCATAATTAATAAATCAATTGTCAAAGTTATAAATCAAATTACCAGTTTGTGCCTACTACAAAAATAATTTATTAAGTTATGTGGTAAATGATTTGTATCATATATGCCCTTATTAAGGGCAATCACATGACACTAGGCAGTGAATAAATATTGCATAAGTACTTGGGCTAAATATATGTCACTAGTGAAAAATAATGGAAAACAATCTGAGCATAATAATTTTATACATGATGACTATAGGGATAAAGTATATGTGTATATATATGTAACTTTGTATTATGGAATGCGGACTATGCCCTAATAATGAAAAGTGAAAATATGTGATATATCAGACTTCCTACTTGGGGAATAATCATGATAAAGTCGTATTATGATGACAAGCATGGACGCACAAGGTATGTGGTATTAGCAGCATGTGTTGGCATAGTAGTAATGATAAGACAAAAGAGTATTATCATAATAAAATATTTAAATAAATATAAATCTGTATACTTGCATTGTGTAGTGTGCTCTAAGTCATTAAAGTTCATTCCAACATTTAAATAATGAATATAATATTAAAAAATGATTAAAGCTATGTTATTTTAAAAGGAGGTGGCACACCTTGTAACAAATATCATAAAATAATAATAATAAAATATTAAATAGATGATATTGAGAAACATAATAACATTTGCTGAAAAGGAAAAGTAAATGTGTTTTTTTTCTTTTGACAGATGGACTTGGGTGGATACAATTTGTCTTTGAAAACTTGCATTGTGCTTATAATTTTGACAGAGAATAATGCAGAGCCATATATATATTAGTGAAAGTTAGTGCCTCACTCATGTAACAAACATAATAATAAAATATTAAATAATAAACAAGTTGGTGAATTAGAAGAAGACTTAGCTTCTCTGTGGGTTTTTCAAGCAGTGGTTATGCGGCAGTTTCAGAGAAATGCCTCCGACCAATTTTCAACGCTGGCGTCTCTAGGTTTAGTGGTGATGACAATTCGAGTCCCTCGATTCTACTGGTGGTAGTGACGTTTCGAGTAGATGAAGGGAACTGCTTGTCGACGACGCCGACATTAAGGTAAATGAAGTCAGAGCTTGGTACATTAACTCTGATCCCCTTCATAGGAAACCAGAGGAAGAGCTCATGGTTCTCAAACTTATCTTTTGGCAAATGGAATTGGGTGGATACAGTTTGTCTTTGAAAACTTGCAATGTGCTTGTAATTTTGAAAGAGGAAAATGCAGAGAACTATATATATATATATATATATATGTATATATTAGTGCAAGTTAGTGCCGCACTCATGTAACAAACATAATAATAAAATATTAAATAATAAACAAGTTGGTGAATTAGAAGAAGACTTAGCTTCTTTGTGGGTTTTCCAAGCAGTGGTTATGCGGTAGTTTCAGAGAAATGCCTCCGGCCAGTTTTCAGCGCTGGCGTCTCTAGGTTGAGTGGTGATGACAGTTCGAGTCCCCCGATTCCACTCGTGGTAGCGACGTTTCGAGTAGACGAAGGGAACTGCTAGTCGACGACGTCGACATCAAAGTAAATGAAGTTGGAGCTTGGTACATTGACTCTGATCCCTTTCACAGGAAACCAGAGGAAGAGCTTCTGGTTCTTAAACTTGTCTTGGCCTGCTCGACGGCGGAGATCGACCTCGTGCTGTAATCCCGGGTGAGACCATGAGAGAGAAGAGAGCGAGTTTCTGTCGTGTTTCCATCGCTGCTATCGTGACTGAGAGCTGGAGCGGAAGACATGGGTTTTGCAGTGACTCTGCAGGTGTTTGGTTCTTGGGTTTCTGAAGATTCACGGTGGAGGTTGTGAGGGTTTCACGATAGTGAGATGTAAAAGTAGAGAGAACCAACATAGCTTTCATGTCGATTCCTAGAGACGGCGCCAAATATTGATGCACAAAATCGGATCAATCTTGGACCAACGTAAATCCGACCGTGAATCACACAAACGCACAAGAACACAAAGATATATCGTGGTTCACCTCAAGTTGAGGTACATCCACACTAGTGTTGATTTCGTTTCACTATGTAAATGAATGTTGAATATACATGGAGGCTATAGAGGCAGTGTTTGCTTTCTTTGCTATTTTGTTTGCTCTCCCGTTTTCCCTCTGTCTGTTTCCCCCCTCTCGTCCAGTATGAGGGAGCCCTTTTATAAAATAAGGGTTTCCTCCCCTCTTACTTGAATCATGGGCTAAGTAATGAAGCCCAAATACTGAGGCCAAATATATGGTACAACATAAACTATTCAAGAACCAACCTTTTTTGGAAACCACTGGTTCTAGTCCTATGATCTTTGATTCATTTAGCGAGAACCAAATTAATCTGCAATAAAAAGAAACATGTTTGTTAAATCAACTCAGAAATCAAAACTAATATAGACTGACAGTGAAAAAAAGGTATTCGCACACACATAATGCAATACACACGTGTAATATAAACTTTAGTAAAATACTTTGATGCCATGTGGATCATTGACTGTTCCCTTGAGCCACAATTTTATTTGAATTAATGTACTAAAGATTAATGCTATTTACATTGAAAACGTTGAGTAGATTGTTATATCAAAAGATTTGACCACACAGGTATGCCATGCGGGTTTGGATCGATATTAATACACTTACAAAAAATTATGAAATATTGATTGGTTTATTAATTACGTTAATGAAGATTCTTGTAATATTGTTTTGTTACGTCAGTTTATTACTTAACATTAGTAGTTAAATTTAAGTACATAATGTTATATGATAAAATGATTTAAACTTAACGTTATTGGTAACAACATACTAAGTTTCAAAAAACAACATCGAACTTAACTAAGTTTGATGTGAGGATTATGTTGAATTTAAATCATGGATCTCTGCTCTAATCTATGCATGACACATAGCATACACATTTTAAAACAAACAATAACAATCACAAACGAACCAACATAGTGATGGCATAAAAATCTCAAGCATGTGACATCATCTGTCAATGAACAAAAATCAGATGTCTCATGTATTGTAGAGGAATAGATAACTGAGAATTTCATTCACAGAGTCACCACCACAACAACAAAGAATAGAAGCATGAACAAAAACATGCAAAACACATAGAGTGTGTTTTTTGCAGAGAGGTTGTAACACTAAAAAAGCAGCAGATCAGGAGGAAAAAGAGAAATGGAGAGCAAGGTGGTAGCCAAAAGAGAAAACCAGAGTTATTAATAGGGGTGTGTGGATAGGGATGTGATATCCACACACCCCATTTTACTGCTCACCTTTTTAATTTTCGGCCGTCAGATCGGATGAATTGAAGAAAATCAACGGACATAAATTATCAAGGGGTGTGTGAGAAGTAAAAAAGGATGTGTGGATAGCACCCCTATTAATATCTTCTTAGCTCTCCTAATTTAATAATTTGGACTCAAAATAAATTCTATCAGATGTCTTTCCGAATCCATGTTTTGAGAAAGATGGTATTGTCCAAGGAGAGCCGGACTTTTCCTTTCTAAAAAAAGAAGGCAACAGCAATCATGAATAAAAGTGGGTAGAGAATATAAAATTCTACTTGTCTTTTTTTATGGCTTTGTGGATTTGGCAAATGGGTTTTTGTTTTTGTTTTTGTTCAAGGCAATGGATGGCAGCAGGAAAGGGGGAGAGCAGACAGGCATCAGGAAAGCAAGAAATAATCAAATTGGACTCGAACTTACCAATTTTTTATTCAAATAAACTAAAAAAAGAAGTTGGAACCAAACTAACCTCCGTTTTCTATATGCAGCAAACTGCATCTTATTTTTGCCTTCGTTAGCAACATACCGTTGGCTCTGTACACACCAAAAAAACACAGTAAACACCTCATTCATTACTAATAGCCATTTCAATTAATTTATTATTTAGACAAATTTTTCAACGATTCCGAACTCAGACAAAAATTGCAAGAGAAAATTGAGATTATATGCAATTGTATGTCAAATAACCTGAAAAATACCATATATCCAATATTAAGTGCATACACCTATAAACTAATTTTTTATTCCATTATTTTCAGATAACTTTTCAGGCAATAATTTCAGGCACTTTCCAATTCTCATCTAGCATGATAAAGACCATGGATAATTTATTGTGTCCATTTTCCTGCCATCTTAAGTGACCAGAAACTAAAAATTTCTCATCAAATGTGTTAATGCTGCAATATATAGGATGACAGAGAAACTTCCAGTGAAGATTGGTTGACGAAATCGACAGTGTCACTACGCGCCTTTGGAAAGATGTCTTTTCTGGAAACCCTATCAAAGTGTTTAGGATCTGAAAACTTGTAATCGATTATAGTGTGCCTAAAATCAAACAATGACCTTCACAAAAACTAACTCAAAAACCCTAAATCCATAAACCAGAAATTCACATAATAAAAAAACCCTAATTCACAAATTACCTAGTGTTTTCAACCGCGATGTTCACATAATAAAAAAAAAACCCTAATTCACAAATTACCTAGTGTTTTCGACAGCAGTGATGTGGCGGCGATGGTCACGACAGCAGTGATGGGGTGACAGTGGTGAATCGTGAAGGTCTGAGCTGCATAACAGCGATCGCATGAAACCACGACCACCTTCTCAAATTCTAAAATATCCATCAAATTAGAATGAGAGGAAATCAAATTTGACAAAACAAAAATATAAACTCCACTAATACAAATAAGAAATACATAGGGTTACGAAACACATAGCATGGTTTAGACAACCAATTTGATTTAACCACAAAATGTAATAGCAACCTATTACAATAACATTTATAGCCATTCCATATTGTAAGCACCCCTTTCCTAAACTATGTATATATACATTTTTAGCTTGAAAAAAAATAGCAATCCTCGGTTTTAACCAAATTTTTGAACCACATACGTTGAGTAGGACTCAATAGTGGTTCATAATTATAGACTGAAACGCACAATTACTGAGTTGAAACAAAACAATATTGATTAGTTATTGGTAGTGGAGTTAAACTCTGTTCTCTGTCCGGAGATAATTCGAGAGACAGAAGCTAATTTCAGAGTTCGTTCTTCTCCATGTGAATACCAGATTAGTGTGGTTTCATCCTCTAAGATACGAAAAATGAAGTCATTCAAGCGGTTAAGATATCTAGTGCAGATCGTGGAGATGCATAGCAGGAAGAAGATGTAAGATAAAAAACTTATTAGTATGAAATGAATCCAATATCCTAGTGTAAAGGAAAATTACTCACAGTAGAAATTTTGAAATGGATGAAGTTTTGGCTTCCCTTTCCAGCTATACTTGATTAAGTGGGAACCTTTTTTTAATGCAATCAGTGCCTTCATGAGAGAGAGAGAGAGAGAGAGAGAGAGAGAGAGAGAGAGAGAGAGGAATATTAGCTGAAAAGTATTGCCAAATCACACGAGATCAAAATCTTAAATATATATATGTTTAACCATATCAAACATCATTTGCTGGATTCTACCCAGAGAAAATCACTTCAAAAAGTGGTGGCCATTCTAACAAAACGAACTCAATTAACCCAACATCTTAGTAAGTTATTAATCAGAAGTATTAAAGGATACAGAGCAGATTAATGCATAGCAGTTATGCATGCAAGGAATACATAATGGTTTCTTCTTACACTCTTTGCAGCGAACTTGAGCCATTTGGTTAACTAATGACATAAACATAAATTTTTATAACAGTATTAGCCTGCTTCTTCGTCGAAACCGACTTCACAAACACCTTCTTTTGTTTTCAAATTTTCAGAAACACAACAATCAACTACGTTTCTGAGAAAATTAACAAACAAAAAAAAAACCTGTTTAATTCAGTTTTCTCAACAACCAAACAGAACCTAAAAATTTCAAGCTTACATTTTTTTAAGCGAGCCATGGACATCGTTTGCAATTTCAGCTCCGTAGCTTTGTGATTAATACTGCAAAAAATTAGAACAAAAACATTATACGCATTTAGAGTAGAGAGAGAGAGAGTGAATTTATGCTAGGGATTCGTCAGATAATTAAAACTAAATGAAAAATTAAACAAAATTACTTTGGGTGTTTAGGGTTTTTGGGGAGCTCTATCTCTGTGTGAGGTTTTAGACGAAGGAAGGTGATGACTGAACGCGCAAGGCAAATTAGGTTTGTTTATTAGCGCATGCGAACCGTCTAATCATACTAAGGAAATCAAGATGTATCCAAAACACAGACAGTCAAACTGGAATGCGCAGGGAGAAGCGGAAGAAGAAAACGAAAGAGGGGGTAGTCGATAGCTTACCCGACACTGGTCGTGGTCGGAGTTGACAGAAATCAACGAAGCCTGTGCGATTTCATCGTTGTGAGCTGTGAGAGAGAATACGATGGGTCACATCACGATTTTATCACCTGAAGGTCCACTCTTCCAAGTTAGAAAACATAAAAATTAAAATTCAAGAACAATAAACTAACAGAAACAAATTACAGATGAGGAAACAATTAAATTACCTAAACAAAAATCCATGATTATTCCATGAGTGCTGATTCTATGGGTTTTGAAGGGGGAAAGTTTTTTTATTTGAGATGGAGGTTGTTCGATCTGGGGATTTCAGGTGAGCAGATTGAAACTGAGGGAGAGAGAAGGAGAGTGATGAAGAGAATGGGATCTGAGGGAGAGAGAGGGGAGGAAGAGAATGGTACAGTGACGATCGCACCTGCCTTTCCACGATCATCAACACGCGGCATCAAGATCAGCGGCAAGAGAGACAGTGGCAACTACGTAAATAAACTGAAGTGTGGTTCAAAACACTGTTCATTTGAACAGTGCGATTTTCCCACATTCTTTAGACTAAAGTAATGTACACGTACGGAACATAACCCAATTTTGTTAAGTACTTTCCTTGGGTCATACCCAAAGGGCTTTTGCTTCCCTCAAATCTGCTTTTCCAACGTGGGAAGATGTAAGGCTTTTTTATTCTTTTGAGGTTTTGATGGTTTTGGATTTGGGAACCAGATCTCCTCCTGATCTATAAAATTTGAGCTCACTAATTAATGAATTCAAATCGTTAAAATTTGATCCAAAAACTACAAATAGGGGGAATTATAATAATTGTAGCCGTTAGATCAAATTTTAACGGTCCGGATTCATTGATTAGTGGGCTCAATTTTGATGGATCCAGAGGGGATCCGGTTCCTTGGATTTGTGGGTATGATTACATTGGGGAAATTATGGTTGGATTGCATTATTTTGGAGCCAATAATAGATGGTTATCTTCGCTCCAGTTAATTTTCTCTTCTTTTGGTTTATTGGGTTCGGAGACTTTTGCTCAGAAGTGCTTTTATTGTAAACATGTCGAAATATTCATTAAAAGTGCCAATACTACCTTGAAAATGTATTGGGAAGTGTTTCTTAGAAAAACAGTTTGAAGTGTTTTTTAAAGAAGCAGTCGGTGCTTATCAAAAAGCGCTTAATATGACTCATAAACATTTATACTTTTTTTTACCAAACCCAGTTAGAAGCGTTTTTGGTCATTGGCCAGTACAAAAGCTCCCACCCTTAAACTGGTTTCCTTAAGAAAACTAATGAAAAGGGTTTGAAAACTTTGATTTTTAACGATAAGGACAAAATAAAGGGTAAAGTGAATAGTATCAGGTTTGACTTTTTAGTGTAAAAATGTGATTTTTCGTTAAAGTGAACAATACTGTGGCCTTTTCGTTAAAACTCTCTAATTTCATCTACTTTGAAGCATTATAAACTTCCTTAAGTGGGTTTTATCATCTGAGATTATTTCTGTCTTGGTTGGTTCACCATTTCAAAATTTCGAATTATTTTGTTTGTTGTAAATTGGAATTAGACTTGCATTTTGCACTGGTTTTGAATTAAGTGCTTCGTTTTTCTAATCAAAGTTCTTACTGCTGATTCAAACTCCAGACTCCATAGCGAATACCATAAGATATGGAGGCTTAGCCCGGACAAAAGCTTCTTGTATTAACAACATGCTGAGGTGTTTATTGGGAGGGCACACGTGTGATGCGATTAATCCAATTATAAATTAATTTTCTTAAATATTGTATTAAAAACGAGTTAAACGCATTACATGTGTGCCCTCTTCTGTTGTAGCCAAAAGAAAGCAAAAAAAAAAAAAAAACAGAGAAAAGAAAGACAAATCCTGATGTTTGAGCATTTTTTTCCTAAAAAAACTCCACAACGACAAGCCACTTGAAGTGGTAGACGAACAGCTCTCGACATCGGCACCAGTGACCAGACGATCAGACCCATTAATCTAAGCATGCAGCTGACATGAAGTTTACTCTCCGTATGTGACATGCGCTGTCCAAAATTTCTGTTTTGTTCTCAAACGCTTTTGCCATGAAGTTCATCCTACACCTAACAATCACAATCATTTTACAAACAGTTTGAAAATGAATAGTTTGTGTTATTTGAAAATTTAAAGGTTAGATACATGGGCATCAGGTTTCATGTCTAATTTCCAAACGGTTCATAATATAAGATCCAAACTAAAATATTGGAGGAAACTAAACTTTTGGAGGAAGGACCAAGCTCCGAAATGATTTGTTCCATTTCATTTCATTTACCCTGCCATGCAATAAATGATTCGTAACTTTGATATAAGAAGCTAAAACCTTTGAAAGAAGACGTAACATGCTAGCAAAAATTTAACCTGGTTAGTAATTTGATTTGTAAAAAGAAAATGAACCCACAAATCTGTCGAGCTTGGTTCCCTGTAAATTTGTAATTGCAAATTATTAGGGACCCTTGCGATGTGGACGAGAGAAGGATATGATTTTGTATCTAGAGGGAAAATAATTTTAAAGATGATTTTTTTTTTTGGAATTGTTTTTACTTTTCTTGCTTTTTTCCGAAAATAATTTTAAAGGATATGGTTTCGGCCGTTGTACGGGGCGCAGGGTCACAATGACCATTCTTTGAGTTTTGGATGTGTTTCACTCCATCAACCATGTCAGGTTTTGTTTACCTAAGCCATCACAACCGGCGCAGGGTTACAATTACCATTCTTTGATTCTTGGACATGTTTCACTCCGTTGAACATCTTAGGTTTGTTGGGTTTTTAACAGCCCATGATTAGTTTTCCCAAGTCTATTGGGAATTAATAGTCTTAGAGGATTAAATTGTTTTCCCAATTAGAGTTGTTTACCCAGTTGGGGTTAGTTTTTCAATTGGAGTAGGATTCATAAATAAATTCCAATTAGGATTAATAATCCTTATTGAAGAAGACTTTTATTATGTCCATATAAAGGGGCTATTGTACTAGTTTTGAGGAGGGAGCAAAACAACAAATTGTATACCACTCAAGGGATTAGAGTGAGAGAATATTGTAAAGTGTGTGTTAGAAAAAAGAAAAAAGATAGTGTATTTCTTGTTCTTGTTATTTCAGGTTTTTCGTCAAGTCTTAGTTCTAGAGATTTGGCAAGATTATTGGTTGTACTCATAATTGATATAGTAAAAGATTGTTGTTGCTGTCCCGTGGACGTAGTCACATATTGCCGAATCACGTAAATTTGTGGTGTTATTTATCTTGGTTATTTGTTTTTCGATTTCCGAAGTTTGTTCTTGTTTTTTCCATTCTTAAACGTGATATTCTCAACAAGTGGTATTAGAGCCAAGTTCGGCTGATATCCGTTTAGAATGGAGGGTTCAATTATGATGAAACTCACCCGCTCCAACTGGGTTATGTGGAAATCAAGAATGGAGGACATGCTTTATTGAAAAGATCTCCATGAGCCAATTGAAGGTGTTAAGAGCAAGCCAGAAAATAAGTCTAATGCCAATTGGACCAAGATGAATCGTAAAACTATTGGTACAATTAGACAATGGGTGGATGAGAGCATCTATCACCATGTGTCTAAAGAAACTGATGCGCAAGCTCTTTGGAAGAAGTTAGAATCCCTCTTTGAGAAGAAGATCGCTGCCAAGAAAGCATTCCTTATCAAAGAGCTTGTCAACATGAAGTATGCGAAAGATGTTAGTGTAACCGAGCACTCGAACAACTTTTAGAACGTGATCAATCAGGTAGCCACTGTGGGTTTGAATATTGAAGAATAGCTACTAGCACTTTTATTGCAAGGATCCTTGCCAGATAGTTGGGAAACCTTCGTCGTAACTGTAAGCAATTCGACTTCTAATGGTATACTATCTATGAATGCCGTTAAGGATAGCATGTTTAATGAAGAAACAAGGAGAAAAGCTTCAGGTGCAGGCGCTAGACAACTATTTGTCACATAGAAAAGAGGTAAAAATTATGGTGAGACGAGATTCAATGGCAACTACCACTATTGTGGGAAAAAGGGTCACATGAAGAAGCATTGTCGTAAATGGAAAAATGAACAAAAGGATGGGAACAATATTGCAAGTGTTGTGACTTACGATGAAGAGCTTTTTTAATGCAGATGATTGATGGTTTTCTGGCAAATAAGTCTATAATTGCCTTTGCCAATGACGATGGGTGTTGTGATCAAGGGGAGCCTGGTCAAGAGAAATCTAATCAAGAGGGTCTTGGTTAATTAGTAGTTTGATCAAGGGGAGCTTGGTTATGGGTAATTCGATCAAGGGGAGTTTGGTCATGAAAAGTTCGATCAATGGGAGTTTGGTCAAGATGAGCAATCCTATTATGGTATACCTTCCTCATGGTCTGGAGGGGGAGATTGTTGGGTTTTTTTCCAGCCCATGATTAGTTGTCCTAAGTCTATTGGGAATTAGTAGTCTTAGAGGATTAAATTGTTTTCCCAATTGGGGTTAGTTTCTCAATTGGAGTAGGATTCATAACTATATTCCAATTAGGATTAATAATCTTCATTGAAGAATATGTCTATATAAAGGGGTTATTGTACTAGTTTTGAGGAGGGAGCAAAACAATAAATTGTATACCACTCAAGGGATTAGAGTGAGAAAATATTGTAAAGTGTGTGCAAGAGAAAAGAAAAAAGATAGTGTATTTCTTGTTCTTGTTCTTTCAGGTTTTTCGTCAAGTTCTAGTTCTAGAGATTTGGCAAGATTATTGGTTGTACTCATTATTTATATTATGAAAGATTATTGCTGATGTCCCGTGGACGTATGCACATATTGCCGAATCACGTAAATTCTTGGTGTTATTTATCTTGGTTATTTGTTTTTTGATTTCCGGAGTTTGTTCTTGTTTTTCCCATTATTAAACGCGATATTCTCAACAAGGTTACGGTTCTCCATAGATGGGATTTTGCTCCGGAAAATAGTTCAGAACTGAACCTGCTCCGTGGTCGAGCATCTTGCGAGAAGCCGGAAACTTCTTGTCCTCCTCTTCCTGACCGGTCATAGGGTCACAATGACCATTTTTGAGTCTTGGATGTGTTTCACTCTGTCGACCATGTCAGGTTCTGCTTCCTGAGGTATATGAGTTGTCACAGCGGGCGCAGGGTCACCATAACCATTCTTTGAGTCTTCCTACTTTGTAAAACGAATCACTCGGTCGATCATCTAAGTTATGGTTCTGCGTTAATTGGATTTTGCTCCGGAAAATGGTTCAGAACTTACCCAACTTCGTCGTCGTCGAGCATCTTGCAGGGCTAGAAGCTTCTTAGCCTCTTCTTTCTAAGTCATGTCACCATTGTAGTGTTTCATCTCGCTAGAGACAAAGGGGTTTCAAAAGATTCTTGGAAATCAATAGGGCAGAAAAAGGCAATTTGGAATTCAATGCGAGGGAGAGGCTGAAAGGTCGCGCGAGTTATATTGTGGGTCATTTTAACAATAAATGACTATAAAATAAAAATAAATAGTTAGTAAAAAAAATTTCTATTTTTTCTGAATTGTTTTTACTTTTCTTCTAATTTTTTAAGGCTCAGATATGTGTTTTATTTATGAAAAAAAAAATACAATTCCTCTATTTTTATGAACTTATTAATTTTTATTTTTTTTCTAGCTTTTGTTGGTTAATTTACAGAATAATTGGGTTGATTTTGGTTGGGTTGCGGCCCCATATTACTGTGTAGCAATTTTGGCCCCATATTTTTTAATAATGCAATTAAAAAAGCAATTTTGCCCATTATTATAACCATCATCAGTTTTTAATTTAAATGAATGCTTAGACTATCTTCAACTTTTTGGTTAAAATGTAGAATTTTTAACCCATAAAATTTAGGTTTTAACTCAGAAATATGTTTTCTACTCCAACCCTGATGGGTTCAATTTTTAGTTCGAGATCATTAAAAAATGAATTTAGAATTCTTTAAGTAACATTTAAAAAAAAATATGTAGACTATCCTAATTTAATTTTATGAACATTTTAACCTAAAAATATTTAGATTTCAATAAACATTGTAAAATCACTAAACTGACACCATGAAACTTGTGGAACACTATGAAAGAATATGAAACACATTAAAGATTTTTTTTTAATAATTATTTGAACCGTTGGATTTAAATTTGAACCGTTAGATCTTTTTCTTTACCATTAGATTTGATCATATTAGATCTTAACCGTTGAATTCAAAGATATTGTAAATATAAAACTAAAAAAAGATACACATATATGATGGGCCAACCCACTAACCCGGGGGGAATTCTGGGCTAAATTTGCTCCAAAAATGAGTTTTAGGTTAAAACTCATATTTGGCCTAAAGGTTTGAGCAAGTTAGGGTAAATTTAGAACCTAAAATTTAAGTTTTACTCCAAAGATTGAAGTAAGTCTTAATGTATCCTCCATTTAAAACATCCGATAAAATTGCAACTATACAAAGATGAATGCTCACTACATCAAACCAACCGTTTAAATTTTGTCATGAATATTTGAATATCCCACTGAGTACGTAGGGGATTATTTGTCTACAGAATATTTGTGAACTTTTTATATGTGATATTTTTCAGAAAAATTTCTAGATCCGTGACTAGTGATTCGTAATACAACAATAAAATAGGATACATATGTTATTATGTTGCATGAATGATTAATCAAGGAGCCTCTTTCAAGGAGGGCATGAATTGTAAAAAGTAAAAACAAACATTAAAGTTTTCAATGTAACTGCAGGTGATGTTATAATTTCACACATATTATAATACGTGTTACAATATTAATCATGTTATATACGGATTAGGATTTTCTCTCATCCTCTTTTCATCATTTCCTCTCACATTTTTTTATTTTGTCTTTCTTTTACTATAAAAAATTAATATAAGATATTAACGTGATTTAACCGTGATCGTTCAAATGAAAAAAAAAAACAGAAAGAGGAAAAAAATAGAAAATCCTACTCTGTCGTACACTTACGCTTTGATTGACTCGTAACCGGTCCAAGGATCAATCATTCTGAGTATAAGTTTCATTTTCTGAATGTAATAGTGAATTTCAATCATTGCATCTATCCCATAGGTTACGAATTAAGGATTTGAATTTTACACATCTTAATTAATTTCTCATACACATCTCTTTATTTCTAACCATCAAATTGAATGTATCATACAAAAACAACACATATGATTAAACAATGATGTGTAAGAAGCTAAAAAAATGTGTGTTTATCATTTCCTTATGAAATAGTTACAATCCAAATGGCAAGTGCCTTGTAACTCGTTTATAGCATTCGCTCATGTACTCGAGATTTTGTGTTCGAATTTTCCTTTAAAAAATTTACAATTCACATGTTTGGAACTACTGTTATGTACAAATGGAGAGATTTTTCAGTGTTATCCCGTGTTACTATATAAATAATGTAATATATGTATTAAAATGTTAATAACTTAAAAAATAAAATTTCGCATTACTTATATATTAAAAACACATAATATATAACTCATTTCATTTCAATCCAATGAAAAATTTCCCGTACAAATGGACTGGGGTGGGGTCCCAAACAATAAGAAGAGAAGAACGGAAATTATTTTCCTGCATCGTCTTTCCCTTTTCTTGGTTGGACGTATTCCCAAATACGAGCAAATATAAACCTTTCCTGTCGTAAACCCTTCACCAAACATCTCCAACATTCCACTCTCCCAACCAACCGTCTTCCCGCCATTTTCTCCGTCATAAACCGCCCAAATTCTCACCGGGAAACGAAACTCTAGCTCCAGTCTCTCATATTCAGACTGCCGGGTTGTCATCGGAGCTTCGGCGGCCTCCGATGGTGACTTCCCGAGAAGTCCTGGAGATTGTCTTCAAGTTCTCCTCGGATAAAGCCAAGACTCGAGAAGTATCTATCTTCTACCGCCTTCTCTCACACCCATTTGTCTTTACCATCTGTTTGGTTACCGGGAAAATGCAGTCGTATGAAAAGAAAATCAAATTGTGAAAACGGGTAGTAATTACTTTCAGGAACCTGAAGAACTGTATGACTTAATAACCAAGAGGATCGTCTATTCTGATTAGTTATGATGATTCGACTTGTAGAAAAATATTTGAAGTTTTTGAAAGTTGAACGGAAGCTTAAAGTCCGCTCAATTTCCCAAAAGTTAGCTTAAACTCCGAGTTCAATCGGGTCAAAAGGTTATAAACTCCGAGTTTAATCTCCGAAAAATGTGAATGGGTTTGCGAAGCTGGAAATTTCTGATTCTCCCACCAACCTGAAAGGGGCGAAAGGCTTAAAAATTGACTCTTGCACGTGACGTTTCCGGCAAGGCCGCCCAAATTTTAAACCATAGAGCACCCTCAGCAAGTGCCGCGTACGGTGTATGCCTCCCTCTCTGCCTCCATCAATGGTGTTCGTAATGAGGAAGCGCCCAGGTCGGGTACAAATATTGACCAAGGTTTGTAATTAATGGGGAAAATTTCACAAGTGTTGGGCGGGGTAATTTCTTTTCTCGACTCCCTGAATGCTATACCGCTCCAAGCACTCTTTCTTCCGAAACTTGTTCTACTGAAGGCGGGAAAACTCCCACCAAATTCTTACCCAATAAAAATCAAGTTTCTCGGCTAACAATATCTTCGCCGACAAAATATTTGTTGGCCATAACCTTAAGTCGTCGGGAGAAGTTCTTACCAAAACCTTAACCTTGGTGTTCGTATTTAGCCAACAAACCAAAAAAATTGTCGGGTAAAAACTTTTTTGCCTACAAAATAAATTTTGTGGCTCAAAATTCGTCGGCAAAATTAGATTTTCTAGTAGTGTGGATTGTAAGGTTCAGGTGATCACGTAGACCGTAACTGTTGAATTGTAATAGTGAATATATGTAACTGTAGGGTTCGTGTATCTGCCGGTCTGCAAATCTACGGATCATGTTCATCTTCATGTTCTGTTTCTGGGGATCTTGTAAGGCATCATATTAATATTCTAATGAGAGATTCAGTTGTTGCGGTTACATTTCATTCCGTAAATGATTCGTAATTTTGCTATCATCACCATAATACATAAAAATTTATATAATATGACAATTGAATCACAAGAAAATCCGTCTCTTTAATTCTCTGCCGAATTCAATTCATGGCCATTGACAACCCTTGGCGATAATCTTCTTCTTCAACATCATCTAATTAATTAAGCTTTAATCGAGTTAAAAGCATCACACCTGTGCCTGACCTCTCCTTTACGTCCAGTCTTAACTCCATGATGGCTAAGCTTCTCCATAGCATGAGCAAAAGCCTTGAAAAAAGCACCCTGGTCCGTCGAGTACAACTCCACAAAAGGCCTCGTCCTCGGGTCCTTAACAAGTACATGGTCCGATGCCAACAACCCCAAACCCCTCTTCAGATTCTGATAATACATGTTATCGAACTTGCCGGGTGTGATCACATCGTTGAAGGCAGACATGGCAATGTTCGTTTTGTAGTCTGCACAAATTTTCTTCAGCCCTTGAGCATAGTTTGGGTACATGTCAGGATCTGTTGGTGTAGTTTTGTTGTAATTGAAAATCCGGTCGGCGAATTCTTTGCAATGAGCGAATCCAATTGTGTGTGCACCGGACAAAGCCACCATTTCTTGGAGTGTGAAGCCCTTTGTACCGAAGAATTTGATCATGTCATCTAGGGTTTGGTTGCTTCTTGGGAGATTTCCTTCCACCAGTGAAGCTTTGGAAACCTGTCCGTCTTTCCGTCCCAATCGGACTTTGTAGAACGGACCGCCGACCATCGTGACCAGGTTGCGTGTGGCTAAGGTGAGGATGTCGGAGCAAGAAACAATGCCTGGGCAGGATAGCTCGAGGGCGGTCTTGGCTCTTGCCACGAGGTCAAAGGCGTCTGCCGAGAGGGATTGGTTGATGTCGGCATCACGCTCTGCTGTGTTAACGTAGTTGGAGGAGATGAGGATGGAAGCGTCGCAGCCTTCGACCATGCAGTCGTGGAAGAAGAGACGAAGAGTGCCAGCCGCGGTGGTGGGACTGGCGATTTGTTTTGAAGTCACAGTGTCACGGACAATGCTTTCGAAGTCAGGGCATGTTTTTTTGTAGTAGTCGATGGAGAGCTTAGATTCGGATAATGGAATGGCGAGGAAGAGAAGGAAAAGAATTGGAAGAGCCATGGATTGAGACATAGGTGGCTAGAGCGAGAAAAATGATTTGGTGTGTTGTTAATAATGTTATAGAAAATCAAACATGGCTAGGAGAAAAGTAAAACAATTTTGAAGAACTTTGATAGAAACTTGTTTTGTTTTGGTGAATGAATGGAGAACTACAAATAAGGCTGGAAATTTATACGTAATAGTAGAACAGTTCTATGAGCCGTGTAAAACTGACTAACAAGTAACAACTTTGAGTTCGACAGTTCTTAACCGAATAGAAGCATCGATTGCTGAAAATTAAGCAACTTATCAGTTAGAACGACTACTCGGTTTAGCTGACAATAGCTCGCCTTTTATAGCCTTACAATCAATTAGATTCAGTTTTATTCAAACCCTAAAATGCTTCCCGCAATCCCCATCCAACTTTTGTTCCCTAAAGTTTCCATTTTCCCTTGGAAATCAAAAGCTCACACATAGCAATGGCAAGCATGACTTGTGAAATGGGTGATAGCTAGCCAGCTATGTGTCTTGTGTTTTGATGTTCCGACTTCAGCAAGATGACTTTCCGGCGCTGGACACCACTGTACATATCACCATGCATAAATAGATGCGATTCTTTTGAAGCTCAAATCTTTAATATGCAGGTGTTTGAGGTTGCACAGGCGTATTGGGTTTCTGTAAGTACACATATCAAGCTGTTTTATATTCCTTAAGATTCTTACAAAAGAAAAATTGTTATTTCTGAGGGATGCATGGAAAATTCATTATTTGGTATTTAAACCGAAAAAACTTTTGATGTTTCCCTG
Source organism: Malus sylvestris (assembly GCF_916048215.2). NCBI lineage: Eukaryota > Viridiplantae > Streptophyta > Magnoliopsida > Rosales > Rosaceae > Malus > Malus sylvestris. The sequence goes on along the minus strand of NC_062273.1, from coordinate 25,636,513 downwards.
CATGCCTCTCTGTAGATTTGATCTCAAAGGCGTTTTCCTGATAATTATTTGACCCTAACGAACAATTATTAACGTTTGAGGTGAAATTATTGTCGATTAATCAAGGTTTTAAAAGACATTAGGCGCTAGTTGGTCGGTGGGTTGGGGCCTAGTGCTTAGGCGGACTAAACGGATTTAAGTAAATCTATTATATTTCATGTAAATAAGCATCTCTTTATGCTTAAGATATATATAATTGCATCATAAACTACAAAATAGAATAACATATATTTTAAAGTATTTGAACATAATGAAAACATGGGGAACAAATATATAATGTTTGTTTGTTTAAGCATTCAACAAGTCTATTACAATTTTTTGAAAAATAAAATAAAATGCAAAATGAAAGTTATTTATTTTCTATCTAAGTGAGTCGCAATCTAGGCGGGTATCGGTGGGCTAGGCGGTCTAGGCGGGTGCCTCAGTGGGTCTAAGCGTCATTTCTTAATTTTCAAACGCCTAGGCATTAATCGGGGTGGTGGTCAGCCGACTAGCACCTAGGCGGCGCTAGGCGGGGATTTTTAGAACAGTGCGATTAATATGAGAGATCTGGATTCTAGTACTACACAACCTATAATTGAAGGGGTCCCCATTTTATTAAAAAATGTGGATTAATTTTGGGACTCGCTCCACATCGAACTTCAATGATCCGCACATTTGTTTTTTAAGTCTCGATTCATAGATCACCCTTAAAAAAAGTCAATTCAATCCGAAACCATTTGCCTATTTAATTATCATGATGAAATTAAATGTTTTCTTAGAACAAAGTGTTTGGCAATTTCTTTGAACTCAATTAGATGCCTCAAATATTATCGATTTGCCTAATATTTTGCAAGGATGATCTATGAGGTGCAATTTGAAAAATAGACTGTTCGGATCGTTAAAGTTGGATGTGGTGTGAACTCCACAACTAAGCCATATTTTTATAATAAAAAAAAATGGGGACCCATTCCCTTAAAATTAAATACCTCTTATTATAACAAACTTATTGTAAGGCTTAACACACTTCCTTACCCTTTTAATGTAAATACTATTGTCTTTAAAAACAAATAAAAAATCATCACAACTCCTCGAAAGCTATCTCAAAAATCACACTGTAATGTATAAATACTCAAATATCATATAATCTTGAACTTATGTACCATCATCATCACCACCATCATCATCATGTCACATATCGAACCAAATAAGAAAAGAATGAAAAATAAAATAAAAACAGAAAGATTTGTAAAAACTCTCTCTCTTTTTACCCTAGCGATGAATTAATCCATGGCCAAATGAAAACCAATAATAACAATCATCTCTTCTCATTTCATCATCATCATCATCATCATCATCATCATCTTCTTCTTCTTCATCTCTCATCCTTCATTATAATCTAAGCCTGAAGCAAGTTAAACGCGTCGCACCTGCGCCTCACCTCTCCCTGATGCCCGGTCTTAATCTCATGATGTCCAAGCTTCTCCATTGCATGAGAAAAAGCCTTGAAAAACTCCGCCTGGTCAGTAGAGTACAACTCCACAAAAGGCTTCGTCCTCGGGTCCTTAGCAAGTGCATGGTCCGATGCCAGCAGCCCCAAGCCCCTCTTTAGATTCTGATAGTACATGTTATCGAATTTTCCAGGTGTAATCACGTCGTTAAAGGCAGCCATGGCGGGGTTAGTTGTGTAGTTACCGCATGTCATCTTCAAGGCTTCGGCGTATTTAGGGTTGATTTCTGGGTCTGTTGGAGTAGTTTTGCTGTAATGGAAAAGCCTGTCAGTGAACTCCTTGCAATGAGAGAATCCAATTGTGTGTCCACCAGTTAAGGCAACCATTTCTTCAATTGTGAAACCCCTAGCGGCGAAGAATTTGATGAGCTCATCCACGGTTTGGTTTGCTCTTGGCAAGTTTCCCTCAACCTTGGACGCAAGGGAAACCTGTCCATCTTTTCGTCCCAACCGGACGGAGTAGAAAGGTCCACCAACCATCGTGACAAGGTCACGTGTGGCCTCGGCGAGAATGTCTGCGCACGAGACAATCCCTGGGCAGGTGAGCTCCAGGGCGGTCTTGGCACGGACTACCACCTCAAAACCATCACCTGCTAGGGATTCGTTGATCTCAGCATCGCGCTCAGCCTTGTTGAGATGGTTGGAGGCAATGAGGACGGAGCCGTCACAACCCTCAACTAAGCAGTCGTGGACGAAGAGGCGGAGAGTGCCTGCGGCGGTGGTGGGTTGGGCGGCTTGCTTTTGGGACGCGGTGTCTCTGACAATCTTCTGAAAGTCTGGACAAGTTTGCTTGTAGTAATCTTTGGTGAGCTTCGATTCGGAGAAGGGAATGGAGAAGAAGAGAAGAAGAAGTATGGCAATAGCCATGTTATTGGAAAGAGAGACAGATAATGATGATGATGATGATGATGGTAGCTAGAGGAAGATCAGGGCTTAGGGTGAGACCTGCTTCTTCCCCTGAGATCTTTCCTCAATGGAAGTTGGAAAGAGAAGGCAAATTAAGTAATAGGTTTGAGAAAAAAAGACGACAGGGGAAGAAGGTGGAGTGAGTGTTTGATATGTGGATGGGAGTAGTTTTAGGGGATTTGATGTATTGGTACTATTTCTGCATGGAATTTTCGTGGATTTAAGTGTGCATTTGTGGTTTTTGGTCTGCTATTTTTGCATTGCATATAGTTTTGGTGTCTTTGTTTGAGCGAGGAGTGCGTTGGACCTGAGAGAACAGCCATGCAATTGATCGTAGAGTCATGCATGCAGCTTCCAATTGATTGTTGTCAAGATTGTATCGGTATAACAGAAATGGAAATTCAACTTCCAACTGCCCTACAGTTTAATTAATGAACAATATAATAAAAACTCTCTACTTTAATTATAATTTATAGATTATATGATATGACAGTTGATAATTGAATTTCTTTTTAAATAATGAAAGAAGGAACACATGTTTTATTGTTTAATGCACTGTTATTTAATTTTTCTTGGACTTCTGTAAACAAAATAAACGTCTCATCTTTTGATTGAGCCAAATCACAAAAATGAATATATTAAGGGAACCTTGTCCCATTGGTTTTGGACATAGGGTTAACAAAAAAAAAAGTTTTTAGTGGTACTTTTTTTCAATTATCAAGAAAAAAATTATAACTAAACTAATAACTAGTTAATAATAGTTATTTATTTTGGACTTGGACTCAGAAGTGTGGGTTATTCACATATCTATTTTTACCTTTCATATACTCTTATTAATTTTTGTCAATTCATTCAATTTAACAGTCCAAAATTAAGAGAATAAAGAGAAATAAAAATCAATGTGCGGATAACGCCATCTAATTTAGAATTAACATAACTAGCGCAATAACTATCTGGTGACCCAAAAATAAGTGAAAGGGTGTTCGGTTTGAATTAGTGGTCCAAATAGAGTCCAAACACAATCTTGATCACATTCACATTTTAATATTTTATAGTGCATCCTTATCAATATCAACAAAAGAAAATAAAAACTCAAATCATAGAAAATACAAGGATGACACTGTGTTGACCAATCATCTAATCCCATTTGCACACGTACATCAACATCCACCAATCATCTAATTCCTTCTAATATAATTTAATTTAAATTATAACATGCTCTTTAGTTAATTTTATTTTTCTTACAGTTACCTGGCGCCTGCAGTACCAACCAGACAAGCTAATTGGCAAATCGCAGAATAACCCGCCTTCCTCAGTCCTCTGATTCTTCTCTGTCCATCTCTGATACGAATCCCAATCCAATTGACGCAATAGCCATGTTGCCGCGCAAATGCGCGACATGGGTTCTTCTCTTCTTTCTGATCTCTCCCACCCTCATAAACTTATCGACCTCCGCATCGCCGTCCGATCCCCGTTGGGCAGCTAAGAAGCGACGCCTCAGAGATAAAGTCCGTAAGATGTAAGTAAACTCGAAATTCACCTCCACCCGCTCGGTTTCTCAGCTGAAGTTTCCGTTTTTCTTCAATATTTGTAAATTTAGCTTAATGGGTATCCGTCATTTTGCTCCCCAATCAGGGGTTTTTAGCTGGACTTTGTGCTATTGCTGATTTGGGTTTGTTTTGGTTGATTCTGTTTGTAAATTTTGTGTTTTAGTTCGAAAAAAATGTAGGAGTTTTGGTTTTAGGTGATGAGATTGTAGAAAGAGTTTATTTTTGTATTAATTTTGAAAAAATATGGATATTTGTCAAAGTGGAATGGCATGCTTGGATGGAATTGGTAAATCAAATACTGATGGAAATGTAAATTTGAGATCTTGAAGTATGGGGCTTTGGGGAACTAGACATTTCCAGTTGTTACAGTTTTGACGATATGGGCTAAAGGCAATTTTCTTAAGAAAATGAAACAGAACAACCCTAAGACTATTAATTGGTTTAGTATGACTTTCGCATTTTTTTTTGCACTTTTTGAAGTAAAGAAATCACATTTTATGACTTGCGGATTCGTTTTGCACCGGCCAACCGGAAACCCCTGTAAAATATAATCTGGTCTTTGGGAACGTCTATGTTTGTTTGTGGAAGTACTTGAAGGGTTCTTACAGTAAAGTTGTTTCCCTGCTTTCAGGTTTTATCATGCATACGACAATTACATGATCCATGCATTTCCGGTAAGTTTTTTGTTCATTATTTCTTCTAGGTTTTGGTCGCACTTGGTGCGATGGCAAGTGCCTTCGCCCATGAGCGGTAGGTCTCGGGTTCGAGATTTGGCAGCAGCCTCTCCATAAATGGGGGTAAGGCTAGCCGACATTCACCTCTCCCAGACCCTGCGTAAAGCGAGAGCCTTATGCACTGGGTACGACCTTTATTTCTTCTAGGTTTTGCACCTCCGTTCGTATGATATTAAAACTGCATTCTTTGCAGCATGATGAGCTAAAGCCACTGAGTAAAAGTTTCACCGACTCTCTTAGTGAACTTGGAAATCTGAAGGTAACTATATTTTTAGATAAAATGAATTATGATTAGTTGCAATTTTCAAAAGTAAATTGAAGTGCTTTCTTTCCCTATTTCAGCTTGAACACTTACCACAAGGCTACAGTGGATCGGCTCTGAGTCTTATAGAATCATTGTCCAGGTTTGAGATGAACCGATTATGTCATAGATACTCTTCTATAATCTGAATTTATATGCCTTCAGTTTTTGCAATATTATGCTGAACTCTGGTACTTTCTTCATAATGATTCATATAATTTTGTTGTCACTCTGATGTAAAATTGTCTCGCAGCCTTGTCATTATGGGAAACAACACTGAATTTGAAAGCGCAATTATTTGGCTTTCTGACAATTTGAAGTTCAATGTTGATGCGAGGGTAAATCTTTTTGAGGTATATATTGAATAGCTTGTGGAAAAGCTTAATTTAGTTCAGTTATGCTGATTCTAGAACTTTATTATTGTCATACCTTTTAGATTGTTCAAAATGGGATGCAGTTTCTGGATTTAGATATTATTTTGAATGTTATTCAAGAGCAATATATTGTCGTCTAGTTTTGTTCTTTATGTATTTAATTGGTTCTCTTTTCCACGTGATTGCTATTTTGTAGTGCAACATAAGAGTGCTTGGAGGACTTGTTTCTGCTCATTTACTTGCAAGTGATTCTTCAAACAGGCTGGGTCAAGGAGTTTACAAGAATCAGCTGCTTACTTTGGCCGAGGACTTAGGGAAACGCTTCCTACCTGCATTTAACACGCCGACGGGGTTGCCGTATGCATGGATTAACTTAAAGGTACTACCTGTGACATGCTGAGCTCCAATATTTGATTACATTGTGATTTTTGGGACGTAAGCATGATATGATTCTTTCTATATCATTATTGTCAGTCTAAACATATAGTTGGGTGCACCTGTGACTTGCAAAAAATTTCAAGACTTCACCTTTCAAGTTTCAAAATATATGAAAATGTTTTGGTGGTTTTGTTTGTAAGAAGGATATATGACTCTGCATCAATGCGAAATTCTGTGGACAGTATGGAGTGATGGAGAATGAGACTACTGAAACAAGCACTTCAGGATGTGGTGAGGGGCTTTCTTTTCCTGTATTCAGATGAGGACACCAATAAATGTGACGTTCCTGAATCTCCTGATTTTCTGTATGAATTCAGGTTCCCTAATTCTGGAAATGGGAGCATTGTCCCGATTGACTGGAGACCCCAAATACGAATCTGCAGCTTTACGTGCTCTTCGTAAATTATGGGGCATGCGTAGTTCCTTGAATCTACTTGGTACAACGCTGGATGTATCAACTGGGGAATGGCTTGAGTACTCATCTGGGATTGGAGCTGGTAGGTTTGGTCAGGGCTTTGGGGTCTTTAATGTACTACATTATATGTTTTGTTACGTAGTTTATTGGGTTTCCCAAATCGACACGTGCCAATATTTCCTTGTGTGATGGGCTCCAGGCCATCAGAAACCATTCCCTTGATGGATCTTGAGCGTGTAGACTTTTAGTTTCTGATGTTGGATTCTATGTTTCTTCATTTAGGGGTTGATTCATTTTATGAGTATCTATTTAAGGCCCACATCCTTTTCGGAAAGGAGGAGTTCTGGAGAATGTTTCATTCTGCTTATATTGCTGTGCAGAAATATTTCAGACATGGTCCATGGTACAGCACTTCCTCCTAGCCTTGTTGAATGCCTTATTTCAAATTATTATTGGTACTTTTCAAGTGTTGAAAGTTTGGATTCTAGCTGTAAGTTTAAATTGTGACGAGCAGGCTGCAAAGTTATTTTGATAAAGCATGTTACTGTAATTAGGTACCACGAAGCTGATATGAGGACAGGAAAAGCAACTTATTGGCAGCTTACTAGCCTTCAGGCATTTTGGCCTGGCCTACAGGCAGGGAATCTTAAACTTTGTCATACTACTACGATAATAACTCCAAACCTCAGAAAGTCTTCTAATCTTTAGATGTGAACTTTGTTTATAGGTTCTTGTTGGCGATATTGCAGCCGCAAATTCTTCACACCGTGAATTTTTCCATGTATGGGAAAAGTTTGGAGTAATACCAGAAAGGTGCTTTTGAAACCGTTTTCTTATGAGTCTGTACTCTTACATTCTACATATGGACTTCTTAGCTTTTTATGGCCGGTTCCTATTACCGCAGTATTTCTCATAAGGGAAAAAAAACTGTCTAATATGAACTGTAAAATAATGTAGGTATTTGTTGGACCATCAAATGTTGCATCCCACAGAAAAGTATTATCCTCTGCGCCCTGAATTGGCTGAGTCAACATTCTACTTGTATCAAGCAACTAAAGGTTTGATTTTCTTTATTAGTTTTCATTTTTCACATGGTTCTAAAAGTTCAGGCGATATTTTGTAAGCATTCAGACATCTCAGTGCCCTAAGATGAAATTTCTTTTATTCAAGATAATATAAGAAACAAAACAAAAAATCCTGTATCGCGATTGTAGCCGGTCCTATTTTTCTGATTTTTCGCCCATGTTTGTTTCTGTGTTATCAGACCCATGGTACATTGAAGTGGGGGAGTCAATTGTAAATTCTCTGAACTTATACACAAAAGTGGAAGGAGGTTTTGCTAGCATTAGAGATGTCACAACTATGCAGTTGGAAGATCATCAGCATAGTTTCTTCCTTGCTGAGACGTAAGAGTTGTTTTTCCCTTGCACTATGCAAATACAGAGAAAACAATCATGCGTAAATTATTGCACTAACATGTATCTGAACTGATGTCTTTTGTTTTTTTGTAGGTGCAAGTATCTATTTCTTTTGTTCGACGATTCATTTTTGGTTGAACAAAACTATATTTTCACAACCGAGGGTCACCCCCTTCCAGTGTTGAGCAGTTGGCATGACAGGCTTCCTGAGACTTACATCCAGAGTAACCGGACTTCTCTCAAGGTGTTGCTTCTACTCAACTGCATGCATAGTAGTTTTCCTTTGAGCAAACAGAAACAAGATGCGGTCTTGTTCTTTATGTCCTTATACGAGTTGTAATATCATTTGTGCAGGCCGGAAATCAAGCACGACGGACAAGTGCAATGTCTATGCAAGTATGTCCTACGACAATGAATTCGTGGGAATGTGGCGGCCAACAAGCTGAGAGTGCTTGCCACGTCCCAGATGCTCGTAGTGATCACAGGTGTCTAACAGACGATGAATGTGGAGTTGACTCAACTAATTGTAGACGAAGATCGTGTAGCATCGCTGGCTACTGCGGGCTATGGTTGTTCATATGATTCCATGGAAGAAACCGGAGTTGTTTTCGGTGACAAACAATAAACGTAATTTCTGTAACCGGAATATCAGAGCATAGGAACACACTATGAGAAAGGGGAGAGAGGATAGGAATACATGTTTTAGAAGTGAATAGCAGATTATGCAATTGAGTTACCCTTCAGATTCTCAGAGCAATGTACCAAATTTTTGGGTGATGAAGTTTTTTAGTTGGGAAATATACTTTTATTCAGGATAAATAAGATCCATACAACGTATTGCCAAAGCGTTCATCCAAAACTCAAACGTGAAAGTCAAGAACAAAAGTATCATCTTAAAAAGGTGAGAGAAGCGCTTGATTTCTTAAGGCTAAGGAGGAGTTTTTTTTCAAAATACTTCATGGTGTTTATAGAATTTAGTGTTTATAATTGAACCCGTTCGTATTATAAATCATTCTATAAAAATAATCAATTTTGCAAAAAATAAATTAAAACTAAAATTGCTTAGTCAATCAATTGTATCAAGCAGATAGACGATTCATAATGCTTTTATGGAATCCCTCGATCTGTTTTTATACTCCCTATGCCTGAAATCTTGACATGATAAAACAAAAGGACAAAATGATCAACTAAATAATAGTGAAGACTTGGCCAAAAACCCAACCTGACGTAAAAGATACTATCGTGCTAAAGATTTCGAAATTAGTATAATTCATAAAATTGGCATATTTATTAGCACGCTTTATAACACAATTGCGTTTTATTTTATATGTAAGTTTCATTTATATGAAAAAATGTATAAATAAACTTATCAATTTGTGCATCTAAATAGTATCACCGTATTATCGTTAACTCACTATCATGGCGTTAACCCCATTGACTTCTTTTCATCTCAACATCCCTAATGCCTTAATAAAGGGTACGATCAATCATATCACAATAGCGCGTGGTTTCTCGCCTGCGGGGTCCACTGACTCGCCTTCATGATTTTTCCTCCGGTTTCCATCTAACGAGAGATTTTTCAACGTAACCGATACACGAAATAGTACATCATGTGTCACTATATAAATGGTGAAACAAGTTTGCTAAAAAATTAATAACTTAAAAAATAATATTCTCACTACTCCTATTAAAATAAGTGATGTAATATTTGAGTTTCCGTCGTAACTAAAAATTTCTCCCATCCAACGACTGTTAACAAAATCACAACCAATCAAACCCCTCATCAAATGGACAAGTGGCAAGCTCGAGAATCTCTTAACCACTCACGTGACCCACGTCAGGGACACAGGCCCACTGGTCCCGTGGAAGCTACGACGAAAGAAATGGGCCCTATTTTTCATCCCTAAAGAAGAAAGACACGGGCCCACTGAAACAGTACAACACGCAAACAATTACCTAATATGTGTTCGGTGCCGGTCAAAAGGTCGGTTGATTTAACGACATTTAATCTCTATTTATTATTTACATTGAAGATATCTTAATTTTATTCATGTGCTAGGTTGCAATCTGTTGACTAACATTTTTAAAGAACAATAGCGCATCGGTTCTTGACGACTAGAGTTTGAAATATCGATATCTGCAAAAATATTGATATATAAATTTGTAGAAATATCGATGTTATATTGATATCGATAAAGATAACGGTTGAAATTATAAAAATTTGCTAAAAAATAGTCATTTAAAATGAAACTTAATGTCATATTATAGTTTGTTGATATTGAATCGGTATATCGAAAACATTGACGAAATATATCGATTTTGGCCGAAATTAAGAGTTTTTATAATATCTCGTGAAGTTCAAACGTCACCCCCTCCATTCCATATATTTCTGATTTTTTTGATATTTTCATAAAAAAATACTGATCATATTAAAGAATTTCAAACACTGTTGACGACACCCACCCTCAATTTAAATAAAAGAAAAATTCATATTCGACTCACATAAATGTATATAAACTATCTGTGTTTGCAATGAATACAACATTTAAACGTGGTGCATTATAATTAACAGCCGTTAGATAAGCATCTTTGTAAATATCATCCCTTTTTTTTCACAAAAAGTTAAAAGTAAGATTTCCCGGCAACGGGCATCTCGCTGTTTTTGTTCTCATTACCAACGTGAAAAAACAAAGACTGTGGGTAATAACCAAGGAAGAAAATATCGGTAATATCGGAAATATCGGTAGTCCGAAAACACGGAAATATCGATGGAAATATCGGGATAATATCGATATCGATAAAAATTACATGGAAACCACGGAAATTGTAAGAAAAACTTGGAAATTTTTATTGAAACTTTGCAGGATGTTTATTTAGTCAATTATCTATTAGTTTATCACAAAAAATTGGAAGGAAATGCATTGCATGATGGATTTAACATTATCAAGTTGATTATATAGCGAGCTGACAAACATTGTGACTATAGAAAATATGTAGAAATTAATGAAAGAAGTCTAAACACACCATAATCATTTATATATAATGAATTAGTACAATATTTTACACTTTATACATTGCATGGTAAGATACATGAGTGGCTTAGTACCACATAGAGTTCCTATGAGGTTCAAAATTTTCACTATCTTCATCATCTCTATGTGTAGAGTGAGTGTATTTTGAAGAGTAGTTACCAACTATGACAATGGTTTTCAAGAACCAAAACCCAAAAGTCAATAGGAAACCGAATACTTCGGTATTTTTCGGGATTACCAAACAAATGGGATTTGGAAACCAATCCCATATCGAAAATTTCGGTATTTTTCGGGATGGGATTCCCGAACTTCAGGATGGTTTTGGTTTGGGATTTTTCGGTTTGGGTTTGGGACTTTTTCGGTTTGGTTTGGGATTTTCCGGAATTTTTTCCAGCCCTTGACCAAATAAAAAATAGAAAAATTAAAAACCACTTGCCATTGACTAAGTAATTAATTGACACAATTTAAAATATAATACCACAAAAAATTTGGAATATGTGCAAATTTGTTTCTTGTAAAAATAAACCATATATATAAATATTGTAGCTTATTATCATAACAACATAAGTGGTACAGTGGTTAAGGCCTTAAGAAGTTAAGTGGGAGGGGTTCGAACCTTTTTATGCTCAAAACCGAGTCTTTTCCAAATTTTAAAGAATTTTGGGACTAATATCGCGATATTTTAGCTAATATCGAGAAATATCGCGATATTATCGATAATATCGCGATATTTTGACGAAAACTCATTGGATACTCTTTAAAATATCGGTAAGTCAAAAAAATTTCGCCGATATTTTCGATATTTAAATCCATGGTAATAACCAACGTCGTCTCCTAAAATTTCACGAGTCCACTGTGTGAAGGGCATTTTCGGTATTTCGGAATCGTTTTCTAGTTGTGGTAAAAGGACAAGCACAAATCTAGGGTTTGGGATTGGGACCGTACTAAGTACAGAGTAGGAAGATTCGCGGAAGTGGGATGGACTGATGGAGTATCTTGTGATTGACATTTTCAACATTTCTGACATGCATGCATGGCGTACTTCTTGTTTCTTACAACGTTATTATTCACAAGGGTGATATTATTATTGAAAAAAAGAAGAGAGATATTATTATTTTCTGATAAATACTAAGGAGATTTTCTGAAAAATAAGATTTTTTTATGGATTTTTTGTTACTTTGTTTTTGTGGTACAATTTTCGTGCTTACATTATAAAATAGTATGCAAAAATCTTGAGGTGTCGAAGAGTCTATAGAGAGAGTCTCCGAGTCTGCTTTAGGAGAAGGAGACTTTCGTTAAAATCCAATTTATGAGAATTTTGTTAGTCCTTTAGGAGGATTTTGTTAGCATTTCTCTTATTCCCCTTTAGGAGAATTTTGTTAAAATCCAGTTTATGAAATTTGTCTAGATAGAAGACAATGATGGTGTATTATTCCCAAGGGATAGAAGAAGATTTATTCCGTTTTCATGACGTTGTATTGTTATTGACTTGAGATGGTTGACGAATATTTAAATCAAGTGTAACCTAGCATTTTACCGTTGTAATAGATGGAGTAATATGCACTTGCGGGTCTAGGAAATATTATTGGGAAGGTCAGTAAAAATACCGAGTGCAATGCACAAATTTTTTTGGATGTAATAGCATGCAAATTGGCATTTCATCGAGACTTGGTAAGCCTAAAGTCATTTGTCAAGTTATATTGCAAGCTTGTCAACAAATGCCAACAGCTTCCGAGTGAGCATGCCGACTGATGCCAATAGCTTTTGAATAAGCATGTCGACTACTTGATGTCAATAGCTTTTGAGCGAGCATGCCGACAGATGTCAACCTATACCGAGTGAGCCTATCGATAGATGCCCATAGCAAAGCATACAAAGACATAAGGCTAGTAGCTATCTTACCTAGTAGTGTCCATAAGGGCAATTCATTTAAGCAGTTAGATGACATATTTTAAGAACATCTTAAATTTCAAAGGGCAGAAGCCAGCTCTTTCATAAAAAAATTCTGAACTTGGGGATCAGATGATATGTAAGGTAGTTTTACCTCAATGAATCCGAAGATGAAAAAGTCTTGTACGCAGGTTGCCAATTCACATGCCCTCTCAAAAGTCACAAGGGATGTGGGATCTTAAGAACCCTTTGTGAGAGAGCTGCCAGATACGAGCAAACGTACTAGAATTTCTCATCTTGCGAGGGCAAACGTTGCCTTCTTGGAAGGTAAAAGTATCGTATAAAGTGTTGTTTACTAGATATATACGTAACTAGTTGCCTTATCTATTGAAATGACAAAGTTGTTCACGTGACAAATGTGGAAGATACCTAAAATATGTGGAGGGAAATTTTTTTTATTCTTTTCTTTAGTATGTAGTTTTAAGCTTATAAGCAATATAACCTACACTATGTAAAATTATTAACAAACTTCATTGAATTCATTTCAAGGTCAACTTTGAGATTTTAGATGTTCTATGCAGAAAATAGTAAATGAGCCTGTGTAGAAAAACTGCTGCTAGAAAGTTAATTTATATGCCTATAGAATCTAAATAGCATATTAATTAAGAACATCTAAACGAATGAACACGGTCTAAATAACGTATTAATAAAAAAAATTAACGTATTAATATTACTTATGTTATAGTTCAAATCAACAAAACTAATAAACAAAAGAAATACAAACGAACTTTAGACCAAAGTCGTCATAATCAAACTAAAAACATAAAAGTAATTTTTCTTATGCATATGAAGACCGTATTTCTCTTATTCATATGCAAACCCATAAAATTTTCAAAGATTAAGTTTTTGCACCACAAACCAAGTTGGTATGTATATAGATGATATGATTTTTAAGAATCTTTTAAGATTAGAGGTCCTACGCAAGGACACCTATGTCACATGCCCAAAACTGCCACGAACTCAATTCATACACCAATCATTGTGTTTTATTTTCCACGTGGAACCTTATCAAACCATATCGGATCAGTATAATCCATTATTTGGGTTGTTGCTTGTTGGGAATTTTTGTTAGGTTTGCTATAAAAACAAGGTCGATTATTTCTGTGGTTATGCTCCAGTTTAGAAATATAATAAGGTTCTGCGTCAGCTTGACATTTTATAACAAGATAAAGAAAGACTTCATGTTTCTTAAAAAATGAGACTAGGTTTTTCCTTAATTTTCAACGTGTACCATACTTTTACTCACTTATTCAAAAAATTCTTATTTTTAAAAATTGGGATTAGTTTGGTCTCAGATTAAACTTGAATGATTCGAATTGTTTATGTTTTAAGTTGTACTTTATAGATCATTCTTGCAAAATATTAGTCAAATCGAAAATGTTTGAGGCATGTAATTGAGTTAAAAGAAATTGATGAACATTATGTTCTAAAAAACATTGAAATTTCATCATGACAATCAAGTAAGTGGTTTCGGATTAAATTGATTTTTTTGCAAGGATGACTATGAATGAGGACTCAAAAAATAGAATGTTCGATTTGTTTAAGTTCGATGTGTAATGGGCCCCACAACTATTCTTCTACAAAAAAAATGGGGATCCGTTCGGATAAATACTTTGTACATACTTTTAAGATAACAAGGTTTCCCTGCTATTCCAATTCTATTATTCTATATTATTACAAGTAGTATTCTACACTAATCTATACTAAAGAGATGAGAGTTTTAAATTTGAAACGTAATGAGTTGATGAGAAAGACCCTAACTATCAGGGCAATCCGTCACTTATCATCCCAATTTATTAGAAGCACACTATTCACATATATTTTTAAACATTCATATACTCACTAAAATCACCACTCAATTAACTCAAAATGTCTTCAATAATCATCATTCAACACTTTAATCTCCTCTTAGCTTGGGAATTCCTCCTAAATTCGTGAAATTCCCCTCTATAAATGACAATAATGTTGAAAATTACGAATTTTCGGTTGGTACCTACGAAACTTGTGCACAAATCTCGTTACTTGTTAAGTGGCTATACTAAATACTAGGACATATGCCAGACTCGATCTCGAACAATGATTCAATTGATGATAAAAAAAGAGATTTTGGTTCAGTTCTACTAATACACCCCCAATCAATGTTTGTGAGAAAAATATTTTCGTATCAGTTGATGGGTTCAAAGACTAAAAAGTTAATTATTTATTAGCCAAACATTCTTTTTACAGCTAGATCCAATCTCCTGTAGTATGTGGTAGAAAATTCTCGAATATTTTGAGGATTTTCGTTTGCTGGCTATTGAACCGTTACAAAGTTTTCAATTCTTTGTTAGTATTTATCTAAGATGTTATTATTATTATTATTATTATTATTATTTAGTATATCGATATTGTTACACAAGTGGAGAGGGCGTTTGGTTAAGTCTAGTCAGCCTAATTTGGTATTGAATTCGCTATTCACGAGACTCAAACTTAAGACCTATCATTTCTAAATAAAAAAAAATATTATCAGACAATAATAATGAGTAGTAATGAGTGATATTATTATTTTTATTTAAGGTTGAAATGTCCACAAGGACCAACCCAGTGGACGCATGAGCTGATGCGTCGCTCTATTTTCAGTTGAGCAAACAAATTATCAAAAACGACGTCCATTTGGCCACCCGGACCCCACTTTTACCAGTCGTTTAAACGCGCTTTTGCGGGCCCCACACGGCATCTCATCACATCACCTATCTTAACGCTCTCTCTTCTCCCTGTGCACCTGTGCGAGTATGTTGTCCACCTCTGCGTGACACTGAAGGAAGAAGCCGAAAGAAGAGAGAGATGGTTTTTCGGGTCGACGAAGGATCATCCCGGACACAACCAAATTCTAAAAACGGATAGCTACTCGCCCTCTGCAAACAGTACTTGTACTACCAAGATTTGGATTTTTCTCATTTATTACCCCATTTATTATTGTTATTTAAGCCCTTCTATTTTTCTGTTATTATTTGTATCTGTGGATCAATAATACTTATTCTATTGCCTGCTTGTCGAATGCTGGTGCTTTTGGCTGTTGTTCTTCATGTTTGTGTAGTGGCACAGCCAGTGCTTCTCAGTGTTTGTTGCTGGTGAGCTGGGTGTTGCTGGGTTTCGATAATGTCGCAGAAGAGGCAGCAGGATGATGGCAAGGGTCGTTCGGATGGGACTAGTAGTCCGGATGACAAGCGTAGGAAGACCAGTTTCCAGAGGTTTGAGTCTGTAAATCTTATTTGGGATAAAATACGAACTGGGTTTTGTTTGGATTGTGGAAGTGTCTGATGAATGTTATCCAACCCATGTGTGTTACTGAAAAAGTTTGAGTCTTTGTATCTTGTTTGGGATATTTATTTTTGCTTTGTAATTGGGTTATTGTTACAAAGTGGAAATATTGGATAAAATATGAATTGGGTTTTGGCTTGTGAAAGTGGTGTTTAGTTTTCTTCCTTTCTAGGAAAAATGGGATTCTCGACTACGGGTGAATTGAGTTTTGTTTAGTGGAAATTTGATTGAGATTCTTATGTTGGATTGGAAGGATGGATGGACAGGGAACTGGCGTCGAGAATTCATGTCGGGAAATGATTTGTGTATCTTCATTGTAAGAAATGAACTTTGTGGTTTTGAGAATTTCTAAGCTTAGTTTAGTAAATGAAGGTGCTTTCTTTGTGAAATGCGAGTGCATTTGGCTCAAGATATAGGTGTTTATAAGTAAAAGATAAGCTAATTAACTTTTGATATCACTGTCTGGAAGACAAAATTGATTGTTCAGTTCGATCACAAGTTGACATGAATCCGCCTTTCCGTCTTAATAATTTGATACCAAAACAAAGTATGATGATTTTCACATCTGGTTTCTTTCTAATGCCTTCATTACTGGTTTTCAGCGTGGTTCTGGAAACGATGAGATTGCACAAAGTCCAGCATTTACTGGAGCCACTTCTAGAGCGTTTGATTCGTAAAGTTGTAAGTGTTTTCCCATTCTATTTTCCTTTTATTTTGGATTTAGTATCTGTGTAATTTCTACCATTGAGCTCGAATCTTGTAGGCGTTCTTGCTCTACTGTGTAATTGTAAAACTGTATTGTATATTTGAAGGGGTTGTATATGATTTATAAACTTCATAAGTACACGACTGTGCTAAAAGCAATAAACTGAATTGAGCCATTGTTAGCTTGGAAAGTGTAAAACACCACCATGCTTTGCAGGGTGCAGCTAACGTGCATCAGTGCATGGCAGCCCACTTTGTGGTCGCATTTGCTCTAGCCTGACACCAGGTCCCCTTTCCGCCAAGTGAGGGCTGCACTCTTCTTTCCAAGGAGTCGTTTTACCATAAAATTTCAATTTGTCAATGTTACCTAGTCACGAGTTGCCGTTAGACCTAGAACTTAGGATGGGTCATCATAATGGGTCCAGGGAGCCCCTTCATTATCACTTTAGCTTCTCTCATATGGGGGATGACCAAATTGGGTATTCTCAAACCATAACCTTTTCTAGGAACAACTTTTATGATCATAGACGGGCGTTTTTAGTAGCATGTAGTTCGCCTTGCGTACAATAATCTATGACCCCTTCAGCTAGTGTCCTCATTCTCAAAATTTTGCGTGTTCGATGTCAAGATAAAATGGTTTCACATTCACTCTCTGAAGTTTCTTAGGCCTCAAGTATACCTTGGAGGGTTTTATTTTTTTCTTTAAGTTTATGTCCCTGCAAATCATATTATGGTAATTGATTTTCACTTTGCAGTTCAATACATGCATGCATATTGGATGCATCCTTTTAGTTTTATGGTGCTGCGGCTTTAATTGATTGTTATATAATTTTGTTATGTATTTTCAGGTTAAAGAAGAAGTTGAGGAGGCCCTAAGAAAGCATTTGGCGAGTATGAAACAGTAAGATGATGCTCTAAAGCTTTGAGATGTAGCAATTTAGGGCCAAATCCGTAGTTTCACTCTTGCCATACAACAGTTGATTTATGTTTTACCTTTCTATTTAGGAATTGTGGGAAAGAGACGGATCCTTCTGAATCAAGAATCTTAAAGCTACAGTTCTTAAATAACATCTCTCTTCCAGTATTTACTGGAGCTCGGATTGAAGGAGAAGAATGCTCCACTGTACAAGTAGCTTTGGTTGATTGCTTTAGTGGACATATTGTCAAATCCGGGCCTGAATCCACAGCCAAGGTGGAATTAGTTGTTCTTGAGGGTGATTTTGACAGTGAGGAGGGTGATAATTGGACACTTGAAGATTTCAAGAATAACATTGTGAGAGAGAGGGATGGAAAGAAACCTCTTCTTACAGGAGAGGCAGTTTTGAATCTTAAAGACGGAGTTGCACATGTGGGTGAGATTTCTTTTACTGATAATTCAAGCTGGACAAGGAGCCGTAAGTTCAGGCTAGGAGCAAGAGTTTCAGATAACTTTGATGGAACTAGAATAAGAGAAGCAAGGACAGAATCCTTTATTGTCAGGGATCATCGGGGAGAATGTGAGTGCTTCTTATTTGGTTTATTTATAAATAAATTGTCTCTAAGGTTATTGCTAGAGTACTGATACTAAGATCGAGTGTTCTTTCTCCTTTCCATTGTCGGGGTTATGCTCTCTTAACCGTATTCATTTATGATCACACTGGCCATATGGTTAAACAAAAAATTTCATTGTAAAAATTAACCATATCTTGTCATAATATCTCCTTATATTGGATGTAATTAACTCCATATATTTTCATTTGCGATTATCATGCATGGCTCATGGCCTTCAAATTAGGATCAGCTAACTTAAGTAAACATACAATATTATAACCTGACCTACTTCTGGTTCTGCAGTGTACAAGAAACACCACCCTCCATCTCTGCTTGATGAAGTATGGAGACTAGAAAAGATTGGCAAAGACGGAGCTTTCCATAAGCGGTTGAGTAGGGAAAACATCAACACTGTGAATGATTTTCTCATCCAACTCTTCATAAACCCTTCAAGGCTCCGGAATGTAATTACTGAATTTTCTTATCTTGGTGAAATTACCTTTTCCAATGATTAATACTTTATTTTGAAGATTACATATCATCTTGCGCATTTAAATGTTTCATAAAAAGGGAAAATGTACTAGTTTGAGCAGCCTTGTTCAACCCAACCCAAGTATCCTAGTGGTTATGATATTTTTTTATTTTTTTGGGTGGAAAATTGCAGATCCTTGGGACGGGTATGTCTGCTAAGATGTGGGAAGTCACTGTGGAGCATGCTCAGACATGTACACTTGATAAGAGGGTGTACTTGTACTACCCTCCCAGTTCACAGGAAACTGGTGTCGCCTTCAACATTGTAGGGCAAGTGATGGGACTTCTGTTGGAACATGAATATGTTTCTGTTAGTAAGCTGTCTGAAACACAAAAGGCACGCTACCTATCACCTCAGTCCACTCGCTTTTATCTTTTTTTCTGTTGTATTTTCTTAAGTCATGTCTAATTTCTTATGGTCAAATATTGTTTTTAGGCTGATGGCTACCACCTGGTCATTTCTGCATTTGAACACTGGGAAGAAGTAGTCCCGTTTGAAGATGAAGCCTCTCTTATAGCTGCATCTTCCAACTTCACTAATGTTCTTCACACATCGAGCTCACCAAGGGCAGAGGATCTTGGCGGAAGCAAGTTTTTGGCTTCTCAAAAGATTGGTGGATTTGATTATGCACAGCCATCTGCCTCTTCTCCAGATATCATCCCATCCATCTATTCGGTGGGTAGCACCAGTGGCTTGGATGATTATGCCTTGCACAACATTGACGGCTTCGGTCTTAGATACGACCAGACTCTGAGTTTCCCAGGTCAAGTCACCAACTCCATGATCTTTGACACCGACCCCATGGCTCATGCTTTATTTGCTGAGGATCATCTGCAGTTTTCCGATGCTAATCTAGAGTCCCACAACATGAGTTCAGAATCACAATATCTACATAGCACTGTAGATCACTTTTTGCCGTGTTCAGCTGTTGCCATATCTGATAAGGCTCACAGGAGATGGACAAAGCTATTCAGTGTGCTGAAGTGGTTCTCAATAATGAGGAGCGTGGCTTCGAAACGAAGAGTTCAAGATATACAGAGATACTAGTAATCAAGTGTGAAAAGATTGTTTGGTTACAGTTGCAAATACCGTTTAGGGCTGCCCGTATAGTACTTACGTGTGCAGGTAGAGTGAGATCTCTTGGAGGTTTTGTTAGATGTAAATATATCTGGTAGTTTTTTTTACTAGCTTCTTAGTTCTGAAGTGGCCAGAGAAATAAACTCTCAATCAAGTTGTTAGCTTGTAACTATGTAGGTTTGTTAAATAAAGGTATCCTTTTCCTAGCTTTTTTACAGTGTTGGGTGGAAAAAAGGGCTTCTAGATTCTGAAATGTGCTTCTAATAGAAGCGTTGAAGTGCTTCTTACATAAGCCGAAGCAAACCCCAAATCGGTGCAAGATAATCTGACATTCATCTTTACTTGCCTGAAGCGAGGGAAGTCATGAATCGTGTCAAGAATAAAAACAACGGATTAGGATTAACCATAGCTTCTCCTATTTGATTTGATTCCTAATTATCTTCATGTATTTGATTACGGAATTTAACGTGGAACTTGCGCTATTGTTTATCCCACGAACACATAGAATGTCCGAAATCAAAATAATTACAATACCCACGTTCTAATAAACGAAGTGACGTCAAAGAATCATAATGACTACAGTGCAAACAACAGGAACCGGATCCTCTCCGGATCCTCAAAAACTGAGCAGCCTGAGCAATGACCCTGGGCCGTTGAAAATTAATCCAACGGCTACAAACAGGGAGCCCCTTTAAAAATTATAATAATTATAACCAATAACAACAACAACAAAGCCTTTTCCCACTAAGTGGGGTCGGCTAATAATAATTATAACCGTTAGATTAAATTTCAACGGCCCTGATTGATTGCTCAGGTTGCTCAATTTTTGGGGATCCGGAGAGGATCCGGTTCCCAAACAACAGGAGCAACTAACAGTCTTTAACACGCTATTGCACTCAACTCATTGCCCAATAATTTCAACTGGGGAGCCGTTTTTCCAACTCTCAGCCACCATTTTCCATGGAAACTTGGTAAATAAACCTCAAACTTTACCTATAAATATTTCCTCTATTGACCACCAAAACCAAACACAAAAAATGGAGAACCACAAAGGGCAAGTAATTGTGGTCGCATATCCAGCTCAAGGCCACATAAACCCACTCCTCCAATTTGCCAAACGCTTAGCCTCCAAAGGCCTAAAAACCACCCTAGCCACCACCCCTTACACCATCAAATCCATCTACGCACCCACCGTACGAATCGAACCCATCTCCGACGGGTACAATCAAAGCGGATTCAACCAAGCACCAAGCCTAGCAGCCTACCTAGACTCATTCAAAACGGTTGGCTCGAAAACCCTAGCAGAGCTCATACTGAAGCTCAATGCCTCAGCAGGCTCACCACCTGTCAGTTGTATTGTGTATGATTCACTGTTTCCATGGGCACTTGATGTGGCCAAAGAGTTTAAAATCTACGGAGCTGTATTTTTAACCGTCTCAGCTTCTGTCTGCTCCATGTTCTGGCGTGTCGTAAATCGCCGTCAGTCGTTGCTTATGTTGCAAGAAACTGATGATGATCGGGGTTTGGTGAATATGCCTGGCCTTCCTCCACTTGCTCTTTCTGAGCTGCCAAGTTTTCTGTCACAGCCTGAGAGTGAGACTCACTCTCCTTATTTGCTTGTGATCCTGGAGAAGTTTAGCAAGCTGGAGGAAAATGATTGGGTCTTCTGTAATTCTTTCCAAGAGTTGGAAACTGAGGTAATTGTGTTAATTTTCTCCCAGATCTTGATATTATTTAGCTGAAAGTAATTTTTTTTCCTTTCAAAATAAAGAAAAACAAAATAAAGAAGAATCAGACTGGTGGAAACTGAATATTTATGAAGAAATATGCAGAAATAGTAACGATGACAAAGTTTTTATAGAACTGGTGGCAGTGCTTTTTACACTGTCGTTTTCCCCTTCTGCATTTCTTCCCTTTGATTTATTCAGTTCAAAAGCCAGAGGGAGGAAAGCATGGAAATAATAGGGAAGTTCGATCACTACCCAACAATAAATCCGTATATAAACCAAGGTTTAGTGCATCTGGTTGTTTTGTTTTGTGTCCTTCCAGTTTTGCGTTTGTGAAATTCAAGTGAGTTTGGTACGATTGACAAAAGAGCCAAGGATCAAAATCATCAGTGTTTTACTTTTCCAATTTGTGAAGCAATTGCAAAATTCTAATTAATTGTTCTTATTTCATTTTATTAATTAATATATTTGTTGAAAAGCTGATGGATGAAATGCTGGGTCTATGGCCCCTGGTGATGTTGGGGCCCATGGTGCCATCAGCCTACCTGGATCAACAAATGGAAGGAGACATAGCTTATGGAGCAAGTCTCTGGGAGCCAAAAGCAGACCAGTGCATGAAATGGCTGGAGGAAAAAGCACTTAAAAGTGTGGTTTATGTCTCATTTGGAAGCATGGCAGAGATTGCAGCTAAACAGGTTGAAGAAATTGCATGGGGATTGAAAGCAAGTGGTCTGAATTTCCTGTGGGTCGTGAAAGGTCCTGAGGGAAAATTGCCAGATGAGTTTTTGGAGTCAGTAGGTCAAGCTGGATTGGTTGTGCCATGGTGCAACCAACTGGAGGTTCTAGGACACCGGTCGGTGGGTTGTTTCGTGACGCATGGAGGATGGAATTCGACATTGGAAGGGCTGAGCCTAGGCGTACCGATGGTGGTGATGCCGCAGTGGAGTGACCAGCCGACTAATGCAAAATTCGTGGAGTTGTGGGGGGTTGGAGTGAGAGTTAAGAAAAATGAAGAGGGGATCGTGAGTAGGGATGAGATAGAGATGTGTCTGAGGGAAGTCATGGGAGGAGAGAGAAGTGGGGAGATCAAAAGGAATGCCTTGAAATGGAGAGAGGCTGCAAAGAGATCTGTTAGTGTAGGGGGAAACTCAGATGACAACATCAATGAATTTGTAGCCAAGCTTTCAATGCCGAAAGAAGGCTAATTAAGCAACAATAAACTCAAGCATTGTAGAAACTCAGCGTATCGACATTTTACATTCATCATCATTGTTTACATATAACTATGAAAGAATGTATGAGTGTGAAATCTATACATATGCTTGCCTTTGTATAATATACCAGTATTAGATGTCAGCTAAAAGAGGAAAAAAACCTCCGTATTTGGTATAGGCTTATATAGCGCCAAAAGTTTGGAGGACAATGGAGGAAACCAAAGACGAAATCTCAAAAATCCCGACTGGTGCCAGTTACTCTGGAAGTTTACAATCTTTTGAATCTTTACATACTTCTCCCTGCATCAGAAAACAGATAACGGGATGCGTATTAGCACCAAATGGTTCAAATATTTCAAAATCTTAAGCATTTTTGTATGAAATTCAAACTGTCATCAGACTTGTTTGATGTCTAACATAAGCTAATGGTTCAAGTCCCATTCAGATTCGAGTAGAGGCATTGAACGGTACTAGAAATGAAATCCATGTGATCAAACGGTGCTGACCTTGTTCTTTCGCAACTCCAAAACCTCTTCTAGAGGTGGCCGGCCTAAAACAAAAACAGGATATCGGCATCATATAACATAAGTTCATATTAATCATAATATATATGAGGCAGCAGTGTTAAAAAAATTAGCATACCTGTGATTTGAAGACGATATTTAGCCCAAACACCATATACAGCACCTGCTATTGTTGCAATCTGTGAATAAAGTGCATTCCCATTAGTCCCTCAGATATAACAAGACAAACTTTGTAGACCATTCAGTTTACAAGATGGAAATTGATGAATACGATGCAGGTAACATAAGAATTGAAAGAGGAGTCTCACAGGTTCGTATTTAGTTATGGCATATACCCATCCGAGCCCCACCTGTTCGTATAGCTTTCTGAATGCCTGCAGAAGTTTTCATCAGCTTTGTCAATATCTCTTAGACAGCTTAAAGTAAAATTGAACTCAAAATAGGGAGTTCAAACGTAGCACGAAAAGGGGCTTACTTCAACATCAGTGACTACAGTTCCATCAGAGAGGATGGCATGAATGTTTCCCATAACCTAAAAAAAAGCCAACACAAGAATTTGTCTCTAAATTCTAATATCTTTTTTCCAAAACATGTTATATCATCATGTGTCTAATTTTCAAGCTAGATTTTTCATATGAGCTTCAGGAAATCCGAGATCTTATTTTACGAGGTCATATTAGGTATGCAAAACAAGAAATACTCTCACTGATATAAATTGATTTGTACATCTTCGTATCAAATTTCATCAATGCAAACTTACAGTCTTGTAGTCCAGCCCCTGATTCTCCTCCGGGGAGTAATCATCTGAACTTATGTCAACAAACTTGATAGTACCATAACGCTTATTTCTCTCTCGCAGCATGTCCACCTGCCATTGTAACGAAAACTTCAATACACCCGAATCCATCAAGAACAAAAAGAATCCGTAGCTTCACTCTCACGAAACTCATCAAACAAACGCTAATTACATTAAAATCAGCAAAATAACAACAGGAATATACAGATAGACGTTTGAAGGTACGGATAGACCTCTCGCATGCATAAAGGGCAATCCCCATCAAAGAGCATTTTAATCTTCCAATTCTGAGGTGTTTGTTCTTGATCATTTTCTTTCTTTGGAGTCATGGGGTCTGCAGCTGCCCCGCTAATAGCCCTGGCTGAAGACTTAAACCCTACAGATAGATACATATACATATGCATCATATAAAGCAACCCGATAACCCTCAGACATTGTTCGGCTCCTTAAAAATTTCGTACGAATTACAATTTGACACGTATGCATAAACAACTCAAGCGAATACAGATAATGAAAATTTATATGCACATGTTAAACTGTGATTGACAGAAAAATAGGAATTAAATGAGAATGACATAGAGTTGTGTATTTATGTGAGCATATAGAATGATTAATTAGTTACCACTGAAATGCATACATCATAACTTAAACTAATTGCAAACGATAAAAAAAAGTTAATAAAAATACGCACAAATAAAACTGGTCACAAATTTTAAATCAATAGCATAACTAGTAAGACGCTAAACAGATAATATGGAGCACCAAGCAGCTTATTGTCTGTTTCGTGTCCTCGAGTTTGGTAAAGAGGATCAATTAACTCACCAGGTTGGTGAATAGGAGCTGAGATGAATCTTTGGGGACGATGAATCTGATGAACTTTGAGTTGTTGGAGAGAGAGAGGAATTGATGAGAGAGAAGGGTTTCTTTGTCTCCCTCCAATTTTGCATGCGGAAGCAGCTGCTTTCATTGCCATTGCTTCTTCTTCCTCCTTCTGTAACCAAAGACAAAGCTCTTGGGATTTGAGATTTTGGAACCAAAAGGTTCAAAGTTAGTTTGGTTGGATTGCACTGGTTCGTAACTACCATGTATACGTGGCAGCCTATCCTTCACCCATAAACATGACACGGCGAGTTCTAAAATAATAATATGGCAAAAGTATGGGGGTTGAATAGAAATATATGGTGGGAAACTAAATGATATGGCAAAAATATGGGGGTATAAAAGAAAAATAATACACAAAATTCGGCCTGATAGCGAAAGATCGAGTCTTTACGCAAATATTTGGTTTTGATAGCTGCTGCTTCAACTTCAAGCTCGGGTCTTGAACTATGGCGTTCCTGCTCCGCAATTCCGTCGCTTCCCATCTCCAATCCCACTCGCAGGTTTCTCTCTCTCTCTCTCTCTCTCACGTTTGATCTGCGTCGCCGCCGTTTTGATTTGGCTCAGTTTTTCCTCTCTCGCTAAATCTAACTTTCTCACTTCGACAATCAGAGGGCGCAGAACGATTCGCTTTCCCAATCGCGCCGCCAGTTCCACGTCGAGCCAGGGCCCCGCGAGAAAGCGGTGAGTCTCTCTCTCTCTCTCTCTCTCTCTCTCTCTCTCTCTCTCTAATTTTCTTTTCAGCTGTACAGGATTTTGATGAAGCTTATAATTTCATCTTGTATTCGAGATTCGTCCTTGAAACTTTGTATTTTTATCATTTTTGATAGCTGGGTAGCAAACCCATTTGAGCAAACAGCCTAAAGATGTTAGCTTTTGATTTATTTGTGCAGATTTTGTTTGTTTATTTGTTTGTGCTGTTTGTTAGCAGCAGATTAAATGTGTTGTTTGATTGATTTCACGGATTGGGTTGTGCATTTTTGCTGGACTAAGTTGTTTAACATTGCAGCTCTTGGCAGCGGACCCGTCTTTAAAACGGTTCAAGTCGCATAAGAAGGGCGTGTCGCGAGTTAAAAGACTTGGAGATGTTCTTACCATTGTTGTCATTGCTGGTACGCAATTCTTTTGCTTGAGATTTAATCAGATGGTTATGAGTTGCTATGCACAAGTTTAATTTACCATGGTACTAAGATACTTTTGGTAAGACGTAGCTGTTACGCACTCCTCTGGCTTTCGTAAATTAGTTCTAGTTACCGTACATTTTGAGAATTTTAAGGTAATCTTGTTACAGTTTTGGGGATGTGGTGATAGTCAATCAACATATCGAATCTGTTACAATCTATCAAAGTAGTAGATCATTCGGAGATGAGATTAACAACATGATATTTACAAGAATATGTAAGTACTTACTTGAAGAGGGCATCGTATTGAGACTCACACAACAAACCCAAATGGCAAATAGAGAAGAGACCAGATACTCAGTTTTCAATAGGAAAAACTTCAATATGGAACCGTATTATTATAATGTTTAGTGTTTGATTATTTTCCTTTTCCTTGTTTAAACTATATGATCAATTGATTTGATTGCATTTAGGTACCGTTTGGTACGTGAGACGGGACGGAACGGAGTGGGACGAGGCGTTCCGTCCCACGTTTGGTGCGCCTAACGGGTGGAACGCGTTGTTCCATGGGACGAATTTTGGGTGAATTTTCGTTCCGCCTCACCCCCTGGAACGACTCGTTCCACATCCGTGGAACACAAAATTATAACCTCTCCGTCTCCTTCTTCCTCCTCCTTGTTTCCATCCGAGGGCAACTTTGCTCCCTCTTTGTTCCGTCCCGTCCCGTCTGCATACCAAACGATACCTTATTGTCTAATTAGTAAAGTTCTCAGTAAGGCTATGATGTAAGGCTATGATGAAAGAAGGGTTGGGGCTTACAGTTGTTTTAGCATCATATAGCTTAAGCTTAGAATATGCCCCTCAAGGATGAATCACAAGCAAGACGGGTTCATTTTCCTGCTTCCGTCTCTAGGGTTGCAAAGAGTGTTTGTATTCACAGATGCACATTCATAGACTCATAACAACATCCACCTTCAAACTATGGGTAGAATCTGTTGTTTCTTATATTCATTGCGAAAAATATGATTACTTTTTCCATCTGTGAAAGTGGCATGACAAACAACGGAAAATAGCAATCAGGATCATTAAGACCTGATTAGAGAACAATTATTAGTTTTTCTTTTCTAAACTGTTGAAATCTGTTTTATATTTTAACTAATAATCTGTGTTCTATGATCCAACTGTTCCATATCTGCGTATAAGATAGGTTGAAAACACTTGATTGAGTACAGTTCTTGATAAAAGGCAATAATGGACTTCCTTTTGATTGTGACTTTTCTTTTATTATGGTACCTTTCGTCGGTCATTTTTGAGTCTTGTTTTACTTGTTAGTTGTTACAGTGTTCCCAG
This sequence comes from Malus sylvestris, assembly GCF_916048215.2. NCBI lineage: Eukaryota > Viridiplantae > Streptophyta > Magnoliopsida > Rosales > Rosaceae > Malus > Malus sylvestris. The sequence goes on along the minus strand of NC_062273.1, from coordinate 25,609,112 downwards.
TTTCCCAGTACTCATGTGTTTGCGATATTTATACAGGCTGCTGCTATGAAATATATGTAAAAGCGGTAATGCGAGAAGAAGCTAGGAGACAAGCAGGGGCTTCGGGTGCAAGTGCATAATCAAGTGTGTATGTGGGCGGTGTTTGATTTTCTCTAGCAACCATGCTGGAACGTGTTGATTCTGAATGCTGAATAAGTAGAAAACAGATTATGCCGGGTTGCTTTCCGAATATCTGTTTCTGATCTCCATCAGGTTTTGTTTCGTAATAATAGTCTATTCTATAGAAATCGTAGAACAACTTCAACAAATGCATTTGAACATTATTTGTTTTTCTTTCGGGTAATGAATGTTTTGCTTAATTTTAGACCATATACCCTTCCCCAAGCTGGGGAAGTGCCTTCGCCCATGAGCGGTAGGTCTCGAGTTCGAGAATTGGGAGCAGCCTCTCCATAAATGGGGGTAAGGCTAGCCAACATTCACCTCTTCTAGACCCTGCTTAAAGCGGGAGCCTTGTGCACTGGGTACGACGACCCTTCCCCAAGCTGGAAATGCAGAAGGAAGATTACCAAACCATTACTGTTTTCGTGTTTGCAACGCGTATACTTTACCGATACCAGTTGAAGAGACCAAAATTGGTGATGAGTTCGTTAAGATGATGTGTTTATTCGCATGTATTCAATTTGCTCTTGGTATCTGTATCTGTGAACCACAGAGCGAGCATTGCAGCTGGAATGGATGACTGGTGATTGATTGATGATTTCAGTGGAGAAATACCAAGGGTTCAGATTGAAAACAGTTCCAAAAGGATTAGCAGTGTTCAATTTAAAGAAACTAATATGAAATTAATACATACTTTATTCTTACTTTAATTACAAATATATTGCAATTAATTAGTGTACAAAGTTCTTGACTTTTGGTAGGGGCGGCTACACAGCATCACCCAACTCAACCCACCCCACCGAAAGAAAGAAGGGGTATAACAAAAAGCTTCTGGTACTGTTCATTTTAACGAAAAATCATATTTTTACATTAAAAAGTTAATTCTAGTACTATTTATTTTATTCTTTATTTTGTCATTTTCGTTAAAACTCAAAGTTTTCAAATCTTTCTTATTAGTTTTTCCAAAAATATAATATTTTGGCTAGCTAGTGGTGGCTAGGCTAGGCTAGGCTGGTGACGATGTGCTGTTTCCAGATGGTTCCTTCCTTCCACTCCATGTGACTTCAAATTAATTAGAAATTTAGAAGCAGATGTATGAAGCATTGAAAAGGAAGATAATATAAAGGGTGTTTTTTTGCTCGTCACCTTAAGTAGCGGTAATGTTCATCATCTTATTTATCATCATTGTATAAATTTATATTTTGAAATTTATATCTATCTACTATGCAAATCTTAAAATTTAAATTTATCGAACGAGAATAATAAAGTAGTGAACATCGCAATTACTTGAGATTGGAGAGCAAAAATATTATTGATGATAAAGAAGCTGAAAATTGAGAAGGAACAAACTCTTAAAATTTGAAGCATTATTGAGTTTTTGGCCCACTGACCCATATGACAGAAATAATGTCAAAAACATTCAAAAAAAAAAAATCATAGACATACACCACCACCATCATATGCCCCATCCCTGACCATACCACAACAAAAATATTCAGAAATGGAAGATATCTCCTATTTTCTTACCTTAGAAAACAACTGAATGTTGCTCATTTACTTTAATAGTATAAACTCAGCACCGTATCCATTAAGATATTAAATTATATGTAAAAATTAGTTGCAATTCTCAACGATATGAACTATGAGACATTTGCAATTAATACGAATTACGTGACTTTTTAAAATGAAATTAATAAGTAAAGATTTAAAAGGAACAAAATCAATTGATTTCATTCAATTATAACTGTTAATTAATAAATCACTAATTTTTTTACCAAAAAAGAACAAAATCACTTCATGCATATAAATTTAGGAAAACTAACAAAAAGTTCAAAATGATTTTAATTTTAATGAAAAATTACAAATAAATATGTAGTAAATAGTAACAAAAAAAAGATAAAAATATAATTTTTCGTTATAAATAAACAATGTCGAAAATATTTCTTTAAAACTCCTATGTAAATTTGCGTTGGATCCAAAAAGATCAGTTAGGCGCGCAAGTTACGACATAAAGACCACGATATGTCTGTATCTGTGTGCTAAATATTTTTTCCCCACCCGTCAGAAGGACACGTGTCCCTAACCGAGGATAAAATGGTCATTGTAGATGAAGTTTGGTTAGGTGGAGCCAAATTCATCATAACCTTGTCTGTAATTTACCAAAATACCCCTCATAGTGTCCAGCTACCAAATTTGATTGGGCCAAGTTCAAAAAGGTAAGACCCATCACCATCACCGGGCATTTCCAAAATTTTCATGTATGTCTGAGCTGTAGACCTTGGACTCAAAACTGAAAGAGAGAGAAAGAGAGAGAGGAGGGAGAGAGGGAGAGAGAGGAGAAAGTCTTCTCTTGTAAAGAAAAAGCAAAGTTTTCTGGGTAGTGGGTCTGAAAAAAGTTTGTGTCTTGAGAGAGATTTTTGGGATTGGGATTGGTGGTGGGAAGAGAAGATTATTGGGGGGTCTGTGAATTTTTTTGGGGGATGGCAACGTTTGGAGGGACAACCCAGAAGTGCAAAGCATGTGAGAAGACAGTATACTTGGTTGATCAGCACACTGCTGACAACAAAGTCTACCACAAGGCTTGCTTCAGATGCCACCACTGCAAGGGCACCCTCAAGGTATATATATGTAAAGACACTCACTTTTGCATTTATTTCATGGTTTCTGATGCATTTTGCTTCTTTTTTGTGCTCAGTTATTGATTTACTGGATTGGGTTTTTTTTTTTTTTTTAAATTCTGAGATTTGATGACTATGGTGGAATTGGACTGATGTGAGAATAATTGGAAGAAAGAAAAAAATTTGAGATTTTATTTTTTTGTTTTGGAATTTTAACTTGTTAGATAATTGAGCATAAGTTTGCATATTTTAGCTGCTTGAGTGATGGTGGTGAGCTCAAGCAAATGATCTTTGGATGTGGGCATGTAGATCCATTGGGGATTGAATTGTAATTCACTGTTTCCTGTGTTGCTGTGTTGAAATCTCTTCATTTGATACATCTTAAATTTACTTGCATTGACTGTTCTTGAAGTGCTTTTCAGAAAGTGCTTTCAGTTGGTAGAAGTAAGATTGATTTTGAATTCTGGGTTTGTTCAGAAATGATTTTCATAATTGCAATCGAGCGAACATTTCATAAGTGTAAGGCCGAAGGACTTGTTCAAATCACAGAATGTGTTGAGTACCAAGCTAAGGGAAACAACTATTCTGCATTTTTCACCTTAGCACTGAATGTTATTAGCAATATGCTAACTAAATTCCCAACCATGACTCCATCATGTCTTCTAGGTTCTCGAATTGTCATATGGGTTCTCGGAGTTTTTGAAATCGAGTGGACCCATTAAGAGTTGATAATTTTTCGAATTTGAAATTTGTTTTATTCAGAAACAAGGCACCTACTCTTCACGTTAAATTCTGTGTGAATGTTTGATCTTCTAAAAATGGAAAAGTTTAACTCTGTTTCTCTTGTTGTAGGTGTGATATTCATGAGATGTTTGATACATTTATCCTTATTTACTTCTGTCTATGCAGCTTAGTAATTACTCCTCTTTTGAGGGTGTTTTGTATTGCAAGCCTCACTTTGATCAGCTGTTTAAGATGACTGGGAGCTTGGATAAAAGTTTTGAAGGTGATAAGCTGCTCAAATTGTCTTAACGCATATTTTTTTGAAGCTTATAACCTCTTGCTAATTTGTAATGTTGGATTATTTTCTCCCCATCATTGTCTTTTAGGTATACCAAAAACTGTTCGAGAAAGATCCGATCAGGTACCTGCCTTGATTTGCTAATTCTTTCTTTTTTCCTTCATAGAGGTTATGCAAGTTCATCGAAAATACAGAATTTACTTGTGGGATTTTACCCTTGTTTTTAGAAGTTTTTATATTTACGCTAACTAGTTCCAGTACACAGACCAACAGTAAAGTTTCGAGCTTATTTGCTGGGACTCAAGACAAGTGTGTTGCTTGCAAGAAAACAGTTTACCCCATCGAAAAGGTAAATTTCTGCTTCAACGTATCAATGAGCTTCCTCAGTCCAAACTGTGTGTCAGCTCTTATGGAACTGTCCATTTTACTTGTAAATAATTGTCAATGTCGATACGCGTTATGAATGTATAGAAGGTGTGACATTGTAGAACCCAGCATTCTTTAATCTGATTGCTTCTTGTTCCAGGTGGCAGTTGACGGCACATCGTACCATAAGCCTTGTTTCCGGTGCACTCATGGAGGCTGTGTGATCAGTCCATCAAACTATGTAGCTCACGAGCATCGTCTATACTGTAGGCATCACCATAGCCAACTCTTCAAGGAGAAGGGAAACTTCAGCCAGCTTAGCAAGCACGAAGAAGTTAAAGAGGTGACTGAGAACACAGACGCAGAGGTTTAGTAATTCTATCAAAACTTCCATGCTAAAACTGATCACTCCCTGACCTGAGTTTCTAAGCAAGAGTACGATGCAACTGTTGTAGCATGTACAAGAAGAGCTATTCGGGTTCCTTTTTTTTTTTTTCCCCCTTCTATTTCTATGTAATGTGTGCACTTTCAGGTACAAAAATTTGTTTTGCGCTTTCTTGCAAATTTTTGAGTGTGAGTTTGAATGGATGATATACCGCGAGTTAATGCGTAATTTTCAAATAAAATACTATTGGTTGAAATTGTCACACCTCATCCTAAATTTCTTAGTTTATAAACACATCATTCATCAATGTAGAAGTTTATAGGCTTGCCAAGTGGAGCCATGTATTAGTATTCTGCATAAAGGGCTGGTTGGTTTCTTCAGTTGCAAGCAGCCAAAGCTTGAAAATTTGAATTGAATACTAAATGTTGAAGACGTGCGTATTGGATAGAGCGGATGTGTTTTCTCCTATACTCCTGAGTTTAAATCTTACTCTCACAGTTTAGATTAGTTTAAAGTAGAGCACCGCTGGTAAATCCAAGAACTTTTAAATTTTAATAGTATATTTGAAGTTTGGAATTTCGGGTACCGGACCCTCGGAATTGATAGTTGATGATGATGGCTCTTTCTTGTCTCAAACAATTCCTTGCTACAATTTAGAAAATCGTATGTCTCGTTCTCTTGTCTTTATCAAACACAGTTGAACGGTTTATTCAGCACTTATTCTAATTCCCCAGTTGAATGTACATCTTACGTATCATCTCAAATAGCACTAATACTGTTGCAATATTCCCAAATAGCATTATTGTTGTAAAAAATAGCATCACCATAATTTGTACGAAGATCATCTACATATGATGTTGATATTGTCGATGTTCCCCAGATAGTCTGGATATTATATAACTACTGTATCAATAAGTTGTCATTATTGGTTGGAAAATGTTAACGGCACACTTTTTTTCCTCTAGCACATTTTTTGTCATTAGATTGAGCAAATTAAATAAGAGTAACCATTTAATACCATCGTTTAATGATACTCATCTTTATTTATAAGTGAAATGTCATATGTTCGAATCTGAAAAATTACGAGTGCGCAACCTATTTATTCCGCACTTCTTTAGTGTAAAAACATCATTGTATAAAAAATGAAGAGAATAACAATGTGTAATTATTATTTCCATGGTTAATTTTGTGGATTTCTAGAGATTTTACCAAACAAGGGACAGGCCTCAAATGACCCTCTTGGCCAAGAACTTTTGTTGATTGTTTTGGGGTTGCCCCACTTTTCCCCCAAAATGTCAATGAACACATTGAAAGGTATGGAGAACTTGTTCATATTGCATGCTGGTTTTGCAAGAATGATGAATGCTCTCTCTCTCTCTCTCTCTCTCTCTCTCTCTCTCTCTCTCTCTCTCTCTTATATAAAGTGGAGTATTCCTGCAACCATTTTGAAAATAATAATTTAAGTCTTTAAAATGAAGTAACCGCACCTCTAGAAATAGAAGGGAAAATAAAGAACATAGAAATGTTCTTTAAAGGTTTGGTTAGGGAAACCGCTTGGCGATTGTATTAGTTCAAATCTTCCTCCTAGTACGTTATAGTTGTTTGAAATACCGCTTTTGTTAAAAAAGAGAAGGGATAGCCGGATTAAGCAAACCAAACAACATGTAATTGAGTGGGTTTCCAAAGGGCAAAATATAATGCAGACAATATTTATGTGATTCTTCTACTAAGTTGCTCAACAATTGCAAACGTATGATGTCTGCCCCACATCGGAAGTGGGATTTCACTTATTTCAGGGAATAATCTGAAGACCCAAAAATCCCAAAAAAAATGCATAAATAATCAACTGAGAGAGTAGGTTGCATGCCTGAGCAAAAGTAGCCTCGTGTGAGCTGTTTGCAATTGTCTTGTCCTACTTCAAAAGCCCTTCCTATATGAACGAAGTGGAGCAAATATTCCTTTCCATGTAGTGAATAATATGGTTTTTATATATAAAGTTTTGAGAAGAAAATAAATTAAAATTAAAAAAATATAAAAAAGAAAGGGAAAAGCCTTCTTTTGCTTTGTTATTTTTGGTCTGTCTTGCTCTGATGGGTGCGGCGAATGCAAAAAAGATGAGGAATCAAATCAATGATGTTGTGTTGTTGGGAAGTTTCCGTTTTTTACATTTGTGTTTGCAATGGTTAAAAGATGTCAAAAAGTACAGGCTTCTGATGATTAAAGCTAACTTTGCAACCTTTTATAGCTAGCAGCTCACTGTTGTTTGTTTTGTTAATTGAGAATATTTTTCTGCGATGTCTACCCTCTAAACACTTTAATTTGAGTATAACTACCGAGTATGACTCACCTGTCACGCGTTATATATGATATGACAAAATTTTATCTCACTCCTCATTTGAGGCACAATGAGAAAAAAGTACAATCTTTTATCTTGTTTTTTACGTGAAAAAAGTGAAAAATGAGATACAACATAGAGTCATAGAGAATATGTATAAGTTTTTCGGATAAATTATCCATAGATCTCCAGCTTGACTATGATGGTTGTGTGCATGCAGCAGGATATGATAAACATTTTACTTTTTTCTATCTCATCTTGAAATATAGCAGAGTTCAATTAAAGAATCGAATTTCTTTATCTGAAATTTAGCAGAATATTTGGTAATTATCTGAAACTTAGACTAAGCCTGATTTGGAGGAGATCAATTCTTACATGTAATGAAGGATAAATCTCCATCACTCTATCTCGCTCATAAAACCGTGTCATTTTATCACTCATCGCATTACTGCATCTAATTTGCAGAATATTCTTACATGTATATGAATGAATCTCCATCACCTTATTTCGCTCATTAAATGCGATGTGTTATATAATAAATGAGACATAGTTGATGATACATCCTCCGTTACACTAAAGTTTTCTCTTGATATGAACTTATTCAGAACCATTGGCCATTATATATTCTGGTTCTAAAGTAATCTGCAAGGTATGATGCATGAGCTAGTAAACTTAAATTAATTAACAACTACTAATTAACCATGGAACCAAGCAATTTTCTTTTTGAACTAAACTTTCATTGGAAAGAAAATCTCTTCAGTACATTTAATTCTAAACATTCCACCCTTTCTCTGTACACAACTTATCTCAAATCCCTTCACCTAAAAACCCCTTCTACCTGCATCCGTAAATGTGCTTCGATCTGCAGGTGGAGTACTGATTGATCCACTACACCTCCACTGAGTTGCTTACGCGTCATGTGGGACGATAAGGAAACATTGATATCTCAACTTGCAGCCTCTGAGATGCTGTGTAATGATGGCTGCCACGTTCTTGATGTTGTTGTTGTTCTTGGTCGGTGTCCTCCTCTCTCATGTTTATTATTCACCTGTTGAAAATATTTGACATGATTAATTAGAGAGTGGTTTTCACTTAATCAGTATTTCTACAGAACAATTAATTCAACTTTTTATTTTTTATTTAATTATTTATTGGTTCTTTCAATTATTTATTAATTATATTTGTTTATTCATTTAGCACATTACCGAAGGGAGTTTCAAAGCATTTTATAATTTTATTTATTTATTCATCTACTTAATGATTTAAGCCGTTACAGAAGCGAAACTCAATGCTTTTTCCCCGATTTTATGCTGGTTTAACAAATCAAAGAATCTTCTTTAATTATGAACTTGACTAAATAATTATGCTTTTTACTTAAAACCTTAATCAATTAACAAGAATAAGATTGACCACTTCAAGCACAATCAAAGCTTTAAGGGACTTGCAGTTCCATGGTTAAGAGCGTTTAACTTTAGACCTGAAGCTTCGTGTTTAAGACTCAATTGGTTTGAGAGGTTTAGAATCTTAAAACCATGTATGCAATTGTAGAAGAGAATCTACTCGAAATGTGACAGAGGGATTAGACGTGAACCTAATTAATAATCAAGAAGATAAACTTGTTAAATCTAATTTTAATTACCTGGATGTCCTTCTCCAGCTCAGAAGTCTCAGATCTTCTGGCTGATGTCAGAACTTGCTTCTCTCTCATCACCCTCTCCACTTGTGGCTTCTGCTCTCCTTCCACCTGATGATTATTATTTCTCTTCACCTTCGCTTGTTTCTTTGCCCACAATCCCTTCATCACTTCTAAAAAAACAAACCATGATTTAATTAAACTCTCATAATTTTAAAGGAAAAATGAGTAAAAAAATTAGAAGATTAAACAGAACAAAGTGCGATAATTTGAGTTAAACTAATTGGTTATGACGGTATACCGCCCTGACTAACTAAGGGTTGTGGGAATATGCCGCCCTCTCTAACCCTAGTTGGTAAGGGCAGTGTACCATAACCATGACCAACCCTTAGTTGCCGCCTTAGTTGGTCAAGTCCGACTCGTTGTGTTTGAGTTCGAATTCCTTTTTTTCTTTTTTCCGTTGATTAGAATAGTTAAAAATAGGAGTAATTAGGTTTTCATCCTTATTTTTACTACTCTATTGATTAAAACCTTATTACTTTTCAATTTTTGATCAAGGTCCTTTGTATTAATAATATCATTAATTATTTCAATAATAAAATATTTTTTATTTCTAAATATATTTATTTAATATTAAAAATGTTACAATTAGTATATTTATATTTATGGCTAAATTTTTTATCATATATTTTTATTTTTAGTTTGTACCTATTTTTAATTTGCAACCCTTTTTTAATTTGTACCAATTTTCCTTTCAGTTTTAATTTGTACCCATATATTAATTTCTTTTTGTGCCCATATTTTTTAAAGTTTTATTTGTATTGTACCCATATTTTTTTATTTATTTGTACCCATTTTTATTTTTGCTAAATGTACCCATTTTGAAGAATGTACCCATGTTTTGATACAATAATTTTTTTGTTATTTTTTATGAATGTACCCATGTTTACACACACACACACAATAGTATATTTATATTTTAATATTTTTAATCCCACAAATTGTGGTTTTTTTTTTTAAATCTCATTACTATAAACAACTATAAATTTTAATTTTTAATTTAAAAAATATAGTAACTTACATAGAAATAAATTATCAATTAATTTCAGGGACTTGGATCAAAAATTGAAAACCAACAAGGTTTCAGTCAAAGACTGTTCATAACTAGGGACCGCATCCAAAGTCTCCCTTAAAAATATTAATAAAAATTTGAGTAAAAGTTTAAACCTTGAGTGGTGATGAGTCTGTAAACTTTGCCAAGAACAAGAGAATCGGTTGGCCTGAGGAGCTTTATGCGCGTCACGCGAAGCGAAGGAGCGGTGTTCTTGCTGTCGTCCGGATTCGAGTTCTTGTCTTTCCTGTCACCGCCCTTGTCGGTGGTGGGATTCGAGGGACACAAGGTGGTGGAGATGAGAAGAGCAACATAGTGGCCAGGGTTCATCTTCATAATCTCACTTGCACTCACTGCCCAATAAAACTTCTCTTCTTTCCCACTTGGGTGCTGTACTACCAGTGTTGCTGCATCAATCGCTTGACAATTTCCCATTTTCTCTCTCTCCTTCGCTCTCTTTCTCTCTCTCAAGAATGAAGTTAAGAAAAGGGAATAGAAGGTAGGGGGAAAGAGGAGGTGGTTTGAGCTCTAGAACAAGCTCTTTATAGCCATCCACCAAGTCACCAACGCCCCACTTATCATCTTTTGCTTATATTACTTCTGTAATTATGGTCCAAAAGATAATAAAGTTTGATATAGGGGTAGTTTAGTGATTTAGGTCTAATTTTTCTTGACGTGGAGATCCGTGATTGGTTGGCTGGACAAAGGAGAGGTTTGGAGTCTTTGAGGGGTTGTTCCTTTTTTCTTTTTTTTCTTTTTTTTTCGAATTGAGGGGTTGTTGCTTAATTAGATGCTTTGGAAAAACAAATAGATGCGTTCCATTTGCGACATGTCATCTAACGTTCGTGGTTTACTGCCACTTTACCACATGAAAGAACAGTATACACTATTAATGCTTCCCACGCGCCTGCTTTGAAGGGATTTTTAGTGTGCGACTTGATACGCCAAGTGTAGTAATACACATTAATTAAAAATTAGAAAAAAAATTGACAAATTATGTTAAAATATTTGATGTATCAAACTATGTTTCCGAAACACTAAAAAATTTATCTGTGTAAATAGAAACGCACGCAACAGTATCGATGCTACTGGATTGCATAAACCGGCTTCATATGCTCTCATGTCTCAGTGATAGAGAATAAATAGATATTGTTTTATGGCATGCTTACTTAGAATAGCACTTGAAATTATTTTTATTTTCATGTTTTTTTGTGTTTATTAAAATATCGGTATGAATTTTTTTTTTTTCACTTCTTAACCTTCCCTTATGTTTACTAATGCATATGGAATAAAAAATGTATATATATTTTTATTTAAATTTGTAATTAAATACCTAAAACCAAGAATAAGATTCATTAATTACTTTCCATTTTAATTTTAGTTTATATCATTAATCTTTCTTCATAAGGAAGGGATAAAAATAAAATTGTAATCCACGTATGCCACCACAAAACTACGAACCAAGACCTACCAACATAGTGACTTTTCAATTCCAAAACGTATTGACAAATTTAAAGATAGCAATAGCATGCCCCATATAAATATAATTCTATAGGACCACAAAAGAAAAAGACCCCATGAATTTCAAAGAGCATCAAACAATAACAACAACACTAATAATAATCCATTTTATTATTCCATTATTGCACGCCCTCATGCCTTGTGTTACACTGTAGCACACACCATTAGACCACCAGATCAAGACGCAGCCGTTTCGTTTCGCATTGCCCACCAAACAAGTCAAAAGAGAAGAAGAAAGCGTGAGAAACTTTTCGAGTTTCAGTTTTTAGGGTTTCCTGCAAAACCAACAGAAAAACGTGAAGAAGCTTTGCGGTTTCTCTCGGGGAGGAGGTGTGGGTCCGTCCGACTAGGTCATGCTATTTGAATACAAAGTTTGAGAAGTCTCAGCTTTTGAACACGTTAGATATGTACGTGTCGAATGCATGTGAGCGGATCGGGGCTTCGGTCATTCTCTGATTTACGTTACAAAAGGACTTCCAAAAGCGGTAGCCAAAGCTCGGGCTTTTGGCTTTCTGCTTCTGCCTTTTTTTATCCCTTTCCATGGCGGCCAAACAAAGCAACGTATTTAGATTAGAAAAACAATCCCATGCTCATCTTCTGCCATGCTTATTTGTTTAAACGAGGGAAGTCAGAAAGAGTGATGATAAAGAATTGGAGTAGGTAAATCCTAGCAAACAATAACCCATGAAATTCTTAGGTTTTCAAGTATAAAATTAAGGATTGTTAATTAATGCCGAAAATGTTTTGATCCCGCATGTGTTAGTAAATGTAGAGAAAATAAACATAGAAAATGTCAAAAAGCAAAATTTCGACCACTTACTATTTCTATGTATGTAAACATAAGTAGTGACGGAGGGATCAAAACTTAGGAAGAGAGTCTAAGACACTTTCTTTTTCAAACTTTGAACATTTCAAGAACGAGACTAAAAAACGATTAAACATGTATATAGGAATGTTAAACTCGTCTTACAGGGTTACACCTAACATAGAATACACATGCATGTATGTAATACAATGCATTCGTTCTCTTCTTTATTTTGTAATAAGATTTTGACCGCATTATTTGAAGCTTTTAGGAATTAGAGCTGACTACTGTATCATATGATTGCTCAAGGGAAATTATTGTGTTTCAAATATCCCTCTCCATGCTTGACCAATTGCCATGATATTGCAATGGGGTAGGGGACCGCTGAAAGGTTCCATGCTCGGTTGTTGAAATTAGGAGCAAACAATAGTGATACTACAAGATCAAAGAAAAGTGGAGCCACCACTCTATCAGATTTTTCTGTCTCTGAAATATGGCTAGCAATTGATATGGTCCCTCTTATATCTCCCTTAATATTTATTTTTGTATCAACTTTAGCTTTACAGATAATTCATAATCCTATATATATGAAATTATGCTAGTAAAATAGAGAGGGTAGTGCTTTTCGCATACCTCTTTTTACTTTTTACTCACCTTTTAATTTTTCGACCATCAAATCAAATAAATTAAAATTCAGAAATTAATAAGGGATCATGTGGATAGCACCACACATTAGAAATATGTATTCTATCACTATAACTAAAAGCTTCTGCTCTGATCTGTTTTTGCGTTGGTATCGATTAATATATCAAATATGTAATGCCTAGATTTGTATACATATTTTGACTATTTGGTTCGATAATATAGCAAATGCAATGCCTAGATTTACACGATCAAGTCCAAATCATCTGTGTTAAGGAAATAAAATAATTGATATTGAAGTAAATTACTCTTTACAATTTCTTGTTTGAGAAATGCTAAGGGATCTCTCTCAAAGTGGGATTCTTAGTCACTTCACAGTTTAACGTCAATTCTCATATTAGCATTATAAAACATTATACCAAAAACATGAGGTACCAAAGATTCCATGAAAATCTCCTTATCATTTATCTTGTTGTTTTATATTTGTGCACATTCCTGGCCATCTCATGTGAACTCAAGATGATATCACGTGACAAATTGTATATTTCAAAATCTTGAACAACTACTACACACTTGACAAGAAAAGTTAAATATTCTGATTACGATTAACAAGCATTCATTTAGTAGTAAAGGCCTGCAAATCCAGCAAGTAATTCATTAAACTTTGGACATCTACCTGGGAAAACCCACATTATTATAGGTGCAACTGGAAGGGAGCAACAGTAATCATTCAGGATCATACAACTTTGACCCTTGTAACTAGCTAGATCTTAATCTCATAATTAATAAACTAGGATTATTGGTTAGCTTTAATCTTAGTTAAATCTTATACTAATGCAAAAGTTTCATCAAGTTGGTTTTTCCGTGTCCTAGATTGTAAACATTTACTTTTGCATATCCACAGTTAAAGGTCGACTTTCGCATTCGATGCCAAATCTTCTAATTGTTTCAACACCCTCATCAGACTCGATACCAAATTCTTGCACACCGTCATCATCTATCATGCTTTATTTACAGAGTTGGCTATTGTTTTCTAACGTAGTAAATTTCGGTGTTATTTATCATACCTTTAATTTAGAGTTTATTTGTAAATAAATATTGAGATTTTCTGTCATTGTCACCGAATTGCATCTGAATTACAATCGAATTCCACCAAACCATTTAACATTCTTAATATTAATATGGTGTATTAACATTAAGCTAAGTATGGAAGAATAAGAAGAAGAGTGAAAGAAAATATCACAGAGGAATAGAGAGAGAGAGAAAGAGTGAATGAATGAACTGTTGTGTATTGAGATTACAGAGATTTCTGTTATATAGGCTACAATCTTAGCTTCACAGTTAAGCCACTAATAATTAACTAACTTTCTTATCCTTTTAACAGTCTAACAACAATCCTAACAACCTCTGCTGACGTGTAAGCCATCTGTCAAACCTGTTGCATATGTGTATATCAGTCAACATCCCCCCTCAATCTCACTTGGGCCTCCAAGCTTGAGATTGAATGAATGCTTAAGAAATGAAGGACTATGCAATCCCTTAGTTAGTATGTTTGCAGTTTGATCTTTAGTAGGTAGATATTGAACATGTAGATCTCCCTTTTGAACTCTCTCCCTTACAAAGTGATAGTTTGTGTCTAAGTGTTTGATCCTCGAGTGACAAAACTGGATTTGCACTTAATGCAATTGCAGATTTGTTGTCACAATATATCACTGGATGAAAGGTAAAACAACTACCATATCCCCAAGAACATTCCTTATCCAAGCAACATCGGCTGCAGTATGAGTTAATGCTTTATACTCAGTTTCTGTAGAGCTTCGTGACACAAAATCCTACTTCTTTGATTGCCATGAAACTGGATTATTGCCAATGTATACCACATACCCTGTCACAGATCTTCTTGTGTTCAAATCTGCAGCCCAATCAGAGTCACTAAAGGCTGTAATTCATACTGCAGTATCAGCTGAAAAAGTTATACCAGTTTGTAGAGTTCCTTTTAGGAATCTCAAGATTCTTTTCACTGCCCCAAAATATATCTCTGTGGGAGAAGCCATGACCTGACATACATAATTGACCGCATATGCAATATATGGCCTTGTAAAGGTTAGATATTGCAGGGAACCAACAATGCTGCAATACAAACTTAGATCAGTCAACATAGTGCCTTCAGTGACTAACAATGGATTATGAGGCTTGCATGGTGTAGATACTGGTTTGCAGGATTACGTACCAGCTTTATGCAACAAATCCTTTATGTACTTAGACTGGTTTACACAAATATCACCATTCTTTTTGTAGTTAACTTGCAAACCAAGGAAGTAAGTCAGCTTTCCCATATCTTTAAGCTCGAATAACACTTTGCACCTTGCTAGGATTTGATCCAGTAAGTATCATCTACGTATAGCAGTAGAATGACAACATCACTATCACTTTGCTTAACAAACAAACTTGAGTCAGAAGCAGAAGCTTTAAACCCCATTGCAGGTAAGTAACTTGTGAATTTTGAGTTCCAAGCTCTCGAAGCTTGCTTAAGACCATACAATGACTTAATTAACTTGCAAACATATGACGGACTAGCCATATCCACAAATCCTTTAGGCTGTTTCATGTAAATTTTCTTTTGTAGATCACCATGCAAGAATGCATTCTTGTTATCTAACTGTCTTAAATCTCAATGATTGATTGTAGCCGATGCTAGTAATATTCTCACTGTTGTGTGTCTAACAACAGGACTAAAGGTTTCTAAGTAATCAACTCCTTGTTCTTGTGAAAATCCTTGTGCTACCAACCTAGTTTTATACCTTGATATAGACCCATCAAGGTTCTTTTTGAGTTTGTATACCCATTTGCTGCCAATGATTGATCTCTCAACTGGTGGTGATACAAGTTCCCATGTTCCTTGAGCCCTGAGGGAATTGTATTCCTCTTGCATTGCATTCTGCCATTGTGGCATGGATGATGCCTTTCTGAAAGTTATTGGTTATGCAACATCAATATTGCTAGCTAGAGAAGAGAAACCTCCACCAAAAATTCATCTTGAGTTAATTGCAAAGATTGAAGCTCAGATAAGGCTGCAAGATATCATTTGTAGCTTCTTTGTGGTAAAACACCACTCTTTGATCTAGTAACTATTGGATGAATTGAAGCAGTACTAGATTCATCAATATTAGATGAATTAGGAGTTAAGATAAGGAGAAGTACCTCAAGTTGTGTTTCATGAAGGACATGCAATGATCATGTCTAGCCATTGATCCTTGGTTAGACTCTAGAAAACATGTGTTTTTTGTGGTTGTATGGAGTCAAGTTTCCTCGTGCACCCACGAGCTTCAGATCAGTACCAATTTTCCTGCATCATACCGACGTATAATAAAATTGGTGTTATCTTTTATGCGGGAAAGTTAAAAGACGAAGGCGGTATTTAATCTAAAAAGTGATTGGAGAATCGGTAATTCATGGGTTACAAGGTTATTTGCTGCTAGCATATCCTAGAAGTGGATGTTTTGAATTTTTCGAGTTGTTTAGGTTAAAGTAACTTTCGTTTGACATGTAAGTTTTGAGCCCGTTACATATGGATTCGAAAGAAACAATGAGATCTACAAAATCCTTTGAAAGCAATGAGCACAGTCAAAATTTGTGCGAATTATATCGTTTACCAAGTTTAAAATGGGGTTTTAATATTTTACGATTTTTTAATATATTTGGTTATTTTCTTTATTCCTATTTTGATTCTTAGAATTTCTAGGGTTAAGTACATTATAAATAAGGTTATATTGGCCTTAGGTTTGTAAGCTTATTGTATTATTAATCAAGTTCGAGAATTTTTTTCAATATTTCTAGTATTTTAGAATTCTACAAGAATGACTGTTCACTGCCACGTAGCTCCTCAATATCTTTTGTATCGAGAATGGTTGCTCCCATGTCTTCTATAAACCTTCTACCAGTGCTTCAAAACTTGAGAATTTTTGTAGATTAAATGCCGCCTCCTGTTTTTTCACTTTCTCGCATAAAAATTAACAGCAGTGTGTTGTCCTACTCACATACCCAAAACTCCAACTACTATTTTTTTTTACAAATGATAGAATAATTTGCATTAACTAAACTACGGAGAATAAAGTTTAACATAAGATCTCATAGGCATGGACGAATGATCTTAACCAATTGAGCAACAAGCCACTTACCCCTAACTACTATTTCCATTAGTTCATTCCTCAAAGCACTACATGACAACCCCTTCCTGCCAAACCTCCAGGTTCCAGCTCCCGTCTGCAAGCCTACTCAGCCGTTTGGGATCATGAACTTCGATGGGTCCTGGATTGTTGTTGTTGGTCGTACTACTATTGTCTGTTGAAAGCTTCAATTTCGTTGGGGTGCACATATTTTATATATATATATATATTCCGACCACTCATCAGGCTTGTCAAGTGGCTTGTTAATTACCTCAGTGCCAGTTTACATGAATGCTAATCATGTTTTCATACTCGCACTTGCCATATTGAGATAATCATCGGATTCACTTTATTATCTCTGTTGATAGTTAGAGACTGCATCCAAAGTGTCCCTAAATTAAATATTGGGGTTTGGTTTCTATGAACAATAGTAATTTGAGTTCCACCAAACCATTCAACAATTTTAGTATGAACACTCAAAACTTAGATACAGTTCGGCTTTCATCACCTCCTCATTATTAACAATTCTTAAGCCTACCAAAACGTAGCTCGTATTTAATAGTCCATCCGTCTCAAACCCTAACACGGAAAAATAAAAAATTTGTGGTAATAAAACCCAAGTCAGATCTGTTAATCGAGAATTAGGGGACTAAAACAATTTAATTAACATAAAATGAAAGATATTGACCCTTCTGAGTCCTGACTTCTCCATAGCTATATATGTACGCATTTCATTTTCTCTGTGCTTAACTTTATCCATGCAAAAAACGAATGGATTGCATTGCACTTCCTCTCCTTTTCATGAATTGAAGTGGGTGGATCATGGATAGTAACAGTAACAACATTGTAGGTCCCCATTGCCATTCCCTTGGCATGCATAATGCATTCGACCTTCTCTCTGTTTGGACCTCCCACCAAACAGCAGCTGCAGCAGGAGATGAGTATTTTCTGGGAATTTTTGTATGATCAGAGTTGTTTTTTGTTTCTTTCCCATTCTGTATTAATTTCTAGGTCCCATGCATTGTCATCTCCATTAGGCAATAAAACCTTGTATTTCTACTAATTTCCCCTACCAAACAGCAAATAGGATGTTGGGAGATTTGATTAATTTGCTGGTTTTTGTTTCTTCCGTTTTTTGTAACCCTAGTCTGTGACCAAAACCCAAGAAGATATCCTAATAAAATCCTCTCACCTGGAGCTAACGGAAGACTTAAATTTGGTGTTGTCATCTTCGAGTAAGTGTTGAGAATGAGTCCCACATTGATGAGATGAGGGACCTTGCATAGGCTTATAAGTAAGTTAGGTTACTCCGTATATTACCAATTGGTTTTATGGTGTAGTCTCAACTTTCTTTCTTCAGTAAGAACTTCTCCTCTTTCTTCTGTGCATGAGGAATTTTTTCTAATGGAATTATGCGTTGTCTAGTTCATCACCATTCACCATCATCTAATGTAGGAAAATTTTCAAATAATTTAGAATGCTGCTAGTGTCGGTCGTCTATGTGAATAACTGTGAAACGTTAATGTACTGGGGACCAATGAACGAACTTGAGTAATTGCCAGATGCTAATGCATTGGAGGATGTCAAACTCGAATAATTGTTAGACATTGACACATTATGAGACATGCGACTGAGTCTAGCATTTCTCGAGAATATATTACGCTTGTGGAGCATTTTATTTAATGTTTTTTTTTTTTACCAGGTAGAACGTTCGTTTGGTCTGTTAACAATTGGTCAAGTTGCAAGGAACATGGTGTGCAAGCTGGTTGGTTGGAATTAAAGAGATACTTATGCTCTAAGCTACTTACTGGTTGGAGTGAGTTTTCAGTGGGCCTGGTGTAATTGGGCCCTAATAGAAATTGTGTGGATCAACCACACTACAGTGGGTCTCACCATATTTTGGGTCCACCAATAACACAGATCTCAATTGAATTCATTCCAAATCCAAAGCTAATATATCCAAATGCTCCTCCAACTTGTTGGATGGACCACCAAGTTTTTTATGTTATGTTCTTTTCTTGGTCAAGAAAAAGATAAATACCAATATAAACTGCGGAGATGAGCACATTCGCTTAAGTTAATGTAGCTACGAGATTATATTTCTATACTTAAAATAGGTGTGGCCTTGCTATTGCTCAAATTATTGACTAACATATATTTATAAACTTAATTATTCTTAATATTGTTGTCATAAACTTAATATGTATCAAACAATAATCGGGGACGCAAAGAAGCTACACCCATTTTTGGTGCAAAAGATTTGATCTTTGTAGCTACGCCCATGTCTTCTATGTTATTAGTTAACTAGCCAACAAATAAAATGTAAGACAATGAATTTTCACGAACTATTGAGTTCGATTTTCGCAAAAACTCTACCGTGCTTCTGTGTATGGCAAGCATTAAAGCAATGGATTGTTAGAAATGCGTTTAGGAAATTCAATGAACAAGAATCCAACGACTAAAAATCTCAGTGCATACACAGGAGCATAATAGAAAATCACCGTCTTTAGACTCGCTTACTGAACATGGATAGGTTAAGAGGGAACACTTGTCAAGACTAAAATTTCCATATAAAAAAAATTGAACTAAAATTGGAGAGCACAGAACTGCTTCAATGCTAACTTTAATTGGCATCCCCAGTTGGATTTACGTACGACTACAACATCGTATTCAGGAAAAGATACATCTTATATATCAGCAAAGAAACAGAGGGATCACAGACAAGTTATTGAGACCTTGGGGTCGATCAGTACACCGGAACCCCGCTTCCCGTTCAAAAACTCCGAACCACGAGCTTCTTCATACGGATGGAAAATACTTGTTGAGATTGAATGGTAGCGAATAAAACTCCTCACTCCTTGAATCGCCCTTGAAGTACCGGAACTTGTCCCACCAATGTTTACCTCGGTCTTTCCTAACTGAACTGTCCTTCCGGTGCAGTGTGTTGTCCAAAAAATATGCGACACAGCCCGCGACAAACGCTTCTGACTGTAGAGGGACATTGATCATATCATTGAACTGCGAAAAATAGATGAACATTTATGTTAGTAAAGATCATAACATAAAATTGCATGATTCAGGAAATACATGGGTTTGTTATAATTATTGCATACCCATCTTCCTCCTGTGTGGACTGGACCGTAACCGTTGATGGCTGTGTACTCGTTGAAGTACTGCGGTATGGACAAACCAAGGAAGATAGAGAAGCCCAATATGAACTTTGTTCGGAAGCTGTTTAGGTTACAGAATTGTAGAAAGCTAAGACCTCCGGCACCTGTGAATGCATGATTAAAATTTAAATGGAATAGACATCATAAAATAATCTGATATAAAAATGAAGGAGCTTGAGCCATCTACAGTCTGCTAGCACATGTTAAAGGAGCTGTACATACCAACATATGCAAAGAACAGACAGTACAAAGCAGCAATGATTGGCCCTGGGATTGATGCGAAGACTGCTCCAAATTTGCCTGTAAAATGATGAAATGTTGAGTAACAAAACAAAACGGTCGCAAACAGTTGCCAACTTAACATAAATTATAATGTACGTTCAATTCAGAAGATCTCATACATTAATAACTTACCCAGAATGGAGAAAAATATCATGAAACCAGCAGATATTTGCACAACCCTTCGACTGCCAACACGTGTCAACGCCAACAGACCAGCATTTTCTCTGTTCAGAGACAACGGGAAGTCTTAGAAAGGTAGATGTTTATTTATACAGCATAAATGTTTCCTATTAAGAGTCTTACACAGAAACTGAGGATCCAGTCACAGTTCCAAACAAGCCCGAAATCAGAATGCCAACTCCCTGTGAATACAAAAACTGCATTATATTTTGCTCACCTGTATAACGTAAAGATGGCATTGATAGATTGATGCGCATTCAGGTTTGGAAACAAAATCAGATAAGTTTATGTCGAAGAAATTTGTGGGAAAATAAAATTCACACATAGATAAGCTTTTATACCTGCCAACCAACTCCACGACTCAGAATAGCAGGTGGCACTGGAGTTGCACTAGCATATCTTGAAACAGCGATGAAAGCACCAGTTGACTGTTTTATAAAGTAATACAGAGTAATGAAAATTATGAATTTCGGCCTATCAACTAATATCAATTTAAGAGAACAGGAAGGTATAGAGAGCAAACCTCAACAAGTGCAACGAAAGACGCTGCCATCATAGCAAAGGCTTCACCAGCATCAAAGGAAGGTGCTCCCCATTGGAAGGGATATGGAACTCTAATCCTGCAAACCCAAGTTCCAGCAAGGATTAATTTCCAACAAATGTTAGGTACCAATCCAAAACATAAGCCATGCTAGTGACTAAATATTTACTATTTAACGAAGGCAAATCAAGAATTTAAACGTCATAGCATGTCTTAAACTCCTAGTAAGGCTTGGGAGCCTACTTTTAAAAGAATAACAAAAGGACATTTCAATTTAGTTTTTCCTTGTTCACCAAAAATTTTGGTTGGACCGTGGTAAAGAGCAAGGATTACAGCAATAAAAATGTTAAAATTGTATTAAGGACACATTTCATACTAACCACGGAGCAGCATTTATAAGTCCAGCACGATCAGTACGGCAGCTTGCCTGTGTTTTTGGGCCGGTATCATTATATGCTCCACCAACCGTGAGTAGGTGAGCATAAATCCACACAATCACCACAGAAAATATGACAGCAAAACGATCAAATATAGGTTTTCCTTTGTGAATTATGTGCGGCAAATACTGCATCACAATCATTGCAAATACAATATCAGCCTTGCAGAATAGTTTTCTATAAGGTTACAAAGATAACAGCACAAAGGCAAGAGACATAATAAGGATTCAAACACGTTTTAAGGACCATTACCTGAGAAATGAATACTAAAATGATAAGCTCTGGCAGTCCAATCTCCACACATTTTGCAAGCTAAATATCCAGGAGAAGCATTAAGAAATAATTGTCAGAACATCATCCACCGTGTATTATGCGCCTATACACATCTCAGAAGAGCACTTACCACTGGAAAACCTAACTCGTAGAGTCCAAAACCAACCATTGCTACCAAAGGGACAACTGAAAGTGGGCTTAAAAACCTGAACAATAAAATTTGTTGAGCTTTAATCACCATGACTTTTTAAGCTTAGAAAGAAAATTGAAATATTTCTCTATGAATCTCACAAGTTCTAGACTAATCTAACAACCATGATTGAGTTTTGCTTATTTAGAACCAACCTTGCAACATTACGCCAAAGGCCACTGAAGCCTAAGACTATCTGAAGAGTTGAAGCAACAATAAGAGCACCCTGGATTGCCCGCATTGTCCTCTTAAATTTCTGAAATGAACGACGTTAAAACATAGTCACAAGCTGCAAGCTTCCAATCAAGTCTGTGCCGATGAAAGTGAGAATTATTGATGTCTGAATGCACGTAACTCGTCTTCTCTCTAAATTTTATAAATCAATCACTGTTCTAGTAAGTAGTGTATCAGCATTAAGTGTATGCATTTCAGCAAGTTCACTTGACACACATAAAATAACAACTATGGATACCTGACGTATTTTTTGTTATGCACCAGTGACAAACAATTTGGTTTATAAAATGACTACCAAAAAAAGGGGATGGGATTCAGAACAAACCTCTATAGGGTCTTGACCATCACTGAATCGACCAGCTAATATGATGGAAATTGTGGTCGGGACAAACGTATACGACCCTCCAATCACTGCTGGTAGTCTAGTCCCAAACAAAGTCTGTTTCAATGTGTTCAAACCAGCAACAAAGAGTAGGGTCTGTATCACCTTGGCCTTCTCCTCCTATAACAATAGCAAGCGACACATGTTTATACATATATACAGTTGGTCAATTTTGAAGAAAAGTACAATATATGGCTGATGTCAATCACAATTTGCGCAAAAAGCTCTTCGAGTCTTACATTTCCTCCTCCCATCTGGGGAACAAGAGCACTGGGGATGAGAACTGAAGTCCCAAGCATCACAAGGTAGTGTTGAAAACCAAGGAGAATGGCATCGGCTGCACCAGAAATGGGCCGTGATTTTGTTAAATCATTTACGACTAACAAATGAAGTAATAACAGGATTTAAGAGTAATCAAGTTCACCTGCACTACAAAATTAAAACTACACAATATCTGCAATGTATCAACATGTTCAATTTGAATTCGTAAACAGTCAAACTGATTCCCACCGAATTAGAATTCAGCACATTGCTTAGGTTCCGGCTAATGCAAAACAATATACCAGGTTCCCAAAAATAGTAGTGATAACACTTGATCAGTAAAAGCTACCGAGTCAAAAGAATAGACAAGTAAGCAATTAACAAAATATACATAAGATTAAGACAAATCCCTCCAGAAACGCAATTCCAAAAAGAAAAAGAGAAGAAGGGTAATAAGAAAGACAGTAAATTTCTTTCAGAAAAACAAAAGCACTTAGAATTTCGACTTTCCATTTCCCTTTCGAAAAGTGGTATCTACCAAAGAAAAAGAGAGAACTAAGAAAAAGCTACTTTCAACAATTAAAATGCAGGAATATGTCCCCTAAATAGAATAAATTAAAGAGAGGAATTATCTAACACCTGCTTCAGATATACCAAAATGATTCAAAAGAATCACAGCTAGAAACTAAAGATCCACCAAGAATAATCTTACAATATCATTAGTACGTGAAAAAAAAGCTTAGAAATTTAGAATCCCAGATAGCAAAACAAGTAAAATAATTAGTGAATGTGGTATTAGAGGCACTCACGCCATCGAGGTGGACTAGTAATGCAGTAAGAAACGTTGGGTAGCTGTTCTTTTGGTGGATGTGGCTGTGGCTCTGTAACTTTTGGAGCTCCACCGCCGCCTCCACTCGCCATGATTCCTCCTCTGAACTTGCTTTATCTCACTAGGAAAACACCAGAAACACTATGAGAACACAAATCTAAGCAAAACCCAGATTCCAAATCTAGCAAAAAACCCCCCACTGAAGTGAGCAGAAACAGGGGAAACAGTCAGCACAGCAGTGATGACCCAAAAGGTTGAACAACCCACATGTACAACCCACTAAACCACCAAATAATAGAGATGGGAACTGTGTAGCCTATAAGAAAAAGAAATAGAAGGCAAAGAGTGATGGTGTAACAAGAAGCTTGATATAGTGACAAAAGGGGCATAATAATTGCACACAAAAAATAATCAGGGAAAAAAAAAATAGAGAAAAGCAGAAAAGCACCGTTTTTTTCAACCAGCTGCAAGAAGCTGAAGCAAAAGCAAAAGCCAAAATATATGAAAGTGGGAAAGCTCCCTCTGAAGTCAAAAATCCATATACCCCACACAGTGCACACACCTAAACGCTGTTCACTCAAAATGTGTAGAGAGAGAGAGAGAGGAGCAATTCCAGGTAAACCCAGTTGAGAGGAGAGCAGGTGAAGACAGAATGGGAATGTAGAATTGACATAGAAAAGGAAAGTATTGATTTTGAGAGCACAAAAATGGATTCTTGTATTCCTTCACTTTCTCTCACTAGAAAGGTAAAAAGTGTTTCTCTCTCTAGGAGCTAGTTATCACTGTACACACTTACTACACGTACTGTTAACATGAAAATGCACCCTGCCAAGCATCATTCATTGATCTCTACAGAAAAATAATTACTTTTACTCGTTACCAAAATCTAGTGGTATTATCTCTATTTATAGGCGATAACTTTTATGAATAGCAAGTTTAATACTTAGTTGAGGCTCGGGTTTAATATTTATACGAACCTATAAAAAGTAAAACTATTTTTCGTATTGTCAATTAATTTACGATAAAATCTGAACTTTTTTCGGTGTTTGCTTGGTTGTTTCTGCTTCTGAGTGTGGTCAGCTGTGCAAAAAGCCAGAGGAGCTTACCTGTTGAAAAGCAAAGCGCCATGGTTGAACTTGAAACGAAATGAAACATGTCAGGGCCTGAAAGCACTGAGTAGGACAAAACGACACCGTTTGAGTTCGTGTTGTGTCAGATAAAGGTACCTTCCAGTTCCTTGGCAATATCAATAACCCGCTTACCAACACCCCTAAATTTGATGATTTTATTGAAAGACGTTATTACCCCTTAAATTATAAAAAGTGAATGAAAATTCATAAGCTACAAATATTTGGAAAACAAATTTTCTGTTATTAAATGTAACGAAAATAA